>NW_006494611.1:13740178-13753904 GCF_000325575.1 Pteropus alecto | reverse complement strand
AGTGACCAGAAAAATTATCTAGTCTAGACTTCTGATTTGATAATATAGAGAGGAGAAATGACATGCTCAAGGCCACACAGAGGATTTATGGCCATGTGGGAATTAAGACCCTGGCTTCCTGATTCCATGTTTGGAGTGCTCCCTTTGGGCCCTAGAAGAGGTTAAAAGCAGGGCAGGAAATCACTTCAGTGGCCCATCAGCCTTGGCATTGACACATGTGCTTGCCCAGTCCTTTTGCTCTTCTAGACCCCCATCTCTGGCCTCTCAGCTGGATGTTGGGCAGCCTTAGTGTTGACCTCCTGCTAAGGAAACTACATCTTCATTTTCTGATCCTTTGCACCTTCCTTTACTTCTGTTACCTGCTCCAGGCTCCCTCAGAACACTGGGCTCCACGCTAACCCTGTTGCTTACTTTTCTGCTCTTTTTCAATTAAATTCTGCCGGTCCTACTTTTCAGTTCAACCAGGAGCCCCTTTATGGCCTTAATTTATTGCTTATGAAGACATGAGACCTATCCCAATGCAATATCAATAATAAAATCATGAAAGCTTTTAAAAAAAAATCTATTATCAACAGGGAATTTTAAGAATATTACATTAAATAATTGTTGAAATCAAATATGCAATTGTGAACAGTTATTATCTATCCATCTTACAGGATGCTATACACAGAGTTAAAGTCATATTTCTAAGTGCTTTCATTTTAAATCAGAAAGAATAAAAATATATGAGTTGAGCACAAAACTCAATAAATATCCTAAGAAAATCAAGAGAAAATAAATAATAAACAGAGAAAATAATAATTAGGAAACAGTGGGAGTACTAAATAAATTCAAGATTTGATTCTTGGAAAAACCATTAAAATAGCAAAAATGTGAAGGAAGCAATACTCATAAATGAGGAAGGCATTAATTATTCAACAAAAAGCTTTCGGTAAATTTGGATAAATATTTAAGAAAGAATCGAGGCAACATCTCACTTCACATCATACATAAAATTGAGTCCCAAATGTATTAAAGAGTTAAATGTAAAAAAAAAAAAAAGTTAAAAAGGGGAAGGTGTAGGTCATATTTTGTTGATTTCTAGGTAGAACAGAATATTTTAAGAATAAAAGGAAAAAAATACACAGTGGAAGTTGATATATTTTGTTAAACAGTTAATTATTAACAATTATGCCGAATATTATGATTTTGTGGTATTTGACATCCTTGCAATATTTATAATGTTTTTGTTTCATTTCATTCTAAATGAAAATTTGTTTTCATATTTTTTAATGTAAAACTTCTATGTGTTAAAAATCATGAATAAAACGATAATCATAATCAGTAGGAAAAACATTTAGCATCAGATAAAATAGGTAATGTTATTAATAAACAAAAATTGCTTAGAAAGCACAAAAATGGCAAAGGACATAATTTCATAGAAAAAGAAACAAAAATGATAATACTAAATGTTGGTGAGGATGTGGTAAAATAGGCATTTCTATACTTGGAGTTGAACATGTAATTTTGTACAAGTTAGCAATAAAGAACTAGAGACTTAAAAACCATCTATAATTCAATACTGTTACTTTTAGAAATCTATCCCAAGTCCATCCTAAAGAAATAATTAGAGATATGAAAAGAATATTTGTATAAGAAGATAGTTCTGGTACTGTTTATAATAATGAAAGCTGGAATCAACAATTAAAAAGTTAAATCATAGTATAATAACACAAAACTCATCTGTTAAAATTATGTTATTGAAAATTTATTATGAGAAGTTGTCCATAAAATAAGTATATGAAAAGTAGGACACAGATCAATATATATCCCAATTTATAAATATATATGTATTATATATATACATATCAATATCTTTGTGTAGTATGATTATGGATATCTTTATTTTCTTCTTTAAGCTTTCCATTGTTTTCCGGAATTTCTACAATGAGCACATAGTATTCATAAGCAGAATACACCAAACTACATTCAAATTATTAAAATTTTTGCTTGGAAAAAAATACAGGTTGGCATGCTCTTAATGTGACTTTGAGACTAGTTATATTAATTAATTCCTCAAAAAAGAGATTATTATTTAATTCAATTTCTTAAATCTCTATGAGCTGAGCTGTGTTGTTATGGTCGTCTGCCAGAATGTAGATACTACGTCATTCTGTGATCCAGGTCCTAAAGTGAAGGCCACCTGGTATATGAAGAGGGCAGTAGACCAGGAACCTTGGGCTTCATGACCTTGAATAAAGCTTTTAATTTAACAGCCCTCTGGGCCACAGTTTCCTCATGTCAAACAGATATTAACACATGCTCTACCACTCAGAGTTCTTGCAAAGACCAAAGCAGATAATCCAGCAGGAGTCTATGAAATGTAAGATATAATAATGACAACAATCATCATTTAATGAATGAGTTATTCCCTGCCTAGAATTGATAGCTGATAAATATGGTCTTCCTAAATCTCCCTCTTGGTGAGGAAATACATACTCTCTTGATAGCAAAGGAAAAAAATTCTCCCTATTCCTCCCACAGACCCTTACTGCACTCACGAGTCTGATAGCTAAGGGACATAAGTACACAGCCCTTGTGTACCAATAGGTCACGGCACATCCCTGTGTCCACCTCCACCCCAAATTCTAGGGAAAAAAATCTTGGCTTTTTCCTTTCTTAAGAATAGAGAAAGGAAGAGACCTCAAATGTTCCCACAGGACCAGGGGCAGAGGGCAAATTCTACATCATCTCTACACAATCCTGCAAAATGGCTACTTGGCAAGTCTGTGGGGTCCAGATCTCTGACTTGTGGCTCAGGGTAACAAGTTCATTCAGAAAGTACATTGGTCCCCACCAACCCCTCCATGATGCTGCTATTATAAGGAGAGGTGTCCAATCCTAGTCATATTATCACAGACTCTTGCTACACGTAATTACGGGGACAGGACAATCAACAGCATCTGTATGTACCACAGCAACTGCTCAAGCCAGACTTGCTGCAAGGAGCAGAGACCTCTCAGTCACCACAGGTAAAGGGGGGCTATTGTAACTAACTAGAAAGCTTACTATATGCAGCCCTGGTTGCATATAAGAGCAACCTGGGGAGGTTTTAAATATCCCTATGCCCAGGCCACACCCCAGGTATGGAATGTAACCAGAATTCCTGAAGGTAAAAACTGGGTACCAGTCTTTTTAAAGCTCTCCAGGTCATTGCAAGTATGATTGAGATTAGGAAACACTGGCTTAGGATCTAACTCAGATCTAGAAGGCTCCTTGCTCAGCTTTTGTACACACTTCTCTTTTGCTTACATGTCTCTTCCATATTCTGCTCTCTCCTAAGTGTGCCTTGCACTCATCTTTGCCTCCTATGGATCTAACTCAACCCTAAGGCGTCCTTTCTCCTTCAGCTCCTCTGCCAGTTGACTCCATTTTAGTTTGCTGATTCTAAATCCACGCCCCCCACCATTCCCCCAAAAGGACTCATTGTTAGACCAACTCACTTTTTTCAGCCAGGCTAATTGGGCCATGCCATGCTGACTGACCTCAAAATCTACTCTGGGTAAGAAGCTGAGTCCTTCTTGCCCTAATAATCTGAGAAGAGGGACAGAGGTTGTATGGCATAAAACGTGGCCACTCGGGTCTGCTGTATATGAAGATGGGGTGGAATGGGAACAGTTTCCCTTAACAGGGACTGTGGGATTCTTTAACATATCTGGCTCCTAACAAGTCATAATATTGAAATCAGACATGTTTAGAGGAATCCATTAAAAATTAAGGATCAGAGTTTCACTACTTTATACAGCATGAGCTTTTGAAGTCTTTTTAGCTTTACATAGGATAATAAAATACCCCATTATATAAATAAATTGTATTTAGAACATATGTATAATTTTACAAATCCTTGTCCATGGAATCCTTGTCCACAGAAAACTACAATTGAATTTGGAGTTGAGGGACTAAGATATTCAACATTATCTCAGCCAAAGAAACTTTTTAGCTTTCATAAGAAACCTTTTTATTGAAATACAATATAAAGAAGCACACATCCTAAGTATAAATCTCCATTTTTAAAAATCAAGAATTTATTTTTTAGGGCAGTTTTAGGTTCACAGCAAAATTGAGAAGGCACAGAAATCTCCCATACATACCCTACCCTGACCCAAGTATAGCCTCTTCCATTACCAACATCCCCACTAGAGTGGTACCTTTGTTATATACATTACTGCCTAGAGTCTATAGTTAATATTGGGGCTCACTCTTGGTCCTTTATAATCTATGGGTTTGGACAAATATATAAGGACGTGTATCCATCATTATGGTATCGTACAGAGTATTTTCGCTGCACTAAAAATCCTCTGTGCTCTGCCTATTTACCCTCCCTGCCCAACCATCATTTTCTCTAAGTCGAACAACCTTGTAACCAGCACCCAGAAAAAAAAAATTACCTTTACCATGAAGACTCCCCTTGTGCCCCCTTCCAGTCACTACTCGCCTCCCAGGGTAACTGCTATCCTGACTTCTGCTGTCATAAATTACTTTTGCTGGGTTTTATTCCTTATATAAGTAAAATCATTTAGGATATACTTTATTGTGTTCTGGCTTCTGTCCCTTGACTTAAATTTATGAGTTTCATTCGTATTTTTGCCTATAGTTGTAGTTTTAATGACAAGTTTTAATCCTTGGAATCTAGCTCAACAAACATTATTCAGCCAGGAACTGTGCTTGGGGATAGGGACACAAAAGCAAATAAGGATAAATCCTTGCTCCAAGGAACATTCAATTTAGTTATGTAGTAACAACCATAATTTAACGTAAAGTGAATTCCTTTTCATTTAACAAATATTTATTCAGTATCCACTATGGGACAGGCACTATGACAGGTGCTAAGGATAAGCGATGAACAAGCAGATAAAAATTCTAATGGAAATCTTGTATTTTATTTCTCTGACATGCGTGGGCTAGTTCTGCCCACTAATATTGATTGCCCACTCTGATTTGCATCTGATTCAACATAAAGGGAACTAGTGAGAGAGGCTATTTTTTTTCTGGCGACTTGAAGTACATGATTATGAAGTCCTTGGTTCAACCATGGGACAGTTCACAAACCAGTGAGCATGGACTATTTCTCTGTATTTATTTTTGCCTTAGTTCATGCTCTCCATCCTTCTTGCTGTCTATAGAGAATGAAATGAAAATTTGGAGCCTCAGGAAATTTGGGGGTGTTAGCTTACCTTGGAGTAAGGCTGAGCAATTTTCTTGTTTTTCAAAACCATGAAGTAAGAAGAAGCAATTACTTAAAGGCAATTGTGGCTAAAATCATAAAACTTTGAATCTGTTTTAATAACTATGGGCATCTACTAAGTATGACTATTCATTAGTGTTGACTTTTCAGAGCGTAGTGAATTACTTGAGTATAAAGCTATGACACTGGAGGGAGGATGGACAGAAAAGAATACAACCTTACTTCAGGATTAATAGCCTAGGAATAAATGCAATAGATCATCACATTTAGTTTGGTTCATGCTTCCCTCCCATTTTTATAGAAAATTTCCAGCATGTACATAAGTAGAGATAATAAAATTGACTCCCATGTACTCATCTTTCAGCTTCAAAAATTATCATGTTATACTCAATTCATCTCTAACCCACTGCTGACCCTCCCCCTGATTATTTTGAAGAAATCTCAGGTATCAAATAAGTCATTCACAAATGTTTAGAAAGTGAAATCTCCTAGCTTTAATTTCCTTGGCTAGCAGTGACTCAGAGAGAGGGAGTCACTAAGCTAATTAGTGGCAGTTATTTTTAATCCCTAGACTTCAAAAGTAAAAGTCCAAAAAGTTATAACAGAATATCGTACTTTTCATAGTGCAATTACACAGTATTATGAGACATGAATTGTCAAATTATGTCAAACATCTGGTCTGGTCCATGATCATGGTCACATTTGGGACAATAGTTACAGGTAGAATATGAGGTTCCCCCACTCAAGAACTTTAACATGCAGACTGAATGTCATTTGAACCCATTATAAATTTGTCATCAGTACATTTAAAACCTTATTTTCAGCTTATATCAACACTTTATCTAAAGGGTTTCATAAATTGATGCTCACTGTAAAACAAAAACAAAAACAAAACTGCTTTGTATTACTTAAACTATGACCACCTCTTTTAAGCCTCCCATTCAGAAAACTGGCAAGTTCTCTGAGGAGTTCAACAGGGTGTGGGAACTGCTGGTTAATGTTCTTTTGCATCAGTAATTTTGAAACCAAATCCCTGTGCATTTTGGAATTATAAATAAATTTGTTCAAGTTAGGGTTATTTTTGACTATTTAGTAATAAAATAAATCTAAGACTCTTCCTAAGCCTCACTGTTTCCTATCTTCAGCCCATTTTATTTTCAAACGACATTAGTTGATGTTCACTGAGCCAGTGCCAATGGCTTATTTACTATGAGGCATCACAGCACAACTGGGCATGGAGCTAACTTTTCTAGGTTTCCCAGGCTTAAAACCATAAAGCACCATTGTTTGGGCTGGTCAGAATGTTCCAGAAGTTTTTAGAGCAAAGGGAAAGATGGATTCTGTTGTATCTTTTTCATGAAGACGTGCAATATGTTGATTTTGCTGTCACATTGCCTGATTGTATCTCAGAATGTTACCCAGGGTATGTGACATCCATCACTGTGAGAAGGGGGGCATGAAACCCCCTTCCTTGATAAGCATTTGATGAGGAGATAATTGCGGATAAAAAAAGGTACAAAAATTACCTGAATAAATAACACCGTAGATGGCAGACATCCAGACATTCTTTCATACACAACTCCCACTCATTTCTCTGAGAGATAAAGCAGTAAAAATTAACAATCTGTCAGTTTAATTGTTTTCATTGTGTACTTTTTCTGGGCAGGTTATTCACATCAAACTCCTTTGATGTGATCAGCGATGATGCTTTTATTGGTCTTCCACATTTAGAGTATTTGTAAGTAAAAAAAGAAAACTTTTTTTTTTTTAATATCATGATTCAGGACAAGTACTCTCAGATTCCTACAGCTGTCTGACAAAAATATTATAACCTATTGCAGATTCATAGAAAACAACAATATCAAGTCCATTTCAAGACATACCTTCCGGGGACTAAAGTCTTTAATTCACCTGTAAGTATAAATGTTGCTATTACTTTTTAAGTTTGCCAATGGACAGTGCAGTTGGGTAACCTGTGGTTAAAGTGTACACTTTATAGCAATTATGAAAATGTAAGAAACCCAAATGATTTCTTTCTATGCACACTTGCCATCTCTTCCGGTCATCAGCCAGTGTGTGTCCAGGAAATTGATTACTATTAATCTGATTAGTCTAAACTAACCATAATTAGGAAAACAATCAAATGCAGGGAAATTGTGTGACTGAAATAACTTTCATATTATTTACATCATTACTCACTTCATGGATAATCATGGGTTGACTGTATAGCTTCATCTGATATTTGCTGTTTTTCTTTTTCTGTATAGGCCCTGACTTTATATACATTTAAATATATACTATAACCATAGTAATGTCTACACAGTACCAGAGCAGCCTGTTTATAAATGAAATATTTAATTATTCAATGGGTTATTAGAGTCCGTTGTTCTTAAAAGGGGGCAATTTTGCCTCTTAGGGAACATTCGGCAATAGCTAGAGACATGTTTGGTTGTCAGAACTGGGGGGTGTAACTGGCATCTAGTAGGGGGAGGGCACTGATACTTCTAGACATCCTGCAATGCACAGGATAGCCCCCACGACAGAGAATTATCCAGACTAAAATGGCATAGTGCTGAGCCAAGTTTGAGAAACCCTGAACAACTTGAACCAAATAACTTGTTTCTCCTAGCCTCCCCTGCCCCGCTACAGATACACACACACACACACACACACATGAACACGCATACACACAGATGCATCATGAAGGAAACTAGAAGGGCATGGAAAGAAAAGGCACTAAAATGTATTAAGTGCCTATTATGTTGGTCATTTTGCTTTACCTGAATTTTTATTTAATCTTCTCGACAATTTTGCCAGATAGATAAAATAATCTCTTCTTTAGAAACGAAGAAACAGAGGCTCGGAGGGGATATATGATTAGTGAATTGTGTAGTTGTGGAGTTACGATAATGTGAACGCAATAGTTAAACTGCAATGGCTCTTCAGCCACTCAGCTTCCATTTCTCAGTGCCTAATACGTGTCTCATTGGTATTAAGTAAAGGTGCAGGACATTTAAGTGTCATTCTTTCAACTTTAACCTATTCCTTCACAATACCTCATTCCCAGATCTGTTCTAGGCCCCAGGATGCAGTAAGGAACAAAGCAGACAAGAATACTTGACCTTTGAGCCTACATTCTAGTGCATCTATGTGGTCATCATGCTACCTCTACCAGGCCCTGTCTCTACTGCTGTTTGGATTCGCAGCAAGGGGAACTGATGGCCAAATGTGTTTTATAAAATCACAATACCTTCCAAAGCTTCTGTATATAGTTATTGTGATAAAAACAGCATTTGCAGTGCTGCTCTGCATGTCAATGACATAATGGAAAGCAGAAAATGCTGTGATGATATGAATGTTATACCATTTTGTCACAGAGCCAAACACTGCCAAACCTAATTTTTCAGACAAAAGTAAATGAAAGAAACAAATATACGGAAGGAGAAATGGAAGTTCATGACCTTAATTTGGAGATCTTCCTGTTTCACATAAATTCCATTCAACATAGCCTCTGTCCTCGGCATCATGAGGGGCTGAAGGAAGGATGTAAGACCCAGGTATCCTCTCTGGGACCATCATATAAGCTTTGCCATGCTCCTTAGTTCACGCAAGTGTATCCCCTCACCAGCCAAAGGCCTACGTCATCCAAAGGCAGGCAGGAGGGCAGGCCGGCAAGAGGAAAGAGGAGGAGGTAGGTTGAGGAAGGGGGGCAATGGAGGAAGAAAAGGGAGAAAGGAAAAATACATATACAACACTTTAGTGAAGAGCATCCATTTGTTTGACTAAAGCCTATTATATCTATCAAATGAAACTGGAATTTAAATATGAGAATTTAAATTGGGTTATAATGAGGCTCCTTCTTTAGAGGTATGAAGACTATAAGAAAGGGACACTGGTACAGCATGTGCTTAATATCTAGAAGTTTTTAAGCTCCAAAGAACACCAAAGGCAGCCTGCAAAGAATGAGGCATGAATCTGAGGGTCAAACTGACAGTGAAAGGGAAGTCCCACATCTCTGACTGGGTCCTGGATGTGGGAAGGAGGTGTTATGGGAATAGGTTAAAACTGACTGAGTGAATATGACCCTTAGATCTCTTCCATCTTTATCTAACACTTAGGGGTTGACTCATATGGCATTGCCAATATTAGACTGTTTCTGATCTACAAAAATGAAAATGCCATATGGTTTATCCTAAATAGTCTCTAGTATGTGCCACACAAAGATGAATAAGATCCAGTTCCAACCTGAAGGAGCTCAGTTTAGCAAGAGGAATTAGACAAACAAATATTTTCTCACTGAATGTCTTTGTCGCCAAGTTATGTTCTCCTTTCTAGTTATGCTCTTTTCTAATTTCCTCTTTCCTTCCTTCTTTCCTTCTTTCCTTTCTTCCTTCTTTACTTCCTTCCTTCCTTTTTTTCTTTTCTTCTTTTCTTTTTTCCTTTCAAGGAGAGATGAATAGGGAGGATTTGAAATCCAAATGTTCCTCTGACTTCTCAGTTAATTACCACTTACAATTAAATCTGACATTTGTTTGAGCCATGAACTCCCTTTTTAAGATTTTAGGTTTCAAATTGCATTTTTCTCCAACTCAGACCAATTCTTCCCAAAGAAAATGTTCGAGCAGCAAGGAAACTTCGCCCTTGAAACCGCATATGCTGCAGGAAGAGTTTACAAAGCTTTTTCATATTCTTGACTTCATTATAGTCTCCTGGTGAACATAAGAGAGAGACAGGACAGTAGCACTAGCACTGATGACAAATGAGAACGTGAAGATGCACCCTGGGTTTAAGCTGCTCCCTGCTTTAGTAAGAGGTAAAGCCAGAAGTTTCCCGAGGTCTTTAATGAGCTATCTAGCCCTCTCCCCACTTGTCGGTTGTAGCAGAACCAGAAAACTTCTATTGAGCTGGCTGGATCCTTCCATGGGACATGATTTGAGGAACAAGTATGGCTAGAAAAGATCCTGTAAACAGGAGCCACACCCTCACCTTGGTCTTGAAATGTAAATAGTTGGGATTGCACATATACTTTTAGATCCAACTGGTTCCCACTTTGGCCTAACATTAAAGTTGCTCCAAGAGACCTACATGAGAATTTACATAAATTCAGTTAGTTCCTAAAGAAGCAATAAACTTATGTAACTTTCTTAAATATATATCTCAGTAGATTTACCTTGTAAAGAGACATTTACAGACAACTTAAAAGCTACTATATAGACTCCCTCTCCCTCAAACTAACCCTCAATAAAGGGAGAGTTCCTTATATCTAAGTCTGTACAAAACAAGTCAAATCCTGGGACCTTTTCTTGATTACTTTGATTTACTGCCCTAATGTTATATATGATTGACTTAAATGTTTGAATAGTTTATATGTTTAAGCAAGGTTTTGATTTTTCTGATGACCACGTATTACTTTTGAAATCAGGGAAAACATGAATGAAAATAGTTTACGGCCAATAATGATCAAATCTCTCAACATTAATTATGTATTCACTTCTGTTAATACTAGCTTTTTAGTAATGATTCCCTTGGCCATCATATAAGTATCACTGTGGTTAAGGATCAATGGAAGCAGGATTGTTTGCATGTGTGTATAAAAATATTTGGAAAAGATTGTCATCAATCCACACGTGTTATGGAGCACCTACCTACTGGTTGCTGAGCACTGTGGGAGTACAAAAGGCATATATGGCAGTTCCCAAACTCAGAGTGCTTATGTGTTCCCATTCAGTCAGGTGGGATGTCTTCGTTTCAGCCCTCATAATGACACTCATGTGAAGAGGCAGTGTGATATGGTGGCTGAGAGGGTGATCTCTGCCACTAGACTGCTTGAGTTCGAAACCTGGCTTTACTCCTTAACAGCTGTGGGACATCAGGCAGGTCACTTAGCCTCATTGTGCCTCAGATTTCTTATGTGTAAAATGAGGGTGATAGTAACCATCTGTAAAAATGGGGGTAGGGACAATAAGGTTCTTAGGAGCACCTAGATCCTAAGGTTGTCATGAAAGTAAATGAGTTAATATATGCAAAGTGCTTAGAACAGAGCCCGATATGCAATAAGCACCATTATGTAGGAATAAACTAAAACTCACTGTCAAACCTCTGTTGACCCTCGATCAGGATTCCAAATGCTTCAGTGTATTTATGCCCTTTAAACATTTTGTATGAAATTAAAATAACTGCACTCGAAGCTCCACAAATTCAGTGAGATACCAACTCAAATTGAGGATCCGCACTGCGGGGCGGCTGGGAGCACCCCAGATGGCCGTGGGCGATGCTTTCTTAGCAGCAGAGCCCAGTGGCACTGAAACAAACGTGCTGTCTGAGCCAGTTGGGTCTGCCTTAGAGAGAAGACTTTCCAGTAGGTTCCATAGTCATAATCAGAGGTTTTCTTAGGTAAACCATAAAAACACCAAAGTAGAGGAATTGTCATCACCTCTGCTGGGAAGGAAAGACTGTCTGTCACTGAGAACGCTGGAATCTTCTCAGGTGGTCTCAAGGCAACTAGATGTTCAGTTGAACAGTTTTCTGGTGTTTCTAGGTATTCCACCTAAAAAATGTTTCTTAGGTGGACTCTGAATTAGGACCCAGGGCATGGTGCTTAGTTGAAGGCACATTTTAAAGAGCTTCCATGTTGCTTTGGAATTATTACTACAGTGAGGCTAAGAGGAGGGAGGGCACTCTGTGAGCAGTGATAACATGTGGGTGGGTCCCATGGTAATTCACAGGGCTTTGCACTTTTCTCCCTAGCTCCCTGCCTTGGTACAAGGGACCTAATAGAACCATTCTCTGCTCTTTTCTTTGTCTAGATTGGTGCCCTTCTCCTCTACTCCAGCCAGCCCCATTCATTCATTCATTTCAAAGTATCTATTGAGGGTTTACTTTGTGCCAGGCACTGGGGATACGGTGGTAAGAAAAACATCCTTGCAGTTCTTACTACAGAACTATCCTTTAAAAATTAACATTAATGAAATGTTTTCTCACCTCTCATTGCCTTGTCTTCACTCCTCTCTCAATCAGTCCTACCCTCCCACCCATTAGATATTCCAGTGCACTCCTACATCCTGTAAAAACCTGTGGTTAAACTCTCTGACTCAATTATGTGGCTTAAAGTATTACCTCTTCTATTATCATTTTATTATTATTAAAGATACAGCCATATGCTTCTCCCAGTGAAAAGTATAAAGGTGCGGTTTAAAAGCTAAAATAGAACTTGGAGATCATTCTGACCAAGTGCTCATTCTCTTTGTAGAAAGGGAAACAGCCAGAGCTCAAACCCAGATATGTCATTCCTGGCCTATGCTATTTGCACTGCATCCTGCTGCTGAGTCCAGGGAGATATGAAGCCAGGCTACCGGGCAATGGATCAGCTTGGGCAGTAGCCTGGTTTTCTCTTCAATTAAACCATGTAGAAAATCTTTTTCCTGATGACTCTTCGCTACTTCTGACTTCTTGCCTCTCTTTCACTCATCCTTCTAATATTTTCCCCTCTTAATCCTAATAGTACTCGTATTTAATTTTAAATTCCAGCACTAATTTCACCCTCACCCAGCTAACAGACTTTTGAAGAGGAAGGAGCCCTCCCACACCAGTTCAGGCATACACTCTTATGCCATCACATTCTAAAGAGAGAAGGAGGTCTGAAGACTTGGGGACTGGTAGCATGGCTCTCTGGAAATAACTTGCTTTCTACATTAATGTCCCCATGAGATGGGCTCCATATTAATGATTGAAAGAAAATAAGACAAAATCTTAATAGTGGTTGCCTATGCCAGGATAAGTACTGTTTTATTTAAAAAAAATTTTTTTGCACTTTCCAAATTGTCTTGAAGTGAAGAAACAATAAGTTATCACATATATGTGTGTGTATATATATATGTATGCATATATATGTATATATGTGTATATATACACGTATGTATATACATATATATGTTTATGTTATATACATGTGTGAGTATATATACATCAGTAAAATATGTATAGCTATATGTATTGATATCGATATAGATATATATCAGTAAAAGATGGGACATTTAAGAATACAAAGGCATTGAGTTCTCTCTACTCAAAAAGACAGAAAAAATAGATGATCTTAGCCTCCTGTATTGAGTATTTGAAAGTGCTTAGGTATTAAGAATCATTGGTTTTATCAACATCAAAGAAAAAAATTAATTTCATGGTCTTGATTATCTGAAATAAAGCTTAAAAATTCTCTTGCAGATACAGACTTTTCCATGTAAAAGGTGTATATATAAAAATATTAGTAGCTGCATGTGTTAATTTTCACAATAAATAAAATTGATGTTATCTATTCAGTTTTGCAGCTGTTGAGACAGAAACCTAGAGAGGTTTAGTTAAGTTGGCCAAAGCCACTTCTGAGAGTGATGACCCAGCTACTCCACTGCACTAACTGATGTGGGAAATAAGAGCTATAACCAGTTTTACAAAAGACACAGAACATATTTCAACCAGAGCTTCTATTGAGGAAAAGGAACTAATGAT
>NW_006494611.1:13731759-13740141 GCF_000325575.1 Pteropus alecto | reverse complement strand
GGATTCGAATTTCCATTTTGCTTTCCAGTGGCAAAACTCAGAGATGGAATCTGAAGAATCGAATTATCCTAGCAACGACCCCAAAATAACCCTAATCCTAACCCTGGAAATGCTATCTCAATATCTCTAGCTGTTTAAATAACCTAAGAGAACCAGATCTCATTCTAGGCACCTTTTCTGCATAAGGACCAAATTCTGAGCAAACTTCAGAGGGGCCAGAATCCCTCTTAAGACTCCAAAAGCCAATGATGGTTTTTGGAGGTTCCAGGCCCTCCTCAAAGCTGACTTTGGGCTGATATAAAGAACCCACAGGGATGACTCCAAGGCTGGCCTCACAGTAGTCCTAAACTTTCCTAGAGGATGAGGGCCTGAAGCCATGTTGGAATCTTGTGAGAAAGAAGGCAGCTCCATCCTGAAGCTCATCCCATGAAAGAAGTTGACATCATCTGACCACCCAGGCCCCCAAGTACTGACTGTGACAGTTATTTGCACTTCAGCCCATTACTTTGGAACTTATGAATGTAGCCAAATGACTGATTTAGATTGAATCCTCACTGAACAGAACCATTACACATATAGATTCTAACAGGATTCTTTTAAATTTTAACTTTATCTTTTTTCTTCTGAATTTAAAATAATAATCCATGCTTAATAATAAAAAATCTCACAATCCAGATATATACATGACAAAAATGAAAGAGTCCAACTACCCCAACATGTAACCTTGGTCAATAGTTTTTATATCTCCTTACATACTTTTCTTTATGCATCTATAGCCATATAACCTCCCTACCTCAGTGAGATTACACTCTACATGCTATTCTCCAATTTTCTTTTTTTCCCTTAGGCAGCATTTCATGTCAAATCATAAAAATAAATCTCATTTTTAAAAATCTCCTGCAAAAGTTTCATGTTAAATATGAACCATTGTTTATTTACAGTCTCTTATTAATGGACATGTAGGCTATTTCCAATGCTTTGCTACTTTAGGCAATACTAGATTAAATCTTTCCCCGGTTGTGCAGTAGGCCTCTAAGATTTCCAATTTCTCTTCACTGGGAATTAGTAATGAATCCTAACTGCCACAGAAAAGATATGTATGGGGGCATGTCATACTTCTCTTCTTAACTTTGCGGGCTCTGATCCCATTCTACGTGTCCTATGCAGCCTGCACCCTATACCCACCAGCCTGCACTGGAAGGTTGCTTTACATCAAAGCCCTGTTACATTTTTTGCAGAATAATTCCCAGGCTCTGTCAACATTCCTTTCCTAAGACATTTTCTGCCCTAGTCCCTGTTGCCTGCTTTCTTCTTTTCCAAATGCAACCCAATGTCACTGAGACCTCCCAGAGACACAGGGGAGAATCTAAACTGTCTAAACTTAATTCCTGGGTTTCAGACATTCAGAAGTCTCTGTCTTATTTCTGAGTCTTACTTCTTGTTTCTGCTTCTTTTATGAGTTCAGGCAGCCTTCTCATGCTTATCCCTCACCAAACCTGGACATGAAGCTCCATCTTACCTCCTTGAGAATCAGTCCATTGTGAGTCAGTGTTTGATTTAATTTTGGTAGTCAAACAGGGAAGGGTTTTCAATGAGTGCAGTTAATCCATCTGCCATTTTTCCCTCTGGCACCCTCATACTACACTGCCTATCCCACCCTCTGGTTCCTTGGGTGAGAGCCTCCCTGTCACAAGAAGCATAATGCCTCATTCTACCACCCATCAGGCCAGCCTCCCCCAGTTCTGTTGAACTGTAAGTCCTTCGCCTTGTCATGTAAAATTACAATCTCTCTGTCCCATAGCTGAGTCTGTATTTCTGACCATCTCACCAGCTATTTCTGTGGTTAGCCTTTATGTTGAGTATGTGAAGCCTCAAGCTCTAATCCTTTGGTCAGGAAGTAGAACTCCCAGATTCGACCATTGAAAAGAACCACATTGGGCAACAGCACAAACAAGATGCCTCTTCTTGTGCAACCCTAGTGGCAGCAGTAATTGACGGATTGACTGTTTCATCATTTCATGCCCACTCTCCTATGACCCAGCCTACTTCAAGCTTGTGCTCTGCAGCCGGTTGCAATTTGTGCTAGTTTCTGAGGGAGAGATGTCCACTGAGGAGAAGTTAGCATGAGAACTGTTAAGATACGTCATGCCAGATTGAGACACATGACTTGAGAGTGACTCTGGACTGGTCCAAGACACCATGAAATCTCTTATTTCAACCACCAGGCGGGAAAATGAATTATGAAGACATTCTTGAATAGTCTTCCTTAGCAGCATTTTATCATGACTGTATAGGTGCACATTCATAGCAGTTCATTCATACGGTCAGTTTTCTCAATGCTGTTTCTTGCACAATGAATAGGCAGAAGCCCTTTTCCTTCTTTTCCCTGCTTCCTATCCCTAGCTGCCCTTTACTGTGAGTAGCCCAGATACTCAGATACCATCCTGAGTCATCTCATTTATTTTGCCTAACAATCTTATAACATGAGGTATTACCTTCACTTAAAAATGAAAAATCTGAGTGTCAGAGAAGATATATAACTGAAGTCACACAGCCAAAAAGTAGTGGACTCAGAATTCAAACCAAGCTCAGAATGACTCCAAAGCCATTCTTCACAAAATGGACTGCCATTGAGACAGAGACATTGTGATTCAGCTCCCATTCTTATGTGCCAAGATTCATTGAAAAAAGTTTTCCAATCTAGTAGCAATTTCTAAAACTCAGAAAAACAACAAAAGTAATTTAAAAACAGTTTTTAAAGTCTTGAATGTTTACACTTGAGAAATCTCGTATTAATTAAAAGAAGTAGAAGACATAAAAGATTTTCGAGAGTGTTTTAAAGGGAATTTGGATTTTCAAGAGCTTTGGAGACCGACAGCATAGGCTTTTAGTTTTAGTTTTAGTTTTTATTTTTATCGTGGATAAAAAAACACTCCTAAGAAAAGTATATAACATGTATATGTACAGTGCTGTTAAAGATTGAAAATTATCAGTACCTACAACCTTTCCCCATCAGATAGAACCAGTCTTTGTTATGTCCACATTTTTGCAGTATAAACAACACTTCCCTTTCCTTCATATTGTCAGGACTATTTTCTATTCGTTAACCTTGATTCGAATCATTCTAGTGATTCATAGAAGAACACATAGAAAGAGAAAGAGAAAGAGAAAACCATTCCTGTGATAACAGGGCAAGAACTGGAAGAAAGGGAAAGGAGATGATTAAAGAAGATGGATGGATGGATGGATGGATGGATGGATGGATGGATGGATGGATGGATGGGTATTTATGAGAAAGCTATTTTCTGAGGTGGAATGAATGGAACTACAATGGGAAAAAATGGAGAAAGGGGGGCATGCACTTTGGGAAGAAGAAAGGATGTGCTGGTGAAGCAATAGATCAGGCAGACCCTCAAACTCTGGGGCTATTGGTACTATCAGTTGGAGGTTTATCTGCTCTCTGGAGCAAATGAGAAGGGAAGGAGGAGAAGGGGCAGCCTAAGTGTGAGGGGAGAAAGCATTTGGAGATGGACACTGTCACCATTTAGTTAGTCACCCTTTGGAAGACATCCCCTAGGCTGAATGCCTGAGTGTGAATCTCATATCTGTTCTAAACAGAAAGATCAATTCCCAGGCATCATTTTGTTGTTGGTATTGTACATGTGTGTGCATGTGTATATGTGCAGGTGTGTGTGAGTTTTAACCATGTTACATGAAGTGCCATAAACCTTGAATGAATGTTGAAGCAAAGAGACCAAGAATTGAAAATACAATAGCAGGAATCTGGTTAGTATCTTAGAAGCAGAAGAACAGTACTGCAAGTAATTTAGCATAGTCTGGGAAAAGCAAAAGGGACTCATAACTAAGCTTTACCATAAAATGCATTTTTTAAATTTTTATGACTACAGTTTACATCACTCTTTTTTTTTCCCCAGGAGCCTTGCAAACAACAATCTTCAGACACTCCCAAAAGATATTTTCAAAGGCCTGGATTCTTTAACAAATGTGTAAGAGGACCTATGATTAATTAATTAATTTATAGTAGCTAACGAAGAAGCTTGGTATTGATGATTAGAATTTTTAATTGGCTTTAAAATTAAATTAGAATTTTAGAATTTAAATTGGCTGAAATTTTAAAATTACTTGGACTAATATTTAAGTTTTCTATGATATTTACCACTGGAAATTCTGAGAATGTAGTGTCCAGGCATTCCTTTGACAAAGTATGTGTCTGCATGGGAGGGAATGTCATAAGGGACTTTGAGGGGGTGAGAAGAGGAGACCCAGATAGAAATTTCAAGATGCTTTTTTTCTCATGAGGTCCAGGAAATGAGACTACAAAGAAAAAACATAAAGGAGTCTGGGAAACTGACAGAATAAAGATGAAAGGTTACACCCATGGGTTGGTCAGTCAACAGAGAAATGAAGCAGGAAGTGGGGGAAGGGAGAAAAGTTTGCCTTTTCTCTCATTAGACTGAACAACAATCTAGGCTTAATCCTCAGGAATTTGGCTTAAACCCCAGGAAGAGAATAAACTTAATTATTTTTGACCCCTTTTCAAACAAAAGAGCTTTCAAACTTTGACTTTTAAGCCTCAGAGTGAAAGATCTTTGTAAGGAATTTGTATATTTTGCTGTAAGCAAAGCAAGTAATAATGCCTAACCCTCTCAAAAGCAATTTAGCTTCATTAAGTGCCTTACAGTACATTAGAAAGGTATTTAAATGCTATAAGGTAGAATACTAGAACAAATGGAAAGGATATATCAAAACAAAAGACTTCTTATTATTCAGGTACTTTGCTTTAGAATATATATTCAAAACAACTTTTCTCCAATAACAAAAAATTCAGAGTCAAGTATTTTCTCATAAAGCCAGTATTTAACTTCAAATCAGTAAGCTAATGAAAAACTTTCTTTGTTTCTTGTAGTATTCCCCCAGCCCCTCCTCCATGCCTATTGCCCCAATTCCTGAATGATGGTTTATTTTCAAGAGAGTCCTAGGATCAGGACACTTTCAAGAAAGTCTTGAACAGATCACAGTTATCTGCTCTGGTTTACAATAACCCAGAAAAGTTGACACTCATTATTCTGGGTCAGAGTATTCTTGGGAGATGAGGTCAGTCCTAGGAATGTCTTAGAAGTTAGATGATACTCTATCGCAGACTTGGGGATACAGCTTATTTGGGGACCCTCTGACTCTACCTTGTGTCAGCCTGTACTTCATACTAACAATAAAATAAAATAAAATAAAATACTTGAAATTGGCTCGGTCTCTCCAAAGAATCTCATAATGGGTTTGGCCTCTTGGGCCTACTCTGATATGCCCAAGTCAAGAATTATCTAAGAAATAAAAGGATCCATACCAAATTGCCTTTTAGTGGATTTCTTGGTTTTCTTGAATGTGTCCCCTAAAAAATTTTTTAATGCTTCAACATTTAAAAATTATTCGTGTACTCTGTAAAGAGTAGGAGTACCTATCCTAGGAATTTTGCATGATGAAGAAAGGTTTTAGAAAAGGAGATAGAATTTCTGAACAAAAGCAATACAAATAAACAGAGAACTTGATGAGCTGGGATCATATGTGGAAATTTAAACTACCTATGCTGTATAGTTTATTATGAACATGAGCTATTGTATGTCTGCATTAACTCTACTGTGTCGCAGTCATTTCCTATTAAAATTGCATTTGTAGACCATGGACTAAGGTCAGAATTAATTATGTCTGTGAGGAAAAAGGAAAGCAAATAGCTCACTCGATTTAATTAAATATGAAACAATAGTCATTACATGCTCTCCTCTAGACCTGCGCTGTCCAATGTGGTGGCCACACATGTGGTCACTGAGCATTTGAAATGCATTCCTAATGTAATTGAGAAACTGACTTGTAAATTTTACTTCATTTTTTTTAAATGAGGTAAAAAACTAAATTTAAATTTAAAAACAGATTCTTGGTTCAATTGTTGAAAACTTTTAAGTCTGTTTGCAACAACTCGGGTATGAGAATCTATTTTTTTCAACTGGAGAGTTCATTAAATCTAAAACCAAATCAGGTATTTCTGATGAAAATTTAGTATCCGAATTGAGATATGCTATAAATATAAAATACACATTAGACTTCAAAGACTTAGTATAAAAAAAGAATGTAAAATATCTCATTAATAATTTTTATGCTGACTACATGTCAAAATGATAGTATTTTATATGATTTGAGTAAAATAAAATATAGTATTAAAATTAATTTCATCTTTTCTCTTTACCTTTTTAATGTGCCTGTAGAAAATTTTAAATTTCATATGTGGTTCACATTATATTTCTGTGGACAGCATACCTCTAGACTGAACTAGCTTTGAATTTAAGTTGGAGTAAGTTATGAGGTTCCGTTGACTGGGGTGGCCTTCAGGGGTGCACTGTGGTAACTCTCTGAGCCCAAAGTGAATCAGTCAAGTTCAAGGTAGATTATAGGTCATTCTGTACACGTTAATTGTTGAAATAGAAGTCACACTCGTGCAGGTAGGACCCTCATAGAGCAAAAGCAGCTGAAGTTTGTCTTTCAGGGATCTGAGAGGGAATTCATTTAATTGTGACTGTAAACTGAAGTGGCTGGTGGAATGGCTAGGCCACACCAATGCAACTGTCGAAGACATCTACTGTGAAGGCCCTCCAGAATACAAGAAGCGCAAAATCAATAGTCTCTCCTCCAAGGATTTTGATTGTATCATTACAGGTAATGTATTCTAAATCATTTGACCTCATACAGTGAAAATAAGGGCTATGTTTTTTGTGCGTTCAGAAACTGATATTTTTAATATCTAAAAAACCAACTGGACAATTTAATTCTTAAATTATTGTGAACCATTAAAACGTTATGTGTTTAAAAGAAAGTAAAAATGCCATTTTCCCATTTCTCTAAAATAAATGTATTTGTTATAGACATTTGAGATCTAGCCAAGGAACAAGGCTTTAGCACACCGTTACTCATCATCATTTCCTATTTTTGTAGAATTTGCAAAGTCTCAAGACCTGCCTTATCAATCACTGTCCATAGACACATTTTCTTATATGAACGATGAGTATGTAGTCATTGCTCAGCCTTTTACTGGAAAATGCATTTTCCTCGAATGGGACCATGTAGAAAAGACCTTCCGGAATTATGACAACATTACAGGTATGAAAAGCCTAACTGCATCTTGAGTGGAAAGTTAAGCTGCTTGAATCAAAGGCAACAGAATAAGATGAATGACATGGGGGAATACTTTGGGCAGGCTTAGAGGCTTTTGAGTCCCAACTCTACCATTTACTAAGTGACCTGGGATGTTTTCCTGTCTTAATTTCCTCACATATAAAATCAGAATAATAATTCCTAACTCACAGGGCTTTTATAAGATGATGCAATCATATATCCAAGAAATTTAGCATAGGATCTAGCTTAGTAAATATGCAATAAAAGATGGATTATTTTTCTCAGAAAAAAAGTATTGGACTGGAATTATGAGTTCTAATCCAGGTTCTGCCACAAACAAACTGGGCAAGCCACTCACTCTCACTGGGCCCCCTCCTTTTCTTAACTATAAAATTAGGAGGTTATTCTAGATCAATAAATCTCAAACTCTGTTGTGCAAACATTACTTCTACAAAATGTTAATGTATGTCTTGTGACAAAAAGGGTTTTGTGGTCCAACAAATCTGTGAACTGTATCTCCTCTCAGAGATTCATGAAAGTACACATTAGAAGCTCCGAGAAGTCCTGTAGTGAGAAAACAAGCCTCTTTCTAGTATTTTTTGCATTTAATTTGACAATGGAAGCCAATTTTTTTTTCCATGAAAACTTTTTAGTCAGGTGATCTCTAAAGCTTCTTTCTCATTTCAACAACTTTAAAAAGAAATTGTCATAAATTAGAACATGGGGCTCCCTCTGAAATGTTTATATCCACTTTATTTTCTAACACCTTTGAATTTTCTCCTGAAATCATTCAAACATCCCCATAAAAGATCTGTTAGACAGGACTGTGAGGGTCCTAATTAGATTTTGTTGATGGTCATCAGCCCCGTTGATGGAAGGATCAAGACAGGCCTAGGGCTTGCTTGAGACTGAGATGCCCAGATGAAGAAATCCCCTCCAAATTGAGACCCTTCTAAAATCCTTCTTTCTCAAAGAGGAAGGCTATACTTCCCTTTCTCCCTAAACCCCCTTCAGTTTCCAATGGATTGCTGCAGAACTTTGTGCAGTCTAAATCAGCTTCTTCTTACCTGTGTACAGTTTATCAATTGCTTTGAATGAATCTTTAGATGAGCACTTAAAAGAGAAATGAATATATCTGCAGACTTTCAGAGGGCACCAGCTAGCCTAAGATGACAAATAGATGTCACATATGCGGTCACTATC
>NW_006494611.1:13724280-13731739 GCF_000325575.1 Pteropus alecto | reverse complement strand
GAGTACAGATGTCTCCAAAGAACCCTCCTCAACACATTTCTCCAGGCAGTCACAATCAGTCTGTCAATCCACATGGGTACATGGCTGAAATCTAGTGGCCACTCTTGATTTAATCCCAACCCTCATTGTACAAAAGAGAAAACTAAATCCCTGAGAAGATAAATGGTTTTCCCAAAGTCACACAATCAGTTGAGTCCTGAAAAGGCTCATAAATAGAATAATTTTACCTATGGGTAGAGCCAATTAGTAGAAAGAGTGGATGCAGGACTTACTGCCCCAGAGGCCCCTAAGCTGCAGCCGGGAAAGGCCTGGGACCTAGATTTACTCTGCCTTTCTTTGGATTTCCTAGAGCCAAGCTCCCTCTAGGATATCAAAATCGATTAATAAATACTAAACTCTTACCAAAAGTATACTGAGCTAGGCCACCGACAGGTCCCATATTGTTCTCTGAGATTTCCCAAAGTAACATTCAGGAGCATCGCCTATGGCTGAACCCCTTTCACTTTTCTCAAGGATTATTCTTCCTTCCCTTTTCTTCTGCCACCAGTGACCTAAAGCTTCAGAAAAATAACAAGTGGCATCACTTTCTCAGAGGAAAATCAGTTATTCTAGAACAAGAAGCATTTCATACTTAGAACAAACCACTCAAAACTTTGTGGGATTGTTCTAAAAACTTGTACAATCCTATCCTGAGCTGGAAGTCCTGGAATACCACCCCACCCCAGGTTGGGTGAAAAGCATAGCGATGTTGGCAGGCCTGGGTTTGAATCCTAACTTTGTCTCCTAACCTCTCTAAGCTTCAGTCTGCTCATCTGCAAAAGGAAGGGAAATAATACTTATCTCTTAAGCTTGTCAGAAATTTTTGATGAGATGGTTTGGCAAAGCACATAGTAGGTGCTCCATAAATACCCATTTTCACTACAATTACAATGATTAACTCATGATACGTCAGGAGAGCAACGCCTTTTTGCTGCAAGTTAAAGAAAATTCAGGCTGTTACCATGTGCCCTAAACATCTAGTGCAGGTTGGATATGACATGACAACTCAATTGTTGGTGACAAGGCCCCGTGAAGCAAAAAGACACAGAACTTCAGGCTCCTGATGCCATTAGGTCTTGGAGATTGGCTTTGCCTAATCAAACAAGAAAATCTCTTATTTCAGGCTGACTTTGGTGGAAGTTATCTGGCCTCAGCTCGCATGTTTGCACCCTCCAAAAGAGGATGGCCATCCAACTAATCTCTCATTTGTCTTTTCCCAGGCACGTCCACAGTAGTATGCAAGCCTATAGTCATTGAAACTCAGCTCTATGTTATCGTGGCCCAGCTGTTTGGCGGTTCTCACATCTATAAGCGAGACAGTTTTGCAAATAAATTCATAAAGATCCAGGATATTGAAATTCTCAAAATCCGAAAACCCAATGACATTGAAACATTCAAGATTGAAAACAACTGGTACTTTGTTGTTGCTGACAGCTCAAAAGCTGGTTTTACTACCATTTACAAATGGAATGGAAATGGATTCTACTCCCATCAATCCTTACATGCCTGGTACAGGGACACTGATGTGGAATATCTAGAAATAGCCAGAACACCCCAGGCACTCAGAACGCCTCATTTAATCTTGTCCAGTAGTTCCCAGCGTCCTGTAATTTATCAATGGAACAAAGCAACACAATTATTCATTAACCAAACTGACATCCCTAACATGGAGGATGTATATGCTGTAAAGCACTTCTCAGTGAAAGGTGACGTGTACATTTGCTTGACAAGATTCATTGGTGATTCCAAAGTAATGAAATGGGGAGGCTCCTCGTTTCAGGATATTCAGAGGATGCCATCACGAGGATCCATGGTGTTCCAGCCTCTTCAGATCAATAACTATCAATATGCAATTCTCGGAAGTGATTATTCTTTCACTCAAGTGTATAACTGGGATGCAGAGAAAGCCAAATTTGTGAAATTTCAGGAATTAAATGTTCAGGCACCAAGAGCATTCACACGTGTGTCCATTAATAAGCGTAATTTTCTTTTTGCTTCCAGTTTTAAGGGAAATACACAGATTTACAAACATGTCATAGTTGACTTAAGCGCATGACACACAAATTCTGTGGCTGCCATCAGAAACTTTCTACAGTATGTGGTCCGGATGAATTCAATGCATGATGACTCTTCTTATCACACTTGCAAATGAATGCCTTTCACACATTGAGACTGCTAGAACCAAGCACTACCAGTGTCTCCATCCTTAACTGTCCAGTCCAGTGGTGTGGGAATTTACCTTTTATAAGGCAAAATTGAATTGTGTAACTGTTCTTTGCAGTGAAGATGTGTAAATAAGCGTTTCATGATATCTGTTACTCCAAAAAGAAATATTAATATGTACTTTTCCATTTATTTATTCATGTGTTCAGAAACAACTGCCAAATAAAATGTTTACATTTTCTTTCATAACCCAAAGGTAATTATTTGCGGGAATTATTTTTCCTTGATGATGGTGTGTTGAGGAAATAATGTTATACAATAGGATTATATTTGAATAAAGAATTTATGGTGTGAATAATGAGTGAAGATGAAACACTGGTATTAATTCTCCATAATTTATGAACAGGTTTATCAGCTGATTTTGAACATTCAAGGGTGTTTCCAAAGGTCGTGGCTTTTAAGAACACTTTGAGGTAAAGCGGTGACAAATTAAAAGAAGAGAAGAGAAATTTGCTTATTACAAGAAGACTAGTTTGAGATAAAGAACAGTAAGACCCATCCTTTTCTGTTTGATAGCTCCAGCTACAACCATCATTCAGACAACTTATAGGAGAAGCTAAAGGCAAGATTTTGGATTTCAAAAGTGCTATTCAGTGACTTTGTAAATGTCTGACTCTAGAATCATCTGACAGCTGATAGAGATTGTAACCTTATAGTACTTGCTTCAAACGGAGTGGAAAGGAAGTCCTCTTAATCCAACCAAGGATGCTTCACTTCTAGACAGCAATTTTGATATGTTATTACACACCGCAGAGTGCCCAGGAGGCTCATATTTTAATTTCTAAATTCCTGCTCCTGGATCACAAGGGTCATTAGCAGCTACCACAATGCCCGTGATATAGTAGGCTCTTAAAAATGCTTTTGAAGGTGCACATTTGTCCTCCTGTAATAATATAACAATGTTTATGAGGACCTTTAATGTAGTCGGTCAATATTTATTGACTACTTAATAAAAACAGTATCATTCCTGTGGTGGAGGGAGGAGACCTGAGGAAGAGTAGGGCGTGGTCCAGAAGACTCATTTGGCGGTCAGGACAGAACAGAGCGAGCAGTAAGTACCCAGTATCATCTGAATGTTCCAATTGTAAGTATCAAGGGAGCATCAGAGATGACTTCCTATAAGAAGTGGTTCTTGTTTGAACTTTAGGGAAGATATATTTCAAAAGGGGATCATGGCAGAAAAGATATTCCCGGCACAAATTGGTTCTGTGTGCTGCCTTTACAAAAGGGATCAGATCTCCCTCCAGTTCATTGTTCTCCAGAGTCTTTTGCCAAATGACTTGTTAGGGGTAAATAGGGAAACAGCAACCCTTATGTCAGCACATATCTGGCAAACTTTTGGCATCAAACATACACACAGTAGTTGCATAGATTCAGGGAAGCAATGCCTTAAGGAGTTATGAACAGGAACCAGACTCCTTTACAATATGGGGAAGATATTAACTGGCATCAGGGTTATAGGGGAGAAGAAGAAGGCTTACTCATTCCTGATCCTGCCCATAGGGGGAACTGGCCTTTGATGTCTTACTTTTCTCAGTTTGCATTTCCTGTAAGCAGCGTATATGCTGCTGGAGAACATCTGCTTTGTACAGACTGTGTTTAAGTCCAGCCTTGTCATGTACTGGCTTTGTCTAGAGACAAGTTACTTAAGCTCACTGAGCCTCAGTTTCTTCATCTGTAAAGGAACAATAATGCCTACTCCAAGGACAGTGGAAGAATTCAATGAGATAATGCACATGTGGCTGATCGAACTTTCAAAATATGGCATAATATGTCCTATCCCACATGCTCTATGAGAGCCTTGTCCCCACCCCATGGAGAAGTGGTGCCTAATTACCCTGTTTGTAAATCTGGATGGGCTTGTAACCAATAGAATGTGGAGGAAATGATGCAGTTTGACTTTCGAGGCTGGGTTATAAAAAGGATGAAGCTTCCGCCTTGTGAACTGGAACACCCACTTTTGGAGCCTGAGCTGTCATGTAAGAAGTCCTACCAGTCTGAAGCCAACCATTCTGTGAGGAAGCCCAAGGTCTGGTCAACAGCCCCAGCTGAGATCCCAGCCAACAACCAGCATTAATCATCAATCATGTGAGTGACGCCTCCAGGTGATTTCAGGTCCCAGCTGTCAAGTCACCACCAGCCATTAATCTTCCCAGATGAGGCCCTGGACATTATGGAGCAGAGACAAGTCATCCCCATGATGTCCTGCCCAAATTCCTGACCCATAGAATTCATAAGCATAATAAAATGGTTATTTTAAACAGCTAAGTTTGGGGGTGACTTGTCACACCACAGAAGTAATGGGAATAGCACTTGAAGTGATTAACACAGAAGTGGCACAAATCAGCACTCACCAAGTGCTAGATATTGCCAATGGGTTCTACATCCAGAATACCACCTTCTTTGGGGTCACACTCTACCATATTGTCATAATGTAATTCATTGTCATTTCATTTTTAAAGGCTATATACTGTTTTCAATATGTTATCAATATTCTTACTCTGTGCTAGGCACTGTGCTGAGTTCAAGGATGCAGAGTTTAAAAACCTAGATTCTTCCCTGTTTGTTTTCAGAGAAGCACTGACGATTTAAGTTAGCAAACCAACTCTCTAATTTACCTTAAACCTGAGACTCAGAGATGTGAAGTAGGCTACAATCCAGGCCTCCTGACACTAGGTTGTCTTTTGTCCATCATATGGTGTTAACTTTCAAAACTTCCCCCTTCATTTCAAACCTGGGATTGTAGATGGTGAGAGAGATGAGGAGTGATCAGGTTGACTGAGAAAATAAATTTGTAAAAGAATGAGGAGGAGGGCATATAGTAGGGTCCACTTTTGCAGGAACTGACCAGTCTTTTCTGCAAATTGCCCTCTCTCTCTGTACTCCTCATTTACCTTATACTGTATAACTCTGCCCCCTCTTTAATCACAGATGGATCTGACCTGGAGTGAACTCCTGATCCAGGTGTTCAACCCAGAAGCTGGGCTGGGCTCAGCATAAGCCAATCCAGTTCTTCCTCCTGGACATTTGGAATTAGGACAGCAGAGGCTGTGTCATTAGCTGCAGGCACCAGATTTGTAAGGTGATGATCTTAAATCAGGTTCCCTTAAAGCAGCAGTATTTACAGAGGGAGTGTTCTCTCTCTACATCTAACAGGCAGGGAGAGGAACACAGGGCAAGGGAAAGTGCTATGCCAAGATGTCATTTCAGGAGAAGTCTGGCTTTAGCCTAAGCCCATGGGGAACTCTAGAACATCAATAGTACCACAGAGTGTGTTCTGTCTTGAGGCGAGGAGGATGGACTATTATACCCCCTCATCTGACAGTCACTGACCAAAAACTGTGAGCTGTAACTTCTCAGTCATCTCCAGCAGAGAAGGATCTAGTTGGCTAAGGACAATCCTCCAGAGAAGGGTACAAAAGTGAGCTCTTATTAAACAGCACCCACATCAGATGCAGGATGGGTGCATAAGCCTAGTAAAGGGCATATGGATGGGATACCATCAACATAAGCCACAGTAATGGTGATGGAGGAGCTGAAGACACCATTTTGGAGGCAGCCCTGATGATCCATGTACCAGAAAAGCAGAGGAAGTTAGCCTCAAAAGTGAGAAGAGAATGAAGTAGAAGTTCAGAAAGAAGCAAGGGTGAGAAACTATGCAGTCTGAGGGAGAGACTGAGAGAGAGAAAAGAAAGAGAAAGAAGAAGAAAAGGAGAAGGCGGGAAAGAGGAAAGGAAGAAGGGCAGGAGACGGGGAGAGAAGGCGGGATAAAAAGGAAGTAAAGGAGGGAGAGTAGAAAGAAGATTCAGAGGTATGGTGACCCAGGTTGGACCACCTGAGAACCAGACTCTGAGAAGTTAATGTACAAACCTTCATAAGGGAGTACCCTTGAGAGTAACACCTGGAAGGAAGGAGAAGGGAGTAGAATATGGCAAAGAAAGCAGCTGAGCTGTGATACATTTTCAATCAAAGCAACCCAATAGGTTGTCCCTTCTCAATTATCTCTTCTCAGTTGTCCCAAATTAGAGCAAGGAGACCTGGCCTTTATACCGCCAAAGAGGGCAGACAGCAGAAGCACATCTTCTGGCAGTAGCTGGAAAATAAATCCTGTATGCCTAATAAAGATCTTGGCAGTGCAACACAGCATCCAATATAGAAGGAAAGAGAAAAACGGTGGGAGAGGGAAGAGGAAGGAGAAGCAGCCTTGATTCCATTTCCTGTTCCATCTCTCATTAGAGTCAATGTCACTTCCTGTCTTTGAATTCCTTGAGATGCTTCTGTAGCCTTCTAATAGCAATCCCCCGTCTTCTATGTATCTATCTGTAAGCAATACACACACACACACACACACACACACACACATTTTGTTTTGTTTTTGGTTAGTTTGAGCGGATTTCTGTACTTGCCACAAAATTATCTTCTACTAAATCAGAATATTAAGGCACAACGTACTATATTGTAGATATGATGGTGAGTATTAGATATTTCAATCTCTTTCCTCTCTGTCAATCAGACTATATCATTTCAATTATTCTATCTTCAAGTTCATCAATTCCTTCCTCTATCATCTCTGACCTCAAATTTCTTATAAAAGTAATATTATTCAACTAGATCAGAACTTCTCAACTTAAAAAGAAATTCCCAATGTATAAAAAAATTTTGAACCATAGAGATTAAAAATATCTCCAGTATATTTTAGACCAATGTATTTCCATTTGTATTGTGGACCAATATTTTTGAAAATTAGAATAAAAACGAATTACTAGAAAAAATGATCACGTGTTCAGTTATTGAGGCCATGTGAAACTGCTATAAAAGTTTCTAAATGTTTCCTATCAAATTCTATACTTATCTCACTCCAAACTGATTCCAAACTCTTCCTGGTCTGACCCTGGTCCTAGGACCACATCTATAGGTACACTGAACTAGTCAATGAGCACTCAAGTCATTTATCTTAGTTCTTACACTTATATATCAGTCTTAATGTAGGATGTAGATGCATTTTAATATGATCGCTATCAAGGGCATGGAGCATCCAGGGACACCACAAATCTAAGAAGACCTAAAATGGCCCTATAAAGTCCTGCAGGTGGAATTCAAAATGTGGCCCAACTTTTCCTCCTATTCTTGCATCGTCTGCTTCACCCGCATTCTAGTTACCCACACAATTTGACAATCCCTATTCACCTAAGCATAT
>NW_006494611.1:13720582-13724235 GCF_000325575.1 Pteropus alecto | reverse complement strand
TCTATGTTTTAAAATCTTAGTCCTTCACCTCCAACCACTTACATGGGATTTCTCCTTTCTCTGGCTTCCTCAGCTCATTACTTTTACCATGAACAAGGCTCATAATTCATTCTGCCTTGCATTATGGTTAGCAATTGATATATCCATCTCTTTCCACCAAGTTATACAGCTCTGAGGGTCAGAGCTATATCCTAGGCATCTAGGATTCTTCTATCTTACCCCACCCTCCATGCCTTAGAACAGTCCTACTTTGTAGAAAGTTTATAAAGTTAGTAGAAATGAAATAGCTTTAAGCCTAGCAGCTTCAGCCTTTTTGTTTGCATATATATATGAGAAGCAGCCACATCTCAGCCCAACAAAGGCCTGCCCAGGCCCATCTGCTTCCCAGGGGTAACCAGGGTAGGGTGGAAGGTGAAAGAGACACAGTTTATTTTCCAAGTAAATCCTTATTAAAACACACTGCAGATCTACCTAAAACCTGGTCCACAAAACTAAAGGATGTGAACGAATTTAATTAATCTATGTCGACCCAAAGGGCAAGAAGCTTGATATTGTTAGGTAACTAGTCAGACATAAGCGACAGTGGAACAAAGGAATAGGGGCCCAGCACAGAGACTGCCCAAAGAACACCCTATTGGTAGTTAGGGAATCCCTCCTGGGTCCCCAAAGACAAAGGACAGAAGGGCCATAATCTATAGTTGGTTTAATCTGGCCACAGATGGGTGCATAGAAGATACTTCCCTAACCTGCCCACAACCTCAGCTTCATTATACTCTCATTATAATATCATGTTTATGCCTGGAAGTTCATGAATCTAATTATAACAGACTGAATTCTGGATAAGCACACTTTCAGGAAGTCTATGCCCTTTGAAATTTTTATACCCAGAGAGGGATCCACATCCATGGTCGACACTACTCAAAGATGACTCAGGGAGTAGGTAGCATTATCTCAGATGAAGCTCTTAACAATTCCCAGCAAAACTGTGTTCTGGAAATCAGTCCTCTTAACAGTGCCAGATCCCAATAATGTAGAGAAGAGGCAAGAGAACTAAAGTGTTAAATCAAGCTACATTCAGAGACTGCAATATGCTGATCAGCTCTGCAGCCAGGCCAGGAGGACACCTGCAGAACCAAGGAAGATTTCTGCCAGGATTGCTAACAATCCATTTCCCATGCCAGTGAAGAGGAAACAGGCAAAACAGAGTCTTTAAGTGGCTGCCCTACACATAAAATCATTCATTCCTTATGGCTAAAACCATGGGGGACCTATAGGTTAAAGGCTGGGAACTGCAAGCAGGCTTTTCACAGCTACATAGTCTTACCTTTTGACTCTACATACTCTTCCCTGTCCCCTTCTTCACTGTATGTCCATATCAAAGAAAATGGGTAAACAAAATCTTTAAACTGTAATTCATAGGAACTAAAGAATGATATATAAACTGAATTCTGGAACACTCGGGGTCCCTCTCACCGTCTTTCTCTAGGTCCCTCTCAGTGCCTTTGCTCTCTCTCACTGTCCTGTCTCTCTCTATTTTCTCTGTCCCTCTGAGTCTCTCTTAGTCTCTCTCATTCTCTGCCATTGAGAGGAGAACACATTCTGTCTGTGGAGTGTTACCCCTTCTCCAATAAACCTTCCTTTCGACTCTAACTTTGGCATGTGTGCTGAATTCTTTCTACGCTCTTTGCCAAAGGACCCTCTCCTCTCAGTGCAGGGCTTGTCCCCTCCACCTCCCCCCACTGCAGGAAATTTGCCCTGTCCTACATCACCAGGACAGCTGTTTTCTGTCCTTCAGCCTCTTGATCCCATCTCCTCACACATATTCAAAAAAATTTAACATAGGAAATATTCTTCAATATTTTAACTTAATTATAATAATAGGTGGCATTTACTAAGCGCTTGCTATGAGTCAGGAGGACACAGGCAGAAGCACTAGATTAAGTGCTTTATCTATATTATCAGTCCATCCTCTGTGATTCTATAATAATAGTATTGTTTAACAAATAAGAAAGCGGAATCTTAAAAGAGCTAAGTAACTTGCTCACAGTCATATAGTCAGTTAAGAAGCAAAGTTAAGTAAGATTCATTCAGATTGTATCCAGCAGTGATACCATGCTATGAAGTGCTTAAAGACTAAATATATATCAAAAATTCAGAACCCTGTAAACTGCCACATAGATACTCCACTTAGGAACCTGGAGTGTCCCCAGTAGCCTAAGGTTATTGATTATTTACACCCATGGACACAATAAGCTCAATTTCATTGAATGCTGATTGAACACGTACTGAGTGCAAAGCACTATGGTAGGTGATATACAAAAAAAAAATCCTTTAAGTATTTATGCACCACAGGCTGATTTCTAAATTTCTTATTTGCAACATGAAAAAAAAATAAAAGAGGAGAAACTAGTTTCTATAGCGATCTAAAGGAGAAGTGAAACATGACCCATGTTTTCCTGTTTTTTTCCTATAGGTTTATCCTCTTGGTGCCCACAATATTTCTTTCTTTGGAGCGATGGATATAGTGGTTTACAGCATGTACTTTAGACTCAGGCAGACCTGGATTTGCATCTCAATGTGGATACTTACTTGTTTTATGACCTCGGGCAAGTGAATCAGTTTCATCTGTAAAATGTAAATAATGACCATCACAGAGTGGGTTTGTAGATTTACTATAAGCCTTCTGACTTTCCCAGGAGGTAGTCTCTTTTAACACCTCCATTTTGTCAATGAGGTTAGTAACTTGCCTGTGTACACACAGTCAGCAAGCCTGCCCTGCCAGCCTGCATCTGACCCCTCCATTCTGTTAAGATGGGAAATATTTCACAAGTGGTGTATTGTGTAGGACCTGTAGTCATTGATCAGGTTAAGCAGAAAACTGCCTACACACCATCACCTCATTCCCTGTGAGAGCTGAGGTTGTCTGTAAATGTCTAGAAGAGGTGAGACAAAAATCTAGGTGATCCTGCCATTAGAGGCAGCTGAGCCCACCAAGAGAGAGGCAGGCAGATGACTAAGGGAAAGTGAGCAGACGCCACAGCAGCATCCCCAGCTCCAGCACACAAGACAGCTGGAGTCATGGTCTGTGATATACATGCGTTCTTACTGAGGAACCTAGAGGGACTTTGGCCTCTAGGAAATTACTTATGTTTTCATAAACTTGCTCTTATTAGATCGTGGTCAGTGCTTGTATCTGTGGAGAAAACATTGTGTGAAAAATAGCTCTTCAAATTTCTGTCTGGCTTTTGTGTCAATAAAAGCCAGATATCCCTGAATGATAAAATGAAGCAAATTCAATGCAGTGTCTCTGTCAGCAAAGTCATACTAAGTGATGTGTGCCTTTACTTTTTAAAAAGTATATTATTTTTTCTTCTAAAAGAAGACAGAATCAGGCTCAGAAGGGGTTTATTGTATTATAGTGATGTGACTTTGGCCATGTTTCCTCAACTAGCATGATTTCAACTAGAAGTAGTCTCATGAGAAAAAGTATATTCCCATTTCCTGTCTCCAAAACCTGTCCACTCTTAATGGGTATACCAGAATTATCTGTGGGGATTTTTCCAAATACACATGACCATTTCTCCACCCTAGGTTCTGATCCCTGAGGAGACATAGTGGTTGGGATTCTTTTGGTTGTAAGTTGCTGAAATCCT
>NW_006494611.1:13693697-13720396 GCF_000325575.1 Pteropus alecto | reverse complement strand
AACTAATTTAAACATAAAAATAGATAGAACTTCAGATGGACCAGATACTCAACATGATATTTTCTTAATCTGTCTTTCTCTGACTCTTGGCTCTGTTTTCCTCTATATTGACTTCTTTCTAAGGCAGTCTCTCCTTTCCCTATGGAGAGATATCCCCCAGCAGCTCCAACATTACATCTTGCCAGTTTAGCCGTGCCCAGTAGAAAGACAATGCCTCTTTTCCAATAGTTCTAGCAAAAGTTCAAGGCTAATGCTCATGGCCTAGTGCCTGTCTCTGAAGCAATTGTTTTGGCAAAGGATAGAAGGCTCTGACAGGCCAGGCTTGGGTCATGTGCTCACTCCCACAGAATGAGAGTGAGGTAAGGGTGATTCCCTAAAGTAAAATTGGAGTGCTATTTAAAAGAAGGAAAGGATGCTGGACAGGAAAAACAACAAAAGTCATCAGCAAGAGGCGTGGTCTCTATTGAGAACCTCTACTTAGAGAACCAGGGTTACCACGGGAGAGGCTACGCCCACAGATGTGTCTAGAATCCCTTCACTAAAAGGTTTTAAAAAGCCTTTCCAGCTCTTATTTTGCTAAACTTAACAAAATATAATCTCCCATCCTTGTTTATTATTCATGATGATTCACTGTTATAATTTCTATGTACATTTTTTAATGGTGTTCTCTCAAATATTCTGCTTTAAAATATTTACATTGATATCCTTTGTTTCAAAATGTTTTCCCAAGTGAAGTCAAGCTGCCAATTCTGCTTTAGTGGCTGCCCATCCTTGGGAAATGAGACCAAGTGGTCCTAGATCACTTTCTGTTCTCCTGAACGTGCTTCCATTTCAGATCAATCTCCATCTGGCGAGGGCAGCCTCTCCTTGCTCTAATCACCTTGAGGTTGGCTTTACAAATTAAAAGGTCTCAGAGGCTCCTTAGTGGCCTAGGAGTTTTCCTGACTTAGCTTTTTGGCAGGTATTTAGTCATTAACTGAAAATTATCATAGGCTGAACTCAGCAGAGAAGAGCAGAATATAAAACACTGACTTCTATTAGGAATGCTTCCCCAATCTGGGTATCCCACAGAATCATCTAGAAAGCAAGCTAACTATTCAGATTCCTAGCACCCCACCTCAGACCCAGACCCACTCAAACTGAATCTTCAAAGAATGGGACCCAGGAATTTTTATTTTTAGACATCTCTGAGGTGATTCTGGTGTTGATAGCTTATCGCCAGTCCACTGACTGGGATTTGAGGGCCCCTGCTCTAAATCGCCACATTGGATTGGCCAACAGAATAGCAAGAGCACCAAGCCTATAGTTACAAAAGCTGTCCAAAAGCTCCGGAACACGTTTGCTTTAAGTATTGCCTTGGGTAAGACATTTGAGGTTTGTTTTTGTTTTTGTTTTTGTTTTTTTGGCCTCAATTTTCTCTGTAAGATATTGGAACTGGTTCAGATCATCCTAAAGATGCTTTCAGCTCTGAAAATTCTATAACTCTCTGTTATAATGGGGAAAAATTTAGCTTGGAAGTTTGGAGATCTTGGCCCAATACGACCACCTTTATAGTTTCGTGATCTTGAGAAGTGACTTTCACGCCCTCAGTCACAATTTTCCTTTTTTTAAAAATAAATTAGAGTACATGAGTTCTTTTATAATTCTAAGAAAGCTCTAAGATAACAATTAAGCCTTAGATAATCTTTCATAATAATCTGTTGAGATGTACAGTACGAACAAGCAGAAGATGATTATAATTTCCTGTTGACTTGGGTTTGCTGGGTTGAGGATCTGCAAGCAGCATTTGGTATGTTGGTGTTTAATAGATATGACATTTCACTGCACCAAATGGGAATGGAATATTTTTAGCACAGAATCCAAGGTTTAGTAAAGAGGGCTTGTTCTTTGAATGGAGTGTGAACAGCAGAGATACTATTTTAAAAGACCAAATATAAAAACCCCTTCCCCTCCACTATCACAAAATAGTCGTATGTGCACTTATAGTTATTTTACCGCAAAGCTTGAAGAACTTAACCCCTTTCTATATCTTTTAAAAGGTAGTATTTTCATACACTTTAATATTTTTGTTGGCTCACGCACATTCCTTCTGTCTTTACATGGCCTGCATACTTACATTTAATAGGCCAAAAACATTGTTAATGATTGAATGCAGTAATAATAGTTACTATTTCTTGAGCACTTAATATGTTCAGGACATGTGCTGAATATTCTACATCTATTTAGTCATTCAGCCCTTGCAACAACATCATTATTATCACTATATTCTAGGAAAGGAACTGAAGTTCAGAGAGGTTCAGAAATCTACCCAAGGCATGTAGCTAGTAGCTAGCAGAGTCAGGATTCAAACCCAGGTCTGTTTGAAATCAGAACCCTAGTGATTGACCACTATAATTACATTGATTGTATCAGTCAAGACAAGCTAGGTTATTTGGTTATTCCTTGGCAGTGCTCAAATATTACTGGTTTAAAATAATATAGACTTATTTCTTATACTTGTTACCGAAAACATTGTTCCAAGTCATCATAGTCTTCATGCATTGAGGTATGCATTGATGCAATAGCCAACATATGGGACGTTACTAGGTAACTATATTAGAGGAGAAAAGAGCTATGACAAAGCATACACTACAATTTTTATTGGAATTCCTTTATGTGATTTTTTAAAAAACTATTTTCATATAATACTTGGATAACCTTTTTAAAGGAGGTTTTCCCCAAAGTGGAGAGTGAAAAGGATTAAGCTCCCTTCCCACCCCACTCCAGCCATCTCTTGGAGATGTCACTCTTGGTTTGATGAGGATTTCGCTGTCTTATCCTCCTAATCTGAGGCCAATATGCCCTGTAGTCATAAACGATATGAGCCAGATGTTCATGTTTACAATATTTATACTGGCATGAGGGAAAGTGCAGACCACTTTTAAATACATGTTTAAAGAGTTTAAAAGGCTCTTCCATGGCAAAGAAGAAAGACTACGTGGTACATAGATCCCCCCAAAAGTACATCCCAGATACCATATTGCCAGCCTGCACTGGTGTGCTGAGAATGGCCAGAGGGGGCAGCCCAAGACTTGGAGAAGATCTACATCACAAAATAAAATTTGGCATGTGTCACTGGTCCCTAATAACTCAGCATGTTGTGGTATTTAAACTTAGTCTCTCTTATCTCCAGGATACCCAATTCCACCTCTATCAGCATCTTTCCAAATCTCCTCTCCTTTACTTTCAGTTTAAAGGGTCTACCTGATGCTGACATTTGAAATGTCTGCAATGCCCAGCTACCACTTCAAGGATGCTGTAGATGATGAATCATAACAATAATTATTATGATGGTATAGCAAGTGGCTTTGTGTTTAGAGGCCTCCCAAATGGGAACTATTACAATAGGTGGGAGCAAGGTCAAGAGATATCATTGTCTGAAAACAAATCAAATGACAGTCAGGGCATTTTCTGAGCTCAGACATTTTCTGGTCATATTTCAGGGCCCTTCCCAGAAATAACTCATTAACCATTGTGATAAGTGTCAGAATTATTCACCTGGGCGTGTTAGATAAATTCTATCTGGAAGCTGCAACGTTGCTTCATGCCATACTCTTTAATAATAAGGGGGTTTGGTACCTGGTAAGGACTGCTGAGGAAAGAGAATTGAGGGGTAAGAATCACAGCCTTTGGGGGAGGGAGACATGACCCAATGAATAACAGGCAGAACAAGACCACTGTTGCCAGCAGAGGGCAGCAGAACCTGCAGGTGGCCATGTGGCAGCTGCTATGGACATCTGTGTTCCAGGGAACCAGGACCACAAAGAGTGGTCCCTGGAAGAAGTACGGTTAAAGTGGAAAAGGAGGTTTGGGGAAAGAGATTTTCTTCCCAGAGAGCAGCCAGTGAGGATATTCCAAGAACAGAATCAAGGGGCTACAGAGGTTCAAGAGCTGTGATGATGATTAAAATTTTGCTGAATAAGCTTTGCCAAGGCCCTGCTTCAGTCCGATGAGGAAGACAGCAGGGGGCCAGAGGCAGCGTCTGAAACTGAGGAAAATATTTAAATAACATCTTGCTCTGGTACTCTAAATAGACTTTCTCAGTGGGAAAGCAGCACCCCAAATCTGCCCCTCTTGAAGGTTATATTCTTTTCTGAAATCAATCCACTGGCCTGTCTCCTGAGAGACTGGATTAATCCTTCAAAGGTCATCCCAAGAGGAACAGTCAGAATGGCAATTTGAATCATGCAAAGCTGAGCACTAGAACATAGATTCCTGATGACTCAGCCAAGATATAAACAATTAATTAAATTTAGCCTGAAACCACCACTCATCCTTCCCTGCATGTCCCAGCAGATTTACCATGAGCTGCCTGTGTCACCGGGTTAATATAAACACCTCACTCTCGTCTTCCCAGTAGATCTCCTGCCCTCCATCCTCTTCTCTGGAAGATAATGTTCTCACTCAGATGAGGGTAAGCCTGGTAAGGGTGGTACCCACTAAGAGAGGGCCTGCTTCATGCCAACATAAATTGCCTCCCTTTCTTTTTCAGATAAGCCAGAGATGACTGTAGTTGAATTTCACTGCCCTTGAACACAGCAAGACTCAGTGAGCTGTGTGTGTAGGGTCAAGTACCAAGTACCACTCAGACCTATTGCTAGTTGAGATGACAATCCTAACAGGTCTGGAAAGATGCTCAGATGCTTAAAGGAAATTATGTCTAACTTTGTTAACAGAAATGTAAATCTAATCAGGCAAAATTGTTGTTCTCAAGGTAGCCCCAGCCCTACCCCACCCCCACTGGCTCTATAAGCTAAAGAAGATTCTGCTTTTTTCCTACTCAGTTTTTTCTTTCCCCACTGTCCTCCCAGGGGAGTCCTGTTTGGGGACTCTCAAGAAACAGCTTTGGGAGGAGAGTAACACAAGGAAACTCACAGATTAGGCTGAAGGAGGGTGTCCGAATTTGTGCTTTTGAAGAAAGAGGCCCAGAAGCAGCTGTGTAAGGGGAGTGGGTGGGCGAGAACATAGGGACTCTAAGTGTTTCTGTGAGTTACAGTCCTTTCATGGCATTAAACAAGAATCTTGCTTCACTGTGTTCATTTGATTCATGTCTTCTTTGAGAATGGACCCCGTGAATCATAGTTTTGATAGAATTATGGAGACTAACATAATTCTGCCTCTTCCTTTGAATGAGCATTTACATAATTTGAGTAGGTTATCCTGTAGCTCATGAGGAGCATGAGAAATTTCTTAACTCACAGAATCTTGAGTTACCAAAAACCAAGCAAACCAAAAGCCAAATCTTATCAAACCTCTCTGGTTTATGATCTTCGTTTCCATGCTATTACACCTAAAGCTTTCTAGAATCATCTTTGCTGCTTTAAAATTGTTGGGGATGTTTCCACTCCATCTCTCTTGCAAAGCTTCTTCTTCTGGGGCCTTTGGCTACAACATCTCATTATACAGCTGTAGGCTGTCAAAGGGGAGCAGAGTTGGCCACCCCAAAATATGCCCCTTTGTGTTATTGATTATTTTAACCTGGTTATTTTTAAGAAAAGAAATACTCAGAGAAAAAAAACTTTGCCCTCCCACCCAAACTGTCTAAAAGGAATTTAGATAGCGGACCTGCTCCAGGAAGGGCAATATTATCACAGATAACTATAGTTTAATATAAACTAATATGTGACAGACAGAGAGGAACCTAGCAAGGCCCATTCGTTCAAAGCCTTCTCTGTGTCCACTGTTAATGATGACCCAGCAAACATTTATTTACCAAACGTGTGCTTTTTTATCTCCATGTGAGTTTCCCTCCCACCCTTTGAAGTTCCAAACCACAACCTCCCTTCTCTTTGGCTCCAGAATGGCACAGAAGCCTCAGCTGCCCATCATGTCTTTGGGTCTCCTATTTTTATGGCATCCCCACATGTACATCCGTAATAAATTTTGGACATTTTGTCCTGTCGATCTCTATGAATTGAATTATTAGTCCAGCCAGAAGAATTTAGAAAGGTGAGAGGAAAATTATTTTTCACGCTTCCCCACTGACCTCTAACACTTCTCACTTCAGGCCGATGTTTTCTATGTCGATGTCTCCCCTATGTGACAGCGTAGGTGCTCCTGGTTCCATTCCTTTTTATATCCTAAAGGGACCCTTTTACATTCCAGAATCAGAGGCATCTAAAGAAGAAAACAGTAGCTCAGTGTTCTTATAGCCACAAGACCAAAAGGCACTTCATTAACTCAGTGTTAAATGAGGATTTATGCTGACATGAGAGTAAGAGGCAAAGAGTCAAGAACGGCTTTTCCTCCTACAGAAAATGAAAAGAGGCAACATTAGCTGGAGAAAGTCTCCTGGTCACTGACATCTGAGCTGCGGGGATGAGCCCTTTCTCTCTTGCTCCGATTTTTTTTCCTTCATCGAAGGAGAATAAGGACAGAGATAACTGAGAAGAGTTGGAATTCACTGGGGAAATTACCTCAGAAGCAGGCTATGGAAGAGGGCACCACAGAAACAGGTCCCCATGTAACCATGGTGACGAGCAGAGGAAGAAAGGGGTGGGGATAGAGGAAGCAAAGAGGCAGTGCAGAGAGAGGGCAGGAGGGAACACAGGGAGGGGAGGGGACACAGGTCAAAAGGGTGAATGACAGGAGCTGTGAGCCTTTTAAGCTAAATTCAGGTTTTTAAAGGAAGAAAGTAATTTATGTCTGTAATTAATTAGGAGGGCAGGATGCATGTTTATTATGGATTCTTTAAAGGGTTTTAAATGTTTCATTAGAGTTCAACTATTTTAACAAAGCAAGATTAGAAGTGACCAGTAGAAGCAGTGGTTGAGTTGGGGGGTGGATGTGGGGAGCATTGGAAGAGGAAGGAAGACAGACCAAAGACCTAAGATCTCTGTCATCTTGAGTGAGCACAGCACCCAGCTGCCTCCTGGTGGCAGCTTTCTTAGAGGAGATTCACTCATGGAGGCTGAAGTGGTAAAACCAGAGCCATAGGGGCAGGATGGCCAGATTTAGCAAATAAACAGGATGCTTAACTATTTTGGAATGTCAGATAAAGAGCGAATAATATTTTGGTATGTTTGTGTTCATGACAACCCTAATAAAGTGACACTGATGAAATATCTTCTTTTTGTTCTCTCATCCCCTACGTATTTAAAACAGAGGAGAGAGGGAAGAAAACAGGTAAAGAAAGATGGATGGATGGGCGGATGGATGGACGGACGGACAGACAGACGGACGGACGGAAGGAAGGAAGGAAGGAAGAGAGGATATGAAACCCAAAAGGTTAGTTTCTCCTTAATTACCTATCCTCACTCCATTCCTTTGTGCCTCTCTCTCTCATCACCATCAAAGGACACTCCTTAATTATTCCCTACAATATGTCTTTAAAATATCAAATCATAACGAAGCCACACACAAGCGAACCAAACCTTTCCCGTGCCTACGACCCTTAGACGGCTTTTTTCCTGGATGTTGTGTATTTTGTCACCCCTCCAGGCTCACCCATGAACCTCCACACTGACTTCACTACTTTTCTTTCTTGTTGCTGCCTGATCTATACCTGCCAGTTGACCCCACCTTTGAGCTCCCTGCTGGGACATTTTTCAGGCCCTTATCTATGATCAATGGACAATTCTTAGTGTCCACTAATTAAATGACAGGTGTCAATAAATCCTGTCATGGTAACACTTCACAAAAGCTTTTTATAAAATGAATCAACATCTATGGTTCAGCACGTGGCAGGATTTTTCTCATACATCCCACCTCGGGTCCAATTGAAACTGAATTCTCCCAGCGCCCAGCTCTCGTCTCTAGCCCTAACCAAACACCATTACAGAAAAGTCCAGAAATAGGACAAGAAACTGGTTCAAGGATCATCTTAAAACTTCAAGCAGATGATAACTTTCTGTTTTTAAATCCTTCATTGCTCTTCTGTTACATTTAGAATAAAATACAAAATGTACACAATGGGCTATAAGTTCTGTAAGATTTTCCTCCACCTGCACAGCTAACTCTGTTCCTCATTCACTGTAACCAGCCACGTGGAATCTCTTTCTGCTCCTGGAAAATGCCAGGCCTTCTCCTGCCTCAGGATTTTGCATTTGCTTTCCCTTCTACCTAAAATGCTTCCCTTCACCCAGCTCCTTGGATGGACAAATTGCTCTGATCCTTCAGGGCTCAGTTCTGAGATGCTAGACGTTCTATACCTTGAAATTTGTGTTCTTTACTGTATGGGTTTCATACCTTGGTAAAACATACAGTAGAGCATCACCACATCACCTTTTTAATTTTTTTTCCTGATGATGATCACAATCTAATATTCATGTTGATTCGTTCACTTGTTTACTGTTTGTCTCTATCCTAGAACAGGAGTTGACAAATGATGGCCCGCAGGCCAAATCCAGCCACCATTAGTTTTTGTAAATTAAGCTTTATTGGAACTCAGCCACATCTGTTTATTTAACATTGTCTATGGTTGCTTTTACACTACAATAACAGAGCAGATTACTTGTGACAGAGATTGCATGGCCCCATCTGTGAACCAATTTCTTGTCTTGTTTCTCCACCTAAAATATTTGCTATCTACCTCTTTCTAAAAAAAATGTTTGACAACCCCTGCCTTAGACTGTAAGTTTCATGAAAGCAAGAATTATGTCAAGAATGCCCATCTGTGTTTTTAAGGTCGAAACACTGTTTGGAACAAACCCAGCAACCTCTCAATAAATATTGGTTCCCCAATGTGCCTTCAGCCAACTGACCCCTACTGCCACCTCCTTGTTTCCATTTCCTTTCCTTCATCAGAGCCTGGCTCCTGGCCAGTTGCCTGCAGACCGTAAGTTCTTGCCATCTGCCATTCCCTCCTAGTTCTGCCTCTTTGCTCTGTATCTCCAACTCATGCTATTTATATGTGCTGATCCTGAAAAGCAATCTGATCACAACAGATAATTCCATAACACAAACGCTTCCTCTGGTGGCCCATCAAACCATGTTTGCAAGTGATCATTTTGTAGCATGCTGATCTGTTCTCTCTACTCACGGAAAGCATACCTATTTAAAATTTCATCCATCATTCAGCTTTTTGACAACACATTTATTCAGATCTTTGTTATAAAAATGATTCATACACATAAAATTTTGGAAATATAGAACATAAAAGGAAAAATCACAAAGAGAACCATCTTGAGCATTTTGGTGTAGTTTCTATCTGGTCTTTTTTTATCTTTCTATGCTTTTTTTAAAAAAACACACTTTTATAAAACAGCAAAAAATGACTAAGTATAATTTTATCTCTTGCATTATAACAAGTATTTTTTTATATTCTACATTCTTTGTAAATTATTACTTTTAGTAGCTGCACAATATTACAGTAAGTGGATTTATTTATAAAATGTTCCCTATTTGGGGAGATATTTATAATATAACAAGACTTTTATAAATGAAAATAAACATGAACATCTTTGTGCATGAAGGCTTTTATTTCTACCTTTTGGATTACTTCCTCAAGTAAGATTTCCAGAAGCAGGATACTGGATCAAAGCATTGTCATTCTCACTTTGTAAAAGGTATGAAAACCTCCAGATAAAGTCTCTAAGTGTATATACTCATAAGTCTCTTTCCTGTGCTCCAAATCCACAAGAATTAGAGATAAGATGTTAAAATATATATTTATATGCTTCTCTCAAAATATGAGAAGAAAATCTCAGCAGCTCAAACAGAAAGTAAAACTTAAACAATATGCAAAGTATAAAGCCACAGGGACAAAAGGTGGGACTGGAGCCAGGTAAGTGAGGCTGAAGTTAAATATCTCCTATAATAGGAATCTAAGCTGAGCTTCCCACCCACAAACAGTGGGTGATATAACTTCCTCCATGCATCTAGAATTGCAGCAGAAATATACTACTTGCTCAAGGCTAGTGTCCATAGCAGAATCCCCATCTGGTCTGTACCATGTGAATTGTGGAGAATTGTCACCCCAGAATTGAGCTGAGCTGCAAACATATGACACTAAGAGATCAAAGCTAAGGCAGCTAAGAAATTGTCTCTCAGACAAGGGAAGTGTGGGAGAAAATTCCCACGCAATATGAGCTTTCCAGGGAAAGTTAAAAAATATATATTTAGCACAATGAAAAGTAGTCACAAAGGAGAGATTTATATCTTAAGGTGACAGAAATACAAGAAGCATCTGAAAAGAACTTGGAAATAAAGTTTTGTCAAAAGTCTTCAAGAAAATAAAAGAAGATAACATCAATAGAATCAGAATAAGATTATGAAACTAGAATAGGTAAATAATAAAAAGAACATAAAAAAGTTATCCACTCCAACTTTAAAAAAGAAACCATCCCTTAACGAACTGTACTTTACCACACTGACAGTAGAGGGCTATGTGGATCTAGGAATGGAAAATTACTATAACTCCATGAAATGAAAAGAAGCATTATAAAGCCATACAAAGCTACTCTAAAGGAAGAAAAAATGAGATTCAAAACATCTTTGCTGGAGAAAATTCTTACCAGAAAACAACCAAAAAACACAAAATTTCAATTGCAATTAATATTTTAAAACAAGCATTTGGAAATATGAAAAAAATAAAACACCTTAAGTCAGAAATTCGAAATCCAAGAACAGAAATGGACAAAGTGATAGATTAGATGATAGATAGATAGATGATAGATAGATAGATAGATAGATAGATAGATAGATAGATAATATATAAATTGATTGACCAGCCAATGATTGAACTTGGGAAAGAAAAGACAAAGTTCTTTTAGAAATGAAGGCTAAATCACAAGTACTCAATGGAGAATAGACTTAAATGAAAATTTAATAAAGAGTATTGAGGATAGGCATAAAAATAAATAAGAAACTAAAATGAAATAAAGATAAAAGTAAAAAGATTCATAGAGAAAGGGTTTGAAATGGAAGACAAAGAAAAATAAGAATACCGATCATTGGAACCTGTGAAGAACTCATATGAAAGAATGAAATAAAACTTATATTTAAACCTATAATCAAAATGGAGAGATATACCATGTATATGTACTAAAAGACTCGATTATTGTTAAGATGTCAATTCTCCACAGATTGAACTATACAGACTTGTCTAGAAAAATCTTGTTTCTCGTTTACTCTTACACTTACAATACCTCTGACACTAGACGTATAGGTTTATTCCCACACTGACCAATTCTCCAATAGCAGCTGGGTGTCTTATAATTCAATTCAGTTCTGACTATTTACTTGGAGTTTGCATCAGATCCCACAAGCTAAAGGCTCAGTTCCACAAGACTGTCCCCACTTCAGATGCCAATTGCGAGTTGCAGGTTATCCCTGGTACTTTTGCCCAAACAGCTATAAATCAAGATTCCCATGACTCTCTCCTCAGGTTTAATAATTTGCTAGAACTGATCGTAGAACTCAGGACAGTACTTACTTATAGTTACCAGCTTATTATATAATGAAGTCTATGATAAAGGATACAGATAAACAACCAAATAAAGATACATAGGGCAAGGTTTGGAGGTTTCAGGAACAGGAGCTTCTGTTCCCATGCATTGGGGTGCTTCACTCTCTTGGCACATGGATGTGTTCACTAACCCAGAAGCTCTCCAAACCCTGTACTTTGGGGATTTTTATGAAGACTATACCACATATGCATGATTAATTATTAAGTTAATTTCCAGCCCCTCTCCCCTTCTCAGAGGATGGGGACTGGGGCTGAAAGTTCCAAGCTTCTAATCGTGCCTTAGTCTTTCTGTTGACCAGCCCACATCTTGAGGCTATCTAAGTGGGAACCCACCAAGAATTGCCTCTATAGGAAAAAAAGACACTCCTAATACCCAGGAAATTCCAGGGGATTTAGAGATCTATGTCAGAAACCAGGATCAAAGACCAAATATTATTGTTTAGGAGCTCTGAGCCATAAACCAGAGACAGATATATACTTTTTTTCTATTATTTCACAAGACTCAATATTGTTAAGATATTAGTTCTCTCCAAATTGAACTATGGACTCATTCCCAGCTAAAATTCCAATAAACTTTATAGTAGAAATTCATAAACTGTTTCTAAAATTATGTGTAAATGTAAAGAGCCTAGAAGAGCCAAAATAATTTTGAAAGAAAAGAACAAAGTTGGAGGATTTATATATTTGATTTAACTCTTACTAGAAAATTAACTATACCCAAGAAAGAGTGGTAATTCAATGAGATATCCTCTCATGGCCCGTTAGAATGGCCATCAACAATAACAAATACTGGCATGGATATGGAAGAAAGGGAACCTTTGTACATTGTTGGCGAGATTGTAAATTGGTACTGCCACTATAAAAAACATTATGGAGGTTCCTAAAAAAAATTAAACATAGAACTACCATATGATCCAGCAATTCCACTTCTGGGAATAGATCCAAAGTAAACAAAAAAAACTAGAAAAGATTTCTGCACCCCCATATTCATTGTAGCATTATTTACAATAGCCAAGATATGGAAGCAACCTAAGTGACCATCAGTGGATGATGGATGGATAAAGAAGTTGTTATTATATATATGCATACATATATATGTAATATAACACACACAATGGAATATTATTCAGCCATAAAAAAGGAGATCCTACCACTTGCAACAACATGGATAGACCCTGAAGGCATTATGCTAAGTGAAATAAGTCAGAGAAAGAAAACTGTATGATCTCACTTATATGTGAAATATAAAAAAACAAACAAACAAACAAAAACGCACAAAATTTATAGAAAAAGAGATCAGATTTGTAGTTACTTGATGCAGAGGTGGAGAAAGGGTTACCTAGAGAAAATGGTCAAAAGGTACAAACTTCTAGTTGTAAGATAAATGAGCACTGGGGATGTAACATACAACATGATGACTACAGGTAACACTGCTGTATAGTACATAGAAAATTTGTTAAGACAATAGATTCTATTAGTTCTCATCACAAGGAGAATTTTTTTTCTTTGTATTGTATCTCCATAAGATGATGGATGTTAACTAAACCTATTTTAGTAATCGTTTCTCCATATATGCCAATCAAACCATCATGCTATACACCTTAAACTTATATGGTAACATATGTCAATTATTTCTCAATAAAACTGGAAAAAAAACTAAAACAAAGTGTTATGGGTATAATGTTCGACATATCAATTAGTGGAAAAGAGGAGAAGGTCCTGAAATATACCCACACATATGGTCAACTTTTTATAAACATGCCTTTTCAATAGAATAGCCTTTTCAATAAATGGTGCTAGAATCACTAAATATCTATAAGAAAGAAATGAACCTCAACTACTACTATACATTATACATAAAATTTTATTTTAAATGAATCATAAACCTATACACAACACTGTAAGTGCTTACTTAGCATCATCAATAAGTTCTGTGACTTTAAGAGAAATGACATATAATGAAAACAATTTTACCATAAGCTAATTGACATAAACAAGAGTTAAGTTTCTATAGCAACTCAACTTTATAATGAAATAATATTGAATGAAATGACTTTAATTGAGGACATGCTGTACTTAAAGATATAAAATTTGTAGAAAAGATATAGCAGAAAATATTTGCGACTCTAGGGTAGGCAAAGATTTTTTAGATTGGGCACCAAAAGCATGATATATAAACTAGACTTAATCAAAATTATAAACTTCTGCTCTTTTAGACATGCACAATTAAAGAAAGGAATAGTCAAGCCATGTAATGGGAGAAAATATTCACAGTATGTACATAGGACCAAAGACTTGTATTTAGAATATGTAAAGAACTTTTATAACTCAATAATAAGAAGACAAGGCTACTCAATTTTGAAAAGTGGAGAGGAAGAAGAATTGGGGAGGAAGAGTTTTGGGCAAGCTGATGTGGAGTCCTCAAGCCATAGTCACACCTCTCTTGGATAGGCTTGCTTTAACCCCTCTGTCATGCTTCATCACTGGAGGGAGCAGCCCTGGGAAGCAGGACTCAACACAAAGGTAACAGTGGATCTACGGGGGCAGGAGTTGGGGCCAGCCAGGCAATTTTGCTCTTCACAGTAGAAAATATGGGTTGTATATTTTCATAGCCATCCATCATCTTCTTTCTCTACTTTATGTTCTGTTGGTATTTGTTCTCCCAAGTATCATTTTTCTCTAAGCCTCTATTCCTCCTCTATAAAATCAGAGATATGGTAATCAAACTTTAGACATTTTCCCATCTGAAAAAGATGAGGAACTCCAGCACTGTGACCCACAAGGCCTCCTCGAAACTTCACAGCAAAAAAATATTATTCTCACCATTGCTAGGCCCACTCCTTTCCTCTAGTTCTACATCTCCTAGCATGGTGTGTACCTCTCTCAGGGAATTCGCCCCATTCATATGCTGTAATAAGATGCTAGAATGCAGAAAATTTCACATTACACCATCAGCCAATTCTGTGTGTGTGTGTGTGTGTGTGTGTGTGTGTTTATTCTTTCACATTGTTGAGCTTTTAAAAGTTTTACGCACCTTTTATTTTTTTTCTTGGAAGACCTGGTGATTCTATCATAAACAGTTTTCTGAAGATCCCTCTGGCCTAGATGAGCTGTTAACCTATAAAGCTGCTATGAGAATAGTGTTTTTTAAAATAAATTATTGATGTAAAGGAGAGAGACTGTGAAGCCTATCTCAAGGAAAAGCAAATAAAGCATTGGAAGATATGAAAAAGTAAAATAAATAAATAAATATATTAAGTAACAACAGCTTTTCCATCTTCACTCAAATTGTACTAATGGAAAGTTCTCAGAAATTCTATGTGAGGATTAAGAGCCTTATTTCTATGGACAATGTCAGTACTTGGCTGAATGAATGAATGAGTGAATGGAGTGTGAGAGACAGGGTAACCTTGGGACAGTGTTGGACAAACTAATCATGCTTTATTTACTACTTATGTGGGCTATAGGAAGGAAAGGAGTTCATCAGCCCGTGATTAGCCACTGATCCCAGCTTTTCATCCACTCTGTTCCTTAACCCTGAGATATTTCACTATAAATCACTCGTTCATTTCTCAAAATTCTATTTTCTGGGCTATAGAGATTTGAAAGTTGGTATCTACAAAAGTATCGCACTGTGAACCAGCTCAAAGAAGCCAATAGTAATATGTGGTATAGGCCAGAAGCTTCCTGTCAAACAAATATAACCACTATATTCAGGTATTTCAATCTCTCAAGTATAAAGCAAGATCATATTAATTTTTAATGTTCACATTTGAATAGCTGGAACCACTGGGCTCATTGCTAGACCTCAGATTCTTGTTGTAGAAACATTGATGGAGAGGCTCCAGGTACCCCTTCAGGGAAGGACTTGCCAGGCTGCTGGGAGTGCTGTCAGCACAGAACCTTCAGCCTCTGCCCTTTAGGGTCAGCCTCAGCTACAGAGAGCCACCTTGCCTAAGGTCACACCCTTCCTGGGGCAGCTCGTTCCCAGAGATTGATGGAGACAGGAATATAAAGTACCAGCCATTTCAGCTCACTGTGGGACAACTCTGATGCTTTTGAGTCCACAGCTGCCTTTAGGATTGCTTGGGGCCATTGGGCTTACCTGTCAGTTCACCCTCTTTCTCAGCCCAACCTGGCTTCCTTCTCCCTTCCACATGTGTAGATCTCAGGGTACTTCTTAATAAATATCCTACACACTAAACTCCATTTTCGAGTCTGCTTGCCAGAAGACCCAACCTGCAACAACTCTTCCCACCTTCTGCCACTTAGCATTGCCAGATAAAATACAGAATGCAGGGTTAAATGTGGATTTCAGATAAACAATGGATAACTTTTTAGTGTGAGTATGTCCCAAATATTGTTATGGCTATGCCTTGTGTGGTTCTTGGTCTAAGTAAATGTTTGTTGGATAAATGAGAATGTTAGGATCCCATCTTAAAATAGAGTACCCTGTCACACAAGGAAGAAGGCAGATGTGAGCAATGGTGCCCTACTTTCCATTATGTAAGTGTTCTTCAAAATGTCCACAGATAAGCAACACCCCAATTACCTAGGGGCTTATGACAAATGCAGATTCCTGGGCCTCACTAGATTTATTGAACAAGGGCTGATCCCTAGAAATCTGCATTTGTAACAAGCCGCCTGGGCGATTCTTCTGACAACTAAAGTTTAAGAATCTTTTACAACTTGCGGCTTTGAAACAGAAAGACCAGTTTTATTCAAACTGAGGAGATCTCCCTGTGGTAACCAAAGAACTATAGTGAGTAGGGGACCAACTCTGTCCCTTTCCTGCTCGTCCACTTGTTCCCTCTCCTCTTGAGTCTCCCTAGGATGGAGAGTAAGTTCTCGGACCAGGCTTATCACCATAATCTCTGGGAGAAGAGAATACCAATATACTAACTCAGAGACTTCAGAGTAGTATCCTGAGCACAGCAGGATCTCAGAGAAGCCAGAGTCAGTGGGAAGGGCATTAGGGAAGAGATGACTTTCAATGATGGGCAATGTTTGCATGGGAATATTAGAAAGGTTTGAGCATTCTAGAATAATAGAATCTTCAGGCTTAGAAGCAAGAGAAGCATGGCATGGAAGGATACTTACTGTTAGAAGTCTCCTGAAACTCAGTGACAGTGTTGCTTCTGGATTTGGGTGGCAGGTTCAGGGGCATTTCTCCCCAGCTCTAACACACAGTTTCAATTTTATGCTGCCAGATGTTCCTCTGGAAATAAGAAAAGGAATCTTCTTAAGGGGTCTAATCAGATCTCAAAGTTATCAACTCAATGCACTAAATGATCATCTGCCAGGAGTTCACGGGTTGGTGGTTGCCCTAACTGGCTGGACGCTGTAGTCCAAAAGCTGACTTTCATTTTCATATCTTTGGTGAAGTCATCCTATACAACATTCTACTCTCTTCCCCACAGAATAAAGGTATGTGGAACGAGTGAGTGGTTTTCTCTAGATGCTGAACAATGCCATAAATTTTTCCTCTCCCCCTTATTTTATCATTTAAGGAACAATAGTGTTTGTGGGTAAGAGAAATCTAGATATTTAGGGTTTGTGAAAGGTGATTTGAGGCTTATGAAGAATGTCACCTCCATAAAGTGGGAGGTGAGAGTCGTCGCTCTAGGCACACACCTGGCTAGAGCAGCAGATGCAGATGGGGAAGAGTGAAAAATGAGGTTAGATAATTGACAGCAATTTGCTAGCACAGAATGCTAAGAGCTACAGTTCATCTTCTCAGCCCATCTTTCTGGACTAATTTTATTCTTGTCATTCAGGTCTCAGTTTACATATCACCTCTTTAGAGAGGACATCTTTAAGCTCCCATTCTAAAATCACTTCATCCCCACCCTGTCTCTCTTCATCACATTACATTATTTTATTTGGTTTAGAGTTCTAATCATATATTTAAAATTATGTTGTTCATTTAAGTATTTACTTGTTTGTTATCTTTGCCCTCACTAGAATGTAAATTCTATGAGAATTTGGTCTATCTCAGTTTTATTCACAGCTGTAATCCCTCATTTAGCATTCCGTCTGACATTTAGTAAGTACTCATTAAAATAGTTGTCGAATAAATGAATGAGCTTATATTTTTTTCATTAAACATCACGAACGTTTGTTAATCCATACCAGAAATAGAAGCATAAATGCTATGATGACAGAAGCCTCAATGTCACAGTGGTCTATAGCTTACTCTGGTCCCCAGAAGCTATATAAACTATTTTATGAATTCCGAACTACATTTGAAAAACCACTGACTAGTTCAGTGGAGAAAAAGACAAAAGTTGAACATTTGCAGAGTTTATAGCAAGTTGTATCACAGGGTTTTCTAATTTGATATTTAGGGGACAATCAACTAGTCAGTCCATCTCCAACATAAGTCCAAGAGGTGACAGGTAATAATTATTCATGAACTTTATGTTTTAAAGCTTTTAGCATGAAAAATATCTGTAGACAGACATATTTATCTCAGAAAAAACAAACTTGACTAAGCTTTCATAATGAATAAAAACCTATTTTTAAAATTAAATAAAACTTACCACAACTGCTTGTCTGATGCATTTTGTTAAAATTTAAGTGAGGAAGAAATCAAATTTAATAAATCAATAAGAACTCAAAGTTCAGCCAAGGATAAAAGAAGTGGAAAATAGTATTTTTAAAGTCCCCACATGTCGATGAAGTCTATACACCATTTTCCAATATATAAGATTACAATATTCAAAATTTAAGTTATCTGCATCTCTGGGTTTAATTCTCCTATGTTTTGAATGTCACAAAATTTCACTTCTTCAGATCCGCAGAGTAAAATATTTCTAAAAATAGGCAAATAGGATCTGTAAATCCTTTATCCTTTTGAAGTCTATGTTATCTATAATTATGTCCTTTTAAAAAGAAAGCAGCTATGTTATTTGTGTCTTTTAAAGAAATGTTCAGGAATTTGATTAAGGCTGTCAAATTTATAAGATAGTTAACTAGCTTAAAGCAGGTTATTTGGGTTTCTATTATTGATGTTGACCCTTTTGCCATCATTCATTCATCTTTCATTCATTTCCTTGTAATGTTATTTGAGTTGTGGGTCTATGTCTCTCATTAGATTATGTGTCTTGATTTCAGAAGTTCTGTGTTCCTAAGAGAACCTAGAACAATTCATGGATTCAAGAAATATTTTTAAGTGCCTGCTATGATCTAGATATGGCAGAAATAGCCGTAAAGACACCTGCCTTCTTGGAGCTTGCGTTTTACTGATGAAGACAGACAGATGATGGCTAAGATAAATAAGTAAAATATGAACTCTGCTATATCATGATGAATGCTAAGGGAAAAGCTAAGCAGAGAAGGGTACATAGGAAATCTGTGTATGGGGGAAGGAAATTCTGGATAGCATGTCCAGAAAAGTCCTCAAGGAAAGAAGATGTCATTTGAGTAAAGACAGGAAGGAAGTGAACCATGCCAGGCAGATAGAAAGCACTCACATGTATTGACTAACTGAATAACAGTAAATGAGTTTCTCAGCTCTAATGGTGTTTGGGATGTCTCCACTATTTTGGTGCTGATATGTTTACATTGTTGATGCCTTGTCCATTCTCATAACTCTTGAATAGTGTCCTTATTCACAGCCTATAGTGATTCCAAATGCAGCTGGTGTGCATATCCACATCATCAAGAATAAATGACTCTCCACTGTCAGAAATTAATTAGAAAGCCAGCTGGCTAGATATGTAGGGTATAGGGATCCAGAACAAGTCACCCTAAGATGTGCTTCAGTGGTATGCAGATTACTTAGAACTAAAGGCAATTTTAGCTTCAAGCTCAAGAGAAGCTTCTAAGGCTTCCCACTAACTGCCTAGAAGAATTTGAATTAAACTCCTTGCCCGTAACAGATTATCAGAGATAACTTCTTTTGACTTTTGGGCAGGGAAAAGTTCTATTTACTAAAGTTCCCCTCTTCTTATCATCCTGCAATGACCGTTTGAATCCCCCAAGTCACTTTATCTCATCCCCAGCTCAAGATGTCGCATACCTCAATCCCCCTTTCTATCTCTGAACCTGCCATGTATGCAGAGTCTCTGACTCTCTCACGTATATGGGGTTTCCATGCACGTGAAATTAAATTAATTTTCTCTTATCAATCTGCCTCCTGTTGATTTGATTATTCAGCCAGCCCACAGAACCAGAGGAGGGAAATGAAAATTTTCTCCCATCCCCACAAGAGGTTAATGCAGTAGCTTGTATTGGTGAAATGTAAGCAAACCACCTGCATTTGTTGGAATAGTGCCCAGTAAAAGTAAAGATGAAAGGGACAGAATCAAAGGACTCCAAAGAGAAAGCAAAAGACAGAAGTCTTGCTTTGGAGAGTAAAAGTTTTACACATAGAAGTAGTAATCAACTTCTGTACTATAAACTAGTTTCCTGTCTCTGGCATGTATATCTGTGGACTTTCCTCCAGTCTTATATATTCATCATGCCCAAACGATATGTTATCTTGAGACAAACTGCTGTCCCAAGGAACTTAATGTTCTTTTAGCTCTCTGTGCCTTTGCACGTGCTGTGTTTTCCTGACCTTTAGCCTCCCGATCATTCTTCCAAGACTCAACTCAAAATTCTCTGTCGAACCCATTGAACTGTAACACTTAAGACTGGCATAAATCACAGGAGGTAAATTATAACTCAAATAGTAAAAGTAAAAGAACAAAACTTTACCTCCTGGGCTTTTGTTAACTAACACTATCGAATGATTAATGAGTAAACATAAATTTTAATATTTCCCCCATTTTTGCTAACTTCTGAGAACACTAATTCACACTTTGCAGCATAACTCTGGCATGTTCCATCTATCATCCACCCATCTGTTTACCCATTCCACCCACTGATTAATCCCCTTACCTCTCTACCACCTATCCATCCACTCGCCCTCTCATACTTCTACCCATCATTCCACCTATCTATCCATTCATTCAACTATCCACCCATCCACTCATCTACCTACCCATCCACCTATCCACCCATCCATCCATATTGTGGTGGTTAATACCACAGGCTCTGAACCCTGACTGACTAGGTTGAAATCATGGCTTCTTCATTTACTGAGTAAACTTAGACAAGTTACTTAACCACTCTGAACCTCAATTTACTCATCAGTAAAGTGGAATAGTAATAGTCTTTATTTCTGAGAGTTACTGGGAGAATTAAATGGGTTAATGCATATAAAATACATAGATGATTCCCGGCACATAGGAGTATTCAATAATGTATAGCGAGCATTCACCAATTAATCATTCTCTGAGCATCTACCACATGCCAGAAATGAATTTGATACTATGGGAGAACAAAAAACAGTAAATAAGACAGAGACCCTAACCTCCAGGAGCCAAGTTTATGAGAAAGGGTTGACAGACTAACAAATACAACAGAACGGGTTGGTGTTATGATGGGACAAGTACGAGGTGCTATAGGAGTCCAAATAAAGGGTCCTCAGCTCTCTTTGGGAGAAGAGTCAGTGAAGCCTTCCCAGAAGTAGAGATATTTGAACTAAGTTCTGTAATTTTGGACTCTTCTGTTTTTTCCCCTCAATTTCACTGTCACACTGATGTTTCGTTTCTGACCCCAATGTCTCTCTCTGACTGATGCCCTGGACTGACATATGGACTTAGGCTTCTTTACTCCTGATTGCTGCCCTGGATCCTCCATGATGCTAAAAACACCCAAGCCTCTTCCCACAAGAGAAAGCAAATAAAAAAGCAATGGTCATAATAATATGATGATAACAAATGTTCTAATCCCCACTTCATTCAGAGTAAAAGCAAAAGCCCTTATAAAGGCCTCTAAGGCCCTACACCATGTGGCCCCCATCCTTTCTCTGACCTCTTCTAATACACTCTTCCTTCCTTACTTGATTCCAGCTAAACCTTGTGGCTGTTCATTGAATGCACAAGGCACATTAACACTTCAGGGCCTTTGCACTGGCTCTTCCCTCTGTTTAAAGCACTCTTCCCCAGATATCTGCAAGGCTCACTTTCTCACTGTCAAGTCTTTGCACTGACCACCCTATTTAAAATGCAAAACCCACCTCTAGCACTTCTAAACCCCTTACCTTGTGTATTTTTCCTAAAGCACATATCATATTCTATTATTCTTCATAATTTACTTATTTATTGTGTTTACTATCTCTTTACTAGATTGTAAGTTTCAGAAAAGAAAGGATATTAACCTGCTTTATTCACTGAACAGCCTGTATCAGTCAGTGGCTAGCACATTGCCAGAGCTCAATAAATATTTATCAATGAGAAGATATTGGCATAAGCATCCCTAGGGAAAGTACATCTGAGGCCCCACAAGTTAGAAAGCACAGGAATACCTTTCCTCTTTTTAATTATTAAGCGGAACAAGTGTAAAAAACTCATTTTCTTTTTACCCTTCAGTCAACAAAGCAATAAAGGTCCTTGAATTTACTTAATGAGTCCATGAGAGCAAAGCTAATTGATGTGAAGCAGCCTAGCTCCCTGCCTGTTAGCTGCTAGGATCACCTGAGCAGCTCCTCGGAAGTGGAACAGGCCTCTCACTCCCTGAATATCTGCCCACCTGTCTGCATAAGCCCAGAAGAGTGTCTAACATGGAAGGAGATCTGAGATAGCTTCTACCCCAGGGCCTTTACCAGTTCCTGGTTGGCTCCTTGCCTATATAGAGAGGTCTGGGGCTTCATTCCCACTCTCCCATCCTGGGACTCTTGCCCTGGACCCTGGTTTGTTGGATTCCTCAAAGACTGATCCTAGAGCTATTTAACTAGAACCCAACACTGTGATTCCATCCAGGCTCACAAGATAACTGAGCCTAAACCTTGCTCTCTGGAGTCTATCCTGGTCTGATATTTTCTGGCTGAATGGTACTCAATCTCTCTTTTTATAGAAACTAATGTTCTGGCCACAAATTCAGAAAAGATTGTACCAGACTGGGTCTGAATCTAGCCAGGCCACTTCCTGGCTGATTGACTTTGGATACTTTCTCAACCTTTTGACAATGTTGAATTTTACCTGAACCCTCAGAAAACATGGAGGGTTAAGAAATCCCCCCACCCTTTTGTATAGGAAATAGCTTTGAGATGGTCCTCACTAATGAACCTTCTCCTTACTACAATAGCCCGGATAAAACCAGCTCCTAATTGCCCAGTGCAATTTGTCTTTCAAAATTTTAAGCCTCAATTTCCCTATCTGCAAAAGGAGACCATCATATCTACTTCCTAGGGCTGGTTATGAGAGTTAAATGAAGTAATATGCGTAAAGCATAGTAAGCTCTCAATAAATATTTGAGTGGAATTGTTAGTTCTGTTATTAATTCCCTCCAGCCCAGTTCTACCAAGCCTTGCTCCTCAGGGTTTCCTGTGCTGATTAATGTCTGATGGATGTTCTCAGTCACTTACCACTTGCTATCCTTACACAGTTTCTGTTATTGACAGGAGCTTTTGCAGGGGTTTGGTCATAGCTAGCCCTACTCAGCCACTATCAACCACCAAACATAACCTAAGAACATATCCCAAATTCTGTCTGAAAACAGTCTCAACACTCCCTCTCCATTCAGAAATGAAATTCTGAACTCCTTCCTCAACCGGCCCCCACATTTGTTCTCCAAGATCTGGCCTTGCTTCTCCCTTCACATTTGATTCTTGGTAATTTTTCCTGTAATCCTCATTACAGGATTGCTTCTCACCTATTTAGCTACTTGTCTCCAGTTCCTAACTGTGGTAGGTATGGGGTGACTTTAGCTTCGATGAGATCTACAGCTAATCACTCCTTAACTGTGTTTCTGGAGAACCTTGCCAGTAGTGAGAATTGGAATCTCCAGGGACCTTTTCAATACTCCCCATATGTAGGAGGTTTCCTGGACCAACTAAATCAGGGCCTCTAGGTGTGGGATCAGGACACTAGTGTTTTTAAAAAGGTCCCTAGATGTTTCCATGAGCAGCCAAGGCTAAGAACTGTCAATGTAAGAAATGGATGTGAAAAACTGTCCAAACCTGCAGAGAATTTTAATAAGAATTCACTTGAGCCAAAATGACAACAATTGCCAGGAATCAAGACCTCAAATTCTTCAGAGAATGACAATTTTGCAGTTTCTTTTATATATTTGAAATTATGGAGGGAACATAAGGAAGACTGCAAGAAGATGGGAGAGAGTAAGGTACACGATAGTTAACAATAGTATGTGCTCCCTCAAGGGTGGTTACATCTTCAAGGGGTCTGGAAAAGAGGATTACTTCTGGCATTTCAAAGGTCTCTTAACCCAGATGCACAAGGACAGTGAACAGGGCTTGCTTAAAAACCTTTCACTAAAGAAGTTACAGGTCTGGAGGGTGACTACTCACCATGATCTGCCTAGTTAGGAATTTATGATCAGATCACCCTGTGAGGTTACTTTCAGTCACTGAACTTGTACATACCTACCTTTTCATCCACAGAACCATTGGTGTATAGACTTATGTTGTATCAAACACTCTCTAGTATCATTTACTTGTCTGCCTTTCCTGCTAAACCTGGGTTCTTAATCTGTAATCCATGAATTCCTACAGGGATGATTAAGGCTCCGTGACCAAGTAAACATTAAGAATCATTCATCCCTAGTCCAGGAGCTCCTTGGAAGCAAGGCTTGTGGCTTATCCATTGTCGAAACCTCTGTGCTAATTGCCAACATTCAATAATGCAACATTTATGCAATGGTAAATTGGCATCTCGGAAGGCACTGCCCAGAAATTTTTTGAGGAAAATAGATGAGAATTAGGTTAAGGAATAAGCTTGTAGCTTCACATGCACAGAATAAAGGTATACACACACACACACACACACACACACACACACATATACGTATATATGTGTGTGTATAATATACGTATATATGTGTGTATATATATATATATATAAAATCTCCCCAGCATTTGATCATATATATGTAAGGGAAGGAAAAGGGAAAATCTTCGTCCCTCTACTCTCCTAGATTCAAAGTCTGGAGCCCATTAATCAAACTGTTAAAAGAGCAACAAGAGAAAAAATTATTTTAATTACATAGATATGCACTAGAGTTAAAAAAAAAAAAAAAAAAAAAAACTTGGCTCAAGGAAGCAGCCAGATAATTGAAGTTTAAATACCATCACAGCCTAAACAAAGAAAAAGGGGCTTGGGGATTCTGGTCAGGGGAGGCAACATATGGGAAGGAGAGGGAAAGAAATGCATGGCAAGCAAGTGTTGTTTTGCTGTACAGATAAAAGTCTTTCAGATGATAAGCGTTGCCCTTGGGAGTAGCTCTCTTCCTGGTATGGAGACATCTTTATATGAAAATTTCCTTTACAAAAGGAGAAATTTATACTCTATTTTAGGCATTTAGTGGGAGGTAAAGAGCTCTTCCTATGCCTGCTGGTTCTCAATGGCCTTTAGCTCAAAAAAAAAAAAAAAAAATCCATAGGCCATGGAGATTTATTTCGGGATGGCACATTCCAGTACCTTTCTCATGTTTATGGTGGTGTTTGAGCGCCACCAAATTGTAATTCCCTGAAAACGTGCAGTGCCTGAAAAATTATCCAAAGTCCCATTTGTTCTGCCAATTTTAAAAATGATTTAAAATCATATTTTAGATTGATTTAAATATTCGTCAATTTCTGTTTTGCTTGCATTTTATTAGGATAATGAGAGCTGCAGAGTTTTGAAATGGAAGTACTTTAAAATCCTTTCTGTATATTTGAGTCTGATCAACTGAATTCTCACTATTATCACTGGCATGGAATGCTGCACAAATTCAAAGATCAAATGTGGTCACATCTCTCACATTTTTCTAATTATTTGCTTCAGGCTCCATCTGCCTTACTAGCAGGAAGCATGGTATCTCCTTCCTTGAATTATCCAAGAATCGTGGGGAAGAGAGTGGTGCTTAGGGGTTGGGGTATCTCACTTCAGCCAAAGAGGAAATCAGTCCGGCTTCCACATGCCACTGCAGAAGGGAGTACTTGTATTTATCATGCCTTTTCATTATCTTCATTTTCAGTGCTTTGACATCTTGGGGCCTTGCCGACCCTGGATAGACTGCCCCTCCTGGGGCTAGCCTAGAAATAGACAATAAAGATTTGTTTGCAGTGTTCCTCTCATGTGCAAACTACCAAATCCAGAGCCACTGCTGCTACTCCCACCCTGAATCAGGTTCTTACACACAGGACCACTATTTCCCTGTTCTAATCACCAGGGCCAGGTACCCAACAACTGGAGCCAACCACCATAGAACCCACTGAAATAATTAAAACTAGCTAATCCTCAGCCTGCTTACTCTGTCTCACCTGTTTCTTCCCACAGAAACCACAATAAAGGCTCTTACCCATATTTCCCCTGAATTTTCTTTACCTCTGACCAACCCTGGTGCTTTCCCATGTGGCCCCTTCACTGCAGTGTGGCATGCCCCTCCCCTTCTTGGGAACTGTAGGTAACTGTCTTTTCATTGACAATCATCTGATTTGTTGATCTCACTATTTCTGAATGACAATAAAACTTACATTTTATTTTATTTTATTTACGCCTACAGCACCTGGTTTTCCTAGGTGGTCTCCCATTCAAGTACTAACCAGGCCCAACCTTGCTTAGCTTCCGAGATCAGATGGGATCGGGTGTGTTCAGGGCGAATCCAGCAGACTCTGGCTTCTTGTTGCCAAAGGCGTCAGTGTTGAAAACAGGTCTCATAAAGTCTAAGAGGCCATGCTGGTCTCCTGCTGCCTTGCTGTTAATGTGCTCCACATCTCAACTAAGACTGCAAGAAATCCTGGGGGCGCAGCCCAGCTCAGCCGAGGGTGTCACATACCTGGGCTCTCAAGAAGCAGATGCTCAGCACTCTCAGTTCACGTATCTAGGCATCTCCTGGGGACGAGTCTGTCTAGAGGAAGGCTGGGATCTGGTATCAGCCACCCTGGACCCACAGCTATCTTGTGAGGAAGCTGCCTTCAGATGGTACACGAATTCAGTGATTTATCCCACCAAGGGAGTATTTTATAGGAGTTTCTCGCCCTTCCTTTGCTATAAAGAGAGAACTATCCCTCTGAATCTACCTTAATTTTATATAGGCATTTTACAACTTATTAGAACATCTAATTTATGAAGGAACAACTTGTAAAATAATCTTTTTTTCCATCACTGGACTCCCATGGCTTCATTACTGGACTATTCTCAGCCCTGAAATATCTCGTTCTCCCATTTCTCACCCACGGAGGTCAAAGCCTCTAGTCTCCCCT
>NW_006494611.1:13679557-13693635 GCF_000325575.1 Pteropus alecto | reverse complement strand
GTTAGGGTTCTCTGAGACCTCAAGGCTTAGCTTTCAGAAAAGCTTAAGGGCCCGTGTCAGGCCCAGCACTTGAATTTTAGTGGATGCTTGGGGCTGCTTCAAGAACTGTGACAGTAATACAGGTTAAAATAGATTTTGAACTGCCAGAGAACCCAGCCAACATTTAAATAACATTTAAATAGGAGAAAATGTGTCCTGAGTTCCAAAACATGACATGAGGGGGAGCAGAATACATCACTGCAGAATGTGTCACTTTGGCACGTGGATTATTTTGAGCTGAAGACAATCAGGAACCGGTAGACTCAGGAAGAGTTGTTTACCTCCCCCTTAACCGCCTTAAAGAATTTAGGTGGGGGGCTTATTATACCAGGAAGAGAGCTATTACCAGAGATAACTTTTTATAACAGAAAGACTTTATGCTTGGCATGGCAAGCATTTGTTTACCAAACATTTGCTCTTTTCATCTTCCTGTGAATCGTCTTCCTCCCTTTGAAGCCCCAGACCGTTAACCCATTTCCGTTTAGCTCAAGATGGTATTTAAGCCTAAATTATCTGAATGTAAAAGAATCTCATATTTTTATGGGGCTCCCATATGCACAAACTTTGTTTTTCTTCTGTTAATCTGTTTTATGTCAATTTAATTATTTATTAGGCCAGCCAAAGGACTTAGCAAGAGAAGGAAAGAGTTTTCTACCCCTACACATAACAAATGAACTTTCAGAAAATAAGGCTGTTTGCAAGCTAGAGATGGCCTCTTGTCTCTACAGCCTCTACCTACTTGCAAAGAGGGTACAGTGGAGTAAACACTGCCTTAGGAGACTGGGGTTCTCGTCCCAACTCTGCCATTCATGTCATCCCTAGAGACTATGGTAACTCATCGATAAAATGGACATACCACTTTTAATATCTTCTGTGCCAGAAATTAGGAGAACGGAACAGGCTGTCTCTGGCAATTCCAACCAGGATGTAAAATTAAAACTGAGCTCTAAGAGGTTCCTTTCCTGCTGTGAAGAATTCTTGCATTGAATGATTTATGAAAAGTTTGGGGACTGACTTAAAGGATCTTCCTTCCCAGAGGAGTTTATTAATTCAAGGATCACAGCAGAGAGGAGAATAGGGAGTGAGGTGGGAGGGGGAGGCTGGCTGTGTGGCAGGTCCCAAGGTTCACAAAGGGACCACGGGTGACCAATTTATTTCTTGCTGCAATGTTTCGTTTTTCTCAAATCAGGAGCCCTATTGCATCTCAATAGTCTCAAAGTAGCCATTTGCTTTCATTCCAAAGAGCAGTCATTTGCCACCTGCAGGTTTGCATTAACATAAACTATGAAGACCGGCTTTTTGTTCCAGAAAAAAGACTTTCTGTAGGGTTGCTTAAGGCAATCAAACACTCTGCTTAAGAAAGGCAGAATTAATTGACTGCAAAAAATAAACTGACATTCTTCTCCAAGAACTGATGAAGGGAAATAATCTTGAATGGGTTTGTAACTGGTCCATTTACACAATTTTTGTTATTTTAAATGACTCAGTGAGCTTTTAAAGTCCAGGGGGCCTCAGTTTAGTGAAAATTGCCCTGGGTGAGATGTAAAACATTGACACAAATGCTCATCATCCTCCGCTAGTGTTTACTACCAACATTCAAACTGCTGCTGCTGGTTCCTTAAGGGGCAGTAAGCTACTAAATGCCAAGTTTTATGTTCACATTTCTATTATCATTTTGCTAATTATCTCTTAATAGAAACTTTTTGTGATTGGCCTTCATCAACCAGTTGGCAATGGGGCAGATTTGAAAGAGAATTTTTCTTTAAACACATCATTGTACTCAAGTCCACTCAGGGGTGAACACTGGCAAAGGCCTGAAGGTGGGAGCGATAGTGACAATGGAGCCTAGGATTAACAAAGCCAGGTAAACAGAGCAGTGGTCTTGGAACTGAGAAGTTGTAGGTTCAAGTCCCTGCTGGGTAAGATAAAAGATTTATTGTTCGAGCCAGAGCACTTTTGAGAATAAAAGGGGGTGCTGTGCTAACTGGACCAGGTACCAGAAAGTCAGGATGCATGGTGACCACATTACTTAGCTCCTTAGCAGCTCTGTGACTGTGGAAAGTCACTTGACTTTTCCGAGCCTATTTCTTAGCTTCGCAATGAAGAAAACAAATGTTCTGCAGAATTTTTATACTTAGTGTCAGGGAGAAAAGAGTTTTCTTCTACCCTTCCATGTTCTTCTGGCTGGTCTAATAATTAAGTTGACATGAGACAGAATAACAAGATAAAGTAAAATTTAATTATGTACATACAGGGCCCTATAAGAATATGAGACCTACAAGTAAGCAGGCAGGCAATTAAACTGATATCTCTTTCTGAGCTTCAGCTGAGACTTATATACTGTTTTTGCCATTCAAGGAGAAGGGGTAGAGGTCTGAGACTTCAAAGGGGAAAAAGACAATTTACAGGAAGATGGAAAAACAAATGTTTGGCAAACAAATGCTTACCATGCCATGCAGAGACAATGGGACACAGAGAGGACTTTGAACAAGCAGGCCTTGCTAAATTTGCCCGAGTCTACCACACCTAGTTCATATTTTTCATAGTTATCTTTGGTGATAGTTCTCTTCCTGGACCAAGACCTCTATCTAAAATTTTTTTAGGCAATAAAGGGGGAGGTAAAAGCTCTTTCCGAGTCTTTCGGGCCTCAGTTGTCTTCAAAATAATCTGCGTGCCAAAGTGGGACATTCTGGGAAAAAACATTTTGAACCCCTTCATTAGTCTTGGGGATACACATAAATAAACTTTATAACTTGTAAAACATGTACTATCATTGTTAATAAAGTCAAGCTTACTGCTTGCTACTGAAAGACTGAATATACAAATGGACAATGACCAGATCATATATAAAAATAGAACTTCAACCCACAACCTGCAGGAAACCAACCCCTTATCTATTATAAACAGCCTCAGATATCAGCCTGCTATAAGTTAGACTTGCGAGAAGCCAGTTTGCTATCTCTAGTGACAGTCCAAGAAGCTAAACAATAACCTCTGTAACAATCCGCCCCAAATGGCCAGTATTTGATTAATAACTGACAGCTTCCCTAATTTTTATCCCCACTTCCAGTCTAGGACCAATTAAAGAAAACCAAACATGTACTCTTAACCAATCACATAGAAAGTTCCACTTCTAGTTAGCCAGCCTACAGCTTCCTCATGCCAATAGCCTTCACTTAGAACATCTGAAACCTTTCTTTTCTTTCCACTAAAAAGCTTTCCCACACCTCTGCCTGCCTTTGAGTCTCTGCCAAAACACGTGACAATGGCTCACTTCCTAATTATAGCAAGCTCTGACTAAATAGCCTTTGCTCTTCTCATTTGGTTGGTCTTCATTTATTCTCACATCTGATGTTCCACCTTAGGTCCCAGGATATTGAATAGAACTTTCTCTGTTTTCTTGGAATTGTTAATAAAGCTTTAAAGCTGAGGAAAATAAGACTAAGAGGAACCCAACAGGTCCAGCTACCGTTATGTCATCAATCCCCACAGCCTAAATCAGAGTAGAAATATTCCTGGAGTAGTAGAATTACCCTAGCAGAGTGCTGAGGATTCTTAAGCAAGGATATTTGTGTTTCTTGTGATGTAATTGACTCCACAAAAATTAGCAGAACTTGAACCTTCTCATTGGTATGCTGGGTTGGCAGCTGCCTGCTGACAAGAGGACCCCAGCTCAGAAGGGACTGAGAGTTGTGGTCAGAAAAGGTTATTCAGAATATAGACTACATTTCCCATTCCCTTTGCACCTGGATGGACTGAGTTCTGGTAAATAAGATGAACAGCATCTGTGCAGTACAGAGATCCTGCCAGGCTTTTCTCTCTACAGAGGTTTTTGTTTCCTCTCTTTAGTCTCTCCTCTGCCTTCTCCATTCCTAGTGGATGCACAAGTAGAGTGGGAAGGAGTGAGAGTAGACTGTGTCCCCTTCCCCAGGCCCCTTGGTCATAGCCAAGCTGGGGAGAGGGGACAGAGCATCGAGTTGGATGTGAAATTGAAGCTTTTCATTGGACTGCACCAGGCTAGACTTTTTAATACCAATGTGACCAAGAAGTTTTGGGAGTTTCGAAAATGTCATTAAGGAAGAGAAAATAGGTGCCTCATGGATATTAATTGAATGACACTGTACTATTTACTACATCCAGATTTTCACATGCTCTGTTTTCTTAAAATGGGGGTACACGTGTATGTTGTGCAGAATATTTATAGACTGAGGTTGGGGGAACCCAGAACTATGATAAACATCTACCAAAAAGGGCACCAGTAGCCAAAATATATCCCTTTAAACTTCAGTATCCTATAGCATCCAGGATCCTATCCTAAAGAATCCTTTTTTTTTTCTTTATTGTTAGATACAGAGTTAGGTGGTCAACAAATGACTGATGGATCAATGAATAAATAATTTTAAATGAAGATTATTTTTTAAAAATATTTTTATCAAGCAGGCAGAATCTATCCTCAAACTTCTCCCTACATTTTAAAAAGTTTAAAATATAATTTCTGTACATATACCCAGCAAAATAGAAGTTTGGAACTGGAATTACAGCCTTCTAAGTATTAATAAAGTAAGAAACTAATTCATTTTACATAATTTGAATCCAAGTTTAAACGTAAAGATGGCTTAAGCAATCACTCATTTTGTGATAGATGCTGACACCTACTGGCCATATTTGATATTAAATGCTTGATATGTTTTCATCAAGAAAAAATGTTCCCAGTTCTTAGAGAGTGAAGTTTGGAGGGGGCTAAGGGGAAAATAGTGGCTCCAAGGAGTGGAAGTGGAACCACTGGGAAATGGAGACCCAAGGGTTAGAAAAAAACTAAGGAAAAGAATCATGGGGTAGCTTCTAAAATGTCCTCAGTTAGTTGACCCCAGAACTCCTGCCTTACCCACATAAACCCTTCCTCTCCTTGAGTTTTTCACTTGGAGTCTAAGAAATTTTATTCTAGGTGCACAGTTCCATTTTCAAAGTAGGTTTTGGAAAAGAACCACTCTCCAAGCCACCAAACAGAAGCACCCCTGCATTCCTTTCTGGGCATTACTGTAGCAATTGATTATCAACATTATTGTTGCTGGCAGGTTTTGGATGCTTACTCTGTGGTACGGAGCTAAGTGCTTTATAAGTGTACAGACCCCGGAGTCAGGCTACCTTGGTTCCAAAACTGGCTCTGTGATTTACAAGTTTGATGACTTCAGTCAAATGACTTAATCTCTCTTTATCTCTAAAATGGAGATAATAATGCCTATCACATAGATTTATTGTGGGGTTTTTAAAAGTTTACATGTGTAAAGTGCTCCCAAAAACACCTGGTACATCCTAAGTGCTATACAAACATTATTATTACCTTACTTTATCTTTATAATAATGCTCTAAAATAAATACTGCTATTTTTAAAATGAGGAAACAGGCTTAGTGTATGAGTTAGAAATGCTTTCAGCTTTAAATACCAGAAAAGCTGACTAACAGTGACTAAAAGTTCTCTCTCTCTCTCTCTCTCTCTCTCCCTCACCCCCCTCCTCCCTTCTCCATCTTTCATATCAAGTAGTCCAGAGATAAGTGGCTGCTGGCTCCTGGTTCATGGTTCAATATGCCAGGGCCAGTTTCTTGGAGATTGTTTAGATCTTTTCCTCATGGTTACAAGATGGCTGCCCAGTTCCAGGCATCGTGTCCGTTCAATAAGGAATGGGGATAAGGAAGGAAGCTGGAGCCACTGGCTTCATATGCTCTTTTATCAGAAGAGCAAAAACATCTCAAGAAACTCTTCCTTTGGCTTTTATTTGTATTTTATTGGCCAAAACTGTGTCACTTGGCCACTATTGGAAAAGAGAGTATTTAACTTTTCTAGATTCTGTAGTAGAAGGCAGCAAGGGAGAATGGAGTTGGGAATGCGACCAAAAAAGGGAGGGGGTTCTATAATAAAACCGACAAGTCCAGTCACATAAAGTAACCTTGCAGGATGATCTGATCATAAATTCCTATTCAGGCAGGTCATGGAGAGTAGTCACATCCCAGACATACTTAACATCTTTAGTTGAAGATTTATCTTTGTCTTAGCAAGTCTTGTCCATTGTTCTTGTGCATCTAAGTTAACATATCTTTGAAATGCCAGAATAAGCCTCTTTTTCATACTCTCATGGGTACATATAATCTTGTTAACTATCTTGTAATCTAATCCCTACCTTGCTTTCTCCCACCAAAACTGATATTCTCTCGAGCATTTGGGATCTTGCTTCCTGGCAATTTTCGTCAGCTTGGCTCAAAACAACTTTTATAAAAATTCCCTACAGGTTTAGACATTTCTTATGTTGACAGGAATGACTGTTGGATTGGCCAGCGATCTGCATCTGCCACATCTTAGACAGGAAAAATCACATGGTAAGATCATGTCAGTACTAAGTACTAAGTGCCAGCATTCAAATGCAGACAGCCTGGCTTTTGGTGTTTTAACTACCATGCTATATTAATACTGTGCTAGATAGTCTTCCTTTGCCCCTCCAGATCCACTCTTCCCAATCCTGATGTGGGTCCTGGAATTCTGTTCTCTAAGAACTCAATCCACTCGGCGTACCATTTGTTTCAGTCAATGGTACTGGAGGATGGGAGGAGAGTGGTCAGGGTATTTGCTCCCCCAGCTCCCTTTTGCCAGGCTCTGGTTTAGCATATGGTATTGTCCTCTAACTGATGGCCACAGCCTACCAGACAGCCTCTCTCCTAGTGGCATCCACGAATATCATTCCTTCCCTTCCCCTTCAGGCCCAGGAGTAACAATGGCTTTCTACTATCGAAAGTCCCTTGTTGATCCTCTTAACCCTGACATGACAGATTAATATACCATCTGTTTCCCGTCAGAACTCTGAAAAACACCTTACATTCACATAGTGCCCTGTAATATCATTTTATGTATACTCTCTCTTAAAGGGTCTTATGCTTTTGAGATTTTGACCTCCAGCCTTGCCCCATACATCTTTCTGGTACCGCTATTTCTCATAATGACATGCTCCATTAGCATATGCACAGCAACTTTGCTATAGAATGAGGAACTTTTAGCTCCATAAGGCATACAAGAGAGAATTCTAGCTACATGGCTTCCTTTCATAGTCCAGTATGACATGGTTTAGTTTATAGAGTTTCAGTTTCATCGCTGCAACTTGAACCTCTCCAAGGCTCTCCTGCTTAATCTGAGCCCCACTCCTTGATCAAGTCTTTCTAACAAGAATTCCAGTTTGTCTGTCTTCTTCCTTTATAGCCTTTGCTCCTAAGAAGCTTGCCCCATTGTAATTCTTATAAGTCTCTTCCTCTGTCTGGGCTAAATTCCCCTAGCATCTCCCATTCTTAGCTATTTTACTTCTTTCCTCTTTTCTCCTTCCTCTAGTCCATGTTTTTCTTTTTCCTGTTTCCCTGGCTTGCATCTGGAGTACAGCGCCACTACAAACCTACTTTCCCAGGTATAGTATCCCATTACTTGTCCATCATTTGCAGACCATTATGGCATGTGAAAGAGAGAGTAGATTTATTTTATTTTATTTTATTTTATTTTTTATTTTATTTTATTTTATTTTATTTTAGGAGTATTAACGTTGTAGTAGGACAGGTCTTAGATAAAACAAATGTCACTGAGCTTCTGAAATAGCATCACATGGATAGGAGCTTATTATTCTTATTCATAAAACTCATTTGTTTTTATCGTAGCAAAAAACACATAACATATAATTTACCGTTTTAACCATTTTAAGTGTACAGTTCTGTGTTATTAAGTACATTTGCACTGTTGTACAACCATCACCACCATCCATCTCCAGAACTTTTTCATGTTCCCAAACTGAAACTCTGTACCCATTAAACACTAACTCCTCATTCCTCCCTCTCCGCAGCCCCCGGCAACCACTATTCTATTTTTTATCTTTTTTGATTTATACTGAGAGTAGATTTACTTTGTGCTGTTCAGAAGAACAAGCTCAAGATTACTACATGTGAGTTGTAAATGTTACACAAAGACCTGCATTTATGGGTAGACCCACTATTTGTGGTCAGTGAGCTGCCTATTTGTGGCACTGCTCATGATGAGTCTGAATGACCACCTACAAGGATGCCAAAGAAAAGTAAAGGGCTGAAAGAGAGGACACTCCCATCCCTTCCCCCAACCCCCAGCCTACCCCTGCAAGCTCCCTTCTGACTCTTTAATTTCATGAAAAGAAAACTTGGACTGAGGCATATGAAATATGTTAATAAAAAATGCAAGTTTGTTAAGTTATTATAGCCAGTATGTCCGCACATGAGTTACTAACAGTTAATGTCAGATTCATGCATAACAACATTGATGAAATCTAGCCTTTTGATTAAAGCAAGTGTCCCAAAAAAGCAGGAATAATCAACGTAGAAGTGGTGAGGGTAGGCAATGTATTCTATAGCAAAAGTTATGAAAAAGAAGCCTGTAGGCCAGACAGTAGTCTTGTTTGACCTGCACGATATATTTTAAAATGTGATTAGTTGGCAGATTTTGAAATCTGACTTCTGATTTCACTAGAAAAATCTGGCAACACTGGGCTTGGAATACTACCTGGCACAAAATAAGGCTTCTCACCTTTCATCATCCCCTAGTATGGCCTGGTGTATTCATGTTCGCAATCCCTGCTCTCTGTGATTTTAGGGCCATCCTTAAAGATGCATTTAATAAAATGTCAAAGAAATGAGTTTCTCTTTAAATATAATTTTTAAATGAATAGAGGAAATATTTGAAAATGAACAGATTCCACCAGTGTTATGAAAAGGGAAGTTAAACTGAATCAAGTAAATTTGCAAAGCTGGTAAAATAATTTAAATAAATATCTGAAAGGAAAAGACCAATCGATACCTATTTATCGGGTACTCGTCATACTACCCACAACATCCAATCCATCCCTGCTCTGTTTTCCACAACATTTATCAGTAGTTAACATACTATATGCTTTAGTTATTTATTATATTTATTTATACATATATGTGATGTATAATTATTCATTATAGCCCAATAAACATTATTATATTTTTAAATATAATTGTTCATGATCATTTATTTTCTGTCTCTGTTCTACAAGAATATAAGTTTGCCAAGGGTAGAATTTTTCCATCTATTTTATTTACATTTGCATAACTCTTGTTTATGTCAGCCGATGGTAATGTTGGTCTCATTATACTTTGTTTTGCTTAAAGTCTCAGTCTCCAAAAACCTATCTACAACATTAAGTGAGAATCTACTGTATTTGGCTTTTTAGATTCTCAGTCAATGGAGGAGGGAGCTGTAAAACACTCCTGGGTAGGTAGTTAATAGCATGTGTACATAAGTGAGCACTAGTCAATTAGCATATTCCATCCTGCCAGTGACAGAATAGTTGCATAGATAAATGGATACATAATCTTAGATCGCTCCTTGAAAGTCAGAATACTGTGGCCATCTTGCCATCATCATCAATGAGTCTGCTTGATCATAGTGTCAACACAGAGGAAACAGTGATGACAGGCAAAGAGAAGTAGATTCCTGTTGACCTCATTTGAGTGCCTTGTTACCGACATGCCTAAATCAGCTATACTTCTTTGACCTACCAATAATGTGAATCAATAAAATTCCAGGCCCAATGTAGTTATATTATTTTTTGTAACCCCCAGCAAACTGTGCCTCCCAGTATTCACACTTTTTGTAGTCTCTCTCCTCGAATCTAAGCTGACCTTCTGCCTTACTTTAACCAACAAACTATGGTGAAAATGACATTGTGCAAACGCTGAACCTAGGCTTTACGATTTCAGCTTTTAATCTCTTAGAAACCAACCACTGTAGAAGAAGTCCAACCACCCTGAGGCTATTGTGATGTGAGAAAAAACAAGCTAATCCTGTGAAAGAGCTATTTGAAAGAGAACCAAGGAACCCAGAGAAACAGAACTGAGAGAATATATAGGAATATATAGAAAGGGATTTATTATAAAGGGTTGGCTTACATATTAATGGAGGCTGAGAAATCCTATGATCTGTCATTGGGAAGCTGGAAACCCAGGAAAGCTGGTGGTGTAGTTCCAGTCCAAATGTAAACGCTTGAGAAGTGGGGGAGCCAATGGTGTAAATCCCAGTCTGAATCTGAAGGTCTAAGAACCAGAAGTGTTGATATCCAAGGGCAGGAGAAAATACATGTCCCAGATTAAGTAGAGAGCAAATGTGCCCTTCCTCCACCTTTTTGTTCAATTCAGGTTCTCAATGGATTGGGTAATGCCCGTCCACTTTGGTGAAGGTGATTGTCTACTTGGTCTACTGAGTCAAGTGCTCATCTCTCCCAGAAACACCTTCACAGACACGCCCAGTTATCTAGGCATCACTTAGCCCAGACCTGACATAAAATTAATCATTACACCAGCTGACAGCAAGAATTGACGCCATGTGAGTGAGCCATCTTGGAAATGGATACTCCAACCCCAGTTGATAAGCTTTCCCCACTGAGCCCTGTCCACAGTATAAATAAATAAATAAATTATTGTTGTTTTAAGCCACTAAGTTATGGAGTAGTACACTACACAGTAATATAAGCTAATATACCAGCCATGTAGCCTAGAGAAATTGTAATATCTGTCAGCAATTTAGTTTCTTCAACTGTATAAGAGGTATAATTGACTTTCAATATGTTTCATTCTTTTCCATCTACTGGGATATTTTTAGGATTAAGTGAAATAATATATGTAAAAGTACCTAATAATGCTAAGGATTCTTGATGACTCCCAGTGACCTTTCCTTCCCCACCTGCCTTGCTAAAATCTAGTAACATTGCCTCCAGCTTTTCCTTGATCTTTTAGCTTTGTGAATTATGCGAAATAAATAAATAAGATTGACTCTTGCCGAATCACAGTGACTTCTGCTTTCCCAAGTGTGTAAAAGATTCATTAAATGGACCTTTCTAGAATTTTGCAATAAATAAAGGCATAGAGATCCATTTAAAACTTCATTTTGTTCATTCCTGCATTTGTTTCTTGTTTATTCCTATTCCCTTCCTTCTCTCCTCCCACCTCCTCCTCTTCCTGCCATCCTCAGACTAGATAAAGTTTTGGCCTTGGCTAGTTAGTAGATTGGTTCTACTTGATTCTAAGAAAGGACGATCTCACTTTGGTTCTTCCCTGGGCTGCCTGGGCATGGAAGAAGGAAAGAACGGAAATCTCAGATATGTTTGGAGTTCTAAATGCTGAGGGGATCTAAGCTGCCTCTCTTCAGTAGAGCCCAGGAGGGGCAAATGGCAGTAACTCTAAATAGGTTTGAAGTTCTGAGATGGGGAGTGGAGGCAAGACCTCAGACTAGAAACGGCTGTTGTGGCCTGGGCAAATGGGCCCAAGAGATCTTTACTGGAGTGCCCTACACCCAGCTAAGTCTAGGGGCAGTAGATGACTCCTCTGAATACAACCCAGGTACAACCCATGGGTTTTGTGTGGGCCTGGCAGGATGTGGAACACCAGGAACTCCGTGCTCCTGAGAAGACCTGAGAGAGAGCCCCAGACCTAAGGAGGGATGGCTCCATTGGCACCTGTGTGGATTAACAACTAAAGACCAGGTGAGAACGAGGACTTCCTAGCAGAAGGAAACCAGCAGACAAGAAAACAGGCATTCCATCTGCCCCCCTGCCACAGAACTTCGATGGGGAAGTGGAGAATCCCAAATTGACTAAGATTAAATGACTACCACTCAAATCAGAATAGGGGCTCATAACAGAAATTAAGTTCATTTATAGAACACAAAGTGCTCATATTTTGTATACCTGAGTTTGTGCATAAAACACATTCTCCACTTACATTTTGATAAAATAGTTTGCAGATGTACTGGGAGTACCCAGACCTGACCACAGCAGGTGCCAGTGCTACTGTAATATGGGCACCTGGGTCCTCTCAATTCAGATTATGAAGGTGGAGATCACGGCAAGCAAAGTGCTGCCCACCAGCAGTCAAGCAATTCTACAACTCAAAAATCAAGTTTCTGCTGTCCCACTAAGTCCTGCGTTGCCAGCACAAGACACACTTCACCAGCAAGAGACCCAAGACCTTCTTTTAGATGCAGGGCCCTCCCCATTCCCAGGTCTGCCCAAATAATTATTCCTCACCTGAGAAATGTGTAAAACAGAGATCTGAAAGGCAGGTGGGGATTAGAGATTTGTCCAATAAATAGAAGGAGAAGAGAGTTCCAGGCAAAGGGAGGAGCATGTGTCCTCTTTAGAGAACTATGTAGTTCATTTCGAATAAAGTCTCATCTAAAAGAAGTTTTGTTTGTATGTTTTTAATGCCATTAAAGGGACAACTCTCGAAAGCTTTTGAAACCCACTGGTTTCTGGTTAGCTAAAATGTACTCTATACTCCACGCTGTTTTTTCCTTTACCCAACCTTGCATAACACTGGGGACCATTTTGAACTACATTGTTTTAACAGAAACCGACTGGAATATTTGCCCATTTCTCAGTGACCCCATTCAAGTGAATTGCTCACTCATGAGAGTGGACTCCTGGCAACCTTGTTTGTAATAGATAATCCTTGGTGATTATAAATTAGATCAAGGGAGACAGCTGGCTCCATTTGAACCAATCAGATTCTTCCCTGGAAATTAAGTTTGGCTACCAAGCAACACATAGTTATTCACATGGTGCAGCTGGAATTGAGGTACACATAACCCCAAGAGTTGAGAGACTTCTCCTCCACTGAACAGAGAAGTGAAGAAAGAGAAGAAAAAAGCAGACGGTCAGGGAGATCTAGCATCAAGGAACCATCTGGCACCAGAGAGAAAGAGAGGAGGAATCTGAGAGGGCACCTTAGCTTTTTTTTAGACTCAGCTGCCTTCCTGCCCTTGAGTTTGGAAGAATACCTTGTATATCCTTACATACATTCCCCTCCTCCACCTATCTTTTCTAGTTCAAATGAAAGCTAGTTCAAATGAATCCCATTACTTGCAAGAAAGAGTTCAAAGATAATGAATATTTGTGTGCCTTTGTTTTCTGGTGAGTTGCTCAGTAGCTGTGTGCCCAAGTAGCAAGGTTGCAAAACCTCAAGTTAAAAGTATTCCCTGAGCAAAATGCATGCCTGTGACTCAGCAGTTTTCTTCTCAGAGTTCCTGCAACGTCCCGGTAAATCTCAGCCAACTGCTGCCTTCTCCTTGTTCTCTAGTAGGCTGCTTCAGAATGCCCATACTATTTTGATCAGGGAAAAATAGGTAAGTCATCCAACACATAGGGTAGCAGTGGTGAATGAGATAGACCAGGTCCCTTCCCACCTAGAGTTTCCAGTTACTGGGTGACACAGGTAATTAAACACCCAATTATAATTCAAGTGCTATTTAGCCATGGGAAGTATGGCATGCCAGAGAGACACATGGCAGAGGGTGCCTAACCCAGTTAGGGAGGGGTGGAAGAGGAAGAGTGATTTGTCAAGAAACGATCAAAGTCATTGATTACATAGGGTTACTGTGTGGCGGACATCATTCTATGAACTTATATTTGTGAGCTCATTTAATCCTCACAAGTCTATGTGGTAATACTATTATTAACCCTATTTTATAGATGATTCAAGTATATAATAGACAAATAAATAAGCATGCCTTAGAACTGACAATTAGTAGAATTGAGATTAAAACCTGGGCAGTTTGAAGGACTGAATGTGTATTGACTTATTGAATAGCTATAAACTGGACAAAGTACAACAATGTTTATTTACACCACTCCCACCCATTCGGTCATTTTTATTTCTAAAATGTAAATATCTTTAGGCTTTAAAAAGTGCATTCAACGTGACCCAACCGTATATGCAGAGTCAATGTCCAGATATAAAAAAGGGCATTTTGAGGCAATTCTGCCATGTTATCACACTTCAGATAACAATGAATAGCAACCACATTATTATCAGCGGTTACCTCTACATATCAGGGAGCAGGAAAACAGGATCATTTCAAGGTTGTACCAGATGCCAGCTGAAATTACCTCCATTAAAGGAAACCCCATGGGGAGCGGTTGCTGGGCGACAGGGGAAGCTCGTTGACAGGAAGTGCTCTTTTACAGGAA
>NW_006494611.1:13652657-13679493 GCF_000325575.1 Pteropus alecto | reverse complement strand
ATTTGGTTATTTTATTTAACAAAAAGTACCACAGCAGTTACTTGTGGAGCTCTTAGAGGTGAATTAACTCTAAGACAAAATTTAATTAACGGAGTTTGGGTGGTATTTGGTTTCACTATATTTTGTACTAAAAAGAATAGATCTAATTTTTTTCAAAGTTACATGCTTTCGTATTTTCCAAAAATGTATTTATAATTAATTAACAAAATAAGGTGTTCTACTTTAGAAGCTTTTCATTTGTCTCTGTTCTTCTTTCCTTCTGGTCTTTATTCTCCCTCCTCTTCTTTGAGCTCATATCTATACACTCTCGGCAATTCTCTGTTCATTTTCCTTCTGGAAACTTTATATTATTTAAGTAAGAAATAATGGCCTGGTTTGTGCATATGAACTTGCAGAGAGATGATGGTTCTATTTTGATCTAATCTCTCATCTTCCTTGATATTAATTGTATGACACTCATTAGGACTGTTCACAAATATCCCAATGTTTCTGTTTTGAGTACATAGTAGGACTGTGCATTCCCACTCCCCCTGCCCTTAAAGCTAGGCATAACCATGTGACTTGCTTTGGCATATACAATACAAACAGAGTGATGTGAATTTATTTTAAAAATGTAAGGCACTAATATTAATTAAAAATAACAAGTGTTAATGAAAATGTGGAGAAATTAGAATCTTCATACATTCCTGGAAGAAATGTAAAATTGTGTAGTTGCTGTGAAACCCAATTTGGTTATTTCCCAATAAATTGAACATAGAATTATCGTAAGACCCAGCAATTCTGCTACTAGGTATATACCCAAAAGAACTGAAAACAGGTGTTTAAACTTGTACATGAATGTTCAAAGCAGCTCATTAACAATTGCCAAAGGTTGAAACAACCTAAATGTCCATCAATTGATGAACGGATAAACAAAATGTGGTGTATATGCATAGTGGAATATAATGCAGCCATAAATAGGAACGAAGTACTGATACATGTCACAACATGGATGAAATTTGAAAATATTATGCTAAGTGAAAGAAACCATATGCCAAAGGCCACATATTGTATGATTCCACTTATATGAAATATCCAGAAGAGGCAAATAAAGAAAGCAGATTCAGGATTGCCAGGGTGGGGAAGGCAGGTGAGAGGGTAGAAATGATAATGGTTGCCTTTTGTCAAGGGGAACACAGAGGAAGAAAGGCCTGTGAGAACAACATTGGCATTTTTTTGATGCATAATAGGATCTTCTCAATTGACCGAACACTGATACCCTTTGAAAAGGATGATTCTTTAATCTTTCTAAATCTGTTCAAATTATCGGTAAAGGTACCTCTGGAAATTCCAGGAGATTGTTCCCCTAATACCAGACTGTGGCCTTTTGTGAAAAATGAATGCTTAAAAACTATAAATTTGATTTTAACAAAGTCATAGTTGTGGGTTCTCTCTAACATATTACTATAGTATATTGTGATTATCTACTTACATGTCTACCCCTTCTCAGTATACTGAAATATTCATGGGTCCCCAGCTCTATCGTCTAGCCTGGTACCTGTGCCAATTATTAACTATATGACTCTGAGCAAGTTATATAACTAGCCAAAACCTTAATTTCCTTACCTGTAATATGAGGATAGTGCCTATTTACTAGCATGAATATGAAGATTAATTAAACTATCATAAATCATGTGTTAGTATATTGCCTTCCTGGCAAGAATAAAGATTTGACAAAAGGCAACCATTATCATCCTAAAGTCAAACATGTTCCCACCTGTCCAAGTATCAACTTTGCCAGAAACTTGTTTGATCAAGAAGGTACGACAGGAGCAAAGTAAAGTAGGAGGTGACCCGATAAAGGACACTAAAATTCATCTTCCAAAGAGAATAAAAGAAATCATCTAAAGTTGATAAGTCAATAACTTGAGACCCTAGAATACATAAGAGGATAATGGCAAACACCAGAAGAGTTAAGAACAGAAATTGTCTACAGTGACTGCCTCTGAGAAATGGGACTGGAGGAAGAGAAAAAAATTTCATCCTTCATAGTATACCCTTTGTACTGTTAAAATATTTATCATGTATTAAATATTGTTTAAAACTTCAAAACTTATTTCTATAATTTAAAAATAATATATTGAGCAAGTAGAAAGGTGAAAGAAATGGACCTGGATTTGTATAAAAATGGAACTTCTTGAATCCTTTCCATCCTTACCAGCACTAAAGGTGAAACTGCTATCGCTTCAGAAGACTAATGCTGGCCTCTAATTAGGTTGTGGTAGCCAAGAACTCGTGTGTGTGTGTGTGTGTGTGTGTGTGTGTGTGTGTGTGTGTGTGCGCGCGCGCGCACGCGCGCGCCCATGCAGCTGTTTGTCTCTAAAGTAAATACTGCTTTATGGTTTAATATTGGAATTTTCTACTCACTGACACGTTGCTTAAGCCTTCCTCGTTGAGATGTCTTATTATTAAAATTTAATATTTTCTGCTTTTTGTTTGACAGCATGAAAAGTTGTAAGAAGATCAAGCTTGGTAAAGGGAAAAGAGAAATAGAGCAGATAGCGAGAGGTAAAAGGAAAATAATTGAGTGGCCAAGATAGGCAGAAGTTTCAGGAAGGGACTAAAATCAGGTCTGGGTTATTTGAGGGTACATATGCATTTGGCAAATTGCCTATGAACTCTCCCTACCCCCATGGGTCCTAGTTAAGACCTCAGCTTTGGACAACAAAAATGAATTAGGAAGAGATCAGAGCTGTGGACACTGGAGAATGACTATTCTCATAATAGATGAGAAAAATAGGTTGACTTCCGTTAATATAATTATAAAAATTTCTTCTCTTCTTCGTTTCAGATCACTTTACTCCAAGAAAGTTAAAATGCTATACCATAAGCCTGATGCAAACCACACAGCATCACTGTAGTATAGAAAATAGTCATGGAATGTTGCCACAGCAATGACCTTAAGGTCCAAGTTAGGATATAATGTGAAAGAAACTGCTCTAACAAGATCTCCTCAGAAACCAGCAAGCTTGGTAGTTCTACCCTCTGACGAATGAAGTTGTCTGGACCACGACTTTGACTTCTGACTGTCCTGAGTTCCAATCCTATCTCTGCCCTTCCCGATTAGTGTGACTTTGGCAAGTCGTTTAATATCTCTGAGCCTCAATTTTTTCATCTATAAAGTGGAGATAATAGAACACACACTTCTGTTTAAAAAAAAAAAAAAAAAGAGTACTTACTACCAGGTGTTGTACATTATTCTCTTGTATCATTCTCACAGCAGCTAGCTTCTATTATTACCCTATTATATAGATGTGAAAATAGAGGTTCAGAGAGGGACTAAGTCACTTGTGTGAAGTCACACAGTTGGCAAGGCAGCCAGGACAGGCACCTAGGAAGTCTGACTCCAGAGCCCTGCTTTTAACCCAGATGCTAAACTGCCTGATAAAGCTCACTAGAGAATTAAGAGAAATGATGCTTTAAATAGTGTTTGCATATTTTGAGCATTTAGTAAAGGGTAATTACTAAATGTGAACTGGGTAGAAGCAAATCCCAAATTATAACAAATTCAAGATTAAAGTGTATTATGTTGTACTTTTATCATATGGGGCCAAGTCTCAAGTTCTGGATCCTCACTTCCAGATGATCTGTAAATAGAAATCAAGTTCCCACAGGAGGATAAAGGGTGTCAGAAATCATTTACGTGGGAGCTCCTTTTGGTAGCGTGGGAAATGAGGAGAGTAGGAAAGCAAGGAATCACTGGAGAAAGTCCCAGCCATGTCAAGGCCCACAGGTTGCTTCTCTGCCCAACAGTGACTGCTTGGGGGTCCAGCCTTGTGACTTCCAAGCGGAGAAAATGGAGGTTGGAGCTGAGCAGATTTGTCCAGACATATACAACCACTCAGAACCCAGTGTCCTGACTCCCAGTGTGTCAAACTGGGAAGGAATAGGAAGCTAAGCAAGGCACACCCCAATGAGGTATAGATTTTACATGAAGCTATGTAATGCTAGCATCATTTTTTCTTTTCTCCATGATGCCCCACCCCATCCATGTGAGGACTGCAGCCCTTTCTCCTTTATTCTCCATTCTGCCTTTGTTAAGATTGTAAATGGCACAGTGTAGGCAGGCAAACGACATTAATTGAATGAGTTATATGAAAAAATGGTACTGAGATAAACATAAATATACTAGGAAATAGAATGGAAAATTGACCTGAATTTTCACAATGGGACACGGGATTTCAAAGGAACTTTCCATTTAATAAAAGGGCTTTCAATTCTGTCTCCAAAAATTAAAGTTTAGAGTTCCAAGTTCACACTTTTTAGCTACTTGGATAGAAAAATTTCAGAAGCCTGGAGCACACTATTCATGTGTGTTCTTATTATTTCTTTATTTTATGCTCATCATCCTCCCTCTATAATTATCTGCCAAAACTGAAGAGAAAACACGGCCAGCGCTGGGGAAAATACCTTGCATGTCTCAGGTATTTTTGAGGTTCATCTATGTCGTAGCATGTGTTAGAATTTCATTCCTTTTTAAGGCTTAATAATATTTCATTGTATGTCTATACCACATTGTGTTTATCCATCAATCTATTGGTGGACATTTGGGCTGTTTCCACCTTTTGGCTATTGTGACTAATGATGCAAATGGGTACACAAATATGTTTGTTTCCCTGCTTTCAATTCTTCTAGGTATATACCCAGAAGTGAAATTGCTGAATCATATGGTAATTCTATGTTTAATTTTTTTGAGAAACTGACCTTGGTATTTTTTGTCATTGTTGTTATGTTTCCAGAGCCAGTCCTTATCATCTGTTTGAACAGTTTATTTTGCCTCTCCAATGTACCATCCTACATTTATGCTAAACCACCTCTTTTGCTTGTTTCCTTTCATTTACCAAGGTTATTTAGAATTATGATCTTACGTTCCATTGTACTTATTTTTCCCAGACTTTGGATCTGACATCTTGGAATTTCCATTTTCCAAGTCATGAAGTACATTAGTTGAAAGGGTAAGAAAATAATTTCTTTTGGGTGGGGGTGAGGGGTGGGGGGAAGCAGTCTTTCAAATCAGTACCAAGACACCAGTCTGGTATGAATCATATAGACACACTAAGAAAAGAGAGTTCCTAATTTACAAATCTCTCACTATTTTGTGCTGGACTCAACCTGTGAATAAACAATGTTGTGATTGGACCACCTCTTGTGGTTTTTATTATGAATGCAAGACACCCTTCGGCAATAAACACCAGGAAACTTTGAAAAAAAATAAAGGTTTATTACTCACAGAACCTGGAAATTATACCTCAGACCACACAGTAAGGTCTCGGGTAGAGAGAGAGCATGTGCACAGGCCTACAGTTTTGCTTTTATTAGGGTCAAGTATGGGAGCCTAGGGTTTCTGGGATCACTCTTTATAAGAACATAACTTAGAACATGGCAGGGGGTGGGGGACAGAAGAAGCGGTCCAAATGGTCAGCTATTGAAATCAACCAAGATCTCTAAAACAAAGGAGCCTCAGTGAGGGCAGGCAGCCTTGCTCCTTCATATGTTTATTCCTGATAGCTGTCTTTGGAGTGGACACCTATTTGAAGTGGATGTCTCAGCCATCAAAGCTCAAGTCAGGCACTAGCATTACAAAAAAGAAAAAAACAAAGTCAAGGCTTACACTATACTCACCGGGAGCATACCTGACATGCAAACAGTAGTGAAAATCAGGAGTCTAACTCCTCCTGCAGTACCTGAAGGTCTCCACCTGTCACCAGTGGGATGACAAGATCTTGGACATCTAATTATTAATGGGGATGCTAGAACCCACCTGTTCTCTACTTCCCTCTTTCTTCTTCCTTCTTGACCCTTGCTTGGGGTTTCATCCTTGTGAACTATGGGTTTGCTCCACTGTGGTTACCTGACATCATAATGAGAGCTCCTGTTCTAAGTGGAGGACTGAATTCCTTCAGAAGCACAAGAGTTCCAGTTGGAACACTGCATGATTTTGTGCATAGAAGCAATGCTCACATCTAGTCCATTCCATGTTCTAGCTTCCTCAAAATCAACCCTGCCTCCCAGCCTCCTTTGCCTGAGTCAGAACCTCACCTAGATCAAGGTGAGCAGCAGAGGGGAGGGTAGTTAAAGGGAATATGTAAACTGCAAGACCAAAATCATTCCATCTCCCTTTAGTCATCGTTAGTCCACACTGCTGCGGTACCCATTTTCTTTTCTCTCTCTTCTCCCTTTTTGAGAATGGTGTTGAAAGTGAAGTGGTCAAGACACTTCTTGCTCAAAACATTCTGAATCTTTCTTCCTTACACTTCCTAGCCACCATCTTCACCATTCGAAAGCGGGGGATTCTTCAAATCCTCTGCACATCTAAATCTCAGAATGTAGTTGTGAGACTGCACTTGATTTCTTGATTCTTGCTTCATAATCATGATCTATCACCCTCACCACCCCTCCTTATAATTTCCCCCACTAAAACACCACCCCATCACCACCAACAACAGAATCAGTTACATACATTTTTGTATGCAGCCTTAAATTCCTTTTAAGATAAGGCAAAGGTAAATGTTAATCAAGTTAGAATTCAGGTGATCATTTGTCCCAATTTGCTTTGGACAGTCCCAGTTTATGCCTATAGCTCTGCATAACTTTTAAAAGAGCTTCCCTTTTCACTCTTAAAAAACGGTTCTAGTTTGGAGGATAAATGTGTTCACCCTAGTTAAAAATACACCTTCATTTTCCAGTAACTGCTTTCCAGGTGAACTTCCTTTTGCCCGTATCGCGGCACTTAACTTCCATATAAACTCTGAAAAGTAGGAAAAGAAACATTTATCTCTATTAATTAAATGAAGGAGCCAAGGCTTCAAGTAGTACAGCAATGACTATCCAAGGTTGCACACTCAGGGACAGAATCGGGGCCAGAACCCAGGATTTTTAACTTCAAGTTCAATATTGTTCAGCTGTGGATCACTTTTTGCAAATATCTAAGGAAAGGCTAACCTCACTCTCTTGTTTGGTAATCTGCTTGTGCTTTGACCTTGAACGATTTAGACAAGTTCATCTTTGCCCAGACACTGTCCTTTCACATTCAAAGAAAGCAAATAACCGAAAAAGAATTACGTAAACGTAAAGAGGCTATTAGTGAATCCTGGGGCCGAATGACATTTATCTTTGATTTTACCGGTGTAATTACATCAGATTATTGGAATCTTACATCTAACCAAATTAGGATGTTTCAATTAAAACAAGGAAGGAAAGAAGACCGATAATGAATGCCTATTGTTACAAAGAACATATAAATGGGTTCCACTCCAGTCTTATAGGCATATTTCCCTATGTTTATGTGCTCTTTTTTTTTTAACCTAAAAATAAAATAAAATTATACCCTCCTTGGATAAATGGCAATGAGACAACGGAGGAAAAACTCTTGATTCTTCAAAGATAGGCAGAGTGCTTGGCAAGGTCTCCAAGGTATCCCAGAAGTGCTGAATACGGTGTCACATCAATAAATAAAAGTATACCCGCCTAACCTTCTGAAGGTCTGTCTCAAGAGAATGCCACAAGACCTCTCTCTGCAATGACAGAAAGAGGTCCAGTATGCCTTGGGGAAGATGACTCCGAACCGCTGGTCAGTCTAGCCAGACCGCAGCAAAGGGGTGGATGCCTTCGAGCCACCTGTGGCCACCGCAGCCTGACCAGAGAGGCGTCCCGCCTCGGGCTGCGCGGAGGCTCGGGGAGCTGAAGGTAAGAGGGCAACGGAGGACGAGCCCCATCCCTGGGAGGGGAGGTGGGGGCCAAGAGGACCGTGCGCGCATGCGCGCCGCCTTCGCCGCCGGCGGCCGGAAGAGCCTGGCACCAGAGCCGCCGCTGCGGGCGCCAGACGCCGCGACGGCCGCGGGGAAATCGCCGGCTGCGCGATGTGGCCCTTGGAGAGCCCCGGGGCCGCGGAGCTTCAGGAGACCGGGCTGCCGCTAACAGACGACACGCCCCCGGGCGCGAGCGAGGAGCCGGCCGCCGCGGAGGCAGCGGAAACTCTCGACTCCGGGTGGTGCTGGCCGTGCCGCTCCTCGCCGTGCGGCTCCCGCGTGCAGCCGGGTGAGTGCGGGATGCGGACCCAGGCGCGGGTTTCGCCCTTGGGGGGAAGGTGGGCGGGTGCCAGCGCCGGGATCCCCGCAGCCGCGGGCCGGGGGAGCATTGAGGACCGCGCCCTCCATCCGCACTCTGCCCATGCTTAAAAAATCACTGGAGCTGTCACCCGGGGGGGCAGTAAAACAGAAGTCTCCTGTACCCGCGCCGGCACAAAGTCCAGAGAAAGTTTCTGATTGTGTTTAGAACCTTTTTGGGATTCTTAAACTGTTTCTATAATTAAAGTGTTGCGGGCAAGACTGTGGAGTCAGATTGCAGTTCGGTTCGCCCAGCTTGAGGTTAGAGGTTGAAGGGGTCACGGAGAAAGGCCATCTCTCTGCCGATCGTGGTTGGGAGGAAGCTAACCATGAAAACCGATATCGGTGGTAAACGTGTTCCCCGAAGAGGAAGTTTAAAAACATGGAGTCTAAAAAAAATGTTTGTCTCAAATGTTAGAATCTTGGGAAGGCAGAGTTGAGTGTGGGACCACTGGTTCTTGAACTTTTTTGAGTTCGAAGGACTTTTTAGCAACTGATGCAAAAGAAGGCAGAGACACAATCTTACATCCATGGTTAAGAGGTTCAAGGACCCTGTGTGGAAAACTCTTGAGTTTGTTCAGCCCTTTCTTTTGACAAATGAGGAAAGTGAGGCCCAGGAAGGTGAGGGCTTTGGGGGTTTTTTGTTTTGTTTTTCCGAAGATCTGCGGTGTGGGTCGGTGAGATAGGGCACAGGTCCCGGCAGCACCAGCTTTTCAGAAACCCAGCCCAGGACCCTTTCTACTAGCTATAAGCACAGTTCTCTTTGAACTTGAAGCAGCTTCTGGAAGAAGAGAGAAATAGGCAAATGTCCTTTCAAGACAAAATTACAGTCTGCACAGCCTCATCCTCTGGGTCGCCTACCTTAAGAATGATGGGATTTCTATGTCTCTAACCCCACCTCACCTTCTTTCCTCCCTGTATGCACTTTCCCCAGGAACATCATTCTTGCTCCATTTTTATCTAAATGCTAACGGAACAGTCAGACTTCTAATCATTTATGCATGGGCCAGAGCCTCTAGAGCAGGAGTTACCCCAAGCTGAATTGACCAGATGTGACCAGCCTTTGAAAAAAAAGTCAGTTTCTCACCTTATTACCCTATAGTGGAATGTCATTCTGGTGAAATGTTGAGTCAGTCATTGCAAACTCTTAAAAGTTCCCCATTTGTGAGTTGAAGAGGAATACTGTTCATTCAGGCAGCACGTGGCAAAATGACAAACCCATATAAGGGATTGCACATAAGAATCTTGTGGGGTCCTTTAGCTTCTAAGATTGAAGTTGCCAACAGTAAGACTTAATAATAGTTTTTATAAAGTGACCAGATAATATTCTGAAAACAGGATTGCCATAGAAACCCTTTAAACCATACTGTTGTCATTGAACTTTGTGATAGTATCATTTTAACCTCTTGATCCAACTGGCTAGCTCAACAAAGCTCATTTTCAAGTTCAGGTTGAAATGTACTCATTTTTCTTACATTTTTGGATAACCTTCACAGACAACATACAGCTATCCTAAGACATCTATTTGTTTTCTTGAGGCACAGTGTGGATCTCAGACTGAAGCAAGGAGAGGTTGTCTTAGGTCTATGCCTCACATTCCGCTGGAAGGAGTGAGTTTTATAGCATTGGTTCTCACACCAATGGAGCTTTTTTGTGGTTACAGAGATCCTGTTTCAGTGGGTCTGGGGTAGGGCTTGAGAACTGAAGTTTAAAAAGTGACTAGTTTATTCTAATCCCCAGCCAGAATGGTGAACCACCACCAGTTTAAAGCAGAAGTTAGATAAACTGAGCAACTTTTCTGTTTTCTTTTCAGGAAATTGTACTGATTGCTTACTAAATTTGAATTATTTATAGTACCAAATGACTAGATATGCTTGTAGTGGGATATGAACACGGAAGCACATTACGTAAGCATTATGTTACTCTTGCTCATCTCCATTGATAGAATTGAAATTACTATTCAGTAAAAGACTGGAGTTTGCCTGTGTAGAGCTAGTTCTCACCCTCATTAACAAATAATCATGTTCAGCTAGGCCTGGTAACAACTGTCCTGTCCCAGTCAGGAAGCATGGGCTTTAAGTGTTTATAGACAAGAAACTATTGAGTGTATGTGTTTTAAGAAAAAGATCATCAGAGCCAGGAGTGTGAAATTAAGTTTTCAAAGAGTTAAATATCATGTTAAGTTCAAATATTCCTGGAGAAAATTAAGAAGTTTAGGTTGGAGAAGATCCTCAAATAATAGACCAGGGAGATGTTTTCTGTCCTTGATCTTCCTGTTCTGTCTGAGGGTGTAGGTTCTATGTATGAGTTGGGTTTCTTTTAAGAAAAACTATTTTATTTGGACCTGAATTCTGAAATTTCAGAAGCTGAATTCTAAAGCTGACCACAGCCAAGATGTGTGTTCAGTGGTGCTTAACTTTGAAGTCTTCTAAAGCTTCTTTCTCATGGGCTGAATGGGTATGTGTAGTTTGTTTCTGCAATATCTGACCACATAATTACAGAATAGAACATGGAGGAATCTGGCGCTTATAATTTATAACCTGTAATATAACAACTGCTAGATCCAAATCATTCTCTCCAGCTGTGTACCTAGAACAGGAAGAGATGGAAGTCTCTGACCAGAATGGTATTTTTTTACTACAAAGGTCAGGCTGCAGAATGCCACTGGAAAGACTGTGCATCATCATACTTTGGTCCCAATTTGCAGTGTCGCTTGTGGGCATAGGTATTTAGCTAATATCAGGATGTTGAAATATATTACCTGGTGTTTGCATTTATAAGGGCAGGATATTTAAAAACACATGATTATGCAGTACTGTTTTACAGTAGAAGAACACATTGTAAATTCCTAGATGGAAATAATTCTGGTTTTACTACAAATTGCATGTGCCCACACATCCTTCAGCTCTGCTGTGTTCTTAGCTGATGAGGGCCAGTAGTGTTTCCTTCTTATGCTCTCCTTTTTTGTGTTAGTTAAAAAAGAAAAGAGTATATTCCTCAGCGTGTGGCCTTTTAGGGAGTTCTCTGCTAATCCTGCTCCATTTTGCCCTTCTTTGTATGCCAGGAGGTGAGATTGAAAGCAGGTTCTATTCTTGTTTTAGGCAACTAAGACAGAGGAAGTGGCTAAACAAAAGTTTAACGCTCATACGGACTGTCATTAATAGGTTGAATACTTGACGGCCTGGAGAAAGCAGAAGTTTCCTGATTCAGATCAAGCCAGGAGTTTGATATTAGATGGAAATTCTATTTTAAAAATATTTTTAAAAAGCACTTTAGGGTCAGCATGATAACTAACATGTAGCCATGGAATACAGTTATGAACTGCTTTCCAGAACAGAACACTTTCTTCATAAAGCCCAGTTCACCAATGAGATGATATAAAATATCATTTGGAAGCATTTTTCTCTAGCCATCTTGACAGGCATTTCCTAAAGATTTCTCTCACTGTCTTGGCAAGCATTTTACTTATTTTTGACTTATAGGTGAGGAATGATTCTTCAATGAGCCAAAAGAACTTTAATTTTTAGGATGAAACTGCATTAAAAAATATATAGGTTTAAATTGTTTCCTTTGTCTTTGGTTTTTCATCTTGGTGGGGAAAATGTTTCAGGTCCAGAAAATGGAGATGCTTAGAAGGTAATATTTGTCACCTGTGAGCCAATAACACTGCCTTATTTTTTTCTCAATTTCTAAGTGAAAATGATAAAACATACACTTGGAAACAAGGACTAACCAGAATTTAATCTTTTTCAGAAGCCAAGAAGAAAGCACGCTGTCCTGGACTGGGCTTGTTTTACACATTATTGTCTGCCTTCTTTTTCTCAGTGGGCTCTTTATTTGTTAAAAAAGTGCAAGATGTCCATGCTGTAGAAATTAGTGCATTCCGATGTGTGTTCCAGATGCTAGTCGTTATCCCTTGCTTAATATACAGAAAGTAAGTATTTCTTAAGTAGACTATATTAATAAATGTTTAAATCTTTTGACCTGCTCAAATCATTTACTCTGTAGTATCTCCTTTATCCCTCCTATAGATTTTACCAGTCCCTACACCTTTTGGCTCTGATTATTGAAAAGTCACAAGCATCCACCCAAAGAGGATGCTCATGAGCACGAAGCACGTGCCCCGACAAAGAGGGAGAAAGAGATTCAGTTATTCTCCACCCTTCATTTTGAGAACAAGCTTTCCTTGTATAATTCATTGTGTAAATGGGGGCATCTTGTGCTACCCTCCTTTCTTTGTTTTGGCATAACTAGTATTTGGAAGAAAAAAGTAAACAAGAGAAAGTGGTAGTGTCTCGTAGTGTCAAAGGTTTCATTAAGTAGAACAGGTCGCTCTGTTACCATGGCAGACAGAAGGCTACAGTAATAATATTTAGGTCTTCCCTCTAGGGTTCTTTGGGAAAGGGGAAAGGTAGTCTGGAGGAGGGCCTTTTTAACTACTTTCATGTTCAGTGTCCTCATCTGTAAACTGGAGGGAATTATGTTCTTTGTCCTCTACCCTGCCTTATGGTGGCAAGGATCAAATGAAATGTTTTATAGATCAGAATGCTTTGTGTAGAATGTAACAGTATATGAAAACTATCTGTTCCCCATCCTTCCTGATCTCTCCCCACTCAGCCTCTCTTTCCTTTCCATATGGAACTCCCACATGCCCTCAGGTTAAAATTGTGCTTCCCCCACACCATTTTAAATTGTACACACAGAACCCTGGGAGGAGAGACCATTTGGGTTCCTGACGGCTGCCTGGTATCTCCTCTCTTTGGGCAAAGATGCTTAAACCCCAAATTAAAAGCTTCAGTCACTCGCCACCAAAGTATCCATAACACGGTGCAGATTCACTTAGACTAGTTTCACTCCTTATCCTGAGGATGCGGTGAAAAAGGTGAAAATCTGCTAAGATTAATATTATCAGAAATTCCTGTGTAAGTGTGGTCAAGACACAGTATTATAGGAAATTACGTAAGACTTTCCAAGGATGGCAACAAACCACTGATGCTAATAAAATCCTCTTCCCCATTTTGGAATAAAAGTATTGATGGGGAAGGCACTAGAAGAATTTTTGTAAATCCTTGGCACTAATCTGTTTTGACCCATTTTATATTTCACTCTCAGGGAAGACTCTGCTTCTTAAAGTGTGGATCAAAGATGACCACACTTTCATTTCTCACTCCGGGGACCCTGGGTCCCCATGTCAGGCCTAGATGCTTTCCTAAAGATGTCCAGCCTGGCACAAATCAGTGAGCTTCACCTAGCCAAAAACTTACATAATACTCTGCCTAGAAAATATTTAATTAAAAAAACTTTGAATAGCAGTTGTTATACTTATCCGAATTCTACAGCTTCTTTTTCAGTGTGTTTTAACTCTTTTCTTAATGAGAACAGTGAAAAGTTGTCTCATATTCAGTGGGTAAAACAAATTTTATCATTGCCTCAGCTTTTATAGAAAAATTGATAAGATTGGGAATGTACACTATCCAGGACCAAGTTTTTTTTATACGGGGCACCTAAATCTTGAAATTGTATTTATTATAAAAACAATACATTTTCGTATATATTTTGTAGAAAATTTGGGAAAAATAAATTTAAAGAAGGAAAAGTACCTACGACTAGAATAAGATATAACCACAACGAATATTTTAGTATATTTTCCTTTTTGTCTTTTTTGCTCATATATATATAAAATTATAAAAGCATATATATAAAATCTATATTTACTGAATTATAATTATACTATTTCTGTAATCCTCTTGTATTTTTTTTTTGCTTATACTGTGAAGTCTTTAATGTCAGCCAAACTTAGAAAACATTTTTAAAGATGTATAATGGTTTTAATTATTATATTATAAAATAGAATTAATTTGCTATTACCTTATTTTTCGATAGTTAGGACTTCTAAAATGATATTTAACTAAAACTTCTAATTTAAAAACAAATACTAAGTTTGCTTAATATGCATTCCTTCATTTGAATTTACAGAACTGGGTTTATAGGCCCAAAAGGTCAACGAATCTTCCTCTTTCTCAGAGGACTCCTCGGTTCTACCGCCATGATCCTTTTATACTACGCTTTCCAGACAACATCCCTCGCTGATGCCACAGTAATCTCGTTTAGCTGTCCAGTGTTTACAGCTATACTTGCTTGGATATTTCTCAAGGAAAAATATAGCCTTTGGGATGCTCTCTTCACCTCATTCGCCATCATTGGAGTGATCCTAATTGTGAGGCCGCCGTTTTTGTTTGGTTCCAACACTGCCGAGATGGTTGAAAGCTATTCAGATCACGTGAAGGGCTCCATGGCATCTGTTGCACATGCCCTGTTTGCTGCCTTCACTTTAATTATCCTCAGAAAAATGGGGAAATCTGTGGAATACTTTTTGAGCATTTGGTATTATGTAGTTCTCGGCCTTGTGGAATGCGTCACCATCCTCTTTATAACAGGAGATTGGCGTCTGCCATACTGTGGGTTGGACAGGCTCTTTCTCATCCTAATTGGGCTATTTGGTCTGGCGGGTCAGGTGTTTCTCACCAAAGCCCTTCAAATAGAAAAGGCAGGGCCAGTAGCAATAGTGAAGACTATGGATGTGGTTTTTGCTTTTGTCTTTCAGATTATTTTCCTTAATGATGTACCAACATGGTGGACAGTGGGTGGTGCGCTCTGCGTAGTAGCCAGTAGTAGTGGAGCAACCATTCATAAATGGTGTCAGAATTCCAAATGAAGCATCATTGTGGAAATGTGTATATATTTTTTTTCAAGTATACCGTCACCCGGTTCAGACACACAACACATTCACACACCCGGAAAATCTGCATTTACTTTACTGATTATATTTAATAAATTTCATAACTAAAGTACCATTTTTGAATAAAGTTATGTCTTTAATTAGTGAAGCATAGCCAGTCGGTTTGGTATAGCAATTATTTTTTTTGATTTTGGTTTATTTTTTTGTTGGGTGGCATTTGTAAGAGGATAGCTCATTAGTTGAAGAAACACTACAAAAAAATTTATGACTCTAGTATAAATATATGTAATTTTTCAAAGTGTACTTTTGGTACTGATGGAATATTGGTAGGGAGGAAATTTTAGATGCTCTTAAAGCAGTGGAGAGGCTAAGAAACTTACTGATAATAATGATGCTACGATTAGTATTATATTGAAAATTCATTTGAAATGTAATTCCACTTAGGAGGCCAAAGCTGAAACTTAGAATAGGTGCCTTCTTAATGGTGTTAATAATACAAATGGATTAGCCTTATTTTCAAGGCTTTTATAAATGATTATCATTCTTTTAACCCATATTTGTGCCTTTTTATTTTAATACCAGAATTTTTATATGTCAACTTTTTAAAAAGTCTTTAAATCACCAAATTTGACTAATAGTTTCTCTTTCAGTGGCATTGGCAGCTGCAACTATCACTATAATTTTAAAGGTCCTCTGGTTTTTTTTTGTTGTTTTTTTTTGAAACTACTAGATTTTTTAAAACTTTCTAAGATTTCAGGCCTTTAAATTGCAAGAGAAAAATCTTGGCATGGCCAGTGTGCACATTTCCATCCTTAAGAGTTTTCCCCTTACTAGAAATGTGATTTTCTAGAAATTCCCTTTGAATCTATAGTGTGATACCAAATAAAATTTTCTCAGGATTTTATTAGGTGGAACCATATGTAATTGCTGAGATTTTACTTTTTTAACTTACAAAAACCATAGTTTCTTATGGTTCACCCTGATAGACACCTCCCTTACCCTCCAAACCAAATACCTAGAGGACTTTGGAATATATATTTGTAAAACAACTTTTTAAAGTACAGTAATCCTCTTAAACTTATTTTTATAGTCTTTTTTCCCTTATGGAATTATATGTAATAATGTTTCATGTTATATGTTTAATATAAAGACGTAAATTCCAATGGTTGATTGATTTTTGTAGTTTTCTGGAATGGAAGAAAAAATCACTGTTAAATTCTAGTATATCAGTATGGTATTAAATGTCAGTGCTGTATCTTGATACTAACATCGTGAATTCAAACAACAGATTTTATATCTGGAACTTCATCAGGCCAATACTCTGCAGTTAAAGTGAGAATTGAATATTTAGGAACACTTGGGAGGTTAATCTGGAAGTGGGGAGTACATGCAAATGACTCTTTGTCACAATGAACCCTTTGTTGGTGAGGCTATAATGGTCTCCAACTTTTACTTTGTCAGACCTAGCATATTATTATCTTAAGTCTGCAAATTTAAAATATTATAGGCTCTTCCCCACCCTTTCCTCACAGTTCTTCTCAAGTAAGAAGGAACTCGGCTTCTGAGGCTATGCCTTAGTGAGAAAGGATCTTCTCCAGTAGATCCAAGAGGGAATTTTTGGCTTACTGGTCTTCTCAAATGCTTCCCACCTGACAAATCCTAAATGAAGTCGATTTAGGGGAGTTAACACAATCATAACTTGGGCTTAATCCACAATATTGGAGTTTAGAGTTGCAGAAGCATCATTTTGCAATTATCTAAGATAATTATCGAGTCAGCATTTTGGAGCTCAAGGGTTAGAAACCTTCATATAAGAGCCACACTACATAAATAAGGGTGCTGGGGAGGGGATCTGCCCAAGATGGGTTTCCGTGGCCTTCTCCCCTCCCTTAGTTCCATGATAAAGTATGGAAAGTAAACCACTGCTTGACCTACCTAAGGTAAATTAACTCTCAGGGAATTCACTCCTGGTTCTTTACTTTGCACAATAAAAGGATCTATGGGACCTTGAAAGTTAAATCCCTTTGGGCCTGTACACTAGAGAAGTTTTATTTCAACAGTGCGGATTAAGTACTTGAATGTCACAATATATGACCAAGGTTGGAGAAAATATTTCTTTCAACTTTTACAGGGTGTGATTCTTAAACACTTTTATAATGTCCAAGGTATATACAGGGGTATGCATTGTGGGTGTGTATATTTTATAAAGATTTTAGTTTCTCTATCTTGAAAAAGAAAGTATTTTCAGATTGTTTTTGTTTTATAAGTACTAAATAAAAATTAATAAAATTAATATAAAAGTTATATTTTGATTTTTATAATAGAAAATGTGCTAGCTAATATAACCTATTTCCTTTTTCATCCATGTGATTCAAAATTTATTTTATAAAGGAGATTGACCTCTAGCTTTTCAGCTGTGATGTAATCTCAAGTTTCAAAGTATTTGTCTGTCTCTCTGATACTGTCATAACAATTCTAATATCTCTACAATAAAGGTTTCAATCTTCTGTTCCAGTGAAGACTTTATTGTTCTAGACTCCCAGAGCTTGGAGCAGCTTTAAACTCTACTTTTTGTTCTCATACTTAATTTGTTACTAAGTCCTGGATTATCTGTTTATTGTCTGTGGATTCATTCTTGGCCATTTCCATTCTCACCAACTTAGTACAAGACTTAACACCTCACAACCGAATTACCACATTCATATCTAATTGGGTTACTGATTTCTACTCCAACCTTGTCCCACTGCCATAATTTCTTAAAGCCCTGCTTTCATTGTTACTCCGGTTCTCATGAAACCACAGTGATGCGTCATCACACACCACATCACATCCAGATGATTTATCTGGCCCTTTTCTAACCTGATTTCCCATGTCCCTACACAAATTTGGTACTTGGATGAATCTTCCCACCAACACCCACATTTGCCAACAGATTCCTTCCTCTGTGTTTCTCCTGATTTCTTCTCTTTGCCCTCTAAGGCCTCAGCCTCCAATGGCTAAGCTTGAGCTTTTGTTTCTTCCCCTATCCAGCTTCTCCCACCCATACTAGCCCACCTTGGAAAAGTGGATAGAGCACTAGATTAGGAGTCTGAAGATCTGAGTGTGGTTTTATCAATCCCACTGGGCAAGTCACATAATGTCCCTGAGCCTATTTTCCTCATTTGCTTCATGTGTTAAATCGAGTAATATTACTCACCCAAACCATATTACAAATGAGTGCCATAGAAAAGACTTGCAGACCACAGAGGACAGAAACAGTAATGAACTGTCCTCTTCAAAATGATACCTACCCCCAGGGTCCTTACTCCTGAGTAGTCTTACCATGAACTGTAAGACCAGTCCTCTGGATTACAAACCTCATCTGGTTCCCTCCTGCTAGCACAGAATTCCACTGTTGGGCAACTCACATTTCCTGGCTGATCTGCCCATGCAGGGCTGCCAAAGGTCACCAGCCTTTTTATCTTACGCATAGATGTTGCCACCTTTCCAGTTTTGGCTTTAGCTCTGGTCCTCTGTATTACACGTGGCTCTGGATAGGGGCACGAGTCTGATTCCCATGTGTTTCTCATGCACTAGCCTCTATATCCAACATAGCTCTTCTAACCTCTTACCTGTTCATCCAATAAACATAATTAGTCTCTCGAAGGTGATCTAGTGGGAAGAGAGCCAGATGTCCTGGATAACATGCTGGCCTCTAATCTAGGTATATGGTGTCATGGTCAGTACTGGGCATTAGAAATTGGTTATTCTAAGCTGGGCTTGTGAAACCTGGGCACCGCCCCACCTCCACTAAGCACACTGTAATATGGCTCCTCGGGTCATTACATCAAATCTAATACAGCTACTATATCCACTTAGAATTCTGCAAGATACCTATCAGGGATTCTGTGATTGCAAAGAAAGACCCATCCAAGTTTTAGCCTATTTGAACACTAAGTTTGGAGCTGGACTTGGAAAATCAGTTCACAGAAAGCCCATGAACTTTGGCAAATCAGTTCACAGAAAGCCCATGAACTTTGAACTCCCTGTCATCTGGAAATTGGAGATGGGGCTTTACAACAGTAAGGTAAAGAGCAGAGATATCTCTTATCAAGACAGGGCAGGAAGTGGTGTAGCACAGAAGTCCACTTCACAGGAAAACGTTCCACTGGGTTCCTCAAGGTACCATGCCAGCTATCATCTATTACGCCAGATTTGCAACAATATAAAACAATATTATTCTCACTTTTAAGTAGTTATTTTTTTCATAAAAATATTATTTATGTTAACAAAATGGAATCACTTTTAATAATTTTTTTCAGTTTTGCTTTCAAATATGGTAAATATCTATCTATATAGCTGCCTCCTTAGCTGGGGTAGAATGTAGGACAGGGAATCACTCCGTCACAAGTGACTTTGGGATTTGGAAGTATGTATGCCCTCCTCCTATCTCCTTCCCCTTCACGTAGATAGATATGACCTATCTACGGCTATATAGATAGATGTAGCCCACATAAACAGAAGTTATTTGGAGTTCTCAGTGATGCTTAAGAAAGTAAAGAAGTAGAAATGAAAAAGTTCTAGGACTGTAGATTTAATAGAGGTATAAAATTTGAAACCTTAAAAAGAACAAAGATTAAACCCATCATTAAATCTACTGACTTGTTCATGAGGTTATGACAATCTGAAATGCAACTAAATAACTAAATTGGAGGCATCTTTAATTGTGTGTTCCATTTTAGAATTGAAAAGTTAAGGAACTATATGAGATATGAGATATCCAAGAGAAAAGGAACAAGCAATCCACTTGGCCCATGGTCACAGAGTCAGATCAAATTGTCTCTGTTACTTCCTTTATAAGTGCTTTGGTTCCTTTGTATGTGCTTTCAGAAGTGTCTCATGCTCTGTAATCACCTCTGAAGATGAGTATGTGCGTTAGTACAACTTTTGTGAGAGGTTATTTGGTAACATCTATCAATTTACAAATGCACATACTTTTTTACCCAGAAATTCCATTTTTGGGTAAAATTTTTGGGTAAGGAATTTATCTTACACTTGCTTATTGCAAAATGATATGTACAAGATTAGTCTTTATAGCATTACTTATAATAGCAAAAAATTAGAACTAGCCTGAATGTTCCTTAATAGGGTGCTGGTTAAATAAGTAATGGTACATACATAAAATGCAATTAAAAACAAATTAAGGAAAACTAACAGAAAATGTCAACTGTAATTGAAAAATTAAAAAATTAATAAAAAATAAAATGAAGAGCAAGGGAGCTTTTCATGTAAGAGTATGAAGTAATCTTCAAGATTGTTTAGTGATAAAAGCAAGATTCAGAGAATAATATAGTACATTTTGTGATCATTTGCATAAAAAGGGGGTAAACAATATTCTAGGAAGATACAGAGGAAACTGTTAACATTGGTCGCCTGTAGGGAGAAGTGTTTGGCAGCTGAAGAAGTTTTCACTGAATCCTCTTTTATACCTTTTGAATTTTGAACCACGTGGATACATAACCTAGTCAAAAAATAAAATAAAAAACTGGTGGAACCAAAACGAGATCACTTGATAGAAAGGAAAGGATAAAAGAAAGGAGGAGTAAAAGAGAGAGAGAGAGAGAGAAATACATACATATATGTGCATGAATACACAGAGAAATGTTTACTGCTTTAATCTGAGCTATCACCCTGGTGCACTGTCACTATCTTCTTTTTGCTTTCTTCCCTTTGTTCTCCTCACCCAGTCTACAAATTAGACTTAAATTTCCACATGCTCCAACTTGGAAGAAAATACAAAAGGGAAAACTGAATTTCAGTTTTAAGTAGAAATGTATCCTCCAAAATCACAGAAATCATTGTCCAGCCCTGAGCCAATATCTGCCTTTCCACAGCACCAAAACCACTTTTACTTGGAAAGGAAACTATCATTTATTTAATATGTCCCATTCAGGCCAGGAGCTTCTTGATCGTTGTCTTATTCAATCCTCGCCAACTCTAGGAGATTGGTCAATTGCAAAGGTGAAATTCAAGAGAGATCAAATAGTAAATTCCAGTACCCTCACTAGTAAATGATGAAGCTGAACCACTGCCCTTGGTCTGCCTGACCTCAAAGACCTTGACCTTTCCAAAACTCACATCACCTCCTTAGCTGGGGTAGAATGTAGGACAGGGAATCACTCCGTCACAAGAGACTTTGGGATTTGGAAGTATGTATGCCCTCCTCCTATCTCCTTCCCCTTCATGTAGGAAAGCTGGATGTGAAAGAATAGAAGGTGATAACAGTACTGCAGTATGCATGGGCTACGGCGAGATACCACCAAGAACCTTGAAATGAGATAGGCTCCTGAGGGCTCAAACCAGGGTAGAATGGAATTATGCAACGATGACTAAATATACAGAGTTAAATTCTGGGATAGCCACTTTCAGCCATAACTTCCCTACAGGTACTAATAACATTTCTGAAGGTATAATGTACCAATCAGAAGAAGGGTTGGCCAGCCTCAGAAACAGGAAAATAGAGTAGCTGTGACAGGTATGTTCCCATTATAGAGATGGGTGCACCACGATGATGAGTTTCTAGCTTTTCATTAACAGCTGAGAAGCGTCTGGAGGAATAGCAATAATCATAGCAACAATAACCACTACCCTTTATTGTGTCCTTCATGTGTCAGCTACTGTCCTAACAGCTTTTTATGCCCTGGGTCATTGATTCTCGCAACTCTGTGAGGAAGAATTTTTATTGCCTTCATTTCATTGTTGAGGAAATAGAGGCTTGGAGAAGTTAAGTGTGTCCAAGGCCACGAAGCTAAAAAGTGGCAGAGCCTGGATCTTAAAAACCCTGGTCTGTCAAACTCCAAGCCTATGCTCTTGACGTTGCTGCTATACTGCTCACCCTGAGCTGGAAGCTGCTCCTCTCAAGCTCAAAACTTCTTTGAGGCTTCATGCTGTTTTTTAATTCATGCAATTTTTGGCATTCTAATTAATAACATATCTGTGATGAAGATATGTTATAATAATATGTTATAATAATAATATCTGTTTTAATATAAAGATATTATTTTAAATTACCAATTCAGTTATTTAACATTGTACCTTCCAAATCTTTGATGTGCCAAGTTTATCTTGTTTTTTTTTTGTGCCCCCTAGTATCCTGCAGTATAGCCCAAGGGGCTCTTGAACTTCATTTTAAGAAATATGACCCAAACAAGACTGACCACTACAATTATAAAATCAACACCCCTTATTCTTTGTATATCCATGTTATCAAGTATCTATGTGATTATAATTTGGCTTCTCAGATACTTTAAATGCAGAAGAAAATGGACTGAGCAAAAGATTGAGCACCTGGTTCCTTAAACGATTGTTTGTCATTGTATATTAATAAAGTTGGCAATGTTTTATATATCAGTCTCCATGTACTTGGTTCTCTTGATTCTTTCCAGGATGATATATTGTATTCCCAGCACCCTTCATCCCCTTCTTGTAAAATTATACTCTTGTATTTTAATTATACTAATTATACTATAACAAACAGCCTCAAAATCTCAGATGTAGCAATAAAGTTTTATTTCTTAATTACATCATAGTGTGATGAAAGTTGTAAGCTTACTATAGTCACTCCTTTAAGTGGTGACTCAGGCTTCCAGGCTCCTTCCATCCTATGATCCTGATTTCTTACACATATAGCCTCTAAGCTTGAAGCAGATCTTATATCCACATAGGCTTGGACATGGAATATCATTTCTACCTGCATCCCATTGACCTTAACCTAACTGAAGAAGAAGGTAGGAAATAGGATTTACCTGTGTGTCCAGAAAGAGGAAAAGATAACAGAATTTCATGAATGCAAAGCATTGTCTCTGACACAACCCCTTTCCTTTGGAGAACTACTCAAACCTAATCCCCACAGTTATTGTGGAACTGGCAATATAGAATTCCACCTTCATGACCTAAGGAGTGGGTGGACCCATGACCTGAGCTAAACAAAGTCGAGTTTTTCTCTCCTGGTCATTTGAATGTTGAATAAAGTCACAAGAGCAGAAGGCACATAGTTGAACTGTATGACAGCAATACTCAGTGAGGTGGGCCATGGGTGACGGTTGCAGAACTCTTGTGTTGCACTATGTCCTGTTCTCTAACACCCAGTTGTCCAGCTCTTTTGTCAAATCTGTGAACTCATCACTATCATTCCAATTAATCCCTTATTCATGATTAAGTTTCTGTTACTTGCACCCAAAATACCTTAATAACCAATATTTACTACATAAATGCTGACCAACCAGATTCTCATTCCCTAATGACAGCCCTGAACTGTAATAATTTCACTGAGGTGGTACCTCCTCTTGGGGATATAATGGGGTATCTGACCAATCTTCTTCAGGTGACACTTCCCTATCTCATACTTGCCCTCTTTCACCTTCTATAAACATGAAAAGAGCAATTAACAATACAAAGTAGCTGTTTAAGACAAAATAAATGATAAAGACAACATGACATCATCTTCAGCAGTGATGTCATGTGGGCAATGAAATCATATCCAGGAGTGATCTCTAAAGCTCCCAGACAGCAATTTTTCAACTTTTTCTATATTGCAGATAAAAACCAAGATTCTACAATAGTTCAGTCCAATAGAAATGTAACAGAAGCTACATATGTGTTGTGGACAGAATGTTTGCATCTCTCTAATATTCATAATTTGAAGCCCTAACCTCCAATATAATGGTATTAGGAGGTGGCGCCTTTAAAAGGTAATTAGCTTTAGATGAGGTCATGAAGATGGGGTTCTCATTGTGAAATTAGTGTCCTTATAAGAAGAGAAAGAGACCAGGGCCCTCTCTCTCTCCATGTTAAAATACAGCAAGAAGGTGGCCGTCTGCAAGTCAGGAAGAGGGCCTTCACTACAAACCAATTCTGCCAGGACCTTGATATTGGACTTTCGAGCCCCCACAACTATAAGAAATAGATATCCATTGTTTCAGCCACCCAATCTATTGTATTGTGTAATAGCAGCCAGAGCTGACAAAGACAATATGTAGTTTTGAATTTTCTGGTGACCTTATTAATGTAAAAAGAAATAGGTGAAATTAATTTTATGAACATATTTTATTTAACCCAGTGTATGCAAAATATCATCATTTCAAAATGTAATTGATGTAAAAATTATTAGTAAAATTTTGTATGCTCATTTTGTCATGCTAAGCCTTCAAAGTCTGGTGTATATTTTACAGTTATAGCACATCTAACCTGAGACTAGACACATTTCAGGTGCTCAATGGCCACATATAGCTAGTACTTACCATATTTGACAGCCCAATTCTATAAAGTGTGGAGAAGAAAAGAGGGGTTATAATAACTGCCACCATTTCTTGAGCCCTGCCATGTGCCAGGACATCTCAAAGCTCCGTGCACATTTTTCATATTTAATCATTGGAATAAGCTTATAAGACTGATGTTCTTTTCTCCATTTTAAAAATAAATAAGACTTGGAGAGTTTAAGACACTTGTGTAAGTCACATAACGAGCAAAGGACAAAGAACAGAGCAGGTCACACTTGAGTCTGTTTGACCCAAAGTACTTTCTAATTAATCTCATGCTTCCCATTTACAGATATGAGAAGATAAATAACTCTGGACTTTACCCCAAAGATTGTGAAGCAGGAAAGAGCCTAAATGAAGCTCAGAGGAACAGCACTAAGACTGCCAGGAAGGTGTGCAACTAAATCTGCCATTCCTTGTAAAGGCGAGTGTCACCTACCATGAGAATTAGAGAAGCAGAAACAAGGTGCTAATAAATTTCCCCAGCCAAACAAATTCTAAGAGGAGCAATGGAGAGGGGATGAATAAGGTGAAAACAAAAGGAAAGATACACTAACCAGAAAGAGATAAGTGAGTTTGAATATTAACAAATAGAGTTGGTCATAAAAAAGTAATCATAACCTTGGCAGATATACAGGCAATTTCAATAAATAAGTAGAAGTAGGTGCCAAAGGTCCCATCAGTTAGCTTGCCCCTGGAGAGAGGAATCTGGAGCCAGGACAAGGGCTACCTATATTGACCATAGGGACAAAGGGAAGCAAGTCATAGGAAGAGCCAAAGTTACACTGGAGGAAACAGGATGTGCAACCATCCAACGTGTGTGTGAGATAACCTGTTCTGGTGAGTTCAACCAGGGCAGACACAGCTGCTTATATGGACTTAGTTAGGACTAACCTCCAAAGCTGAATCCATATATACAGCCCTCAGTGAAATGGGAACATTATGCTTAATTTCTTAAATGCTCATATTATATCGTTTCTATATTTAGAGTTTAAATACCTTTTATTTATGAAATGATGGTTATAGTGAATAGCCATTGTTTAGATGGCTTTGTCTTTTTTTTTTTTTTAATGTTCTCACTTGGCAAATATAAAAGTTGACAACCTTACTTTGGTCCTCCGCTTTAATAATTTAAAAAATTCTTAGTAGTATGTAAAATATAAAAACCTTTGCTTAAGATTCCGTCCTTTCTCATATACACTGGATTTTGCTTCTCTTTGGTATAATTTCAACTACTCCTTCTACTAGCTCCATGCCCTCAGCACATAAATTTGTTCAGATTTCCCCTAATTAAATCGTTTTTAAATGAAACTTTCCTTAAACTCTCCTCTCTTTCTCTCTAGGTACACTGAGAACCTGTTTCTTCTTTACCTACCATTCTTTTTTTAACGCTCCTGTTTTACTCCCAATTTTTTTACACTGGAAATAGAACATTAAACAATTGTGCAATAGTTTCTCTGCCAAAATAAAGGTTAACTAAAACCTATTATTCAATTTTAAGGGTTTTTTTTTTCCTTATGGTTAAATCACTATGAAAACGATATTGTGAGAGGGCAGTTCAAGACGGAAGCTGAGGAAAATCCTGAACTCACATCCCCCCATAAACACAATAAATTTATAAGTACATATGAAATATTTTTCTCCAAAAAAGACCTGAAAACTGGATGAATAGCACTTTCACAACAAAGGATAAAAAGACCACGTCAAGATGGGTAAGAGAGGCAGAAACATGGTCTCGCTAAAAACTCTACCCCAGGCGTGGAACCCACAGTCAGGAGGGATCTCAATAATATTAAACTTTTCCCTGGGGAATGTGGGATTTGTGCTTCACATCAAGCACCTCAATCCTTGGGTCCAGTATCAGGGGGCTTAGTCCTCAAAACGTCTGGCTCTGGATAACAATGGGGACTATCTCCAGGAGGACCACAGAACTACAAAGAATGGAGAATTTGCTCCTGAAGACTTGTGCACAAACTCACTCATCCTGGGACCCAGCACAAAAGTAGCAGTTTGAAAATGCTTATACCATAAGTGAAGATGGCACTGATGGGTGCCATTTTTGCAATCTCATTCTACCTTGCTAGTGTTGGCACTGGCAAGCGCCATTTTGGCACTCTCCATCTAACCTGTTAGAGCCAGTGGGCATGCTCCACCCACCCCTACACCCCAGCTATGCCCAGCCAGGTAAATACCCCATCCCCGCCGCCCCCCATGCTGCAGTCATAGCCCCATCACAGCCTCAGCAGGCTCAAACAACCCAAACAAGTGATACCCTTAGAGCACCTGGCTCTGCTTCTGAGGTGCAAAGGACATCTCCCATAAAAGGCCCTCAAGACTGGCAGAGATAGCTTTCTCACCTGACTTATAGAGACAAATACAGAGAGTCAAGTAAAATGAGGAGGAAAAGGAATATGTTCTAAATGAAAGAATAAGACAAAACCTCAGAAAAAGACCTTAGTGAAATGGTGATAAGTAATCTTCTCGATAAAGAGTTCGAAGTAATGTTCATAAAGATGTCACTGAACTTGGAAGGAGAATGGGTGAACGCAGTGAGAATTTCAACGAAGAGATAGAAAGTATTAGAAAGTACCAAACAGAAGTCACAGAGCTGAAGAATACAATAACTAAACTGGAAAAAAAACAAAGCAAAACAAAAC
>NW_006494611.1:13644610-13652623 GCF_000325575.1 Pteropus alecto | reverse complement strand
ATGAAACAAAAGAAAAAAATCAGCGAGCTGGAAGACAAAGCAATGGAGCTGACCCAGACAGAGCAGCAAAAAGAAAAAAGAATTTTAAAAAGTGAAGATACCTTAAGGAACCTATGAGAAAACATAAAGTAGAATAACACTTTGCATTATAGGGTTCCCAAAAGGAGATGAGAGAGAAAAGGGAGCAGAAAACTTATTTGAAGAAATAATGGCTGAAAACTTCCCTAATCAAGGGAAGAAAGCAAACATCCAGGTCCAGGAAGCCCATATAGTGCCAAATTAGATGAACCCAAAGAGATCCATGCCAAGCTACATTAAAATTAAAATATTATAAGTTAAAGATAAAGAGAGAGAACTCTAAACGCAGCAGGAGAAAAACAACATTTTACATACAAGAGAAATCCCATAAGGCCATCAGCAGATTTTTTAGCAGAAACTTTGCAGGCCAGGAGGAGGGAGTGTCATAATATATTCAAAGTCCAGAAAGAAAAAAATCTTCTAACCAAGAATATTCTACCTGGCAAGGTGATCATTCAGAATTGAAGGATACATAAAGATTTCCAGATATGCAAAAGCTAAAGGAGTTCATCGCCATTAAGCCAGCCTTATAAGAAATGTTTAAAAGACTTTTTTAAGCTTAAAAGAAATGGCACTAAATAACAACAACAACAAAAAAATTAAAGTAAAAATCTCTGGAAAATATATAGTAAAGGTACAAAACTAATATGAAGGCAAAAGTAGTAAAAGTAACTAAAACTACAAAAACTAGGTAAGGAGTACATAAAATAAAAATATGTAAAATGTGACATAAAAAAACAAAATGTGGGGGAAGTAAAAATGTAGAGTTTAAGAATATGTTCAAATTCAAGTTGCTATCAACTTAATATTATATACATAGGCTGCTATAAGTGAACCTCACAGCAGCCACAAAACAAAAACTTACAGTAAATACACAAAAGAAAACGAAAAAGAAAGCTAAACACAACACTAAAGAAAGTCATCAAAACACAAAGGAAGAGAAAAGGAGAAAAAGAAAGGAACGAAAAGGAACAACCAAAAAACAATTAACAAAATGGCAATAAGTACATTTTTATCAATAATTACTTTAGATGTAAATGGACTAAATTATCCAATCAAAAGACATAGAATGGCTAAATGAATAAAAAAAAAAAAAAGACGACTCATCTATATGCTTCCTATACAGGACCCACTTCAGAAGTAAAGACACACACAGACTGAAAGTGAAGGGATGGAGAAAGGTATTCCATGCAAATGGAAACGGTGTAGTGGTATATTCATATTAAGCAAAATCAACTTTAAGACTGCAATAAAAGACAAAGAAGGGCATTATATAATGATAAAGGGGTGTGGGTCCCAGGTCTGGCTGTGATCCAGGCTCGTGGCTAGGGATAGGACTCCTGATTTAAAATGTTACATTAATTTAATAGGGCGCCTGCATCTAACTTATGTAAGTATGACTCAGCTTATTGTTTATTACGCATGTGTGGCAGAATGCCGCTATTGTTCTCTGACATATATAAAACCCATACGGTCCCTAGCACAGAAGCGCATGCTCCCTGCAATAAAGTTGGTGCCTGCCATTTCATTCTCATGTCAGCTCCTCATGCATTCTTTCAACTGGGCGTCTCACCACCAAAACCTTCCCTTCTTGATCAACTCAGCACTGACAAGGGGTCAATCCAGCAAGAAGATAAACGTTTATAAATATACATGTACCCAACACAAGACCACCAAAATATATAAAGCAAAATCGGTGAAGGAGATTAAGAGATACACACTTACAGTTATAAAATAAGTCATGAAGATAGAATGTATAGCATAGGAATAGTCAATAATATTATGTTAACCTTGTATGGTGACAGATAGTAACTAGATTTATTGTGATCGTTTTGCAATATATACAAATGTCAAATCACTATGTTGCATACATGAAATTAATATAATATTGTATGTAAATTATACTCAATAAAAAATTTTAAAATTTCAAAAATAAAACAGTATTGCCTTCCTCCTGTTTTATCACCTTGGTAGGGACCAATATTTCAGCTATATTATGTGTTAAACAATCCTTTGTCAGCTACCTTAGGAACTTAGCCAAATAATATGCCAGCATATAAAAGAAAAACATGTTCCAAAACAGCTTTTAAATATGCTTTTTTCCTTTTACCTTTTTATTTTGACATAATTCCAAAATTACAAAAATGTTGCAAGAATTGTACAAATAATTCCTCTTAAACTTCACCAGATTCCCCAAGAATGAACATTTGAAAGTAAGGGGAAAACATGATGCCATTTACCCCTTATATCAGGGTTCTCCTGAGAAACAAACCAGTGTGTGTGTGTGTGTACACACACATACGTACATATACACAAATATGTATATATGTATACATATCTCTAAGATATGTATACATCTCTCTTGAGAGAGAAAGAGGGACAGAGAGAGAGATTTAAGGAAATGGCTCACAAATTACGGGAGGTTGGCTGAAAATTCAGGTTAAGAGTTGATGTGGCAGTCTTATGTCTGAATTCCACAGGGCAGCAGGCTGAAAATTCAAGCTGACTTTCTATATTTCAGTCTTGAGGAGAATTCCTTCTTTGGGAAATCTAAGTCTTTGTTCTTAAGGCCCTTCGACTGATTGGATGAGGCCCATCCATATTATGGAATATAACCTGGTTAACTCAAAGTCTACTACTTTAAATGTTAATCACATCTTAAAAATACCTTCACACCAACATCTAGATGGGGGTTTCACCAAACTAGGCACCATAGCCTAGCCAAGTTGACACATAAAATTAACCATCCCCAACCTCTAAAATTCTGCAGGATGTATTTCCTTTAAAGGGATATTCTCTCATCAACCACAGGAAAATTTGAAAAATCAGAAAATTAACATCAGTACACTGCTATTATTTAAGATGCTGACCTTATTCAGATTAAACCAATTTTTTTCAATAGCAAAAGAATTTTCTAATTAAAAACAAATCTGGACAGTTCCAAAGTCAACAAGAAAAATGTTTAAAAATCAGAAACTGCTACCAAAAAAGGTAATTTTCATGAAAGGATTGTTGATTAAAAAAAAAAAGTTTTCTCACTGAGGAAATAAAAAGTTAGCAATTCTCCGATGGACTCGCCCATTTTTTAAAAATTTGATCTTTAAAATACCGAAGTCTGATACTAGAGATTCCTTCCTTTTTCATATACTCCAGGAACTTGTGTCTCTAATTCCTCAAACTCTCCATTTCTACTGGCCCCTTTTCTTCTACATATAAATATGTTTAGGTCTTCCCCCATCTTCAAGCTAAGCAAAAGCAAACAAACCTTTCTCTAATTCCAACCTTTCCCTTTCGCCATTATCCTAGTTCTTCCCATAATACCTAGATTTCTAGAATCACCCACACCTGTTTCAATTTCCTCCCTTCCCATTCAACTTCTCAATTATAGAAGACACTAAACCCATCTGCCTCCTTTTCCTTTTCTTGGATATCCCTTATTTTGTTTAGTTGCTCAGGGAAGGTGACCCCAACACAACCTCAGAAGAGGGGCTAAGATGGGAATGAATTTTAATTACCATGATGATTCTAATCCACTTGCCAGTGATTGATGCAGAAAGAGGCAGAGAAACCAATTCTAGTTAGTGAGATGAGAAGGGAAGTCTACAGGCAACACCTTTGGGAAAGATTTTCTTGTCCTCACAATGAGGCTTCTGACAAGAACGTTTTCTGCTCTATAAGAAGATGATACTTAGAGCTGCTGCAGCCTCTTACAACCATGAGAACACCTAGCCAAATAAGTGACTAAGAAAACTCAGCAACACTATGACAGGTAGTTAGCATTTAGCAAGCTATCAACCATAAGTTAGAGAATTATACTGTCATTTCTCACCCCAGAATTCAAGGTAATAAAAAAAAATCTTTAATTTAAAAACTTTACTTCTCAATTTTAAACATCTAATTATTTACAATATTATAAAAGCATTACTTCTTATTCCCCCCTCCTTTATGATCCCTTTTTGCAAATTCTCAGTATTTCAATTATGTTATGTAAAATGAGCTATTATTAATGGATACCTTAAGGATTTAACCTCTAGGCATGACATTACATGTAAGACAAAATTCCCAGGTGGCACACAAATTAACTTTTAATAATAATTAATTCGTGAGCTGGAATGCCCTGAAATCTATCAGTTGATGGCAATGCTATGTTAGTCATGGATCCCAGCCTTTCAACTCAATATGAGTTATTTTAATGCAGTATTTTTTCTAAGATTCTATGCACTTTCTTATGTACAGTCCTGTCAAAAGGCTGCCCAGCAGCTTGGTCTATGATTTTTCAGTAAAGATAGCAATGGCATTTCAAACGGAAAAGCTTTTAAGGTTCAGAAATCATTTACGGGGAAGCGATTTTAATGAAATGGTTCAGTAGTTGTTATTATCAAAGAATGTTGATTTGGATGTCTGCCTGGACTACACCAGGGAAAAACGAATTGTTAAAATACCTTAAGATTACATCGTCACGAACTCTTTTGTTTAGTGCTCAATTTTACCAGTAGATGTCACTGTAGTCAGACATTATTTTAGAAAAACACAAAAAGGTAACCTCATTAGGATGAAAGGATGTCAGGAGGAAAAGCAAACAAACTCTTCTATTTCTAAACATGTGCTCTTTTATTTAAGAAAAACACAATAGGCATCTAACAAATGTTTGTTGACTGAGTTAATGAACAATCAATGTATATTCTTTATTCTGCCTTGAAATCTTTGTGATTGAGTTATGTTCTGATAGGAATGTGAGAAGAAAAGCTTTGGAATTTGCAAAATAAAAATGATCTCAAAGATCTGAGCAGACAAGTTTAAAAGAAAACAACTTGTCTAAAGTCCACTCATGAGAAGAGGGATGAGAATTCAAGCAATTCAATTTCATGGGCATTAAATGCCAAAGAGGGGGAAGTGGTTCTTAGGGCTCCATGGGAAAGTGAAGAGGAAGGCCATTTGTTCTGTCCTCCCTCTGTGAAATGGGGAAAGGGCAGGCTTTCTTGGCACCAGAGACAGACAAATTCTAAAATCTGGAAGACAGAGCCAAGAAACAATTCCCACTCTCCTTCAACACCCACTTTCTTTTTTAACTGAGGCTTGCCTACAGATGACAGAAAGACATTAGGAAAACAGTTTACAAAGCTGGCAACTTATTCAGAGATTTGATATTGATTATATGTGACAATATGTATTACATCCATTTTCAACACTTGTTGAGTGGCGCACTCCATACCAAATCCTTTATCTAATTTAATCCTCCCAAAAGCTCTATGAGGCAGAAATTTTTTCACCTTTTTTTTAAATTAAATATATTTGGCGACATTGGTTAATAACATTTTATAGGTTTCAAGTGTATAATTCAGTAATATGTCATAGGTATATTTCATTGTGTGTTCATCACCCAAAGTCAAATCTCTTTCCATCACCCTTTACCCTACCTCCCTACCTCCCCCCTTTCCCTCCGGTAACCACTAAACTGTTGTCTGTGTCTATGTGTTTTTGTTTGTCTTCTTCATTTGTTGCTTTCAGTTTTATAATTGAAATGAGTGAAATCCCATGGTTCTCGACTCTTTTTGTCTGACTTATTTCACTTAGCACGATAATCTCAAGATTCATCTATGTTGTCACAAATGGCAGTATTTCATCTTTTCTTATGGCTGAGTAATATTCCATTGTATTTCTGTACCACAGCTTCTTTATCTAATCATCTGTCAAAGGACACTTCAGATATATGTACTCCTATGTTCACTTCATTATTCACAGCCACCATGCATAATGCAGTGAACATAGGAGTACATATATCTTTACGAATAAATGATTTTAAACTTTTGGGATAGCTATCTAGAAGAAGAATTGCTGGGTCATATGGTAATTCTATTCTTAATTTTTTAAGAACCTCCATACTGTTTTCCATAGTGGCCGTACCTATCTACATTCCCATCAGCAGTGTAGGAGGGTTCCTTTTTCCCCACAACCTCTCCAACACTTGTTATTACTTGTCTTGTTGATAGTAGCCATTCTAACAGGTGTGAGGTGGTATCTCATTGTGGTTTTGATTTGCATTTCTCTAATAGCCAGTGAAGTTGGGTATCTTTTCATATATCTGTTGGTCATTTGTGTGTCTTCTTGGGAGAAGTGTCTGTTCGGTTCCTCTGCCAACTTTTAAATTGGATTGTTTACTTTTTTAGTTGTAGAGTTGTGTGGGTTCTTTGTATATTTGGATATTAGCCCCTTTTTTGGAGGTGTTGTTTGCAAATATCTTCTCCCATTTGGATGGTTGCCTCTTCATTCTGTTGATAGTTTCTTTTGCTATGCAGATTTTTAGTTTTATACGGTCCATTCATTTATTTTTGCTTTTACCTCCTTTGAGGCAGAAATTTTTATTATCCTCATTTTATGAAATGAAGTATCTGAATAGCAGGGTTGGGGTTTGAGAGTTTCAAAAACTTGTCCAAGATCACCCAGTTAAGGAATGAATGTTAGAACCAGATTCTAGCCTAGCCCTGTGTAAAGCACTCTGCCGTGTTCCTTCTTAGTTATTCCAAGGCTACAGGCTTCAGTCAGGGTCTGACTTCAGATAAAATCCAGAGTCCACGCTGTTAAGTTGACTTTGCCCCTTTCATTTTTAAAATCTTAATTATTGAACCATGCCTATGAACCAGGCACTCTGCTTTGTGCTAGAAAAAGGGGATATAATGCCAAGAAAGCTGAGTGCTCTTAGAACTTATAATTGAGTGAGGCTAGAGATGGAGGTGATTGAAGATGAGGAACTCGAACGAAGAAGGTCATCCAGCCTCTGTCCTCTCCTCTCAGCCAACGAGGGTTTGGGGAAAGTGGAGAAGATTTGGAGCAGCTGCTGTGAGGAATGTGCTAGGTTAAACAATACGTCTGGAGAAGCAAGGGGTATTTCAGGATCCTTTTTTTCCACTCCTCAAAATTAACTGAGCTTATTTTCACAGATTTTCTGAAACAAAGTTTACCTCTGGCTAGAGCTCAACCTTGAAGAATTCCAGCACGGAATTTAGTCTTGTCTCTTGAAAATTTGTCAGCACTTGAACTTTTGTTATCATGAAAATAGGTAATTGATATAATGCTACATTAAGAAGGAGGCTGAAATGCTTACATGACTTTCAGGTGTTGATTATCTATTCAACTTGATATTTCTTAAGGTTACCTCGCTTCCGAAATGAGGAAAACAATGAAGTAAGAAATGTTTTCAAAATCACAACTTGAAATCATGAGACAGACCTAACATTTAGGGACATTTGTATCATCAAGGTAGATGGATTTATTGCTCTAATCCTTGGGTTTTGAACAATGTCATCTGCCTGCTTTGTGTTTCTTCATAAATGTGTAGATATTTTCTGGCTCCATCAGGATGTTTTCATTTCTGCCTCCATTCCACTTAAAATATTTTGTTAAATATCTTGCTTCTGGTGAGGGAGGTAAATCTGGTTGAGTGTTAATTACTGAAGGAATTTCTTCAGACCGAAATCTCCCCCCAAACATTTTGCCTCAGAGCAGTTAGAAAATGTTGCTCTGGAGGAATTACAGGATAAATATCTCTAAATCAAGACCTTAATAACCAAGTCCATAACCAGTATATTTTGCCAGAGAAGCCTTCAAAACTGTATAAATTCATATTAAAGCCCTAAACCAGAGGGAAAATTCCCCAAACAGGAAACACAGATGGCTAATAGATATAGGAAACAATTTCAGCCTTTCTATAAAGAAATAAAGAAAAGTACACTAACAGAGCAATGAGTTATTTTCACTTTAAGTTAAAGTTTTGGTTTGGGGTTTTTTTTTTTAATGAAATTACTCAATATTGACAAGAGGGTTCAAACTGTTGATGGCACTATGGTTGAAAGTATAAAGTGGCAATCTTTTCCACAAATTAAATTTGTAAGATTTATCATATCCCATGGACCAGTTACTCCATTTCTAGGACTCTTT
>NW_006494611.1:13598084-13644552 GCF_000325575.1 Pteropus alecto | reverse complement strand
CTTTTTATAATTTATAATAATAAATGTAAATAATTACTTCTCTGAGTATATTAGATTTTTTCAAAAAAAAGCTACACTCATAGATTAGAATCTTATGCATTTCTTTACTATTATGTTTTAAAGATAGAATTAAAGGAAAATAATTGTGATGTAATACGAGTGGAAAAAGCAAGGAAATACATAAGTAAATATTATAAAAACACATATAAAGTATACATATATACATATACATATGTATATATATGCACACACACACATACATACATGTCCTTTCTGTAAAATGACTAGATGATATTTGAGGTCCCAAGTGTGAGTCTATAAAGCAGTCACCCAGAGTACTGTCATCACATAGGTCATCATTCTCTGGAAACTATAAAATTATGTCAGTGACACCAGTCGTATTAGGTCAAATTCCCTAGCAGCAGAGCCTGAGAAAGGGACTGGGGTATGTGTGATTCATTGGGAAAATGCTCTTCAGGAAAAGCCTGTGAGAGCATGAAAGAAACAAAATGAGGAGGGGGAGAGAGGCAAGCAAGAGTGTAGTTTCAGGTAAAGTCTAGTTTTGGCCTGATATCAGGGGTGCATTAAGGTGGTTCCATCCCAAGAGCAGCCCAGTTCACGGCGGCCAAGCACTCGGTGCAACAGCAAAGGAAAACTGGCTGGACCCATTGTGTCTACTAAGCCATGTGGGGCCATTGCAAGGACTAAATGAGGTCACCGTTGTGGCCCCACAAGACCTGTCAAGCTTTTTTACTCGTAACTAGCTACTGATTTTTAAAGACCACACCTAATTTCAAATACATACATAAATCTGACTCTTAGAGTGAGGGAACACAGTTGAGCCTTCTCTATCTGCTATGTGGTCTTCATTTCTCTGGACAGTACTTTCCTCCTGGGTAAAATTAAGTGAGTGAATTAAATCCACAAAGGGTACTTAATCAGGGCCTGGAACTCTCCAGGAGTTGTATTGAAACTCAGCATTCCAAGCAGTTTGCTCGGATGAAGGTGCATGACTTTCACCAGATTCTTTAAGGAATGGGTGACCCAGGAAAGCTGACTTCTAAGCTTGCTTCTACTCCAGCACTTGATCATGTGTGTGAGAGGAGACAGATCGAAGGAGGAAACCGAACATTACATTCTTTGTTCTGGTTTCATAAATACAGTCAGTTAGAAAGTGTTTGGTCTCATCTTCCCTCAACTCCCATTTAGATTGAGGAATATTAAAGGCAGGCTCCCAGACACACCAAATAATTCTCAAGGTTACATCTCCACTATTGCTCTTTGATTCATTTTACAGAGGAGGAAACTGAGATGCTGGTGCAGTGGCTCATCCAAAGTCCAACAGCACCCCCTTGTGGTTAGGGTCTAGATGCTCAAGACCTCCTGTGGCTGTCAAATGTCCTAGGGAACATATTTTGGAAATTTTTATTTTTAAAAATATATACCTATTTTTCTCTTTCAAAAATTTTACTTTAAAAATTTAACAACTCAAAATGTTTAAAATATAAATGGAAGGCTCAACTTCCCAGTTTACCTCTCTAGATGCTAAGTAGTACAGTGGATTCTTTTCTTTCTAATTTATTGGGGCGACATTGGTTAATAAAATTATATAGGTTTTAAGTTTACAATTAATAATACATCATCTGTATATTGCATTGTGTTGTCACCGCTCAAAGTCAAATCTCCTTCCATCATCATATATTTTATAGAGCTACATAAAGATTTATTTGTTTGACTGATTTTTACAATAATGAAATCATATTATACATACTGTCCTGCAACTTTTGTCTAAACAGTATATCGTGAGAAGTTTTTCATGTTAGAAAGATGTACCTCACTCATTCGAAAACTCTAATAAAAACGACTCATATATATATCAAAGACCACTAATATGTTAATTTGAACTGCTAAATTAAACAGGTTTTTTTTTAACAACATGGAATGAAACTTCTGCCATCTTGGATCAATTATTAAAACTTCTTATAAACTAATTATGGAGGTCGTGGCTTTGTACTGTTCAAAAAAAAATTAAGAACCGGTTAGGACCACGCACATGAAATTGATTAAGTAAGCATGTTCCCATAGCCCCAGGGGGCTGCCCTCTATTAAATACCCAGCAAGGTCCAGGTCCATCTGCTTTGCACAAGCGCTTATCACATCACGGTTATACACTGTGAATAGCAAAAGCGGGTATCAGCTGCCTCACCAAGATTATATTGTATTACATAGAGGTTTAGCTCTTATAATTTTGGTGTCCTACCTCTCTAACTCTATATACTTATAATTGAGTTTTATGAGTTTTGGACACTTAATGATTTAGCTTTTAATTTTATAAATGTTATTATATTTTGGTAGAGGTGAAATAAGTAACCTAAGAACTAGAAGCCAAACTAGATATAGACAAATAATTATTTAATAAATCTTATTTTAAAAAGACATTCGAATAGCTTCAAATTGAGCTAACCAAGCTCAGTTTGGCAATGCAGAAACACAATTGTACCAACCTTACAATGTAAATAATATCTCAGGGGTGAAATTTTACACAAAATATTCTTTTATTAAACCTATAAAACAAATGAAACTTTAAGTAAATGTTTGACTGGCATAAGCACTGAATATCTGAATATTTTCAAAATATCTTGGTTGAACATATCATAGTGTTATAATATACATCTGATAAATATGTTATACCCTAGAACAGTATAGCACGGTTGTTAATGGTTCCGGCTCTGGAGTCGGATCAACCTGGGTTTGAATCTGAGCTTCATCATTAGCTAGATGACCTTGAGCAAGTATATCACCTTTCCGAACCTCAGTTTCTTCATCTCTGAAATGGCCTTATTAGTCCCCAAATAACAAGGATGTTGCAAGAATTATGTAAGATCAAAGAAGAGTTTAGCACAATGCCTAATGCTGAATAAGCATTAAGGGTTACTACTGCTTTAAACAAAGGAGAAGCAAAAGTGGCCCAGGGCCAAGGTGAGGGATGCTGTTCTCTGAGATCTTGCTGAGCCACAAGCTTGTGAGGACCTCCTTGTCTCATCTGCTTAAACCCTATATACTGTGCTCTTAGCCACGTCACTGCATGATCTCACATTTCCAGCAGGGAGATGCCCTCAATCATATCTATTTTCCTTCTTTTCTGACATCTGCATGACAAAGGGAAAGAAGGTCTTAAGTTAAGTACAATTGTTAACAGTCAGAGCAAAGACTCCTGCTGCTGGCCTCTGAGGATAGCCCCCCAGAGGGGCTGTGATAGTAACCTGATCTGAAGGAAGAACTTTGTTCCTAGGCTAGAATTCAGGATGTATTTATTTTGTCTTCTTTTTCATGAAAGTAATATGTATATTTGGTAAAGAAAGTGTACAGAACAGATAAATTAAATATTAAATTTCCTGACCCATTCCCAGTCCCTTGCTCCATTTTAACTACTGGTTTTGGGGTCTTTTGGGGTCCTCTCTATCAGAGATAGATTTGAATGGAATGATCTCATCTAAGCATTTGTAAAGTCTGGGTTCAAGATATGCTGAACCAAAGGGAACAAGAGGTTTCTCTGTTCTGGTTTAGGCCAGTATCAGTACTAAGAATCAGCAGACAGGAGAATTTGAAAATGGAATTCTGGAATAAATGAACAGCCCATAGTCAAAAGGGCCAGTAGGGCCAGATGGATTGTGGTTGGCTTTTCTATTTATCCCTTACCTCACCCATCCCTGGAGTCCCTGGATAGAGCCAAACAGAGGATCATCATAAACCAGACAAAGGCCCACAGCTGGTCCAGCAAACAAGGCTTGGAAACTGAACTAGGAACCAGATCTCTTCCTGTTATAACCAGGCATCTGGCATGGTGACAGAACGAACTCGGCCCTGAATGGTCCAGACTTGTCACCTAGACAGACCCTTTGAAAGAGAGAGAAAGGAGTGAGTCCCCCTAGTGAGATGCAGGATTCCCCTAGCCAAGCCAGCCACATGCAAACTGGGAATTCGTCAAGACTCGAGTCTTCTTCCCATAGACATACCAGTCAACTTGTGACTTACCTAGCAGGAATTTGGAAGCTGATTAAGGAAATGAAAGCAATCCAAGTTCATTTCATTATGGTCAGATGTCGGCAAAATAAATCTAGATTATCATTATGTGTTTTTACTCACAGAGAGAACAACTTGGCATGGATTGCAAGATATTTAATTATAATTTAGATGTATCACGACAGTCAATGTTTTATTTCATTATGCCTTTACTTATTGGCATGCCAACATGACCACAGAAAATGTGAAGTTCCTGCCAGTCCTTCACTGACCTCTTGTATTGTGAGGAAAAATAAAAATTAGCTGTACAGGAAAAAAAAAGATCCACTTTCATAAGTAGCTTGCACATGATGCAGTAAGAATAATGAAACTAGAGAAGCAAAGGTGTATCTCCTTAAGCACACAAGCTCTTTGAATCTTTTCTGCCTTGCAAAGGCTCTTCTCCCCACCTCTAAGTTATCCTTTCATAATCACCTCTCTTTTAGGCCTTTCACTTCCCAGCTAGAGTGAGTTTCTCTCCCTCTTCTACTTCTGGCGTGCCTTGTTCTTACTTATCTAACTATACTAGCAATGTGTTCTAATCATTAGTTTAACAGTCTGTCTCTCCTATTGGTCAATAAGCTCCTCGGAGGGCAAAAGATTGCAAGAAATTGCCTTGTTTATTACAATACATCCACAAAAAGAAGTGCTATGCTGCAGTCAAAAGGAATAAGGATTCATCTGGCAACAGGGATATGAAAATCAAAGACACGGTGAGATACTACTTTACACCCAGAAAGACAGCTGTACTCAAGAAGTCAGAAAATAACAAATGTTAGCAAGAATGTGGAGAAATCAGAACCCTCATACATTACTGGTGGGATTGTAAAATGGTACAGCCACTGTGAAAAACAGTCTGGCAATTCCTCAAAAAATTAAACATAAATGATCCAGCAATTCTACTCCTAGGGATATAGCCAAGAGAATTGAAAACATTTGTCCATACACTAACTTGTAAGAGAATGTTTATTGCAGTATTATTCATAATAGCTAAAAAGTGCTAATGACTCGAGGGTCCATCACTGAAGAATGGAGCAACAAAATGTGGCACGTCCATAGGATGGGGTGTTGTTTGGCAAGAAAAAGGACCGAAGCACTGAGGCATGGTACGACATGGCTAAGCCTTGCAAACGTTATAAGTCAAAGAAGCTAGTTGCAAAATGATTCCGTTTAAGTGAAAGGTCCAGAATATGCAAAACTGTAGGACAGAAGATATATTGGTGGTTTGTTAGGGTTGGTGGAATTGGGGGGAATGGCGAGTGACTGTTAAAGCGTACAGGGTTTCTTATGGGGGGATGATGAAAATGTTCTCAAATGGATTGTGGTGATGGTCTTACAACTCTGAATATACTAAAAGCCATTGAATTGTATACTTTAAATGGGCAAATTGTCTGGTGTGTGAATTATATCTCGATAAAGCAATTATTGAAAAATATAAGAAAGAGCTCTTTAATATCCAAAGGCATGATTTCTAGGATATAAAGCTAACCCAAATAAAGGCAAAGTGCAAATTTATAATATATGTGTGAGAAATTAGGTAAATTAAAATGTGCATGTATCAGACTACTTTTGCAAAAGGGTCACAAGAAGGATAAATAAGAAATTAATGATAATGTCCCCTACAGCAGTGGTCCCCAACATTTTTGGCATCAGTGACCAGTGCTCCTCGGAGAACCTAATGCCTGATGATCTGAGGTGGAGCTGAGGCGGTGATGCTAGCTCTGGGAAGCGGTGGCTGCAAAAACAGAAGCAGCTTCGCTCGCTCACCTGCTGTTCACCTCCTGCTGTGTGGCCCAGTTCCTAGCAAGCCATAGATTGGTACTGGTCCACAACCTGGGAGTTGGGGACCCCTGCCCTACAGAGGGAGAGTAGAAAAGGGGTGAAAGGGGAAGGGAAGGTAGTGTCACTCTCTGACTAAACCTTTTCATATAGCCCTGACTTTTGGAACTATGCTAATGTTTTTACATATTTGAAAAATTAAATCACCAAGTTAGCAGGAAAACTAAAGTTAAATACAAAAAAATAAAAATAAATATATTGAGCTGTATATCAAATGGATAATATAACCGCATGGAGAGAAACTAATTTAAGACTGAATGTATAAACATAGTCTCAAAGACTATTTTCCTCTGTACTGGCTTTGCTCTCTCTCTTAAGCTGACTTTCCAGATGGTAGCCCCACATAGCTCTCTAGTTCAGCAGAAATAAAGGTATTTTTGTCCAAATGTTCTATACACTTCCACTACTAAACATCATTAAACTGACCTGAGTGGTCAGAGAGGATGAAAAATGCTGATGGGCAGATCTAAGACTTGTAACCTTCACCCAAACCACATGGAATAAGAGTTTAATGAAGTTTAGTTCTCTAAGGAAAATCAAGATGCTGTTCTAGAAGAAGGGGAATTGGATACTGGGCCAGCAAAGCCACAGATGTCCACTTCTGAATCATTGTGTGAACTCAGACATAAGAAACCAAAGACTCCTGTTGCTCTTCTGAGCTATCTTGGGTCAGGGCCAAAGGCTTGATTGAAAGTGGACAATCACTAGCTCCCAAGCCAGACTTGCTCTTCACTTAATTTCATGCTCCAAGGAAGCCCAGAAGGGAGAGTGTTCTCAAGTGCGACCTATGAATGAGCAGCCTTAAATCCCTCAAAGCACGAAGACAACGTCATGCAGTACTGAAACAGCATCACTGAGAGAGAAGTGCAGACCGATTCTTCCTTCTCTCCTTGTCCTCTGTAATTAGCTTCTCTATGAGCCTCCTGGCACAAAACTGATAGACACCACAAAGTCCCCAAAGTGAATCCCTAAAATCCAAGCTCTTTATCCTCGAGGTTAATTAACCTATGCTTCAAAATAAAATGTTGTAATTTGAAAATCACAGTAAAGAGAGTTCCTTTAATCTCCTTTTCAAAAAATAGTGATAAGAAGTGATTTACTCTAATGTGATCCATTCAATTGGTTATAATAAAGTCATTTTAATCATTCAAATAGTGGAAATTTTAGAAAATCGGTTCAAGATCATTTGGGGGAGAGCTATGAGATTCCAAGAAGTGGGAAACATGGTCTCTGCTGTCGAGAAGCTCTCACTGTACGTCAAGGGGAGGGTTTACACACTGGAGACATTCATAAGGGTCTATTATAGTCCCTACATGCCAGAGGTGCGGTCAAACTTGAGTTCACTCCAAGTTCTGTGGATTCAAGGGCAAGGAAAAATCAAAGAAGATTAGAATGTGGGCTCAACAAGGGTAGATCTTTTTGCCTTTCTATTCACAGATATGTCCCCATGTCTAAAAGAGTACCTGGCACATACTAAGCATCAATAAATATATGTCAAATGAAAGAATGGGCTGAGGAAGCCCAGAAAGGCCATCAGAGAAAGTTGGAGGGAATTGAAGGCTGAGTAAGACTCAAAGAGGAGGAATGGTGGCAGGGAGGGAATTTAGAAAGGATGGGGACACACTCCCGGCCTGAAAAGACATGGGGTAGCTGGCAGGATAAGGCAAAGCCAGGCTGCATTGGAATCAATGATTCATACTGGTATAGAAGGGGAACAGTGGGATGGTACAAAGTAATGAGCTGTATAGGGCGGTGGTCACAAATTAGCAGCCCATGGGCAAAATAAGCTGGCAGATGTGTGTTTTATTTGACCTCTCCAATGTTTTAAAAATTAGGAAATCTTATATGGCATCAAGATTTCTCTTGAAAAGTCAGAAGATCTGGCAACTCTGAGCCCACAATCTCACATGGCAACAACCGGCTGGATCTGAGCAGCCTTACACAAGCAGATCCTCTTCAGTTCACCCCAGCCCAGCCACTCTCCATCTTTCTAGCCCTCAGCCAAGTCTTCCGTTTACGTGATCTGAGAGCTCTGTAGGCATGTGAGCTTCTGGCAAGTACAGGTGGACTGTGACTTCCCCACAGTTACCTCTGAAAACCCACTTAGTGCCTCCTCCAGCCCCTCTTGGCCTCTCCACCTTCCTCTTTGCATCGTTTTGTGTTGTATTCTGTTCTCAGCAATTTTAGGTAAAATTTAAAAAAAAATTTTTTTTTGAAGAAGTAAAAGGGACCCAGAAGTTTGGCAAAACTAAGCCTATGCTTGAAAACTATTAAAAAAAAAAAAAAAAAGAGGTGGAAACAAATATGTCTCAAAGAATCCCTGCAGTCCTGCATTAATTCCTAATAGAAGCAAAGGCCACTGATGATTCCCACTCCCTTCTCTGTCACCCCCACCCGCAACGTCCTAGGATGACAGTCTCTTTAAGGACATTGGTATGAATATTTTTGCCATCTTCCTTCTCTAGTATTTTCAGAAACTTAACACATGCTGGATGCGGCAGGTGTGATTCTAATTTTAATATGGGTGGGAGTCCGCCTAGCCAACTATTCCAGAAGGGCTTTGGGAATTGTATCAGAGCACCAAGCTGGTTGGAGCATTGTGCTGCCTGAACAACAGCCCATTTGGGCATAAGTCCATTGAGTGTGGGCCTCCTTCAAGCCATTTAAACCCCTGTGAGCTATGAGTGATTAAAAAAGAAAAAAAAAAAAAGTCGGCACCTGTTTCAGCTTTGGCAAGAACCCTAAAATAGACCAACCATTTCTCCTAAAAGCTGAACTTCAGTATTTGCAGCTGCTGACTTCCTTATCAAAAATCAATTTCTATTATATAACATACATAAATAGGATGGCCTTTTCCCCTTTCTAATTCACCACTTTTCTTCTTGACCAAAGAAAATTTTTTGAGTATTTTTGTGTAGATTTGGAGCCAGCGGGGAAGGTTTTACTTTTTCTTTTATTTTCCTACCAAAAACCACTGGCCACTAAAAAGAAGGAATCTACTTATTTAAAAAAAAAAAAAAAATTTTTTTTTTTACATTGTCTACTTTTAAAAGGAAGCATAAAGCTTACTGTTTTTTGTTTTTGTTTTCTTTTTTCAGGCAACCCACAAGAGAATGAATAAAAAAATAAACACAGGAACATAAAACTTTATTCAATAAACACATCGATTAAAAAGGCTTCATTTAGTATAATAATATATATGGAGAGAAACAGAAAATGAATGTCAGGAAAAGGACAAGAGAGAGAAGAAAAGAGGAACAGAAGTAACGAAGAGACAAGTGTACAAAAGATGGGAAGGGAAAAGCTAAAAGCCAACTCCTTGTTCAGACCACCCCGCAGGCGCCCAACAACCTTGGTCCCCAAACTCATCCTACACCCTAAATGTGCATATGGCATACCTCCTTGGCCTGGCTGCATGAGCCTCCAGCACATCTAGTCTATTCAATCTATTACCTGATACTATGGACCCAAGCCCTCTGGGCCGCTCTGATAAAATCAGCCACAGGATCTTCTTTCCCCAATTGTCTCAATTCCCTTGAGAAGAACAGGCACAATCAAGGTAATAACGCCTCTGCAAGATTATTATTCATCTTAATTATCTAGATCTCTTTGTAAAGTGTGCATGATTTTATTGGTTGCATTTTGGATAGCTCATTTTTAGGAGCTTGGTAAAAGTACACACCTTGTGCTTTATAAATTGATCCATTCAACTAGCATTTCCTTATTTCCTATTGAATGCCATCTGAGAAACAGAAAATGACTGACTTAGGAGAGTATTTCTCACCTTCTACAACATAATTCTCTAGTACTCAGACCACTAGTCATTCTGTAAAACTACCTGGTGTACAGCCCTCTGATTTCTTTTATTTAAGTAAATGCAAGTCGTCAATAGTGAAGTTAGCTAAACCTTAGAGAGAAAAAATATTCCTTAAATTTCACTCACAGAAATAGGATGCTGTAGAATGTGTGTATTTAAAAAAAAAAAAAAGTTTGATTTGAAATGTAGAAGAAAAAAATGTTAAAAATTCATTCTGAAAAACAATAAGGAATTATAAGCCATCAATAAAGTAAATAAATTCATCACTTCCTTCCTGCCACCACTCCTTCCTGACCCCATTGATTCCGCAGTGTCTCTTGGTAACAAAGCATATAGAGAGAGAGCAGAAGTTAAAAATAGATAAATGGATTCTAAAGTCTGTGAACTCAGTAACTTTTTTTCCCCTGCCTATCCTTTGACGTAGGCAGAGACTCACAAGTCAGCTTCTACTGCTCATCTCAATCACTAGCTTTCCAGTTATATTAGATATAGCCTTCCAGTTATGTCAGATAATGCTTTTATGGCCTGGCATTCTTATTGTCAAATACATTTACTGGTTAATCTGATGGCTGTCTCCTCTCATAAAGAAAGATTTTATAAAACCAGATGTAACTATGTCAGATCTAGCCTCGGAGCTCAAGCTCCTCCCTAGCCCCTGGTCCCAACAGTGAAGATTGGGCAATGCTCTCAGCAGGCCTGGGTGACACAGACCTTTTCCCTGGTTCTATTTATGTTCCGAAGTCCAGTAGTGGAGTCAGATGTTCCTTTGAATACTATTATGAATTCAGTTAATTTTCTGACATAATTTTCTGACATATAGCAGAATGATTCGTCTGAAAAATCACATCATGTTTTTGCTCAGAATCCTCCAGTGGTTGCCCATCTCACTCAGAGAAAAGCCACAGTTCTTTAGGTGCCAACAAGTCACCCCAACATATCCCCACTCAATCCTTCTACCATCTCCTCCTTGCTCCCTCCACCAGCCATCTGATCTTCTTGCTGTTCCTCCAATATCTTAATCTTTTACTCACCGAAGGACCTTAGTTTTTGCTGTCCCCTCTGCCTGGAATGCTCTTCCCCTATACATACATCCACAGGGTCACTCCCTCAATTTCTTGAAGTCTCTACTCAAATGTCACATTACCAGTGAGGTCTTCCTTGACAATCCTTCCTAAAATAACAGCAGCCTACTCCTGCCCCAGTATTCCCTATCATTTTTTAAACAGCTTTGTTGAGATATAATTCACATATCATGCAATTCACCCATTTAAAGTGTAAAATTCAATGACTTTTAGCATGTTTACAGAGTTGTGCATCTATCTCCACTATCAACTCTAGAACATTTCATCACTCCAAAAAATAAATTCTGTACCCTTTAGCTGTCACTCCCCAATCATCAACTTCCCAGTCCTAGCAAACCACCAACCTACTTTTTATATATTTGCCTTTTATGGACTTTTCATATAAATGGATAATGCAATTTGTAGTCTTTTGTGACTGGCTTCTTAGCATAATGTTTTTGAGGTTCATCCATGTTGTACCATGCATCAATATTTCATTCCTTTTTATTTCTGGCTAATTAATATTCCATTATATAGAGAAAAAAACATTTTATTGCTCCATTCATCAGTTGATGAATATTTGGCTTATGTCCACTTCTTCGCTATTATAAGTAATGTTGTTAAGAACATTTGTACACAAGTTTTTGTGTGGACATATGTTATCATTCTTCTTGAGTATATACCTAGGAGTGGAGCCCCATCATTTTTATCTTGTTTTATTTGGACACTTATTACCATATGATATACTGTATACTTACTTCCTTTTTTCTTGCCTGCCCTTCTCCCACAAGAATATAAGCTCCCTGAAGGACATGATTTTGGTCTGTTTTGTTCACTTCTTAGAACAGTGTCTGGCACATAATAGTACGCAATAAATATATGTTGTATGAACGAAAGAATGCTAAAATTACTAGGGCAAACTGAGGGGAGGAACGTGTTAAGTAAGGTTTACGTAAGCTGATTGTGTATGCATTAAAAGTCAATTCGTAGGAAGAGGTTTGGAATGACAACTTGCAGGGAGGGAAGTAAGAAAATTTAGAGTTGCCAACAGCCTGTGCCTTAGTCAAGTGACCTCTCTTTGGCCTCATTTTCTCCCCTGTAAAATGTCAGGATTGAACCAGTGTTCCTGGCTCCTTCCTTCTCCATAGTCTATAATCTAGCATTATAAAAAATTAACAAGTGACTTGATGTGCTCATACAAGTATTTATCTTTCATTCATTCAACAAATATTTATTTAGTGTCTTCATGAGCCAGACATGATTCAGGTGTCTTATTTGGCATGTAGACATTTAAAATCTATTTGGACAATAATTATACTCTTGCTGATTTAAATTACTATTCTTTCCTTTCCTTTAAAATTTTTGTCTGTTTGTTTCAACAAATATAGCTGAGCTGGGCTTTAAAAAATGAAAAACATCTCTTAATTATTTTAAGTTTCTAAGACAGGCAGAAACTAGTAGACCAAAAAAATCAACATTGACATAATAATCTTATTATTTCTTAATATTGTGTCTATCAATTTCACATAGATACAAAATGCATCCATTATCAGAAACAGAACGTAAATGGGGTGGGTGGAAAAAAACCTCTGTCAGACTCATTGGCTATGGCTTTTGCTGTATGAAACTACAGTCTACTTTCTGAACACTCACCATCAGCATTTCCTACCTCTTCTTGCACTTTTCATAGTTTTTGTAGGCTGAAGTTTTGTCTGAAATCAGAAAAGCTTCTCTACCTTTTCTTTATCCAGGCAACTTATTCCTTAACTTAGCAAAATTCTTCAAATGCTAGAGGGCAGAGGGAGTAAGAAAGTCAAAAAGCTTTTTTCTACTCCTACCATTGTGTTAATGGGCAAGTGCCACTCAGTTTCCTCCTTAGTAAAATAGCGGTTTAGAGCTCAGACCACAGTCTCTTACAGGCGGGACTTGATCTTCTGTAGAAGTAGAGCAATTCAGGTAGATAAGAAGCCAAAGGAATAAGTGGTTCTATTGTACAAAGGCTTTGTTTTTGCTAGAGAGATATGCTTGCAAAATCACTGGCTGTGTTCCTGGACCAAATACTCAAAATGTACTTCGTCAGGAATATTTTCTATGGTTAAGTCCCAGAGACAGTTTCACATCACCTGCCTACCACATACTTTTAAGAAAGCATTCTGGGAGAGCAAAGTGGATCTGGGAAGTAAATACGGAAATGTTTCATTCAAATGTTTGTTTCCCTATGATGTCCCAGCCTGCAAGCAGGAGATGGTTAACATTTTCTCATTCAATCTGCACTGGATCTCCATGAGAAAGGTATCACTGGTGCGCTCTGTTTTATAAATGAGGAAATTGAGGCTCTGAGATATAAATAATTACCTTGGTTAGGATTATGCAAGTAATAGATAAAAATCTGTGGGTCCCCAAAGACCTGACACTCTTTTTTTCCTGTAAGAACCACTTCAATTGCATATTTTACAGTCGTGATGGATCTAGAATGTTATCTTTCCATATGAAGCGTACAATATGTATTAGAAAGAATAGAACCAGCTCTTGCTACTGTTAAAAAAATAATAATAAAGGAACTCTGGGAATTGAAAATAAGCTGGAGATTGAAGCTTAGAAAAGGCAGGAACTAGGGAATTCTGAGGCTCTAGGTAATAGAAACAAAAAAGAATTGATTATCTTCAAGATAAGAAGGTTTAACTATGTGGGACCATTTTAAAGCTTTTGCTGCACTGCTCCATTCACGATTTGGAGAGATCGCCTCCAAGTGATTTGTTTTGGGACTTCTGCCTACACCTTGGCCAGGGGAGGGATACTTCTCATGCATAATAGCTCTATATTATTTCTGATTGGAAATGAGCACAAATTCCCTTAAGCAAAAGTTGGGTGCTGCTATCAGAAAACAGGAGTGGAGGCTGGGCAGGCAAAAACAACAGATGTCTATGAACCTGATGTTAAGAATTTGGCCTCTTCATCCCCTTGGAGGGATCTGTGACATGGATTTGAAGCTAGGGACAGATACGAACCATGAATAGACATCGGGATAAGCCCTGGATCAAAGCTGTGGCCCAGGCCAGGAAGGGGCAGGCTGGAGCCAGGGAAGGCAGATGACAGGAGAGGGCACTTGGAGTTCTGAGGAGTGAGCAGCTGTATTTTCTGATAGGCACTCCATCCAGCCGCCTGCACTGAGAATGCACCACATGGTCAGTGGAATGGAATGCAGGGCAGACACCAGCCCCTCCGAAGTACACAGAAACCTGATATAATGCCTTCAGCCTAATGCACATTCAGGCATTTTCTGTCATTTAATTCCAATTCTTTGTGATGTCCAACAGAATAAAAATGGTCAAGCTGGGTCAAAGGGTCAGACCAGCCAAGTCAGAGTGGGCAAGCCCAAAGTGCACATTTAGGTAAGACCAGGGATGTTGGCTGAGGCAGGGAGAAACTGTTCCTTTCCCTTTCTTAAGATGAGGTTCACTCAGCTGGCACCAGAGAGGGGTCATGCCTAGTTTGGGTTAGAAGGTGCTGGTACCAGAAAGGGTAGAAGAGACTACTGTGACAGATGCATAGGATGCAATCGCATTTGGAGCAAAGGACTAGAGCCAAAGAAGCAATATCAGCTGCCAAATCAAGAGGTCAGTTTGAGGCTGTGGTCAAGAATGAGGCAAGAGATCAGAATCTGAGATCAAAAATAGGTCTGGAAATGGAGAAGTGGGATGGCTTAAGAAAATTCAGGATATAGTCTGCACAGTCCAAGGGAACAGAGCCTTATTGCCATTGGGCAATGCTGGTCACGTGACAGAGAGCTTGGCAATCAATCAGGCCATTCAGTAGTATAGAGCTGGGCTGGAAGAAAATGGGCAAATACTGTAGGCAGACATAATCCTGGTCCAGAGCAGGCAGGAATTGGAGTCTAAAGACTGGAAGCCAGATTCCCAGAAGTCAGAGAGCCAGCCAGGTGAGTATTAGCTAGTAAGATAGACCTCTGCTCCCAGTGATACATACCCTCCAAGTGAGGACACTAGGTTCAGGTTCTTGGACTTGCTGGTGATGTTTATGAAACTTGAGCCATCTTCTAATTGGGCAGGTACAGATGCTTAAAGAGAGGCATTGTTTCTGTAAGACAGTGGTTCCCAATCATGGCTGAACACTGGAATCACCTGGAATCTTTTCAATAGGTTGATGCCTAGGACCCACCACTAGAGAATCTAGTTTTGTTATCTGGGCCTGCAGCTTGGGTTTTAGGAGTTTTAAAAGCTCCCTGGGTGATTCCAATGGCTGAGAACTGCTTTCCCAGAGCAAGGGGTTCCAAGCAGCATTCTTCAGAATGCGAGTGCAGCAGATTTTCCTTGAAAGCTAGATTTCATACCCAAAGATATCTGGAAAGAAATTTATAAAGTATACACCATCCTTTTGAAGATTTAACAAGTTCTGAGAAGTTCTTCAGTGAAATAGCCTTGTTCCCCCTTCATAAAGTAAAAATTGCATTCAGTAAAATGCACAGACATTAAGCATATAGTTCAATGAGTTTTGATAAATGTATACATCCAACAGTTGGTGATCAGGATAAAGGGAATATGGAATTTCTTTACATTGGCCTTGCAATTTTTCTATAAGTTGAAATTATATCAAAATTAAAAGTTACAAAAAAGTATACATTTGCATTAGCATCACGCCTAAATCTTATAGAGAACATTTCCATCACTCCACAAAATTCCTCGCGCTCCCTTCCAGTCACCCCAGCACTCTCCCCAGAGGCACTCATTATTCTAAATGATTTCTATCACCATAGCTTAGTTTTGCCTGTTCTTGTATTTTATATAAATGGTATCATATAGTATGTACTAGTACGCCTGCTTCTTTTCCTCAGCATAACGTTTCTGTTTTGTGAAACAGTAGTTTATGTTTGTGAGGTTCATGCATATGTTGCTGTGTAAATCAGTAGTTTATTTCTATTATAACTAAAGCTGTTATGAAAATTCTTATACCAGTCTTTTCATGGATATGTACTTTTATTCCTCTTGGTGTAGCAAGATTTTCATTGAAGAAAAGACTTCATATGTAAATAAGTCTGGGAAGTAATTCTGTGTGTATGTGTATCAGATTTTATACACACACACACAGATGCTGAGAAGTCTATGCAGGAATGGAATGAAGTCTATGTAGGAATGGAATTATTCCTGTCAGTAACTATCTCTTTACTGGCAAACTGTTTTCCAAAGTCATTGTACCATTTTATATTCCTACCAGCAATGTACCACAGTTGGTCTACATCTTTGCTCATGCTTAGTTTTTTTTTTTTTTTGGCATTTTTAAAAATTAATTAATTAATTTTTTTATGGTGATATTAGTTAACAAAATCCAATAAGTTTCATCTGTACACTTTAACAGTAAGGCATATATATATTTCACTGTGTGATCACCTCCCATAGTTAGATTTCTTTCTGTCACCACATATTTGACCACCTTTACCCCTTCTACCTCCCCACTTCGTCCACCCCCTCCCCTCTGGTAACCACTAGTCTATAGTCTATGTTCATGTGTCTCTGTTTGTCCTGTTCATTTGTTGCTTTTAGGTTTATATCTCACACATAAGTGATACCATGTGATTTTCAACTTTTTCTATCTGGCTTATTTTGTTTAGCATGATTATCTCGAGGTCCATCCATGTTGTCACAAATGGCAGTATTTCATCTCTTCTTATGTCTGAGTAATATTCCATTGTATATATGTACCACAGCTTCTTTAGCCAATCATCTATCACACCACATTTCGGTTGCTTCCATGTCCTGGCCACTGTGAATAATGCTGCTATGAACATCGGTGTTGATACTTAGTATTTAAATCTTTTTTTATTTTAGTCATTGTAGTTGATGTGAAGTGGCATCTTATTATAATTTCAATTTGCATTTCCTTGATGACTGAAGATGTTAAGGACCTTTTTATGTACTTGTTGACCATTTATGTATCTTCTGTGAAGTATTCCTTCAAGTCCTTTTCCTAACCTTTTCTAGTTTTGTCTTTTTAAATTGTTTTATTTTTTATTAGTGATTTGTAAAGTTCTTTATACATTTTGGATATGAGTATTTTGTCTAATATATGTATTATAAATATTTTCTTCTAGTCTGTAAATAAATTGCCTTTTTATTTTCTTAATTTTTCTTTTAAAAACCTGTGTCTTTTGCTTAGTTAATGTTTTTAATTTTGTTGAAGTCAAACTTGCCAATTTTTTGATGTCCTACTAAGAAATCTTTGAAATGTTTTCCTATGTTTTCGTCTAGAAGTTTTATAGTTTTAGTATCCATGTTTAGGTTGATCACCCATCAAAAACTGATTTTTTATTTAGTATGGTTGTTTAACCCAGAATTTCCCAAATATTTTTGGCCATGAAATCTAATTCTCTACATAATATCTATCTATATCTTAAGGAACTAACATACAAAACACAGTGAGAAATGGATATACTGTTTCCTTAGATGAATCAGTATAACAACCTAAACTGATAAACATGTCTGGGTACCATCAAACCACTTATTATAATTAGGACCAAATGAACAAGATACAAAAGTCAAATGAAGCTGTAGTAGATTCAACGAAGTTGTAGTATACTTTGACACATCTATGATAGAACTGTTTTCAATTAGGCTTAAAACCATAAATATTCAAAACATGGGAAACTACCAAATGTCAACTAACCCTTTTACCAACAGACTAGCTTCTGATCAATAACTCCAATACTCTCTTTATGAGTCCTTTCGTGGGTACAAGGACCATGCCTCATTTATCTCTTTTTCTCTCAGCATGAAAACAGTTCTGGACATATATGAAACCCTCAATAAATATTTTTCACTTGAAATCTAATATTCTCGAAGGGTATACAACAAAATGTTAAGTTGTTCTTTTGATGGTGAGACTACAGGTGACTTTTTTCCGTCATTTTTTTAAATCTTCATTTTTGTATTTTCGAACAGTAAACATGAATTACTTTTTAAATACATACATAGATACATACATACATACATACATATATTTTAATACTCATTGGGAAGGACTATTAAGTCTCCATTAGGAGAAAAAAGAGGGGAAGATCTCATCATTGTTTATATATTTTCTAGCTTTCACATTAATATTAAGACCTCTAAGGTTCTGTTTGAGCTTGAGAAACTAATAATCGATGGAATTAAGTAACTATAAACAATTGTGTACATTTTGCAAATTGCTTACAGGCAACAACAGCATATAAGGAAATGTAACCGAATGCCTTACAAAATGGGCCTGAAGTACTGATTATTGCTGAATGAGAACATTTGAACATTTGGTCTGCTGCTTCAATATTTAATTTACCTTCAAACATCAAATATTCAGTTTCTAAGCTGATGATTACACAATACTAATAGAGGTATCACATTAAGATTCCTTCACTTCAAGGAATTCCTTAAGAAAAAGCTCACTTGTATTTTTTTTTTTTTTTTTTTTTTTTACTAATCTGTAGTGGCTCTAACCAAGGATAACCAAATCTTAGGTCAGAGTATTTATTGCATTTAATCTGTGACTGAAATAGTTGTATCTTGTAAATTATTTCAAGTATTATTAGATTTGTGTTTGCCTTTTTTTTTTTAAGGCACTTTATACCCTACTTGTACTTACTGCAAAACCCTACACTGACAGACAATGGAATCTAGAGAGGGTGCCCACAGTAAAATGCTGGTTAATGAGGGTATTATGATGCAGGACAACTCGTCACCATAAATGAAAACTTTATAGCCACATGTGAGGGATTTTCTTTTTCCCTCAGAATGTTAAATAGTTTTCCTTATTTATTTTGTTATAAATAAAGCACACTTTTAAAACTAAAAGAAAAAAAGTGATACAAAATGCAATAAACCGATATATGTTTATCTGTTGTTCTATTTTGTAACTTCATGTGGTAAAGCATTGTTGGAATACCTAAGTGATTGCTGTTTATTATTATTTTTTGATTAACATTGAAAAAAGAAAATACTTTTGGATTTGAAAGGACTATTGCAGATGACAGACTTCGGTAATTGCTTCAGCAGACCACAAAGGATTAGTTTTACAGCAAGAAACTTGGGGTAACCTGGCTAAATACTTCATTCATGTGACCAAGTGGTGGGATGGTTGAGATCTGCTTAGCAGTAGGGGTGACTGTGTCTTGGCTGGCCTAGGGCTTAATTTCCCACTTACAGTCTCAGACTGTACAGATGGCCTACTCATGCCCCATGCTCCACTGTGGAATTTGTGATCTTGCCTCTCAGGTCGAGTCTATCTTAAAATGGCAAGGATAGCAGGAGTCCTGGAGTCAGCCATTTAAAAGAAGGAGAGCTGGCTGGCCCAAGCTGCTAGGTGTGAGAGAAGAGATAATGTCAAAAGCCCATCCAGGATCCTTTCAAATTTCATTTTTACAAATACCCGGCATTTAGTTAGTAGTTCCTACTGTCATCCAATGGAGTGGGTGCTAGAAAGCAGAGGATTAGGAAGAAATGAGAATGCTAAGGACCTGGAGAATGAGGAGGGCTTTAACACAAACTATAATTTCTCTGGATTCCAGCTGAGTGTTCATTTGGGTTCAACAAACTGACCTAAGGTATCAATGCCTCTTCCATGTTCTTTGGTATACTTTTTCAATGATGGAATATTTATGCTTTCAATGTTTACGTCTGAATTTTGGAAATAACCAAGCTATTCAATTCTAATCAAGCTGGTCCAATAATAACCTATATTAGGATAGTGTTTCATTTCCCAGGCTGCTATAATAATGCCTTGTTTCACATAATCGTCAGGACAACCCTTGGTGTAGGGACTTTTATTCTCTTATTGTAAAGGAAGAAAATGAGGTTAAAAAGAAGTTAAAGATATGCAGAGTTATAAAATTAGTAGGTTACAACGGTTGAACTTCAATCCAGGTCTTCTGATTTCAGATTCATTGCTCTTTACCCTGTATCAGATGTTCTATTTTTAATTTTAAAAAATATGAAGCAGTACTATCAGGCGACCTAACTAATTTTCATCCAACACCTCATAATCTTGTGCTAAAGGCAATTCAAAGAGTATTTCCAAACCATTTGAGCAATGGCATCCTCTTCAGAACAAGTGTGCGATTTCCTAAGAAATAAATGCATGGTTTTTCTATCTTTCCAGATATGTGGTTGGATTTTAAAAGTCCCATTATTTTATTGTCACAACTGACAAAACTTTAAAATGCTTACTATATTTGCTTCCATAAAAATCATTATGCAGGAAAAAATATTGGAGGTATAAGCTATTTAACAGCTGTAAAAGGGAAAATTGTAAAGAACCTCTAAAGGAACAAAAAACCAAACTCGTGGGCTACTTTATTTTTATAAAGTAAAATCTGGGGGGAAAATGTTAGCGTACTATTTACACCTATACATCTACAAAAGAACCCCATTATAGTTGGAGGTTATATTCTAGAAATTCCAAGTTAATAAAGAAATACAAGAGGGTGTTCCCCTAATTCATTTTTTTTCCTTCTATTTTTGGCCTTTGATCATCTGTTCCATTATACTCACCTTTCTTTTAGGTACAGTGATTATAAGTAGGAACTCAAGCTGAAATAGTGTTACATCAGGATAAAAGGGTCCTACAGGTGCCATAATTGATCACTGAGTGGCCCAACACTGGTGTGTTACAAGAGCTCAGAGCTGATTGTTAAATGTCCAGCAATTATTTCTTATAACTAAACAGTAATTTTAAAATAAAGAAAAGAACCAAATAAGGTCAGATAAATTTGGTCCTACTGAGAATTTGACAATGGCTTGTTCAAAACATAAAACTGATCCAATCGACCACTTTCATCTTCATTCACATGTCGCAACCTGATTTCCTTTTTTGTCTTGACATTTTTATTATTGTTTTCAAAGATAAATGCATTTTTTTTCTTGTTGGATCTGCTTAGCAGTATATTAGTATATTAGTTAATATACTAATATACTAATATAACATACTAATATATTAACTAATATACTAATATTAGTATATTAGTTATTATACCTACGTTAAAATATTTTAAAATTAGTTCCTCAATTACATTGAAAGACACACCAACTTTACGCTAGGGATTGATTAGATGTTGAAAGCCCCAGGGGACTCCTAACTCCAACTGCAAGCACAGCTAAGATTTTGTTCTGACAAATTGCCTTGTTCTTGTCAAAGAAAGTTTATAAGTGGAAAGTTGTTAGTAGAGGAGCTTCTGGAGAATTCTAGCATCAGGGAAGCTGTATTTCTGGCTTGGCCATATAATGAACCATGTTACTTTTGGTTAGTCACTTAATCTTTTAAAACCTCATCTGAAAATAGGGATAATATCATGTTTCTGTGACTCTAAGATATACATTTCCCCCCACATTTTTATTATTCCTGAAATGGGATGTGTCTAAATAAATATGCCAGCTTCCAGGCTCAGAATGGATATCCAACTATGGGACATAACTACTGCTTGTGAATGTAGGAGAATTTAACAGTTTCCTCAGAAGGTATCTGTTCATTTCATATCACTTTGATGAGTTATTTGCTTTTGATAGTACCACATATTTATTTGTATTTCATCTAAAATAGCTATGCATTTATATTTATTCTAGGTAAAGCAAATCTTTGTCACTGGAGGACTGATTAAATCTCCATATTATCTTACTGTTACTCTCCAATAATAACTGTGATTAAATAGATTGTCTTCAGCTGATTACATGTTATAATTAAGAGAAAAGGAAAATAACACTAGCAGGTTAATGCTGTTAAAGATTAAACGAGATTATGCTCAAAAAACGCTTAGCGCAATGGCTCGTACATAGTAAACACACAAAAAATACCTTCATCGTTGTCATCATCACACTCCACAATGATTATAACTTTCCATATTCATATCTCATTCACAATCCCTATGTAAGGAAGGCAGTAAGATCCAAGTTGATGGTTCTCAACCTTGACTGAATATCAGAATTACCTGGTGAGTTTTGAAAATATCAGTGTCCTGAGACAGAGGCAAATTAAATTAGAATCTCTAGGAGTTGGGCCCAAGCATTCAAAGTGTTAGCAAAGCTTCCCCAGTGATTCTTGTGTATTATTTTAAGTTAGTGATTCTTAACCTTAGCTATACTTGAGAGGCCCCTGCAGCTCGGATCAACACATGAGCATCTCAGGGTAGGAATCTAGGCTTTTTTTTTTTTCTAAGTGGTAGATCCTAAACATCAGAATCACCCGGGGCACTTGTAATTGAATTGAGACTCACCTATCCCAGTCTCCTCAAATTCTTATTTAGGTGTCAAGTGAGAGCCCTGCAGTAGGTATTTTTAACAAGTTCCCCAGTTTATGCGGTGGTGTAGATTTGGGAATCACCAGTCTATGTTCACTAGATTGACAGTTAAAACAACAAGGATCTAGTCTTGGTTCTACTAACTAGTTCACTGAACATAGCTCCCTCCTCTATGAAATAAGGTTACTAATGCTCTCTAAGATGTCTAAAGTCCCTTCTGACTCCAAGATGGGAATATGTGGGTCATTGGTCTACTGTGGGACATCTACTATTTGGTGTGCTAAAGCAGCATTCCATCTACCTCTTCTAAGAAGTTCACTTCTACCCATGTGATTCTAATGGGAGCTGCCAATCTTCTTACAGAAGTCATCTCCCAGGCAACTGTGATTGGTCTAAGGTGGCATATCTTACCCAAACCATGTCAACTGGAGCTATTCTGTAGTAGTTTTGAACTTCAGGCCAGAGAACAAAAGACTTTGACTATTCTGGTGACAAAATGAAAGTTGCCTATCTGACAGACACAGATACTTATTCTCCTGAGGAAACCAAGGTGATATTCAGAAAAGCCAAGATGAGAGTTGGAGAGCATGTGGTGCACTTGGAATCTCTAATCCTAGGGTCTGTGGCATCCTGTCGTTTGTTCATGTGAATCAGTAAAGTCTCAAGTTTGGTTTCTATTAATTGCAACCAAAACCAACCAAACAACAACAAAAACAAACCTCCCAACTAATACAACTGACCCTCACTAAAAATGACCCTTCATGGTTTTACAAAGGTTTTGTATATCCTTTCTCTCTACCTCCTAATGATAGCCCTATGAAGTAGCACATGTATTTTCTTTAAAATTGGGATGTAACTCATATATCATAAAGTTCACCATTTTAAGATCCATAATTCAGTGGTTTTTAGTATATTCACAAAGTGTGAAACCATCACCACTATCTAATTCCAGAACATTTCATCATCCCCAAAGAGAAAGCCCATGTTCATTAGAACTCACATCCCACTCCCTCCTCCTCCCTGCCTTTAGCAACCACTAATCTACTTTCAGCAAAGGTACAGTCATTCTCCATTTAAAGACAAGGAGAAGGAGACCTAGAGATTTTAGTGGCTTTCTTCAGGTTTTCTTAAGAAGCCATAGGTGGGATTAGAACCTATTAAACCATTCTGCCTCCCTTATATGGCATATTTATGCCCAGTTTATTTCCTCGGGTTATTATATTTGTTTCCTACTGTAAATGGGGGAGAGGGTTAAAACAGCCACTTGTAAATTGCTGTGGTCATTGAGAAGTAGTGTTGGTTTATTCTGAGTGGTCAATTCACTGAGACACAACTTGCTTTAATTATCTTAACGTTATGCTTTCTTGATGAATGAGATCGCTTTTGTTTACTACTGTAAATGGGGGAGAGGGTTAAAACACAAGTTAAGTCTAGAAAGACTCTGCAACTGAAACCTACTTGACCTCCCCAGGGGAAAAAAGAAATGCTTTTGAAGTTAAGTCAATTGAGCTGAAATTGACTTTCTCTTAAATCTAAAGAAGTAAACAAGTTTTAGTCCCTGTCAGAACCATGTATCTTAAGTATAGTAATTCTGTTTTAGCTTCTGATCAAGACACATAAACCTTATATAAAATTCAAACAGAGTTCAATAGGATTAGAAAGGAGAGGTCAGAGAGAAGATGTAAATATTATATTTTGAATCGTTTGGAGTTCAAACCAACTTGGAGCCTTTTTTTTTTGTGGCAGATATTATTTTAATAAGAGTAACTGCCTACTGACTGCTTTAATCTAATTCTAGAAACCAATAAATTGCAATCTAATTTTGAAATGATGAAAGACAGTGATTTGCAGAAATAAATTTGTTTACATGCAGTTTTGTCCAAGTTCAGCTTTGTAGAAAAGAGTCAGAAATATCTAATCTCTACTTTAGGGGCAAAAATGCATCTAGGGTACACACCCATATAGCGGATATGTATCTCCCTTTGTGTCCCTTACTCTTCCATGCCTGGAAGTCTATTTCCGTCAATGAGGATAATACCAGACCACCAAGCCTGCATGCACGTCCAGCCTCCGGGGCCCCTCAGGGTAAAGGGCTAGAGAACAGCAAGTCCCCAGAACAATTGGGGAGCCTGTTCACAGTTTTGGCTGCCTGTATTGCTGCTCTGCCAGTCTGTCTGAAGTATTTAGGCAACACCCAGTCTTTGCAGAAGTTTGAACTTGGCACTGGAGAACAAAAATGAATATAGAATAAATTTTCCCCAAAGCTAAGAACAGAGGCCTTCACTCTCCTTCTCCTGTCTAATTTTCCTGCCACTCAGCTGCATTGGTACCAAAAAAACCCAGCACACATATGTGCTGGGAGGAGGGAGAACATAGACTCCTTCCCACCCAGCCCTGGGCATGCTTGGTCTAACGGTCTCTCTAATGACCAACAGTTAAAGTATGTTCATCTTCTATTTGTCAAGCCTCTGTCCTTGGTCCATACTGTCATTCTACTGCAATGTCTACACTTCAACTCTCTCAAGACTAACTCCCTACTTGTCTTTCTCGACTCAACCTGTGCTGTCCTCCTGGGAAGTCTCTCCTAGTCCCCCTCATCTGCATTCTCAATTAGGTCCTTCCTCAGTGCTCTTCTAGTGTCTGCCCAGCTCAGTATTGCATCTTTCTATCATGATGACTGTTGTACTGTTATTATCTTTTCTTAAAAGAAAATTAGTCTCTCTTATTAGATTGTTTCTACAGGGTCTAGCCTATTATATTTATCTCTGTATCCCCAAGACCTGATATCATACTTGGCTTATAGCAGGCATTTCATTCATTCACAAATATGTACTGGGCACCTACTGAGTGCTAGGTACTGTGTAGGGTGCTACAGCCAATCAGCATATGGTGCTTGCCAAATGAACAGTCTCCCACCTCTTGGTTTTTTGCCATCTTCTGCTGTGCAGTGGGAAAGAGGTTGCCAGGTGGGTTGAGGACCAAGGCCTGTATAAAAAGGACGAGAGCGGTCTCCCTCATTATTATCATTTGTATTTATTGACTACTCACTGTGTGCCAAGACCTGTGCTTAGGGCTTTATGTGCATTCACACACTTAATTTTTTGATCCTGGTCTCATCTTTATCCCATCCTCAGTTTATAAATAAAGTAAGCGAGGTGCACAGGATGCTGCTTGTCTGAGGACACAGGACTAGGAAGCGTAGTTAGGAATCAAAGCCAGACCATTGTCATACTATACTATACTGTACTATATTGTACTATAGAATTGGTGGGGATGAAGAAGAGCTATCTTTTTTTTGATCTACATAAATGTAACTTCCTTTCAACCACAAAAGGAGTAGGTATCCCTCAGATGGAGCAGACTCTGGGCTTGGGCTCTGGGAAGCCAGGTACAGCCAGTCACTACTCTGCCATGGAGCAGCTATGGGCTCCTACCCAGTCAGTAGGCAGTGTGGCATGATGGATAAGAGCCCAGTCTCAGAACTAAACTTTCTGTATGTGAGTCCTGTCTCTACAACATCGTATTTCTAGGACTTTGCGTGAGTCCCTAAATCTCTGTTTTCTCATCTTCAAAAAGGGCAGAGACAGACTAGAAGAAGGTGATCAACCATCCCGACTTGCCCAGGACTGTGCCAATTATATCTGAAAGTCTTGTCTCTTAGAAAACCCGTTAGTCTCGGGCAAACCAGGACAGTTGGTCACTTTAAGCTAATTGTTGTGCTTCAGGATTCATGGGCTACAGGAAGCCCGTTTGAATTCAGTATTAACAAGCATGGCCATTGAAGAGTCTTCTGCAACAGCTCCCACAGGTTAGCCTACATCAGAATCACTTGGAGAGCTTGTTACAGCCAGGTCCCTGAATCCCACTCCAAGAGTTTTCCATTCAATAGGCCTGAGAAGGGCCCTGAGAATTTGCATTGTAATAAGTTTCCAAGTGCTGCTGCTGCTGTTAGTCCCAGGACCATGCTTTGAGAATTACTGATCTATACATTTTCAAATCTATATGTTATTAGCAAAGAAACAAAACTGTACTTGAATGGAATTTAAATTTCAGCTGTCATAATGAGAAAAGGTGAAATTCTGTAAATATTTCAGTTTCTGTTCTTTCCTTCAGAGCTACCTAAATTAGTGTTAAGATAAAAATATTACAGAGGAAGATATGTGAATAGTCGTGCTAAAAAAAATAGATGTGCTGGTTTAACCAATAAACAAAGTAAATTAGGTATTTCAGTTCATCTCTAATAAATTAATATGAGATGTAAATTTCTGAGAGAGACATCACATTTCCCCAACTTTCTGAGCACAGAAATCTTTGTTCTTCAGGATCTGGAAACTATTGCTCAATTTACAGTGGAGTAATAAATCATTCTATCAGTTTTAAAGCAACATTTAAGCCCCATTTCTTACTTCCTAATTGTCTAAACAGTTGCAACATCAGATTATATAGTACAAAAATATTTAAAACATTCTTTTTCCTACAAATTTCCACAGATCATGGTATTTGTCAAATTTAACTGGGGCTATTCATACACATTTTTTTTCATTACCAAAGGCCTTAAGAGCAATCTTTACTCTTGCAGTGGACACTTCTTGGGATTGCTGTATCTCTCATACAAATCCCTTCCCATAGAGTAACACCTGATGGCTATGTCTGTGCCACCAGACCCTCTCAGCAACCATAGTCTAGGGTGGTCTCCTGAACCAAGCTGGCTGATCTGTCCCAGGAATTTGGAATTATGAGCTAAAAGACAGAGGCTGAAAAGCTTTTGCAGCTTCTTCGTATCAATGGCATAGCTCTAGTGTTAAGGTCTTTGTGCCTCAGTTTCTCCACGTGTAAAATGTGGGCAGATAATAGAATCTACCTCATACAGCTGGTATGAGGATAGAATGACTAATATACATGGCATTTTTAGGGCAGTGACTGACTGTAGTAAGAGCTTTCTAAGTGTGATTGTTTATTAATGTTGTTACTAACTCCTGATGCTCAAGCCCCTAGGAATAACAAGGCTCTTGCTCTCCCTAAACTTCCATGGTTTAAGTTCTCTGCTTTCATGAGATAATGCAGAGTCCTCCCAAAATTCCTCTATGGCATATGGTAGGCAGAATAATGGTCCCCTAAATATATTCATATTCTAATTCTCAGAACCTTACATAACATAAGATGTGATTAAATTAAAAATTTTAACATAGGGAGATAATCCTGGATTATTTGGGTGGGCCCAATGAAATCACAAGGGTCCTTATAAGAGAAAGAGGGAGACAGGAGTTCAGAGAAGAGATGTCATGATGGGAGCAGAGTCAGAGAGACTTGAAGATGCAACACTACTGGTTTTGAAGATAGAGGAAGGGGCCACAAGCAAAGAAATGTAGGCAGCTTCCAGAATCTGGAAAAAACAAGAGAATGGATTTTCCCCTAGTGTTCTAGAAGACATGCAGAACTGTCAACACCTTATTTTTAGCCCAGTGAGACCTATTTTGAACTTCTGACCTTCAGAAATGCAAGATAATAAAATTGTGTTGCTTTAAGCCACAAAATTAGCAGTCATTTGTTATAGCAGCAATAGGAAACTACTAATACATTGCATAAGCTGGCCAAAGGTAGATTATGTTGCTTACAACAAGTGAACAAACACTTTAACCACAGCAGTTCTATAGTCACTGGAAGTCTGAAGCATGGGCAAGTCTCTGCTTGCTGACTCTTCAGCACTTTACAGCATCTATTGGGATTACTAGGTTGTATTCTACTTATAGCTGGATTAGTCCGGGGGGAAGGTTTATCTAAGATGACTTAGTGGAAACAGCTGGAAGGCTACGCCTTTCTCTCTTTCTATGTAGTCTCAGGGCCTCTCCATGTGATCTTCCCAGCAGGATAGCTGGACTTCATACATGGCAGTTTTGAGCTCTAAGAGTGAGTGTTCCAAGAGAACCAGGCAGAGGCTATAAGGCTAGTCTTGGAAGTCTCAGAAAGTCCCTTCCACCACATATTATTTGTTAAAGAGTAGTATATGGAGTTACTTTCACCAATAAAGCACATGGCTAAGAGTAGGGGAGGAATGATTTTCCCAAAGCAAGACCAGAGGTGCTATTACCAGTGGAGGGAGAAAGGATGCTAGAATGAAAATAACAGGAGTCTCCTAACGAAAGTACAGAAGCCAGTCAGTTGAGAGAAGAGAGAAAAGCAGCCCCCATAGCCAACCTACTTAAAAAATGCCTACTTTAAAAAGTGGGTCTTTAAAAGCTTTAAAGATATAAAATACATAAAGTAAGTGTTGAATGAATGGTAACTACAGGTTTCATTCTTTGTTTCTTGTTTAAATTACTTTTTAATGTATTGATAAAATAACAATATCAAGAGAAATAAAAACATTCAGGATCCTACCACACTGGCTCATAGTTCTGAGTTTTCTCCTTTCCTTCCAGTCTATACCCTTGGCATGCATATTTTTCCAATATTAACTAATTCGTCATTTGATCTTTAGAATACCCACACAACCAGGATACACTAAAGTATGGTGCCTTTATCTATCATTCTAAATATCTAAATGCTAACCACAATCTTTTGTTTTTCATTTTAGTAAGTCTTGAAACTTACATTTAATACTTGAATAGTATTCCATCTAGTGGTAGAGCATACTTCCCTAAAGCTAACCCCTACTGTGAAATGTTTAGGTTGTCTCTATTGCCAATTTTCAGGCACAGCATTTTACTTTCATCAACCTAATTCCTGGAAATGAATTCTCAGGGAAATGACGACCTCAACCCCTACTGTTAGATGTTTAGGTTGTCTCTATTTCTGATTTTCAGACACAGCATTTTACTTTTGTCAACCTAATTCCTGGAAATGAATTCTCAGGGAAATGACGACCTCGACCAGTATGAATGTGTCCCTATGCTTGATAAACATTGCTGTATTCTAGTCCACATAGGGTGAACCTATGGTTATGCTACTGACAATTCAATTCTATCAGCTTACCACAACCATGGCAGTACTGGACGTTATTTTAAAAAACAAAGCATACGGAGATGGGAAGAACTGGTTTAATTGGCATAAAATGGTATTTGTCTTTCCTGAACTGTTTATTTTTTTCTATTGTTATTTTCCCCCAACTTTTCATTTTGAAAAAATTTAAACTTACAGAGAAGTTGAAAAAATAATATATTGTGCCTCATATCCCCTTCACCTAGTGGCACCAATTGTCAATAGTTTGCTACACTGGCTTTTTCTCTCTTTTTCTCTCTCAACACATACTCACACAAAATGCACACATTTTTTTTTTTCTGAACCATTTGAAGCAGCAAACACCATGACATATTATTCCTGAATACTTATCATGTGTCTTGCACATAACCAAAATGCCATTATCATACACAAGAAATTTAACACTGATACAAAACAGAATCTATATATATATTACATAAGCAAATTTCCCCAATAATCTCAAAACGGCTTTTAAAACTGCTTTTTAAAAATCTAGGATTCAATCAAGGTTCACACATTGCACTTGTTTGTTACATCTCTGAGCTTTCTTTTAGTCTAGAAAAGGGCCCTGCTATATTTTTAACTCTTTCAGAGATTCACTTTTTTTTTTTTTGAAAGTCCTGACCAATTGTTTCATAATATATCCCACATTCTGATTTTGCCACATTGTATTCTTATGATTAAATTCAGGTCAAACATTTTGGTCCAGAACACTATATATGTAGTGATGTATATGTACTCCCCACTGCAATCTACCAGGATGCACATAATGTCAGGTTGTCCAATTATTGGTCAGGTTAAGTTTTATCAGTGGGGTAAAGTAATGTTTTACCCCAGTGATAAAAGCACCTATTGGAAAAGCACCTGTTATAAAAGCACTTGTTGTAAAAATACCTATTCCCTTTATAATAAGTGATATTTGGAGACTGTGTGAATATCATGTTTCCCAACAACATTTCAGCCTGAGAGTCTGAGAGTCATTGATATGCTTCCTAATTAGTTATTACATTGGTGGCTACAAACGGATTTCTTATTCAATTTTTTATTCTTTTTTACATATTAGCTGATATTCTCTAACTAAATGAGTTATATCCTATCTCTTTTAAAGTATCTATATGAATTTGTGGATTTTTTTCCAATACACAACTTTTATTGCATCTTTAAAATATCACAAATAAGTCTGGGGAACAATCTGACATCTTAGTGTTTCTGTAGCTGGACAACTTAAACCTTATTCATCAGCCTGCTAAATTGTTCCTTTTTCAGAAACACCAATATCATCCCCAAATTTTCTGATATCCTTGTTTTTAACTGTTGTAGCTTACTGAATCAAAGCAGCTGAATTTGACACAAGTTCAATGTTGTTTCCTTCAAGAATTAACTCATCTATTTGGGCTTGCGATACTGAACAAGCAACACCTGACCTCATCCAAACCCTGAGGATATATTTTTCACCTAAGAAATTTCAGATTTCAACAAGAGAACCATTCTCCTGAATAACAATGTTGTGGGGGAAGTGAGCATTCACAGAGCTCATCTTGTAACAGAAGCCCAGCTTAACACCCTTGTATCATCGATCTTTTAAATTTTAACCATTCTATTGGATGAGAATTGATATTTAATTGTGATTTTAATTAATTAACATGTATTCTTCTCTGACAAAGACCTCAAGGAAGTGAGAGATGAAACCATGGAAATGTTTGGGGGAAAAGAAATACAGAGTCCCTAAAGTAGAAAAATGCCTATTATTTTCAAAAACAGCAAGGTAAGTATGATGGAGAGGGACAGCAGAAGGGAAGAGGTGAGAGAGATGTCGGGGAGCACAGGTCACATAGGGTTTTGCAGGCCAAGGAAGGAATTCTGGGTGAGGTGGGAGCTACCAGAGGATTTTGAGTAGAAGAGTGATGTAATTCAGTCACAATATGTGACTGACTCACACTTCGAAAAAATTATTCTGGCTACAATGTGGAAAGCAGATGGTAGGAGGCAAGAGCAGCAGCAGACAAACCAGGTAGGAGGCTGCTGGTAGTCATGCAAGTGAAAGGTGATGGTGCTTCCAGCTAATGCAAGTGGTAAGAAATGAATGCCATCTTTGAAGCCCATAACTGAGCTTCACTACTTATTTCCTGGTGGCTCTTGACTCTCAGAAACCTGTTGACCAATGGGTGTATCCATAGGCTACTTGAGACATCCATGTGTCAGATAAGGAACTCCTGGGTTAAGGAAAGTTTCTAATCAGAGCAACAGCTCTGAGTTGTCTGACTTACCAGAATGCATTTAGCTTAACATAAATGAAAAATAAAAAACTTTAATGAACCATAGTAAAGCCTCCAGCGTCTAATAAATCTGAGTATGATTGCTCGTCCAATAGTGGAATTATACAGAGAGTTCAGACCAAATTGCATTAACTGTTGCTTCCAGGTACTCAATAAAAAATAGAAGCATGAGTCACATTCTCAATTTTAAAAGTAATACTTTTCAATACTAGTAAAGGCTGCAGGAATGTATCCAGCTAGACCTCAAGTACTGATCTTCTATGGAGTTACCATGTCAAGGGCTGGTCCTTGGTTTTGAGGGGTCAGAGATTTAATTTGATTGTTGATGCAAAGCTGCTCAGAGACTGAAGGAGGCTTCTGGCCTACTGAGGGTGTATGCAGCCCAAAGTAGAGGCCATGTTGGTATATACTTGTGGAAACCAGACTCTGAAGAGGATGTCCTGAGATGTCAAGTGGCTTAGCTAAGATGCCACACTCAACACCAGAGTGCCTAGAAAGAAGCTGGGTCATCGAAAATCAAGAGTGTAGACATTAATTCTAGGAAGCAACTGTCTGGATTCAAAACCTGATTCTGTTACTTACCTGCTAGGGTAAATTACTTAATTTTTCTGTGTCTCCATTAAATGAGTTAAATGTATAAAAAACATAAAATAGTGCCTGGCATATTGTGTTATTATATGATAATAATAACTAAGGGAAAAAATACAGATAATGTAAATCAGGACAGCTATCATGAGATCGGATTAGAAAAGAACCCAATATTTTATTTATTTATTTTTTAATTAATGAATTTGGGGGGTGAGTGACATTGATTAACAAAATCCAATAAGTTTCAAATGTACAATTCAAAGTTGAAATACTACCATTTGCGACAACATGGATGGATCTTGAGATAATCATGCTAAGCAAAATAAGCCAAACAGAAAAAGTGAAAACCAGATGATATGATTAAGCTAAGGATCTTAAGAAGGGAAGATTATTCTGCATTATACGGGTGAGCTCCAGATCATCACAAGGGGACTTACAAGAGGGAGACAAGAGGATCAGAGGAGGACATGTAACAACAGAAACAAAGACAAGAGTGGTGGAAACCACAAGCCAAAGAATACAGCCAGCTTCTAGAAACTGGAAAAGGCAAGAAGAGATTCTCTTGAAGGAACCTCCTGAAGGAACCAGCCCAAGTGATACCTTGACTTTAACCCAATGAGACTGAACTTGGACTTCCTACCTGTAGAACTAAAGATAATAAATGCATGTTGTTTTAAGCCACTAAACCTGTGATAATTTGTTACATCAGCAATAGGAAACTAATACAGTCCTCACAATTCAATGAGGTATCAGTACCTCCATTTTACCTCAGGGGCGATACTTCCTGATAACACAGAGGAAGGCTCCCAAATGTCTCCAGCAAGTTCTGTCCAAAGAACACTGTCAGATGGCTATTTCTGGGAGTTTTCTGCAAGCAGTTATTGCCATGTCTGGTGCATTTCTCTGGCCACTTCAGCCACAGAGGGTGCTACTTGTTTTACTTTATCCATTGGCTCATATAGTAAGAGATCTATATTCTAGAGCCATGGTCCAAAAAATGTCACTGATTAAACACAGGAAATTGTTTAACTGGAAGCATATTTGTATTGAGCCTTATCTTTAAATAATGGATTTCTGTTATGGTCTTTGCTCATTTACACACTCATCCTTTCAACTAGTATTTGTTGAGATGCCATTTAGTGCCAGCCTGTATCATAGGAGCTGGGAAAACAGCATGATAGTGTGTGGAGCCAAACAATAAACAAAGAAACAGGAAACTATATCAGGTTGTTAACAACAGCTATGAAGAAACTAAAATAAAGTGATGTGGTAAAACTGAAATAAGATTTAAAAACTCATTACTGATTACCCTGTAGTGATCCATGTATGAGAAGGTGTCTTGAGAAATGCCTTTCCATGAAGACTTGGCATAACTCAAAGAGGACCTGGGTGGAGTTGTTTCCCCTGTAACTCTGAAGATTAACTTGTTTGATCCTTCTAGGGCAAAAGAGAATGTGTTATAAGATCTTCGCCCAGCAGACACAAAATAAATATGTATTATTATTATTACTCATTATTTGCCAATACCCAGCACTCCATGGCGTTCTGAGTTCACTGGGCAAATGGAGTTTTCACACAACTATCAGTCTCACTTACCAGGGCAACAAAGTATTCATGGTTAGAGGACAAGTGATTGGAAAGGTTATCTGGTTCCAAATAGTGGGCCACTGCAATGACAAATGACAGTGTTCCCTCTTCAAAGGAATGCTGCTGTACACCATCACCTGCCTGGCCCCAGGGTGTCTGCCTGGCATATGTAAGCTGCTTGGCAAAAAAAAAGTGTCCAGTGTTTCACCAGCAAGGCACAGGGGAGACACTGCCCCAATACCGCTAATGACCTTCAAGTCCCTTATCCCCAAGTATAAGCAGGGAGCTTCCCATACATGGACTTGCTGTTTGCTGCCTCAGTTCTTAACCACCTTCTTTGTGCTGCTCACTCTTCCATTTTGATTCTTGTTTTTAACTTCAGATTTGACCTCCAGGATCACTTTCCCATTACTAACCAAGGATCTTTGAACAACAATTTTTATTCTCCACCCCAGCTGCATCCTTAGTTTACATTAGGGTTCACCCTTGGTGTTGTATGTTCTATGGGTTTTGACAAATGTATAATGACATGTATCCACCATTGTAGTATCATGCAGAACAGTTTAGCTGCTCTAAAAGTCCTCTGTGCTCTGACTATTCATTCCTGCCTCCCACCTAACTCCTGGCAAATATCGATCTTATTAGACGATCTTATCATCTCCGCAGTTTTGCTTTTTGTAAAATGTCATATACTTGGAATCATAAGGTATATAGCCTTTTTAGATTGGCTTCTTTCACTTAGTAATATGCATTTAAGGTTCCTCCATGGCTTTTCGTGGCTTAATAGGTCATTTCTTTTTAGTGTTGAATAATATTTCAGCATCTAGATGTACCACTGCTTATTTGTCCATTCACCTATTGAAGGACATCTTGGTGCTTCCAAGTTTTGGTAAGTATGAATAAAGCTGCTATAAACATCTGTGTGCAGATTTTTATGTGGACATAAGTTTTCAATTCATTTTGGTATATACTGAGGAGCCCCATTGCTGGATCTCATAGTAAGAGTATGTTTAGTTACCATTTTGCATTCCACCAGCAAAGAATGAGAGTTTCTGTTGTTCCTCATCAGCACTTGGTCAGTGTTTGGGATCTGGGCCATTCTAATAGTTGTGTAGTGGTATCTCATTGCTGTTTTACTTTGCATTTTCCTAATGACGTACGATGCTAAACATCTTTTCATATACTTATTTGCCCTTTATATATCTTCTTTGGTGAGGAATCTATTCAGGCCTTTTACCCATTTTTTAATTAGGTTGTTCATGTTGTTACTGTTGAGTTTTAAGTATTCTTTGTATATTTTGGATAAAAGTACTTTATAAGGTTTGTCTTTTGCAAATATTTTTCTCCACAGTCTATAGATTGTCTTCTCATTCTCAGAGCAATGTCATTCACAGAGCAGAAATTTTTAATTTTAATAAAGTCTAGCTTCAGATATTGGTCTTTTTAAAGACCAATAACATTACAGATATAATTGAAGTGATTTTTGTACACTTTCATTTCCTGTGTAGAGGCAAATCACTGTCATGAAGTTCATATGCATACATCCACATCCTACCCATGTGTTTACAGTTGCATTTCATATGTACCCATGAACCAGATATATATTTTTTAAATTTACAGCAATAGTATAATGCTGTATGCCATTCTGCAAGTTTTCTTTTTCACTCAACATCATATTTTTGAGATAGATCCATGTTGATACTTATAAATCTAACTTATTGACTTAAACTACTATATTGATTGTCACATTAGTAAACAAAAAAATGTATTATTAAATTCCTCAGTAAATGAACATTCAGCCTTGTTTCAATCTTTTTCTTTTCCTGGGCAATTACCAGCAAAGCTGCAATGAACTTATAGTATGCCCCTTTATGTATATATGCAGAAATTCTTCCATGCATAAACATAGAGGTGGAACTGGAGTTTGTAGGATATCTTCAACTTCACTGGATAGTATTTAACTGCTCTTCAAAGTGGTTGTACCGATTTATACTCTCATTGACAGTATGAGTTCCCACATTCTCTATTTTTAATATTTGTTCTTGTCAGATTTTAATTTTTTTTTGCTAAGTAGCTGGTGTAAAACACTTCCTCATTTAAAATTTTTTTAGTTTTTCCCACATCATAAATGAAGTATAGCATATTTTCCTGTTGATTGTCCTTTTGGTTTACTTTTTTTCTATAAATTGTATAAATTGTAAAATTTGACCTACTGATATAATTTTCCCATTTTCTATTTTTCTTACTTATTTTAAGACATTCTTTAGAAGACACTAATGATTTGTCTGTTACATATATTGTAACTTTTTTCTCCCAATCTTTGGATATTCTTTTAACTTTGTTAATGATATCTATGGCTATACAGGTTATATGGTTAAGGCCAAATTTACCAATTTTTTCTTATTACTTAGGTTTTTAGAGAACCTCATCTAAGAACTCCTTTTCTACTCTGAGGCCATAGAGATATTATCCCATATTTCATCTAAAAGATATAAAGCGTTTATATTTGGAAGGGTATGTCTCCTTCCTTTATCCACTGTCCCAGAGTCATCTTGACTCTTGTATGTCAGACTTCAAAGAAAATGAAACAGTCCTTTAGATAACCAGGAAAGTGATCACATCATCTAAAAGAAGAAATGAATTTTGATTGCTCTCAGATATCTCTTAAATACACTAAGAAAGGATGCCAAATACAGTGAAGACTAAACAGGTGTGGTAAGGTGCCTAAAGAAGATACCCAAGGCTGCAAACTTAAACCTTCCAAAAAAGAGGCAAGAAGCCAAAGAAAACAACATACCCTGTAGAGAAATCCAACAATCCCATATTAGAAGAGCCTCAAGAAGTTTGAATAGCCCTTTGTTGGAGTGAGTGGGGAAAACCAGCACTCACACACATGGCCAGTGGAAATATAAATTGTTAAACCCTATCATGGTCAATCTGGCAGTAGTTTTAAAATGTAAAACTTTTGAAACCCAGCACTTCAACTTCTAGAAATTTCTCCTATAGAAATATTACTTATATATGAGTAAAATTACACACACACACACACACACACAAACACTCAGCTATTCATTTTAACTCTTTCTATAGCAGCAAAGGGATAGAAACAGATTTCTATCAAAGAAGGACTGGATAAGTAAATAATGTGATGGCTATCTACAGGAGCACAATTGTTATTAAAAGAGATGGTACTCTGTGTAGTAATGGGAAAATTTCTAAGAGACCTGTGAGGTGAAAAAGTTGAGGTACATATAACACGGCAGGTTATCGATAAGTTTTTAAAAAGAAGAAGGCACAAACAAATGCTTGAATATGCATAGAACAGTCCTAGGATCCCCAAGTGGTTATGCATCGGTCAGGGATATGGGTGATAGAGGATAATAGCGGAGACACTTTTTACACCTTTTGAATTTTTTCCCACGTTCATTGATCTAAAGACATAAACTAATTCAAACTGATCTACAGATTCAGTGGAATCTATACCAAAAATCCCAGCTGCCATTTTTGCAGAAATTGACAATCTGATCCTGAAATTCAAAAGGAGATCAGGCACCCAGAAGAGCCAAAACAACCTTGAAATAGAAGTTAGAGGACTCATACTGGCTGCGGTAACTTTTGAATAGATAAATTTGCTTTAAAAATGAACAAAAACAGAACACATGAATAACTGCCCATTTTATCTCTTTTCAAAATTAATGGCATAAAGTTTTTCATAAAACTGTCATGTAATCTTTTACTCTCTACTATAACTCTAGTTATGTTCACCTTCTTTAGCATAATGGTAAAGAATAGAGACTCTGGAGCCAGACTGCCTAGGATTTTTTACAATTGATCATGAAACTTGAGCAAATTACTTAACCCTTTTGTTCCTCAGTTTCCTATTGTGTAAATAGGAATTATAATAGTATTTATTTCAAGGCTTGTTATGACAATTAAATGAGTCATGTCAAATACTTGAAACTTTACCTAACAATAAGTCACCTTTCGATAAATATAAACTTTATTATTATTCCTATATTATATATTTCTGTTCTCTTTTCCTTTATTTATCCTTGCTAGAAGTTTGTCTGGGCTTTTAAAAACTCCAGCTTTGTTTGTTTTCTATTGAAATAATTTGTTTTTTATGTATTATTTCTTCTTTGGAGTTTCCTCTGATGTTCTCTGGCTAGTTTTTTGTGTTGAATACTTAAGCAATTCATTATACACCTTTCTTCTTTTCTAATAAATGCATTTGAAAGTTATAAATTTCCATTTAGTATTGCTTTAGTTATAGTCAACAAGTTTTACTATGTAGTTGTTTTTTTTAATTATCACTTAGTTCTAAATATTTCAGAATTTCTGTTATGATTTTTTCTTAAGCCTACGGAAATTTACACTTGGAAGTATGTTTTTTCATTTCTAAACTGTTCAAGTCACATTTCTTGGCTGCGAACAACAAAAACCAACTCTAACCAGTTTAAGTGGAAAAGGAATGTATTGTATCAGAATCACTGGGAAGGCTGGAAGACCAAGCTTAGAAAATGAAAGGAACCAAGATGGGCAAGACACAGCAAAGCTCGCATGACAGGAACATTCAGTTTAGGACTAGCTGCTGGATTTTTTCCACTGGACAGTCACTGCTGGTGCTGAAATGTCACCGCTGCCACACTTCTTTTTATCTTTCTTTCAAACATTCTTGTGGCTAATCATTTATTTTTTAAAGAGTTTTTGAAAATTTCATTCAAGTTTCTAAAAATTTCTTAACATTAACATTTTAAACAAAAGTAGAGAGAATATTATAATGAAATCCAATGCGATGATCATCTTAGTTTCAGCCATTACCAGAATTTTTTGGCAAGTTTTAAAAAATTCCATTGGAATTTTATTAAATGTTAAATATTAACTTAGTAGATATTGGCATTTTTAATCTTTAAGTCTTCTCATGAAGGAATATTGTGTCTCTCCCTATTTATTCAAATCTAATTTCTCCAAAATAATTGTACATACACTCACACTCATATACATGCATATATATATATATCACTGTGATTATCTCTAATTTCCATTTTTAATGCTTTTGTTGCTATTGTGAATGAGATCACTCCAATATATCTGTAAGTAAATATTAGCGTTATATAGAAAAGCTGTTGGTTTTGGAATATTTGTCTTGTATTCAGCCACTCTAGTAAGCTCTCATTAATTCTAATTATTTTGTAGTTAATTGTCTTGGATTATTTAGCTACATAATCACATTTTCCACAGGTAATCATAATTTTATCTCTATCTTTTCAGGATGCATATTTCTATCTTATGTTTTGTGTCAATATATTGACTAAAAAATCAAGTCTATCTTGAATAATAACAGTCATAATTAGGCATTTTTGCTTGGTATTAATTTTAATGGGTGTGCCTCTAGTTCACCATTTGTATAATGATGGCCGTTATTTGTGAAAGATATAAGAACATGTACTTCTATTGTTTGTTTTAAAAACACTTTTTCAATTAGGCAGAAAGTGGTATTCAATTTTATAAAATTCCTTTTGGTTATTTATTAAGATGATAATTTCATTCCTTTGATTTACTGATATGAATTCTTTTATTACTAGGTTACCTAATAGTCAAGAATCTTTAAATTCTATAATAAATCCTTATTGGTTAGAATAGATGATTTTATATACTACTGAATTTGGTTTGATCATATTATATTTAGGATTTCCATGTCTAGACTCATAAGTGATATTTTTGAGTGATACTTTTCTTTGCCTTGGAAAATATTTTATGAGCATTTGACTTACGTCTACTGAAAGTATGGAAGAAATGACAGGTAAAATTATCTGGCTCATGGGCAGTATTTCACAGCAAGAGTTTGTGCACTGTTTTGTAAATTAAGAAATTTCTAAGTTAAATAGAATTAAATAGCTATTTAAGATTTCTCATAACCTTTAATATGCCTTATTTCTTAGCTTTTTTCATTATGTTAGTAAAACCTATGTTAAAATAATGAATAAAAATTAGGCCAAGAGAATTGTTACAAAAATAAGTCACCTGAATAAGCCATATTAGTGGGAGAACTGTGATTAGGTGAAAAGAAATCAAAAGGACATTAGAAGCACTGGAAGAGTAAGAGGAAAGGTGAGCATAGGAGAGGGGAGTCAGAAGAGAAATACAGACTGTCAGTCAAGGTACAGTCACTCAGCACGGCAGGTGTGGAAATCATTTCAGATGTGTTGCACTCTGATTGATGGAGCCATTCTTTCATAAACTGCTTACAATGTCACTTCCTCATTTAAAATAATAGCATAGGGTGAGCTAAATAGCATAGGGTGAGAAGCTGCTTCTGGAAAATAAGGATGAAGAAAAGGAAGTTTCAGCCTAAGAATGGAAGAGGAGGAAGAGAAGATTGTGATCAAAGAAAGGAATTTCAGAAGTGAGACTTTAGAGGGCAAAGGTGTAACCTTGCCTAGAAACAGCTGAGTTTGAGTAGCACTGGAAAGCACTGAAGAGAGAAGGTTTCTGGATTTTCTGATAACCTATTGTTTTTAGATATGGTTTTCCATGCTGGGGATATACTGTGCACATGTCCCTGCCCTACTGGAGGGCACCATGTGTCCCTAATATTAGAAGGGAGCATGGATGTGGAACTCCTCTAGGATAAGGCCAGAAATGGCCTGGAGAGGAAGACAAGAGGTAGATAGAAGGCTTCAGTGAAGATGGGAAGAAACTGGAATGTGTCAGTGGCATAAATTTTGAAAGAAGAAAGACTGTTGAGAGAAGGCAGTGGGGAAAATGGCAGTGGGGTGGTAGGAAATAGCCAGCCCTTCCTCCTTCTGCCTGGTTAAGTGGAGGAGAAGATGTACCCTTCGCTGTAGAGAATTTGGGGGGATGATATGACGTTGGGAGTAAGCAAGGTGTGCTCAGTGTGAAAGGACCTAATTCAGATGTCCTGGGAAGGCTGAGGTAACAGTATGGCTCCAGAACCAGATTGCACAAGTTCAAGTCTAGATATCTGCATAACCTTGGGCAAGTTACTTAACCATTCTGAGCTTTGGTTTTCTTTATCTCTATAATGGAAATAATAATAGTGACTACTTATAGGATTTTTGTGAAGATAAATACAAGATATACTGTATGTAAGACATTTAGCACAGTGCACAGTAAGCCTTCATCCTCACTGATTCTCACCAACCCTGTCTCTACTTTCCTCCTTTCTCGGTTTAATTTTATGGTCAATCACACACCTCTTTGTATGTACCCCACATCCTTGCTCCTTTCTTGCTTTGTTAACACTAGTTCAACCCAACTCCATTTTTTCATCTCATGTACTCATACAGTGAAACCTGTCTGAAGAAAATTGTACAATCATAATGACTGGGCTTACTTTGCATTTATAACCACAATTGAACACTCAATGCTTGGCATTCTATCTCCCTATTCCATTCGCTCTCCCGCTCTCTTAAGTGAGTATTTCATCCATTCTCTCTCAAACTTTTTGTACCTCCTACCCTATTTTACTCTCACCTGATGATGTGTTTACCATTTCCTTGAGGACATGGAAGCAAGCAGAAGAAAACTTTCACAAGCTGCTACCAACTCTATCTGCCTCTCAACATCCATACCTATTGTTCCAGTTACTAAAGCTATGTAACAACTTACCCCAATGTTTGTGGCTTGAAAACATTTATTTTTCTCACAAACCTTTAATTTGGGCAAGGCTTGTCAGAGATACCTTTTGTCTGTTCTACTTGCCATCACTAGGATAACTTAAAGACTAGGGACTGGAATGTCTTAAAGTCACGCTCACTCACATGTCCAGGGTTGCTGCTGGTCACCAGCTAGAATCTTAGCTGAAACTATCAGCTGGAACATTACACATGGTCTCTCTCCAAAGCTACTTCAACATTCATGCCTTAGCCATTGTAGCCATGCAACATCACTTCCACCACTTTCTATGGTTAAGAAGTGGGTAAGTCACTGAGGCTGCCCCATATTCAAGAGGAGAGAAATTAGACTCCACCTATTATCAATGGTAAAGTTCTGGAAAAGTATGTGGGACCAGAAATATTGTTGTGGCCAATTTTGGAAAATACAATCTGCCTTCTCTCCTGTTTCTTTACATGAATGACCTGAGCTCCTGTCTCAAGCCAGACCCTCTACTTGAGCACTAGGTCCCATACCCTCTCACTCACTCACGGACATTTTAATGGAAATTCTTGCCTCTTTCTTCTGCATTATCCATTTTTCTCTCTCTACTGGATCAGTCCTATCAACATGGCAATATGCTATGATTTCTCCCATCTGAAAAAAATTCTCCCCTGACTTCACGTTAACAGTCCCAAAGTGAGTGGTCCAGGGCTGCTGTGGCAGCTTTATTTTCTCCCCATGAGGCTTCCATCTCTGGGCCAGTACAGTTGCCCCAGATCTTGCCAAGTCTCAGATAATGAGAAGAGAGAAAATAAATCAAAGGCAAGCAGCCTCAATTTTAAGGACATTAATGGATGTTGCATATTTACTTTCTGTTCATATACTTTTGGTTGGAACTTAGCCATGTCTAGATGCAAGAGAGGCTGGGAAAGTAGCGGGCAATTGTGGGCCCAAACAAAACAGGGAAGGGAGGAGAAGGTTAGTAACTAGAGGAAACAAATGGAGAATGGGTACTGGAAGAAAATGAACAGCGTAGCGTTTTCCACCCTCCCTCACTTCTTTCAAGCCTTTACTCAAGTGTCGACTCTCAATGAAGTCTTATCTGACTATTCTATCTAAAATTGCAATCTTCCTCAAGCTCTGCAATGCTCCCTGTCTTCCTTCCTTGCTTTACTTTTCTCAAGCCTTTATCACTTTCTACGACACCATTTGCTTTATTTTTTTTTTTAACGTAGTTGATTTTTTGTCTACTCCTGCCTGAATATAAGCATCACTAAGGAAGGGATTTTGTTGATTGTGGTGTTCACTGATATGTCTCTGGTACCAAAAACAATGCTTGGCACATAGCAGGTGCTCAAAACATATTTTTTGAATGAAAAAATAAAAGAATGGCACAACAGCAAGCACCCAATTACGGCTGCTATTATTACTATCATTTTCCAGCAGAAGGAATGGTTGAGGACTGAGGATATGCTCAGGACAGTAATTGTTAAAGAATCTGGTAAGGCTAACGGATAGTGATAAGCTGACATTAATGAAGGAGAAGTTGTAGAAAAAACAAAGCATAAGCTTGTTGAGGGTTTTTAGAACTGAATAGCACCAAGTTTCCAGTTGGAGAATCTGTGAACAAATTGGCCTGTACAAACCAATTTCCATGTCCTCTACCCTCCACTGGTGGCTACTGACAATTCACAGCACTTATGGTCACCCAGAAGCCATAGCCATTTCCTTAGCAGACTTACTCCAGTAAAGTTTGTAGAAAAGAGGAAGTTTCTCAAGTGAATATTATTTTCCGTTTATTCCACGATCATATCAGAGCACTTTTCCTCTAAAGAACGTTTTGGCCAATAAGCACAACATGAAATCATAAAAATTACATTAGAGAAGACTTCAGCTCCAATGTCTATGCTCTGGGACTCTAGCATAGTTCAAACTTATTTTTAATTGTGCTTTTATAATTTTTACGTATAGCTCCTTAAGATAACTTGAGCTGATGCTGTGTTTTGCTGATGGTAACTCTAAACCAGATACTACAATGAGATTCCAGAATGTTTCAAGAAAAAAAAATAGATGAATTTTCTGTCAAAACATTTACAAGATATTTGCAATATTCAAAGGAGATCATGGTTTTAAAATACCATAAATATAAATGGAAATAAAGTTCTGGGTTTTATTTATTTAATTAATAAACCCTTATATGTTCTAAGTGCTTCACATAGATTAACTCATTTAATACTCACAACAACCCCGACAGGTAGAAATAGTTTGCAGAAGAGGAAAGTTTCGGCACAGAGTGGTAAATAACTTGCCCAAGAGCTCATACCTGGAGGGCGAATCTGGGATTTCAACTCAAGTGGTCCTACACCAACCAAACTCTGGGCCCCTGATACTGGCTCTGCGAGAGATAATGTTTGGGTTTGTCTCACCTGCTTCGCTCACTGTTCCCACCAGACCTCCTCCACCCTCACTTCTAACTACCTCACATAAGTGGTGCTACCTACTGCTTTAACAAGGTTGTTTTTCAACATCCTCAAACTGCCTTAGTACTTCTACCCTCACGTATTAAATAACTCTGGGAAATTTGTTTTTGACCGTCTCCCCACTGTCTGAATGCACGAGTATGTTTACAGACAGCTGGTAAACCCAATACAACCTGATGCAGTGACTTCAAATAGGAGGAAATGGCAACTCCTAAACTAAGGTCTGGCTTGTTCCTTCAGTTCTTCCTTGGCTTTCAATGCTACCCAGATGTCTGTGGCAAATTCCTCATCTTGGCAATTAGCTTTTGTTTAACAAAGATCAATACATTTGTCAATGGGGCCTGTGCTGACTACTCAGTTTCTAATCTCAGAAAGTTTGTTTATTAATGGGTTAGCTGATGTCTGGTTTGTTCAGTGTGGCAAAGGGCCAATCTTTTTTTCTGTAATTTGTGCAGTAGGGGATATGGGGTCTCCCTCCCGTTGGCATCAATGACCATGAAATCAGAGACCACTCCCCAACTGAAAAATTACAGAATGGAAGAGGAAGAAAGTAGGGATATGATTCCATTTCTTAAAATGATTTTATGACTTAAATTTGATAGTCTCAACATTTATAACTTATTTAAATCAGTTTCCATCAGACCATTATGTAACAAGTTCAAAAGAGATATGTGTTCTCTGCTGAAATTTCAAATATAGATGCACGACATTTAAATAAAGTTTCCACAGCATTATATCTTGGGGTTTTGTTTTTGTTGTTTATGACTATGCAGAATGGTCTTGTATACAAAGATGCATAACTAAGTTTATTGAAGCTGAATTTTCCATGGAAACTGTCCAGTGCTCCCCCAAACTGCAGGCACTTTATCTGACAGTCTTTCTTTCTCCAGATAATGGCTGGCAGCAACCCACAGTGTGGAGGTTATATGCTGCACTTTTGAAAAAGTCTTGAATGGAGCCATTGTTCCCCTGAGATGGTCTGCGTATTTCACTGAACAGAGAGCAGGGTGTAAAAAAGGCACCTTGTGTGCAATTGCTGGCGAGGTTGGGGAGTGAATTAAAATCTCCAGAAAGTCTGGGCAGTGCTGTTCAGAGGAGCAATGAACCCTCTGGAAGCACTGTTAGCTCAGACATTCCAATGCAGTGAGGCAGCCTCAGGGACACGGCTCCCTCCAGTCTCATTTGGAGATGGAGCAAAGGAGCAAAGGGCCGAGCAAAGGACATTGATCTGGACCTGCTCTCTTTGCAAAGATTTGGGGAAGGCGCCCTCTTCCAGGGATGGGGTGATCTTGACTATCACACTCAGATAACTTCCCTGCCCAACGGACCTAGGCTTGCCTTGAGTAAGAACAGTACAATGACTCATTTGGAGGAGTCCACGTTAACTGCTTGAGCATCCACCAGTTTGTAACAATCTAATTCCTGTGAGTTTAATTTAAAAAAAAACAAATACAAGTCTTTGGGGACTCCAGGTGATTGATGATGTTTGATATTACTAGATTCATTAAATGCATTATAAAACCATAATATAAAACTATATTTAAATAAATAGCCTACCCTTGTTTGCTGTTAGTGATGCTTTCTTCTTCCTGGCCCCTCCATTCACCTGCCCAATGCAGAATAGGCTCAGGGGTTGAAGTAAATGGCCACTCCCAACTGCTCCAGCACTAAGATCTCAAGCTCTTAATGAACAAAATTTCCTCAGAGTCTTCTGCAGACACCGTGCCAAAATCAGCTCACAAGGGAGGAGGTAATGTTGATTTTCATTAAAATCCTAGCGGTGAGAAAACAGCAAAAACAGTTTAAGTACCAAGCTGGGCACATTTTTCTTATTGGAAGGATTCTTTGGTGCCCTCCTGTGCATTCTTGTTCCAACCACTCCTGAGTCCTGGAAGCTCAAAGCAAGGGAGGTCACTTTTACCAGTGGACTGAAAGAAAAGGTCAAACTTGAGCAGAAGGAAAGTGTGTGGGAAGAAGTGGTGATGCTCTAGGTCAAGGCTCAGGCTAAGGGCAGGTACAGAATTGGAGTGGGAGATATCATGTTGGGTGGTCCCTATGAACCAGGAATATGTTGGATTCGTACAGTCATACGGAGTTAGTTTGGAAGGCAGTAGGGAGCCAAAGAAGGTTTCTGCACAGATTAAAGTTGTAAGCGAGAAAGAATAATACGGTTGTGGTGTGAGGAATGATTCAGAACAAGGAGAGGACAGATGGGGGGAGTTATGGGCCACAGGATTTGGCCCTGATTGAATGTAGGAGGGGCCAGACCTATGGAAAGGTCATTTGTCCACTAGAATAGGTACAGAGGGAGGAGGAACAGCTTTAGGGGAAAGGGAGGGGGATAATAATTTGATTTTCCTCCAGGTCCCTGGCTCTCTTGACTGCCAACTAGGTATAAAAACCACCCCCGTGTCTGGGAAAGGCTCCGTGCAGAGGCTGTAGTTTCTGGCAGTGGTGAACATCTTCATGTTTGCTTCAGCAATGAAAAAGCACTGGTTTTGGAGTCCACAGACCGGGGTGGCCGCTATTAGTAGCAAAAGAAGTATCTCTAGAGCCAGTGTGCTGGGTACATTGTGGTGCTCCATAAATATTTGTTAAAAGAATGCATGACCAAACGGATTAGAGACTTGGTGCTTCCGCTTACTAGAGTAACTTTAGTCAACTAATTTAACCGTCATGAGCCTCAGTTTCCCTATCTGTTAAGCACGGACGGTCCCCCGGGAGTAGGTGTGCGACTAAATTCCCGCAGTCTGAGGTGTACCGAGTTCCCGCCTTTCCCGCGGTCAGGCGACCAGGCAGCGCGCTCGCCAGCTCTCGCCTGGGCCTGGGTCAAGGGTGGCCCCCGGGGGCCCAGGCCGGGCGGGGGTCGTGCTGCAGGCCGCCAAGCG
>NW_006494611.1:13557533-13597658 GCF_000325575.1 Pteropus alecto | reverse complement strand
CGCCTCCCGGGCACTTGCCTGGTTCTCGCGCGCTCCTGGCTGCCGCTCTGCCGCTGACACACAGTAGCCGGGACACCCGACGCCGCTAGCGACAGGCGCGTCCCTGGAGGACGCTGCGCTGGGAGACTCCGACGCGACTGGCCATAGGAGGAAAGGTGAGGAAACGACCCTGTTATGTAGCTCGGTTCGTGAGGATGGGAGAAGGGGAGAGATGGACTTCTCTCTGAATCCAGGAGGTCCGCCAAGGGCGGTCGCCTGGCTCCGCGTACCTGGCGGAAGTGTGGCCCCCTCCCTCCGACCCCAACCCGCGGAGAAGTGAGGCAGGCAGCTCCCGGGGGAACGCAGGCCAGCCCTCGCCCTGGAAAGTGCCTCCTTCTCTGCTTCAGATGTTTGCCTCAGGTCCCCACTTCATTTTGTACACGGTGTGGAGGTGGCCGGTACAGAGAAGAAAAGTATAAGATCTTTTCGTGGCAGTACCTAGCAACAGTATTTCAAAGAAGGTGCCCAAGAGATTGTTCCTGGAGAGATTTATCTACATCAAGTCCTAGAAAATACAGTATTGGACCGGGCCTCACTTGAAGTGGTAATCAGAAGTATGGCTACGTCTTTTTTCTTAAAGTCCTTTAGTGCTGTGATCATGAATAACCTAAAGCTAGAAGTCCTCCATGGTGGCCAATGTTAAATGCACAGTGTAAATTTATGGGGTTCCCCTCCCCCTTGCCTAGTATTTAAACCATGAGACGGTTGGTTCAACTAATTCAACCAATTATTCAGTGTAATAAAGATTAATCATTTAAAGATTTATGAGCATCTTTTTAAATAGTGAGCTTCCTGAATAGATGTTAAGTAGGATTCACTTCATTGAAGTTTTATTTTCACACCGTTCATAATTTTAATTGCATCATATAGAACTTGTCAGTAGATCATTTAGATCTCTGCAAGATTAGTGTGTTTCCTTGTGTTTCTGGTAGGAACCCTTGGTAGGGATAGGGTGGGGCCGCTGCCGCAGAATGGGCACAGCAGAGGTTGAGAATGCTGGACCCTACCAGGGGGAATTTTTGAGAGCCTGCCTTGGGAGGTGGATGCAGGTGACCCTCCAGAAGCCCAGTTGTCATTGGGGGAGAAGGGGAAGTGGACAATCTCTGGATACTGTATGTAGCCCTGTCTTCACAAATACTTTCTGAAGAATGCCTGACGATGCTGTCATCTAGAACGTTCTTTTCTCTTCCGGAATGCCCTTCCTGCCCCCATTTCACCACTCTAAATCTTAACCAGCCTTCCAACTGAGATTTGTTTCTTCAGTGAGGTCTTTCCTGATACCCCAACCCTAAATAGTCAGCCTTCCCCTGCTCTGATTCCTACAGCATTTTACCTTTCTGACTTTTCTCCTCTCTGCCTCTTTTGAGAGTTATTTATGTAGACATCTCATTTTTCTCCACTGAAGGCATTGACTGTGGCTTTCTTGGCACAGTGCTGGTACCTAGAAGGCCTTCTAGAAATAATTATGGGCTGGTATTAAATGTTGACTCATTTTTCAATACAAATCTCTGCTTGGGAGAAGGAGAGGATATAATTGAAAGGATTTAGAGAAAAACGTACTATTTACCATTCTCATTGTCCTCCATTTACAAGGGGGGTGGAATTTTCCATATACCCAGGAGCCATGCATAATAATCATCTTTGGTTTATGCCTTGGGATCAAGTAAGAGGTGAGATTGAGCTGGAGGGATGTTCTTCCAGTCTTTCTAGTAACAAGCTTCTTGGATGTGCTCCAAGGTTGACCTGTGTCATTAAAAATTCTAGGCTCAAGTGGGTTGTGGTGAAGCTAGATTCCAATGAAGTGGTTGGTTTTGTTTGTTTGTTTTCTGTTTGCAACTGGCCTTAGTCACAGTCTTCTCCGGGCTTTCGTTGTATACCTTAAAAAATTCATTTGATGTGCAGTTTGTTACCTACAAATTTCTAAATGAATGAATCAACATTGAAGAGAATTGTGTATCATGTTTTCTAAAGCAGAGAGCAGGGAATGTTTCCCATGTCTGGGCAAGAGGAGATATTTGCACAGAGTGAGGCGGCTTCACGTTTGTGTGTTGCAGTCCCTGCCTTCCACACACCTGGCTGGCAAGCAGCCTGTGTAGGACAACTGCTTTGGTGGGGGCTCCTTCTCTTCTACCTGGGCTACCTCTGGTGTGGTTTGGGGAGGGGCATCCAGGGAACACAACAATTTAGAGCTTCTGGATTCAGAAGGGAAGCAGGGAAGAAGCCAGAAAAAACGATAACAGCTAGAGTGTGAATTTGTTTGATCAAGTTGCTTTCTTCCCAACATTTGGTTGAGATCTTGGCATTGAGTAAGTGGGAATTAAGTTGGAGAGAGGGAAGGCAGGTGATTGGGGGGCATGGTGTTCCTGTAGAAAGGCTGGTAGGTGTTGATAGGGACTTAGGGAAGCATGTAGCCCAGTTATATTGGGTCCCTAAGAGGAGAGTTGGAGATGTGATGTTGAGAATGAACATGTCAAAGATGTACTTTGCTATGGGCCAACCATGGGGCCTGGAAAGGAAGACAAAATTCTTTTAATGTCATGTGGTCCTTTCTGCTCTGGGGTGCGGAATTCAGGCTTGTTTTTATTAATGCTTTACTTCATCTTTGTTATGGTTTAAATAGATTTTTATGGGCCAGATTGGAACCTAGCCCTCTACAGCTGTCCAATATGGTAGCCACAAGCCACACATGGCTATTACATTTAAATTGAAATTAGTTAGAATTAAATAAAATAAACTAGCCACATTTCAAATGCTCAATAGTTACATGTGACTAGTGGCTACCATACTGGACAATGAAGACATAGAACATGTCTGTCATCTCAGAAATCCTGCCCTGGAATATCGTTCTAAAAGGTTAATGCCTATTAATCTCCAGGGTATGGATTTTCAAACCAAATTTAGTCATAAATTAATATTTTTCTGTTTATAGTCCCCTAGTAAGTCTATTTAGATGACAATAATAGTAGCTGTTGTTATTGGTAATACTTACATAGTGCTTACTACATGCTAGGCAGTGTTCTAAGCACCTTACATCTATTCATTCATTTAATACTAACAGCAACATTAAGCAGTAAGTACCAGAGATCTGTTATCCTTACCAGCAATTCCAAAAAAAAAAAAAAACCTCTGAAAAATGTGGTTTAGACATATTTGCTATACATCCCAGCTACAGGGTATGGCATATGTACTGGCTACCCTAACAAAAGCTAAAAAACTTCTGGTTTTGAACAAGGGAGTATGGACCTTCGTTATTATGCTCATTTTAAAAATGGAAAAACTGAGGAACTACAGGGCTAAAAGTAACTTGCATGAAGTCTCAACAATATAGTGCCAGAGCCAGGATTCAAAACAGGCTGGCTCCAGACTTCATTCGCTTGACCACTGTGCATCAGCCTCTGGGCCCATCACCCAAAACAAATGACTGACCCTTTTTTGGCTGGGTGAAACCAAATAGCTTTAACTCTTTTGATTAGAAAGTTTCAGATAAGGCTATGGTTAAATTGTTTAGCAATTAAGGTTTTGAAATACTATGAATAGTTAAACCACTATCACCGGTATGCTTAGCAATTGTTTATCTTGCCCCTTTTCACCTTGTGTCAATAACAGTTTTGAGCCATTCTCTGAGTAAAAACTGGTAAGTAAGAGGTCATTCATTGTGGGCATTGGTTAAGCCACTGGTGCTTGTTAAAACCTGTGGCACATGGCAGTTTGTATACTCCTAACTGTTGTGGGGTAGAAGGCAGTGGATGGTTTGGTTCTGGTGTATATTGACTTTTGGGTTCTGAGACTTCCTGGTATGGTTTCAGAGGACCTGGATCAATCTGACTCAGCTGGAAGTTTCTCCAAGGGAGACTCTTCTTTTGGGAGGTAGACTAGAACTGCAGGGCTAGTCTTGGGTCAGCAATGGACTTTTCTCTCTCTCTCCACATAGTGGCAGGCCTAAGTGGTCCATCCATGGATTTTTGGTCCATATCTCCATTTGTATAAATTCTTGAGTAACCCTAAGTTTTCTACTTTGAGTATAAGAAAATGTTATGAATGCTCAGCTACCCGTGTGGATCTTTTAGTGGGGCTCTGCAGCACCCCTGTCTCTCTGTACCTCGAGAGTGTGTATACCTCTTATGGCACAGTCTTTAAGACTACTAATGGTCATGATGCCCCCTGGTTATAATGGCTTAAGGTATAGGACCAAGTTAGTCTGTTCCTGTACCTACAGGGGCCCTAGAATCAAATTTACCTGGGTTTCCATAGGCTTTGCCACTTACTAGCTCTACAACCTTAGGCATGCAATTAACCTTTCTGGTTATCTGGTTGTTATGAGACCTAAGTAAGATAATTCACCTATAGCACTTTGTATAGTGCCAGGCATAGTCAGTGCTCAAAAAGTTAGCTACAAATATTTGTTAGTTTTTTCCTCTAGGACCACTTAAATCTTGCCAGTCTGTAATTGTAGGCTTTGAAGAGGCATGTGTGGTAGGCTGAATAATTTTAATGGCTTCTCAAAGGTGTTCAAATCTTAATCCTCAGAACCTGTAAATATGCTACTTTATCTGACAGAAGGGACTTTGCAGATGTGATTAAATTAAAGATTTTGAGGCAGAGGATTATCCTGGATTATTTTGGTGGGCGCAATCTGTTCCAGAGGTTCCTTGGAAGAAGAAGACAAGAAGATCAGAGTTCCTAGCAGGAAGTAGGGGGTAATGTGAGAAAGGAGTCCTGAGCCACAGAATGCAGGCCACCTCTAGAAGCTGAAAGAAGGAAGGAAAAAGATTCTTCTCTAGAGCCTCCAGAGGAAATGCAGCCTTGCCAACCCATTTTAGACTTCTGGCCCCCAGAAGTGCAAGATCATAAATATGTACGGTTTAAGCCACTAAGTTTGTGGCAATTTGTCACAGCACCAATGGGAAACTAATATGGTCAAGAGTGAAATGAAAGCTAGCAAAATAAGAGATCAATAATAGGCAGCATTTAGTGCAGACTTTGCTAGGTACTCTTTTCTGTACTTTGTATATATTAACCTGTCATCCTCACAACAACCTTCTGAATCAGAGTTCCTAGCAGGAAGTAGGAACTCTGATCTTTTATTCTCTGCATATCATAGAAGAGAAAACTGAGGCACTGAGAGGTTAAGTAAGTTGCTCAAGTTTATGAAGCTAGTATGGGATAGAGCTGGAATATGAATCCAAGCAGTCTGGCCCTCTTAACTGTTTCCCAAGCTACTCCCAATGGCAGACACTGATGTGTTAAGTCTGACAATATCAGCTACCAAATGGTAAGCTACTATATGTATGGAAAAAGCAGTATTTTAATCGGAGAGGAGAAGAGCAATGTAGTTCCCCTTCTTCCCCCAAAAGACAACTGGTAATTGAAGTAGTTGGTAAGTTTTTGCTCTTTTTATCTCATATAATATATGTGGACAGCTTGAAGGCAGAGGACGCTGGCTTTGGGAGCAGTTCCTGTGCTAGCCTCCCTCTCATGCTCCCACCTCTGTTCTTACAGCAGCCTCCCTCACTCACCACAGACCGCTGGCCCTAGTGCCCTGTTGGCTCTGCTTCCCACCTCTGCCTGTTTATTGGATTTGCCTCATTCCTGACTCTCTGCTCCAGCCCTGAATTCCACCTCCTCTGGCCCCTCAAATACTCAAACTTGAGATGATTAGTGTCAGGGCCCAGATTGTAAGGTGCCTCTGTGACTGCTATTGGGGGGTGGGGTGGGGTGGGGTATTTTTTCTTTTTTTGTTTGGTTTAACTGGCTGTTGTTGGTTTTCTAGTTGTGTTTCTTTTGTTTCCTCAAGCACATAATTCAGTGATATTGGTTTGGACAAGGGGTTTTTAAACCGTGTTCCAGGAGTGTTCAGGGCCTCTGCTGGGTGACAGAGATGAGAATCTCAGCCCTTTGTCCTGCTCCTACTGAGCAGCCCTGCTCTTACTCATTTTATATATTGGAGTTCTGCCTTAAATTTTGCATGAAAGAGGGGGTTCTATTGCTAGAGAGACAAAGAGAGGAGTTTAAGAACAGAACTTTCTCCTCTATGTAATGGAAAGGACAATAGTTAAACCTACCTAATAAGTGAGCTAATTCATGTAAAGAGATTAGAACAGTGCCTGATATATAGTAATAATTCAATAAACACTAGCTCTAAATGATCTTCATTTTTATTATTACTGAGTTTCCCAATGAAGTGGCAGAGTAAGAATCTAGCCTCTTGTCTTCACAGGGTTCTGCTTTTTGGTGATGCTGTAGCTAGGGGTTTTAACTTTCATTATTCCTCTCTGTTTGCCTGGTTGCCACTGAAATGCCCATCATCCCTGACCATAGGGGACTTCAGGTGCAGCGATGCAGCCTCTACCCATGAGACCTTCCTGGGGCCCCACTGCTTCTGCCAGGAAGTCCCGGAGGACTTTTCTCCTTTCCTCCCCTGCCTGCCAGCTGTAGCGGGCAGGAAGTAGGAGCAGACTGAAACTCCAGTCTTCTCCCTGCTCCTTCTCTAAGACATTTGGTCTCTAATGCAGACTTATAGTCTTGAATCCTTTCCCTTCTACTCTTAGGGCTTGAGAAAATAATACAAAACAAAACATAAACATAAACATAAACAGGAAGTTTAACAGGGATATTGGTCAAACAGTGCCATTTGACTTACTTAGCGGTGGTATTGCTGCCAGCTCTGTGGAGTGATCTGCTATGTGGTGGCTCCAATGAAAAGTGCTCCATTTATAAAAATACTGGAAGGTGTCCCTACAGAGGCACTGATTGCACATACACACAAGTCCAGACCTGTAACAACATGTGAGCATTTATGTATTTTTATGTCTTTGTAGGAACAGCTACATTATAATAATATAGTGGTAAGGTTGCTGTATTCAGAATTAAGGAAGGGGCAGAAGCAAGGAGAGACTATTTTGATGACTTCATTTTAGGTTTAAACTATATAATATCACTGACTATGGAAAATCCAGGGAATGGAAAAAAAATCATTGGGAAAAACACATGTGACCAAGTGCATACTATACACATCTGGGATTAAAATATCATATAACACAGTTTAATTTGGATATCACTGGAACTGGTTCACGTTACTGTCATTTCTAAAGAAAGTTTCAATTCATTTGTTATTATTATTAACATGAACTCAGATTTCATTGATGAACATAATTTCACCTATGAAATGTTTGCCTGGAAGAACTGAAGCACTCTTTAATAGCCTGGTTTGTCAATCTCAAAGAGGTGGATAAAATTCAAAGAAGTTAAATATTTTGGCATGAAACTGTATTCCTTTTTTCTCCCTAAAGGCAGAATGAATTTGGATGACAGAGCAGAGCATGAGCCTCACTTGGTCTGCAGTTTTGTTAACTGCTGGAGTCTGAGCAGATTCCCGATTCACTTCTCTGCTACTCAGCAGGCTAATTAGTCCCTAATTCAGCCTGGTTTACTGTGCTTGAGGTTTTTCTTCCATTGAGCCTCTGGCATAGTTTTAAAATTCACAGTGGGAAGGATTGGTAAAGCTTGAGGCAGTTGTGAAAGAAACATGCTCAATTATTATTTTAGTCTAAGAGAAGAAGGCAAGAACTTCTTAAGCTATATGCATGGAAGCTATAGAAATGTGCAAAAAGAACTCCAAAAAACAACTTTCCTGGACCATCAAGTGCAACATAACAGTCAGGCAGCCTTGTGGGTTCTCCTGTGACATTGCCTGGATCTCGGTTTTTTGACTGCTCTGTGCTGACTGAGAATGGGCCAGGCCTCACCAACGCCAAGTCATGGGATGGCTGACAACAGGTGAAGTGTGTTCCCGATTCAGGCTGGCAGGCCCAGATATTATTAGTTACAGAGGATAGGAAAGTTTTTCTATGCTGTGTATTTCTAATGAATTATCACTATCTGAACAGCCAGGTTTAAAATATATCACTATTTAGGAGGTATTAATTTTAAAAAGTATCTTTAACGCAAAACAAAATGTATTTTAACAACTACTATTTTATCCTTTAATTATTAATACAGACATTATGCGTCTGTTTATGATTCATTTATTACTTTTTTTATTGTATGCTATGACAGCCAATAATAGAATTGAGGGCTAGAAGGGAGGGGGTCCAAGTTCGGCCCTCTGACTTTTAGAGTTGAAGGAACTGGTCTCCTGAGTGACTCAAGGATTTGACCAAAGCTACCTAGCTGGAGAGTGGCAGAACTGGGACTTTTGTTTGCTTTAAACAAAAATTGAGATCACACAGTAGATACATAACACACAATTGTGGATCTGGGATTCTTTGCTTAATATTCCATCATTAAGATGTTCCCATGCCATTTACTGTTTCCAAACCTTGATTTCAGTGGCTGGGTCTCACTCTAACAGAGGGATTACCCTTTCCCCTATGGCTGGAACTTCAGTTGTTGATCTGCAATATTTTTCTATTTAAATAACTCTCCATTGTCCAGATCTCTAACTCTTCAGCACAGAGTTCTAGAAGTGGAATTACTGGGTCAAAGTATAGAACTTTTTTAAAGGCTCCTGATACATACTACCAAGATGCTCTCCAAAAAAGGTTGTACCAATTCGTACTTCTTCTAATGATGTACTACAATAATCTTTCCAGTGTTATGTCATTGAGATACTGGTTTTGTGATATCTCTCATTTTTATTATTTTTGCCAGTTTTATAAGCAAAACTTGATATTTTATAGTTTGAATGTGCATTTCTTTGATTATTAGAAATAGAAAAATAGACATATAAATTTGCTTTCTCTTTGTTAATTATTTAAATGTGTCCTTTGTCCATTTGTCTTATTTTACTTGAGGTTTCTTTAATGAATTAAGAATATGCCTTTTATCATGCTTTTTTGTAAGCATTTTCCTATCTTTGTCATTCAATGCTGTTTTTCTCAACTAGCACTTTTTCCTGATTACGAAATAATACAAGTTAATTTTGGATAATTTGGGAAATAAAGAAAAGCACAATAAAGAAAAAGTCTGAAGTCACGCACAATTCTGTCATCAAGAGTAATTACTAACATTTGGGTCATAGTTTTCTAGAGTTGTTTTTTTTTTGTTTCCCAAACTGAGATCATGCTTACATGTTTTATAATTTGCTTCTTCACTTAACTTTGTTAATTATAATTAAGTGATTTATTCCCACTATGGGATACTATGTATAAATGGTGATAAAATATCCTATTTTTCATGTTTTTAACGTAAAGAACATTTTCATCTTCATATGGCAGACAAATCTTTGTCCTCCCCAATGATTACTTCCATGGCCTTCAAATTTGTAGTCTTTTTCTACTTTCTGTGATTAACTTTATTTTTTAGCTTTTAAAGTTTTTAGCTATATTCACCTTTTCCTTTGAAATCAGTTTTTTGTAAATATGGTGAGTTGAAGACCTAACTTGTTTTCTAAATACTTAATCTTAATAGCATGTTTATTTACTCATGTGTATATTTATATTCTTTATATAATTGCCTTAAATATTTATTGGATAATCCTAGATGATTTCTAACCTCATTTTTGTATATTTTAAAGTCAGTTTTAGGCCTAAGATATTTATCTGTAAATTCTTGAATGAGTATCACATTGTTTTAGTTATATTAGCTTTATAACATATATTAATATCACATAGAGCAAATCTCTCTCATTATAATTATTCAGATATTTATTTTTCTTTGCTTATTTTTGCAAATTAAATTTTGAGACATTTTGTCACAATCTCAAAAATCCATTGTGATACCTCATGGGATTATAATAAATCTATATAATAATCCAGGAAGAGTTAATATGTTTACAGTAGTTAGTCTTTCCATACTGGCATATTTCTTAATGTACTCAAATTCTTTTATATCTCTGTTAAGTTTTGTAGTAGTGTTCATATTAATTATATATTTCTTACTCATTTTTAAAAAATATTTTCTATTTAATCCACTTAATTTTTAGCTGATTCTCCTAGCTTTTTAGATAGAGAATTGTGTTGTCCACGAATAATGATTACTTCACTTTTAAATCAGAAATTCCTGGACATTAATAACAAAGAGTGAGGATAATAAACCTTTTTATTTTATTCCCGAATTTAATAGACATGCTTTTCATATTCACTCGTAAGTATGATGTTGGCTTAAAATCACTTTGAGGAAGTAATTTTATAGTCATAGATTTTTAAAATTAAAAGTTTAATTTTTTAAAATGCCAGAAATGTAATCTTTGAGATGTTTCTATGCTTTTTTTCACATTTGACCTGATGATGTGTTAACAAATTTTCTGTCATTAAAGTATGTTTGAAATCTCGTTGTGGCTGTTTGTTATCATTTTGTTAATAAATTATATCTCTAAAATAGAGATTAATCTAGAACCTGTTTAGATTTTACTTTGGATTTTTTAAAAATTAGCTTTATTTTAGCCGTGGTCATCAAAACCTTGTATTAAAATTAGCTCCCTGCTCCTGGATATGCATAAATTGAATTTCAGGAGACCCCTGCACTTTCTTGAGAGTGACAGGGTTAGCTTAAATTGGAATGAGGAGTTGGGGACACTCTATGTGAGAGAGAATAGGGAGAATACAGCGCCCACCGTAGATTGGTTAACTGGGGATTGTACTCTCGAAGGAAGTTTTACTGTTAATCAAGAGTAGTCTCTAAGTTTGCTCATCCTGTAAGATGAAACTAGAATGTCTTTTTTTTTTTTTTAAACCGGGACACTCTCAGTTCTTTGTGCTCCTCATAAGATAGACAGAATTACTATTAAAGGGTTAGGTACCATCCTTGAGGATCCCAGGCACGAAATGTGGATCTTTTTATCAAGTAATGGGATGTTAAACAGCAGGGCAGCAAACCTAAAAGCCAAAGCTTGAGCTGCAACGTTACCTTAGAATCTAATAGTAGTCAAAGCAATGTCAAGTCTTAGTTTAGGTGAAAGGTTTTTTATTTTTAAAAAGTGTTTCTAAGGCATATAGAAAGGAAGAGAGAAAGCAGTTATAAGACTTAAAAATATTAAATGGCAAATACTTTAAGTTTGCGTTTAACCAGGAGAATCTGAGACTAAGATATAAGGAGGTGGTTAGTTGTCTTTTGATCTTAGCTTTCTTCCTCTCTTGCTGCTTACATGTTGTCCCTTTTTTCTTACAATTTTGTTTTTTCCCAACTTTCTCTTCTCATCCACTTAGTACTCATACATTCAGCAGTCATTTCGAGTCACTCCTAAATGGCACTATGCTGGCTGATAAGAGATGTTGGTGAGCAAGATCCCCCCAGCTACTGCCCACCTGAACTTATCTGAGCTAGATGATAATATACATGAGAACCTAATAATTCCAACAGTTTTTGGAAAAAGATGTTACTCACTCTCTCTCTTAATATTTCAGACATTTACTTTCTTTATGGATAAGTAATATCAAACATGAATAAAGAACCATTTATAACTTGTAAATTTTGACAATATTTTATTGAAGGGGCTTAATTAAAACTCCGTGACTCGACTCATGGGAAAGAAGCTTCTATTGCTCCTACCTGGTGTTTTCTCTAGTAAAACATTTTTGTCCTTGTTTTTTTCCTTTCCGAAGAAATTTCTTTTCAACTTGAAGGATTCTGGAAACAAGGGCTCCTGGGACTGAAGGCAGCACATTCCAAGGACTAGAAAAGAATGCACAAGGAGAGGCAGCAAATGCTCACCTTGTGACTGGCTCTATTCAGGGTAGAGGCTCAGGGGAAAACTTGGGAGAATGCCCAGGACATTGGTTACTTTTGTATTGAGGAAGGCATTCAGGTTCATCTGGAGTAACTAGTTCATATAAATGCTCTGCTGCTGATTTATTGCTTTATTACTCTTCTTGAAATTGAGTACTATTGGTTGGTTCTGTAAAGAAGAGTATGTTGACTGCATTCCTAATTTTATACCCAGGATTTGCCATTAAACATCTTTCAGTCCTATTAGTGAGACAGTGTACAAATACCTGAAATTTTCGCTGTCCTTACCAAAATGTGTCCTGGGCCAGCTGTCAAATGCCTTGAGTCCAGGAGAGGGAGCTGTGGGCTGGAGTTTTCTGGTGCAGAGCAATGGCTTGATTGAGGCAGGGCGTGGCTTGATGGAAAGGTGTTTCTGCCTGGGAAGAGGTAAACCAATCCTTAGAAGGCTTGTTGACAGGAGAGCTTTAGTTGGCCAGGTGGGCAGGGTCTTCTTTGTTCGCCCCACATTTATGTTGGGGTTCCTTATAGTTTTGACATCCATCTCCATGAGTTAAATTTACCCTTTACATCAGTGACTCCAGGCCTCTCTGCAGCCTACTTTTCACTCCTGAGGTCTTGCCTGCTTATCTAGCTGCCCGTGTGACATCTCCTCAAGATTAGTGTCTCGAGTTAAACTCAGTCTTTTCCCTAACCTATTTTTCCCATGCTCCCCATCACAATGAAACGAACCTTTATCAACCCACTTGCCAAGACCAGAAACCTCAACAATCTGAGGCCACCCCCACTCAGTCCATGGTTTCTTAGCAGTGGAGGTTTCTCCTCATTCTGCTACCTTCCATTTTAAAGTCTGTCTTTCCCAATAAAGCATATGCTCCATGAAGTCAAGGGCAAGAATTTTGTTGGTGTTCACTTCCATTATCTTCATCTCTAGCACAATATTGAGCCTGTGACAGAGGTGCTCAATAAATACACGTTGATTGACTATATGAGTGGAACTTCCTATCTCCTAAATATCTCTTTAGTCAGGCAGACCCCAGTTCGAAACCCAGCTTTGCTGTTTTTACAAGCTGGGTAAACTTTATTAAGCTATTTTTTAAAAATTATTTGAGATAATCTTTGATTTATAGATTTTTATAGATTTAAGCTATTTTTAATCTCAGTATGCATCAGTATCAGAATCATGAAATAGACATAATTATAGTACTTTGTTCATAGGTTTGTGGTAAGGATTAAATGAAATAAAGCATGTAAAACATGATTATTGTGTTTGACACATGGTATTATCTCTGCTGTTACAAAGATAGGTTTAAAGCCAGAATGTGGAAGGCCTTCAATGCAGATTAAGAGGTGTGTATTTTATCTTCTAGAAGGTGAAGATCCATGAAAGGTTCCAGTGGTGTGGTGGAAAAATCATGAGTTCTGGAATCAACAGATATGGGTTCAAATAAAAACTCTACCACCTAATGGCTGTGAGGCATTTCACAAATTACCCAATCATTCTCAACTTCAGTTTAAAAACCTCTAAAATTAGGATAACAATACCTTGTACCAGGAATTGCTGTAAGGTATAAATGAGGTGGTATATGAAAAGTATCTAACACTAATTTTCTTTTTAAGTTACTTCTTCCCTCCAGTGATAAGCTCTGTATTCCCTTGAAAAAGAGATCTGTAGTCCAGAGGCTTATCTTTGGCTCAGCCCACTGTAACATTTTTATCAGATACTTGGATGAAAGCATAAAGTCTTATTTCCCAAATTTGCAGATGACTCAAAATTGAGAAGATAGTTAATACAATAGGTAATGGAATGGAGGCTCAGAATGACCTCAACAGGCTGGAATGTTGGGCTTTCACCAAATGGGAATTCAGGCATCCAGCAGGTGGATCAAAGCAGGCAGGGGCAAGGAGACCATTTAGAAGGGATTCCACCAGTCTAGCTGAAGGACAGAAAGGATCTGAACTGGGATGGTGTCAATAGCAACAAAAGGGAGTTAACATTTAGGAAGAACTTTTTAGAAAACTCATCAGTATATGACAACTGGGTGCATGTGTGGCTAAAGAGGATTATTGATGACTAGGCAGTTTCCTTTCTGGGTTCCTGGGAAAAAAGAGGTGGCAGTTAATAAGAAGGAGGAAGTTAGGTGGAAGAAATGAATTAGGGAAAGGAGGGAAGACAAGAGTCTGGTTTTGTACATGGGGTGTTGGCTCTATTTAACAGGAAACTGGAAAGTAAGGGCTGTAGCTTGAGGGAGAGGCTGTGTCTGGAAAGAGGCATTTGGGAGTCATCCGCAGAGAGGTGATAGTTGAAGCCGCAGGTGGGAGGGGATGGGATGGCCAGGGAGTGGCCAGTGCTATTCAGAATCATTAGTATTGTTGGCTCTAACTTGAGATAAGGAGGATAAACAAACCCTTGCCCAAGTGGGACTAGTTCCATTGCCTTGCTCTGTATTTTAACTCATTAAAGCAAAGTTCTACAGGATGAAAAAATCTCATAAAAATTATATTTTTGATTTATTTTTAATTACACAAGTAATACATCAATACATTCTTGATTGTGAAGAATGTAAACACTACAGATAAAGTAAAAACTCTTCAATCCCTGTCCAATTCGACTTTCTTCTTTAGAAGTGATCACTGTTACTAGTTTTGGTAGATGTTCTTACAAACTTTTTTCTATATATTTATACAGTTATACACACACATACATATAAAGATATAATTTTGTGTGTGTTTTATATAAGTGAGCTAGTAATATGTTCTGTCCTTTTTATTTTTATTTTAAAAAATGAAACAATATGTTATGGAACTCTTTCCAGGTAAATTTATCTATTTTTAAGTCATAAAAACAAAAAAGTTGTGTTCCTGGATATGAATGTACCATGTTTTATTTAATCATTCCCTTGTTGATAGAATATACCTTGTTTTTGCGTCTGTCTATCCTATAGGTGTTGATTGTTTGCAGTGTATAGGAGACCGTCCAGCAGAAACTGGGATATGTTGGTAAATAGCCAACTAGGAATTTACAAGCTATTAGAGGCAACGAGAAGTACCTAAGGGAGAAGGCAGGCAGAAAATGCTACTTGTTAAAGTTGACATGCTATGGTGGTGTAGGGGAAGGAGATCTTATTCTTTGTGGGGATGCAGAAGTAGATGAGAGAGGCGGAACTATTTGTCTAGATTTTGCAGGATGGAAACAGGTGGATGACTGAAGTGTGCTCTACTACCTCTCACCCACTAGAGGTCAACTACTAATATGCTATTGTATTGACCTTATGACAGGGAATTTCTGTGTCAGGCCCAGCCACTTGCTATGTTTAACCTTGACAAGAGTCTCAGCATCATTAAGCTGGAGGAACTGGAAGTAGTGGGAGAAAGGGAAATAGTGCATGTATGCTAATGAGATGGGGACTTGCACCTAGATCCCCAGGTTCAAACCAATGTTGGAGTGATTGATTTGGAGAGGGATGGGTTGGGTTTGAGAACATTTTTTTTTTTTTAACAAATATCAAAATGAATATACAGAGTTTAAATTTCTCACCTGGGAGTCTCTGAAAATATATCCCATCTGTGAGAAACTGTATATTGTTTCCTTTTCTCTGAGTGCATGGGATTGAGGCAGCTCCATTAAAGGACAGGTAGGAAAGGAAAGGAAGGAGAGCCCTCCTCTGCACCTGCTTTATCCCAAGGCAATCTCTGTCTCTGTCTCCGTTTCTCTGCTTCTCCGTCTCTCCATCTCTCCCTCTCTCCCTCCCTTCCTCCCTCCCTCCCTTCCTCCCTTCCTCCCTCCCTCCCTTCCTCCCTCTCTCTCTCTCCCTCCCTCCCTCCCTTCCTCCCTCCCTTCCCCCCACCTCTCGTTTTTCTGCCTTTGATTCTCGAAACCATAGCATGTCTCATGAATATATTTGGGGCAAAAGTATTTGAGGCAAAACACCAGGGCCCTAATTTGCCTTCTTTTCTGCTGCCTTCACCTAGGGCTCAGAGGAGGTTCCACTTTGGGCTAAAATGCAGAGCATTACACTGATTCTTTCTCCTCTTCCCTCCATTCAGCACTGACTCAGCAACTGTGCACCTCTGCCAGGCTTTTAGGAAACTGCAGTCTCCCAGGGCAAGACGGCCAATTGCAGATTTCACAGGCGGTCCTGAATCAATGACATACACAGCCCATGTCCTCCAGCATTACGACAAGTCTAGCTGGGAAATTTCTTCCCTTGGTATTTCTCTCTAGTTCTCCTAGCCTAGCCCCTCACAACTCAAGTCCTCCCTGCTTGGAGCGTGAAGTCTGGTTCATCTTTTTCTTTTCACTTGTTTCCACTCCCAGCCAAGCTAGACTGGCCCTCTGGGCTAGTAGACCAATGAGTGGGCTCCTCTTTACACAGCCTCCACGGAAGTGAGTCTGAAACACAGCCCTGATTCCTTGCCTGCAAGAGAGTGTCTAATACCCACCTCTCTGGGTACATCTCCCAGCCTCCTTTTTAACCTTCGGCCCCGCCACCTGTCCCCTGGCACACCGGATTCTCCAGCAAATATTACCTGATGCTTTCACTACTCAGAGCTCCCTAAACACAACACCTGGTATTTCCATTCTGTGCCTTTCCTTGGGCTGCTCACTCTTCCCCCAGCCCTCTTTTCTGTGTACTTGAAATTCAGACTAGGTCCCAGTTACTCTAAAACACCTTCTCTGACTACCTCCAGGCCAGATTCACCTCACTGACTTTGAGTTTTCAGTTTAGTATCTATCTCCCCCACTCCACTGGGATAGTCTGTCACCTCTCTGGGATTGAGCCCAGACATGGAATATACAGGCTCTGAGTTCATGCTAGCTGGGAAATTTCTTCCCTTGGTATTTCTCTCTAGTTCTCCTAGCCTAGCCCCTCACAACTCAAGTCCTCCCTGCTTGGAGCGTGAAGTCTGGTTCATCTTTTTCTTTTCACTTGTTTCCACTCCCAGCCAAGGGATCTGGGGCAGGGATCACCTTCGAGGTTCATTTCCTAGATTTGCCCTCCTAGCAGATCCCTGACTTGTTATTTGAGCCTCATTATGGAGAAAACTCACTTAGGGGCCTCACTTTGTCATAAATAATTTGTTTGCATTCTGTTTGGATGGTCTGCTGAGTGAGGCATTATCATTTTAGATTCCAGACAAGTCTCTGCCTAGGAGGAGTGGAGGAGTGAGGAGGGGCCTCACACCCCTGTGCCAAGGTCACAGAAGAGGCCCCTTGAGGCCCTCAGGGACTCCTGAACTGCCTCCCCCACCTTCTGTAGAGTCTTCCCTTTTACAGAGCACCCTGACACACCCAACCTCATTTGACCTTTTATACAAATCACCTTGGGAGATAGAATGAGCCGATTAGACACAGTGGAATAAATGAGGCTGATTCATTTATTCTACAAATATTTATTGAGTTCCTACTATATCTCCAGGAAGAAGACAGTGAACAAAACCAGCACATTCCCAGCTCTCAGGGGTTGTGGTTCTAGTCAAGGGAAGCCAACAAGTAACTAGTGTACAAATAAATAATAAATATAATTTCCAGTGGTGGTAAATGCTCAGAACACTGTCAAGCAGGGTAATATTACAGGAAGTGATGGGTTGTGGGGAAGGAGCAGCTGCTTTAGAGCAGGCAAAGCCTTTTCTGAGGAGATGACATGAGTTGAAATTGGAAAGGTGAGAAGGAATGGACCACATTACCCCTGAGGGAAGTGGGTGACTTGCCGGAAGTCCAAGGTGGAGCTAGCACTGGAGCTCTGAAGAAGGCTCCCCAGTGTCCCTCTGGCTCCTCTCTTCTTTCTACCATCATGGATACCTATGAGTATGTCAGGGACAAGCCGTGGGCAGGCAGGGATAAAGCGTGCTTAAGTGTGTGAGGAAATCTCTCGCAGCCAGCCCAAAGCTGAAGAGGGGCCACCTGAGTGCCAACTTTGCTTTACCTGTGTCTCTCAGTTGTCCCTTTCCCAAGGGATCCCTTAGGACTGAACCTCTCCTCTTTCCATATCAGCAAGAGAGCATGTCAGAGACACCTTCCCCAAGGCAGCTAAGAGATTAGCAGCCTGCCATTATATTTATTGTGGTAAAATATACACAACTTTACTATTTTGACCATTTTTAATTACAGTTCAGTGATATGACATTCGTTCACATGGTTGGTTGTGCAACCATCACTACCACCCATCGCCAGAACATTTTCATCATTCCAAACTGATACTTTATACCCATTCAACAACTTCCTGCCACTTTTTTTTTAAAGCCTTGTTGGATCATGGGTAATGGAGAAATAAATGTCATTTTACAAAAGCCTTCCCTCCAACCCTGATCAATAAAGTCTCCTGTTAATGAAATATCTGTTTAGTCCGAATACAGTTGGTACCAGAATCACCTGGTTGGGGGTGCAGGGTGGCATGTATTAAAAATGCAGATCTCCCTTCCCTTTTTTGAATCAGAACCTCTTGGGCTAGCGCTCAAGCAAGTGTATTTTTACCAAGTCCCCCGCGTGATTCTGATGCTGATGTAAATGTGAGAATTACTAGTTTCAGCCTCATGGGAAGAATATTAGCCAGAACAGAAGAGGTTTGCTATGGAGAGGTAGCTGCCTGGGTTTGAATATCTGTTTCACCAGTGGCTAGGTGAATACATCTGGGCAAATACTTACTCTTTCTCTACCTGTTTTCTTATCTATGTTGGGAATTATGATCATAGTAAGTACCTCACCACAGTTGCTGTAAGATTGAATAAGATTATATAGATGAGGTGCTCAAGTTGGAACCTTGCATGGAAGATCTCAGGTCTTGATGTAGCACAGAGGAGGTGAAGTGACCCAAGAGACTGCTTTGCAGTAGTTATGTTTTCTTAGTTATGAGTAAAGTGAATCAAACTTTACTATTTCAGAAGTGCTTTCTTTATCTTTAGCTGTCATCCTACTGCGGGAAAGCAACTAAGATTACTAGACACAACAGAAAAAAGCATATGCCTGCAGCAATTGAGAAGGTGTAATGTTTTTATTGAAAAATCTTTTCAGAGATGGATTTACATGCAGAAGTTCCTGAACAGCATGGTTAGGTGATTAGTAGTATAATGTATGTAGTACTTATCTGTGGGAAATAATAAACGAGGCTTTGGCCATGTCCTGGATACTTACCATCTCTCCACTTGGGAACAAGAGCAGTTAAAGTTGTCTAAAGAATGTTCTGGATGGTTGGTGCAGTAATAGTTTGAGAGTAAGTCTTACAGCCATTGGTCAGAAAAACTTCCTGAATAGAATGTGGCTCTTAAGAAAGGAAGGTGGAGGGGCCTTGGGAGTAATGAACAGGACACAGAAGTGGGGGTGAATAGGCAGGTTCAGGAAACAGAAGACTACACCATTCTTGCTGAAGTGAGTGTTAAATTAGTGGATTAGAGAGGCTAGTTTTGATCAGATCACCCTTAAACCTGGCTTTGTTTGTCCTGATTAGAATATCACCTAAACCTAGCAAATAGCCCTTTGATAAATTTCTACTAGACTCAGTAGTTTTATGGACCATTTGTACTTGGTGACTAGCATGGAATCTGGCACATCACAGGTGTTCAAAAATATTTGTTGAATAAGTGAATGAATGAATCAGACCTTTTGGTCGACTAGACCTTGGAAGAAAGACTAAGCGATCTGGAGCTGTTATACTTCAAGAATGGGGCAGTGTTTACAAATATATCAAACTGGTGACATTATGCATGATTTTAGTGGGGCAGGCCATATAATTTTCCATGATCTCTTTTTTAAAATAACATTTAGAACACTGGGAAAGGGATTGTTTATGTAGATTTTTATTATGTCCAAAAGTTATTCCTTTAGATAATATAATACTAAACAAAACTGCAGGACAAAAATGGAATATACAGTATAATTTCAATTCTGTAGAAGATGTATATTCATAGGGGGAAAACTGGAAAGAAGTTATAACAAAATTAGGACTTACCTAATTATCTTACCTTATCTTTTCTACTTTATACTTCTCAGCCTTTACTCAAATTTTCTATAGTAAATGTATTACTTTTATAATCAGAAAAAAGTAACAGGTGTTATTTGTTAAACAGTCAGTGTAGAATGTGGTATAAAGCAAACTCTTGCCAAAGTTTGCTTTCAGTTATTTTTTTTATCCCTGAAACTCATCATAAAAATCACAACTGATGTTTGAAATAATGACCTAATGATACTAAAAATCAACCACACCTACCAAGTATAGTTCTATCTGGTTTATGTGAGTAATTAGTGTACTGCGGAGCCTACAATGTCCAGATCCTGAGATTGGCTATATCATGGCTCCTTGTCTCCAGCTGCATATCTCTCAGGCTCCCTGGGTACCCCCTACCCCTATGCACCACCCTCTGTCAGAGGCTCAGGAATGGCTTGAAGGCTGCTCTTTCAGGTTAGAGCAACCTTGCTTGCTTCAGATTGTGGACTCAGCAAACAGCTCTGTACTTTGGGTTACACCGCTTGAAAAATAGCAAAAATACCAATGTATTGATTACAGATGAAATAAACTTAAACTACAACACCACCCCAAAAAACTTGTTTGCTTCATTATTTTTTCAATCAGGTAAAAAATATGAATAATATTGCTTCTCTTCCTTTGGATGATGACTTCTCAGTGGTAAATCAGAGGCACAGCTAAAATGAACTTTGAGTTTTAACGAGGTGTTCTATTTGCATTTTGAACTCTACTGAAAGCAAGATGTTAGAATGACATCAACTGTTTGAGTCAGCTGTTGGCTTGGTCTTCTACCCAGAATTTGATATTATTGGTGAGCATCCATGAGAAACAGGAATAATTTTTTAAGCTTGCCGACCAGTGGACCTCTGAGAATCTTCATTGGTGCTGGTGTTAAATATAATGTAAATATAAAAAAGGAAATGGCTAGAAATGACCATCTTATGTATTAAATATGTGGATTTAAAATGCTTTCCATATACTAAGGCTTTGTGGGGGAACTTCTATGAAACTGGAGAGTTTTTTAGTCTGGAAGATATTTTACTTGGTGTGATGATAAAATGTAGTGAGATATCAGATGTGGGGAATCCAGGTAGGAGGGAGTGCAGGAAGCACAGTCATGAAGAAAAAAGTTTGCAGGAACTGAATCATATCTTATTTTGATTAAATCAGGATCGTTTTACTGAGAGATTGTAATGTGAGAATGTTTTAGGGTAGTAGAGTGGTTCTATTATGTTTAGCTCATCCAGAGTGAGTTAGTTTTCATCACATGTATTTTTAATTATTTGGAAAGACAATTACATTAATTGAGGAATGACTTGTAAAATACCAGTTTGAAAAAGACATTTAGTGAATAGGTATGTTGATGTTGCCTGCCTAACAATTAATTAAAATTGTTTGTAACATGAGCTAAAGTTACTCTAGCTAAATAATGGCAGTTGGCTGCTTGGGGAAACCTGGTATATTTTTGATGCATGGAATGTGTAATACAAGGCTTTCAAGGAAGCCTTCTGGGTCCTTCCCACTTTTCTCTTCCGCTTTGTTGCAAGGCTTCCAAAATATGCTGCCTTGACCTGGTATGAGAACTTTTCAGCACCTGTCCAGGAGGTTCCAATGCTTTTGCTGCGACTGTACTTAGCAAGGGCAGCTTCTACATGCTAGCCCAATTCACGACCTTCCAAGAAACAGTCAGGACACCCTCTCTCCTCTGTTTTCTCCCTGGCATCACTTCCCAAGGCAGAGTCTTCTTATATACCATGACATTCTCTGGGAAGTCTTTGCTGATGACTTGAGTCCATAATGGTGTCCACCATCTCTATCTTCATTCTTTATCTATTGCATAATTAGTACATACACTATTGAATGACTTCCCCATTTTTTAACTGCCTGGACTATACAATTAAGATTTTATTATATTAGCTCGTATCCTTAGTTTTTTCTTTATGGCTCTATAATAATGAATGATTTCCCTGTAGACAGGGATTATGCCTTTCTCTTCTTATAAAGTCACTTGTGCTAAAGTCACTTGTGCACTTGTGGTAAGCACCCGGTAAACTTGTAAAACTTAAAAAATCATTTAGCTGTCTGCACTGAGTGACATTAGAAAATTAACACATATTAAAGTACAAATACCACATATTAACATACAATTGGTTCGTTCTACACGAACCAATAAGTGAGCAAATATTTACTGAGCTTTTATCATTGTACTGGAAGGTGACTTAAAGAAATAAACATGGTCTTCTATCAGGAAGTAATTTATGATGACTCTGGAGAGGTTTTTATAATGATAAGAATAAAAGGTACTATTTTTTGAGAGCTTACCACTTCATAAGATTATTGTGAGGATTATATGAGAAACTATTATTTTCCCCTATATTACAGATATAGAAACTAAGCCTTAGCAAGGTTAAGTGAATTGTTTAAAGTCAACCTATTAATAGCAGAGGTGAGATAGAAATTGAGACTGATTGATTCACTATCCTGATGCTATGCGGTTATTTGAAATTTTCAACATCATATTGTACAGTTGAGTGTTCACTGCTCAGGGATTATTGGCTAAGGGTACAAGTGGGATTGAAATGCAGCCTAGAATTCACCTGTAAAGCTGATGTTGTAAAGTACACAGTTGGGTGGGTATACAATTGTGTAACCAGCACCACAATCAGGATATGGAACACTCGCATCATTCTCAGAAAATACTTTTGTATCATTTTAAAGTCTTTCCACTCCTCCTTCTCCCTCCCCTGCTACCACCTGCAAGGAGCCCCCTGCAACCATTGGTCTATCTCCATAGCTTAATTTTGTGTGCTTTAGAACAGCACTGTCCTACAGAGCTTTACGTGATGATGAAAATGCTCTATATATCTGTGCTGTTCAGTACAGTTGCCACCAGCCACATGTGACTGTTGAGCACTTGAAATGTGACTAGTGCAGCTGAGGAACTGAGTTTTTAATTCTGTTTAATTTAAATTAATTTTTACTTAAAACTTTAATAGCCACATGTAGTTAATGGCTATTACATTGCACAGCACAGGTCTAGAACTTCAAATTAATGAAATTATTCAGTGTCTGGCTTCTTTCACACACCCTAATGTTTTTTGAAATTCATCTATGTTTGTTACATAATCAGGAAATCATTTGTTTTATTGCTGAACAGTATTCTGTTGTATGAATATATTACAGTTTATTCATCTATTGATAGACTTTTGGATTGTTTCCAATTTGGGGCTTTTATGAATAATGCTGATATAAACATTTTCACACAAGTCCATTTGTGGATGTATGCTTCTACTTTTCTCCTCTGAGTGAGATTTTTGGGTTATATTGTAAGTTTATGTTTAACTTTATAAGAAACTGCCAAACCATTTCCAAGAGTGGCTGTGCCATGTTATATTCCCACCACAATATTCCAGTTGCTCCACATTCTTATCAACTTTGAGATGACCTGTCATTTTAATTTTAGCCATTCTGGTAGAAATGAAGTGCTATTGATTGTGATTTTAACTGACATTTTCCTGATGACTAATGATGTTGAATATCTTTTTATGATCTTGTAGGTCATTTATATTTCTTCTTTTTGTATTGTGCTTATTCAGACATTTGCCCAATTTTAAAAATAGGGTTATTTATCTTTTTATTTTTGAGTTTTAAGAGTTCTTTATATTTCTGGATGCAAACTCTTTGTTAAATATTTATATAACAAACATTTTTCTACCATTCTATGGCTCGCCTTTTGAAGAACACATATTTTTAATTTTGATGAAGCTCAGTTTGTCAATTGTTTTTCCTTTATGGTTTGTGTTTTGTGTTCATTTGAAGAAATAGACACGCCAATCGTTGCAAAGATTTTCTCCTATATTTCCTTTCAGAACTCATAATTTTAGCTTTTACATTTAGGACTGTGAGCCATTTTAACTTTTGTGTTTGATATGAGAAAGGGATTTAGGTTCTTTTCTTTATACAGAAATTTTGTTGATATGTCACAATTTGCTATAAGCCATTCACATAATTTTGTGAAGTGTCCGTTCAAGTCTTTTGCCCATTTAAAAAAAATTGGTTAAAATTTTAAAAATTGGGTTGTTTTGTGCTTATTGAGTTATAAGAGTTTTTAAATATATATTTTGGATACAAGAACTTTTTCAGTATGTGTATTGTGAGTATTTTCTTCCAATCTGTGTCCCGCCTTTTTGTTTCTTAATGAGATTTTTTTTGAAAGAGCAGAAGATTGAAATTTCAATTAAGTCTATTTAACCTTTTTTTTAATGTTAAGTGCCTCTGTGATTTGTCTAAGAAATTTTTCTGTATCTCAAACTCATAAAGATTTTTTCTGATTTCTTTTAGGAGTTTTATAGTTTTAGATTTTATGTTTAGGTCCGTAATCCATTTTGAATTAATTATTGTGCATGGTGTGATGTAGGGGTTGATGTTTGTTATTTTTCTATTTGGATCCAGCACCGTTTATTGACTGTCCTTTTCCCATTGAACTACCTTCACATCTCCGATGAAAGCCAATCGACTGTATATGTGTGGGACTATTTCTGGACTCTATTCTATTTCATTGATTTAAATTTCTATTCGTATGCCAGTAACACATTGTCAAGGTTACTATAGTTTTGTAGTAGTCTTGAAATTAGGTTGTATAAGTCATTCGATTTATTCTCCCTTTAACAATTATTTTAGCTACTCTAGTTTTCTATTCTTTACATTTTCTATAAATTTCCAAAATTGTTTTACTACTTGAAAATCAATCAAAATAGTTTACCGTGTTAATCTATTAAAGGAGAAGAATTATGTGGTCATTTCAATAAATGCAGAAAAAGCATTGGGAAAAACTCATTTGTGATAAAAAGAAACTTACAGCAAATTAGGAATACAAGGAACATTCTCAGTTTAATAACGAACATTTAAAGACACTTAGAGCAAATATCTTATTAGATAGTGATGTATTGAATACTATGAGTACAAGGCAATGATGTGTGCTGTTCATACTTATATTAGCGTCATAATTGGTGATCCTAGTCAGTGCACTAAGGCAAGAAAAGATAATAAAAGGTATACATTTTGGAAAGAAGTAAAACTATTTGTAGATGACATTGATATCTATGTAGAAAATTCTAAGTCACCTACAAAATATCTGCTAGTAATAATTGAATTTAGCAAGGGATAAGTATAATGTCTACATACAATAATCAATTGTATTTCTGCCTACTCGTAGCAAACAACCAGAAAATGAAAGGTAAAATAATGCCATTTATAATAGCAGCACTAATATAGGAACAAATTTAACAAAAGATGTGGAAGACCTCTATATAGATAAATACAAAATATTGCTGAGATAAATTAAAGAGGATGTATGTGGAGCTTAAGTGTTGGTGAACATGTGGAGATGTGGGGAGAGTGGCACACTCAGCATGGAAGCTCCTCCCTCTTTCCCCCATACCTTGCCCTGTGCATCTCTCCCATATGGCTGTTCTTGAGTTATAGCTGTTTATAACAAACCCGTAATCTATATTGCAGCTTCTTATTCGTTGATTTTAAAGCAGTAAATTCATTGTGGAGCAAACTGGCAGCAACTGTAAGACTCTTGGCTTCTGTGCTCTGTAGAACCATGGCTTCTCAGGTTCTAGCTGCCTTGGTAGCTCTCCAGCTACCAACCCTTCATGAAAGATTCCAGATGAACAAAAAAATTTTGGGGAACCATGAGAAAATTACTTATTTTAATAATCTATTAAGAGTTCATATTCAGATTGCAATAACAAGCATGACTTGACCTTCCTGTGTAGACTCCAGGGGCCCGTGTGGTTGGCTCTGCCATCACCTCTACACAGCATGGTCATAGTATACACCCACCATCCTCTACCTCCTGTGAGCACAAGCAATTCAGCTGTGTGGCTTTCTATAAATGACATACATGCTATAAAAAAAAGTCTGGCCCTCACAGTAGTTCTTTCTTTCGTGGCATGTAGAGAATACTCAAGAAGAGCTCCCATACTCCAGGATCTGCAAAATTTTCTTGCTCATATATAAAAATCACCTACAATTGAGATAGCTGCTGGGCCCCAGCTATCACACAGTATGTCATATTAATAAAAACCATAAACATACAGGCATTATTTTACCGAAATATAATTTAAAACCAATTTAATTCGAGGGCACATTTTGCTCATAGTATTTTATTTTAAAAATACAATTAGCTGTTTATATAAAATAATGTTAATATAAAGGTATTTTAACTTAAATGTTAGCTCTGAAGATATTAGATATTATTTTATGCAAAGCTTTTAAATGACAGTAAAACAGTTATGAAATGGCAAAGAGAAGTTATATGTATATATACATAGGTGTGTGTGTACATATACATATATTCATGTATATACACACACACACACACACACACACACACACGTATATGTGTTTGTGTGTTTGTGTGGAGAGAGACAGAGCACTAGTGCCAACTAGCTCTATCATGCTTATTTATGGGTTAGAAGCCTCAGTATTGTTAAGATATTATTTCTCTCCAAATTGATTTATCGATTCAAGCCAATCCCAAAGTCGCTGCAGGAGTTTTTAAAAAAGATATTGATGATACTTTTGAGGATCAAGGTAAGATTTGGATTTACTACACTAGATAATTTGGTGCTCTATTCCTTTTCAAATAAAGGAGTGATGTGTTGAAAATAGTGTCTGGGGAAGATTTTTCTTAAAATTGTTTGAGATGCATTGAAACAGAAGGAGGTTGGAATTTGGGAGACTGGAAGTCCTTAAGTAATCCAGGTCCTAATAGACAAGGATTGGGCTCAGATACCAATGAAAGGGAAGGAAAAAGTTAAATGTCTCTTGAGACCAATGGTACGCCTTGGTACTGTGCCAGGAATGTAGAGTGCAGAGTATCTGTAAAACTCAAGTTTAAAGATGCAAGTTCTTTGTTCTTCAGAAGTTCTCAATCCATGCAGGGACCCTACATAATCAATAGCAGCAATATAGTGTGCCATGACATGCTGTAGTGTGAAATATAGGAAGAACTACAGGAAACCCAGATGAGAGCAATTAATGCTGACATTGAGTCCCTGGGGAGTGGGGACTACGCAGGGGTGGTGCCATTTAAATTGGATGATGGATTCTTAGTAGAGTTAGAAAACAAGGGGAATGGAAATGCACAGAGGCATAAAGGGCTAGCCTGGTTCAATAAATGGCAAAAAGACTAATGTAATTGGATATCTTTTCCTTAAGGGTATTGGTCAGAAATGAAGCTGGAAAAAGTAGACTGGGACTAAATCATGGAGGGTCTGATGCCACCTAATGCCATCTTATGCTGTCCACTTTTCTCTCTACTCATCTGTCTTATCAAAAATATGCATCTTTGTGCGCATGGGCTTGTGTGCACACACTGAACTCCAGAATCTCTTGCTGTGATTGTACTACAGTGAAGGAGAGGGAGTACTGTGATTGTTAGAACATCACAATCCTATTTACCTCCACTCTTAGCTTTTTATGTTCTACTAATGTCTCTAACCCCATATTTCTGAGAGAAGGGGTGATCTGCAGGCTGTTTAGAGAATATGTTTAGAGTGAGGATTTCCTTCTTTGTGAGTTTGACAATTGAGAATTAACTTGTTATGGACAAATTTTTTTGTGACCTTTCATTTTACTACATTGGTAGTCTTATCAATGTATTAGTTCAAAAATATTTGTGTGACTTTCTTATCTACCTGTCAACTCCTGCTATCAAATATGCACAGAGAATAAAGATTAGGATATCTCTGGGTTTTCTGGGTCACAAGTCTAGCATCTCAGACTCTGAAACATTTCTAATAAAGAGAATAGAAGTCATGAAGGGTTAAATCTTTGGGGTCTTAGAAAAGGACCCAGATTAGTACACCACTGCCTTTTGGGAATATTTTTAAAGCTTTGTTTCTTTGTGAGTTATGGAAGTTCCAGCATAATAGTTCAGAGAAAGGAGGTCAGGAGGGAGTGGAGCAGCAGACATTCAGTGGTGATGAAAGAGTAAAGACTGACTCATATCATGTAGGGTTTGGGTGTGGATGTGCACACTTACAAATGTGCACACTGTGTGCTTGTGGTAGGAAGAAAGGGAGGAAAGGTTTGTGCAGACAAAATATTTTCTTTAATCTCTTTGCAGAGTCAGCTTTGCAGAAGAGAATGCATAAGTAAATAACTGGCATGATTGCTTGTCATATACATGGTGTTCAAAGGGACTCTATAAAACCCTTTAAGTTTAAAGAAGCAAATAGGACTATTAAGTTCTGTTCCCAGCTTTGACAGTTACCCTAGTATTTCTATTTTCCATGATGGTGAAATTACTGAGCAATTTTCACTTTCTTTAATTGGATGAAATATTCTCTTAAGAACTTCAGATTATTTCATCATTATACATTGTATTTTCCTACTTCTTCATCTTTTTTTACACTTTCCTTCTACCCAAAGTCTCTTTTCTCTACTATGGATACAAGTAATTGCTACCTCTCTGGATAGTTCCAGCTCAAATCCCCCTCCATCAGAGCTTTATTGATCTCCTGGTTTATGGCCATCTTGCCTTCTGAACTCTGTGGAATATAACAGTTATATGGTAAATAGTTGACAGTCATATGATAAAATAGTTTTTGTTGTTGTTAAGCCTCACCCGCTTCCAGCACCTACAATCAGAAGAGATAATATGCTTGTGTTTAATATTTTTCTAATTTATTCTTTATGACACAAAGATTTCATCTGGTTTAGGAACATAAAATTAGAAACATACTAGGAATTAATGAATATAATTTTCCCTCCAATGCAGGAATTTTCTATACAGCTTCCTTGTTATATCACATCTCTAGACTCTTAGATAAGTCATTCAAGTACTCTGAGCCTCATCTGTAAAATGGTATGATATTAATACTTGCCATTATTAGAAAAGTTGGATGCAAATGACAAAAAACTTAAATTAGTTGGAGCTTAAACAACATAGAATTTTTTCTTTCCATATAATTCAGGAAACAGTCACCCAAGCTTGTTTTATTTTGTTTGTTTTTTGTTTTGTTGTTGTTGTTGTTAGTTTTTGATATACAAGGCATCCATTCTCATGTTCACCTCATGGTCTAATATGGCCGCTCCAGCTCCTGATATCATGGCTTCAGTCCGGCAAGCTGAAAGAGAAAGAGGAGAAGGAGAAAGGCATAACCTCTCTCTTCAAGGACACTTCCCAGAAGTTGCAAACCACTTTGGCTTATATCTCATTAGCGGTAACTTAGTCACAAGCTACATCTAGCTGTAAGGGAGGCTGATTAAGTAGTGGCTTTATGCTTGGCTAAAATTCAGTGATTCTGTTATTTAAAAAAATGATAACAGATTTGGGGAGATGATTAACAGTCTCTGCCACCCTACTGATATTGTTATTATAAAGATAAATGAGATAATATGTATACTCTGCTTTGAACATGTCTGACACAGGCTCAATAAGTATTAACCATTGTTTTTGTAATTAATCATTATAGGTAGTCATCCATTTACACTAATTTGTTCAACATATATTGAACACCTGTTCTGCTGATACCATGCCTCTCTCTGTTTAAATTCCAGAGAAGACTACCATCCAGGATAGCTTGTCTTTTGTTGAATAGCTCTAAAAGTTAGGCAGTTCTTCATCAGACTAAGCCAAAACATTTCTCCCCGGTAATTCATTTGTCTTGGCCCTGATCCTACCTTTTGGAAACAATATGAAGCAAACCTATTTCTTCATCTCAGTTCTTCAAATATGTAAAGGTTGCTATTAAACCTGGTTCCCAGTTAGTTTATTTGCTCTAAACAGGCATTGCATTAACTCATTTATCTAGTGTATGGTTTGGCAAATGTTTTCTAACGAACCAAAGAGTAAATATTTTTCACTTTGTGGCCCACATAGTCTTTGTCACAACTTTTCAACTCTATCATTGTAATGCAAAAGCAGCCATAAGCATTACGTAAATGAGTAGCCAGTTACTGTGTTCCAATAAAATTGTATTTACAAAAACAGATAGCAGGCCTGATTGTATAACTTGTATAACTCAAGTATATACAAGTTGTATAACTCAAGTATATCTTGAGAGTGATCACATAACCATCTTATGGTCATGTAGCTGAGATTCAATGAGTCGATTCCAGTTTTAGAACTATAGGCTATAGTTGATCAGCCCCTAATTTAGCCCATGGAAACTTATGGACAAGGTTATTTGTAATTGATGTTCCCCTGTCCAGGAGCTGAAAAATTACTCTGTGTCGCTGATACCTTTCATTTATTTTTCTTGTCTTACTACGTTGGCTAGGATATCCAGTGCCCTCTGCAACTCCATAGATGTACTTCCTAGCCAATAATTTCCCTAGACATATTATTCACCCCAATTCATCTCTAACTTAGAAATACTGTCTTGACAAGCGCTTTCTTATTTTGCCATCTTCTTAGCTCACACATTCTTTGACCTCTCCCAGTCTGGCTCTTCTTCAGTATTTTCCTCAAACCTGTCCACATTAAGAAAAGAAGAGTCCCTTTTTCATCTCTTTCTTCAGCCAACAGTCTAGTGTAACTATAACTCTAACTTAACGCAACTTTCCTCAAAGATGACCTAGGGCTGTCCAAGAGGAGGTAGGTAGAAAATTAGCATTTATTGATGGGCCAGGCACTGCTTTCATATGAAATATGTGTGTTTCATCCCAATGTTACAGAAGTGGAAAGTATAACTTGAAAGTGATCATATAACCATCTTATGGTCATGTAGCTGAGATTCAAGGAGTCAATTCCAGTTATAGAACTGAAATTCATATTTGAATGGATCTTGTTCATCTGGCAAAAGTAAATGCAACACCATATCACTGATACAACAGAGCTGCTGAACTTTGGTCTTTTGTCTCATCAGGACATTTACAAGGCATAGAATAACAAATATTTTTCCTGAACGTTTGGTTTTCAAAACATTTCCTTCACAGTGTTATGGAGTAGCTGATTTTATTTCTTATTTTACAGGAGAGAAAGTAAAACTTCAAAGTGGTTAAAATATTTGCCCAAAGTGCCAGGTGCCAATGTCTTTCTGTTTTTCTATATGGGATTCCACATTTGCTCTTCTCCAAAAAGCCCACCCCACCTCTTTATCTAGCCAACTCCTTCTTGTCTTTCAAAACTCAGCTCTATCATCATCTTCAAGAAACCTTCTTTAGCAATCATGGTTACCTTATCCCCACCATCTGATTTAGCTGCTCTTCCTCTATGTTAACCCAGATCATGCTCCTTAACTGATGATTTATTAGCTTGTAAGGAAATCAAGGGCAGATCCTCACCTCATTTAATTTTACACTCAATAAATATTTGTTGAATAAAGAAATGACATGAGATGGAGCCACTCACTTCTCCCGGGAGTCAGCTCTTTGTGATGTTGCTCAGTCCTGATTATGGCTGAAGGCAAAACAAAGACCTCAGCCTTCCAGAGACAAACTCAAATAAAAGAAGATCCTCCCAGAAGCCTTGAGTCTTTGCAGCCAGTGATCATCAGAAATTCAAACTCATTGGGTTTCAGACTAGATAGCAAAGAAAGCAGTGTAACTATGGTAAAGAGCATAGGTTCTGGAGTTAGGTTTCTTGGGTTTGAATCCTGACTCCACCATTTTCCAGCAGTATGATCTTTGGCAAATGATAGCTTTTCTATCCTTTGGTTCCTAATCTGTCAAATATGGATAATGACAGAGCTTGTCTGTACTAGTTATCTATTGCCATGCAACAAATTACCCTAAAATTTAGTACCTCAAAACAATAAATATTTATTATCTCTCAGTTTCTGTGGGTTGGGCATTTGGGAGGGGCTCAGCTGAGCACTTCTGGCCCATGGTTGCTCATGAGGTTACAGTCAAGATGTAGACTGTGGCTGCAGTCACGTGAAGCCTTGACTGAAGTTGGAGGATCCTCTTCCAAGATGGCTCACTCAAATGGCTGTTGGCAGGAGGTCTCAGCTCTTGCCGTAGGGAACTCTCTTTATGATATGGAAGATGATTTCCCCCAAAGCAAGCAAGAGAGGAACAGTAAGGAGGAAACCCCAATGACTTTTATGACCTATTCTCTATTTTACTTCCACCACATTCTGTGTGTTAAGAAGAAGTCACTAAGTATAGCCCTCATTCAAGGGGAAGAGAATAAGGCTCCACCTTTGGAAGGGAGAAGTGTCAAGGAATTTACAGACCTATTTCAAAATCATCACACTATCTTTTAGGATTGAGTGAGAATTACATGAGATAAAAATTACAAAGTGCTTAGAACAAGACTTACCTTGAATCACCTACCTTGAAGCACCTACCTTGAAGCACCTACCTTGAATCACCTTCCTTATGGGTGAGAAAGGACAGATTAATTGTCAGGCTGAAGGCTTTGGCTTGAAAAATTGCTCTAAAAAAATAGCGACTATATTGAAACCAAGTTAGTGCTGTAAGCCATTAAAGTTATCTATATAGTTCTCGACATGAAAAATTGTTCACATTTTGAATTTTAAAAAGCAGATACAAAGCAGTATGTACAGTGTGATCTGGTATTTGCGAAATTATATACATATATGTCTGTATGTTGAGGCAGAGGGAGCATTCTGGAAGGAATTCCTTCAAAGAATTAATAGTGATTATCTCCGGGTGGTGAGATTTGTGTTAATAATTTTTTTCTTTGTGTTTTTGCATTGTTTGAATTGTTTTACACTGAGCATATAGCTACAAAAATAATAGAGGCATTTCCCAAAGAAAATAAGAAAAACCAAGTTGAAAGAAGGACGTGAAAAGTGGAAAAAGTTAGGATATAGAACCAGGGCAGTGCTGCTCTGTGTGGGCCGGTTTATTCCCTGTGAAGTATTTGTTTGATAAGGTGTCCTCTGATCCTTCAAAGTAGTTGTGAAGACCCACATGTGCTGGAGGCAGGTGAGAGTTTATGATTGTGCTTGAGGGGACATATACGTAAGGAAAAAAGGAGTAGTTGCTGACTCTTTGGGGAAAAAAAGAAACAGGAGAAGGGGAAGAGAAACATCTGTGTGACAATGGGCAAAAATAGGTCAAATCTGGTGTTGACAGCAGAGCATGAGTATTCATAAATTGCTTTGGGAAGGACAGCTTTACCTGCAAAGGAATGGAATACTTGTGATGGGCAATAGTGCCTTGTATATCACTTATAATTGTACTCATCACATTGTGTTGAAATTGGTTCAATTTTCCCTCTTTCTTAATAGACTTGCAGGCAGATGCTGGCTATCTATCCCATTACACATTTCCCAACATAGAGCAGGGTTCAATAATTTGAAGAATAAAGATGGGCTAAATTACTTTTTTATTAATGCCTTTCATAAATTGAAATTTTTTATGTCTACCAACATTCACCTGAATAATTTCTTATTCACATGAAACAGAGGGAATTAAATATATATTTGAGTTAAGTATATATATAATGGAAAAAACTGGAAATACCGCCTAAAGATGCTTTTTGGTTTAAATCTACCATTTGTTTCCCATTTGTTACATCTGTTCTTTGTTCACCTTTTCCTCTTTTTTGGCCTTCTTTTTTATTAATTGAAAATTTTTATGATTCTAATATTTTGACATTACATGTCCCTTTTTAAAAAGTAGTTGCATTGGAGCTTATAGTAAACATCTTTAACTTATGACAGCCTGCCTTTAAGTAACATTATGCCAATTCATGTAGAAAATAATCTTATAACAGTCCACCTCTTTTTTGTCCATTTGACCTTCGTGATATTATCGTCATACATTTTACTTCTACATTTGTTAGAAACTCCATGATACAGTGTTATTATTTTTGCTTTAAATGATAAATTATCTTAAGTGATTTAAAAAGTAAGAAAAATTGTATTTACTCACATATCTAACATTTTTCCATACTCTTTATTCCTTTGCTTAAACACAGATTTCTACCCGCTATCATTTTCCTTCTGCCCAAAGAACTTCCTTTACCATTTTTTATATGCAGATTTATTAGTAATGAATCCTTTCAACTTTTGTATATGTAATGTCTTTATTTCATTTTCGTTTTAAAAGATATTTTTGCTGGGTATACAATTCTAAGTTGGCAGCATTTTTTCTTTCAGTATTTTGAAGATACACCCCATTCTCTTCTGGCTTGCATTATTTCTCATGAGAAGCCTGCTATCATTCTTATCTTTGTCCCTCTCCACTTTATGTGTCTTTTTTCTCTAGCTTCCTTGGCCTCATTGAACTCTCAACTTTTTCTCGTTAAATCAGGCACACCATTGGGTTCTACCTAAGTTCCATGTCCCTCCCCTGAAGTCTAGAAACTCTCAAGCTGTAAGCAAGGATATTTATAGGGCTTACCTCACTGGTTTTTTTCTTCTTTCAGGGATCTTGTGTTGCCTGTTGTTCAATATCTGAAAACCATCATTTCATTATTTTTTTCTAGTTTAAGGCAGGAAGATAAACTGGTCCCTGTTACTCTATTTTTGGCTGAAAACAGTTCTTAAATATTAATTTAGAAAAATGAACACCTAAAACATTAAAACTAACTTCTTTTTTATTAAGTATCTTTTTTTGAAGATTTTTTTTCAACTATAGTTGACATACGGTATATTAGTTTCAGGTGTATAATACAGTGATTAGACATTTATGTAACTTGAAGTGATCACCTTCAATAAGTCTAGTACCCAGCTGACATTATACATAGTTATTATATTTCTATCGACTATATTCCCTATGCTGTATTTTATATCCCATGACTATAAAACTAACTTCTGAGTGCAAAAAACTCTTTCTGCAAAATCGGTTCATATTTTGCATTAGCTTAGAATTATGAGTTCATTTAAATTTTTTTTTTTTTAGTGCCACAGTGTTTGATATTTTCTCTTTTTCTTACAGGAGACATTCAGACTGGATTTTTCAATCATTCTAAGTCAGTGATGGATCAGAAGTTGCAGGATGCAATCCCAAATAAAAGTCTTCAAAATAATTGGTTTAAACAACAGAGGAAAGAGAATCGATCTGCCACCTTAAAACCCTGATCTAGTAAAACATATTGCACATAATAGGAAGTTATAACTGGAGAAATTTATTTGGCTCTTAATGCATCTGAATGAAAGTAACTATCACTTTGTTTCTTAGAGGAATTGTACATCTGAGATTATTTATAACCAGTCATTTTATTAAAATCTTGACATGATCACCAGGAAGGAGAAACAGAGCAGTAGCTAAAACCTGTGTGTTGGTCAAGATGACATCTGAAGAAATGGCAGCTTCTGTTCTCATACCTGTGACTCAGAGAAAAGTGGTGTCTTCTCAGTCAGCTGTAGATGAAAGTAGTGACAAGGTCCTGGATGTCAGTGTCCCAAAGACACATACTGTTAGACAGAGTGGGTCTATACCATCTTATACCATCTCAAAACCAAACAAACTTAAAGAAGAATCTTCTGGAAGCAACTTGCCCAAGATTCTCTCAATTGCAAGGGAGAAAATAATGGGTGATGAAAACAGTGATGAAAAGTGCTGGGAGAAAAACACACCAGATTCTGTGGAAAACCTTAACATTAACTGCAATAACATATTGGAAAACCATCAGCATGGCCTTCCTCAGAGCCAGTTTTATGAAACATGTGATTCTGTCACAGAGGAAGGCCTCTGTTTGGAAACTGGAATCCCTTCTTCACTGGAAAGAAAGGTGTTCCCTGGAATTCAGCTGGAAATGAATAGACCTCCCATGGGCATTAGAGCCTCAGGAAATCAGTCGGCAACCATAGAGCCCAGCAAGGCTCACCCCGATGGCAACATGGCGGTATTTCATTTTCATTATGAACTTGACAGAAGAATGTCAGACACTTTCTGTACCCTATCAGATAACTTGATTTTGGGTGATTGTGGAAACTGTGTATCGCTGCCTGATGTTTGTGAGGAGCAAAAGAAAAATTATATGGCATATACTTGTAAGCTGATGGAATTGGCAGAAAACTGTGACAATGAGAATGGCCAGCTGCAGTGCGATCATTATGACACCGTGAATGACAAATACTTGTGCCGCGAAGGTTCCTGCCAAAAGGCCAGCGTGGTATGTTCAAGTGACAGCTTTTGCAGGGAGGATTTTACTGATAGTCCGTCTGCCAAGGACTTTCTGAGCCATTTTGAAGACCTCCCTGATAACTGTGAAGATGTAGAGGACTTCTTTAAAAGTAAAAAGGAGCGGTCCACTTTGTTAGTGAGGAGATTTTGTAAAAATGACAGGGAAGTTAAGAAGTCTGTGTATACAGGGACAAGGGCAATTATGAGGACTCTGCCTTCTGGTCACATTGGTCTGGCAGCTTGGAGTTACATTGATCAGAAAAGAAGTGGTCTCTTATTGCCTTGTGGGGCAGCAACGGGATGGCTATCAACAGTGGTGACTGGGCAAGATGGGAGCCAATGTCTATTAGAAGCCCAGTGGTATCCGGTAAGAGTTAAAGTTTCTTTTGATCATTTATTTAAGCTTGATCTTTTAAAATCCAAATTTTTATTATCTTCATTCATGGAAAATTTTAAGTTCTGTCAAATTATGATTCATAGGTGAAGCATTTATAGTCATTGGAAACTGGTAGATCTAACAGATACTCTGATCAGTAGCTGTCAGGACTGAGTTAACCCTGCAACCACGTAAGTAACAAAATACACATACATATGTCATCAGGAGTGGAGAATTTATGGAAATTTCCTGGTTACTGTGTGTGGAATTACAAGACAGAAACTCCTGGTACTGGGAAAACTTCATCAACTGATTATCTAGTTGTGTCCTTTGCCAACACATGCCTGTCTTCCTTTACTGTGTTTTTAGGTTGCAAAGCCTAAAGGAACTTAAAATCTGGTTTCCTCCATTTTCCAACCAGTGTTCCCAGTTTCTTCCCTCTTGACCGTTTTTGTGCCATGGACCCCCTTTGGCAATTTGGTGAAGGCTGTGGATTCAGAAGAATGCTTTTAAATGCATCAAATGAAATACAAAGCATGATAAGAGATACAGATTACGTGGATATACACTTATCAATCTATTTTTTGAAATTGTGACATAGTAGGGTAGGTACTTCTTTATTAACATACTATAAACAACGGCACCTAGTTGTGTGCTAATTACCATCAAAACAGTGATGAACATAATTAGGGAATGATTTGCCTGAGATTTTCCAGTTTTGGCTCTGTAAGTCCTGCATCCTGGGAAATCTTTCAGTCCTTGGCAAAGCAGGGCATTTGGTCATACTAAATATAAATACTGTTTTAGGGTCTCTACCATGATTGTAATATGTAGAAATATTTGTGATTTCTGTTGGTGACAGATACTGCTATTAACTACTGAGGTTTGTTGCCTGTATTCATAATTGAAGAAAATGCTAAATTTCTAACTCTCGCATTTCAGTGTTTCACAATTCCTTAAAACCATGTCCTGTAAATAAACACCAGTCTAGAAAAACATCCCCTTTATTGAAATATTACTATTATATTTTGACTTTCATCATCATTAATCATGATAGCTGAAATTTATTGTATATTTTACATGTGCCAGGCATTGGGCCAAATATTCTTGATTTTATGCAATTATCTTGATTCCCTTCTGGTATTGGTATGATTATTAACTCCATTGTATTGCTAAGAAAACAAAGTCTTAGAGGTCACTTAGCTAGTAAGTGGTATAACTAGAATTGTAATCCAGGCAGCCCACACTCTTAGTTCTTCAAGATCCAGAAAGAAATAAAATTTAGGGTAAGCTTTTAAAGGAACAGAAGGATTCTTTTCATTTCAGCATCTGTTGAGTAGCTGCACTCACTGATGCTTAGGGATCTCAAACTTGGCCATTTTCCATATGGCAATTCTAATTTTGGTTACGTGTTAGAGTTGCAGTGTCCAGAGGGTCCAAGACCCTCTGAATCAGAATTGCTAGGGTAGGGCACAGCATGAATACTTTTTCAAAGTTCCCTTGGTGATTCTATGATTCTGTGGAGTTGAGAACCACTGACCAGGAGCTTACACTGAGCTCTTTGCTTTTTTGGTCAGGACATTTTGGGAATATTACTCTCCCTTAAAGACCCTGATACTGCTTGGGCTCTCAGGAATGTCAGGGCTGACCTGGGAGTTACAGGCCCTTCTCTCTGTGCATTTGACCTCCCTTTTACCCCAAAGTGTCAGTAGGTTTGTTTTTTGCATCTTCACCTGATACCTCATGAAACCTGAGTCACGGTCAAAGTGGTATCAGCTACCCACATGCCCATCTCTTCTGACTGAATTCTGAATTCTGTCCACACAGGGAGAAGGGAGTTCATCATCACAATGTCTCATCCCACTTAAAAATGCAGTGATTTTTAAATTCACATACACCTGAAGTTGAACATTAAGGATATAACAAAAGTTTATAGCAAAGTGAGTAGAAATAGATTGCTTGAGAACCATTATCATAGTTCCCCCACACACTTATTATAGACATGAGGGTCGTGAATCTGGTATAAATTGCAGAATAATTTTTGGCATGCCTATACTCATTCTTCCAGTTTCTGGAGCTCTGCCTCTTCTTCTGTGAGTGTTCACTGGTTCCTAGCTCAAATCGGCCCCTTTCTGTCAGAGGCCCTGGGATGGGTACTTTCCAATGAAAATAACTGAAGAGATGATGCAAATCATCTCCTTCCTTCTTAGTCTCTGGAGGCTGAGAGAGGTTGCCACACCTCAGTCAGAGTGAACTTGAGGAACTTCTCTCTTCTCTCTGACCGGGTTTCCAGGAGACTGTGGGCATTTTTATTAATTCTTAACATGCAAGTGGGGGATGGGCTGACTGTCCTTTCTTAAGGGAGATTTCTGAAAGGCAGAGACTTTTTTGAACATTTATACCATGGCAGGAATGAATCAGTATTTTCTAAAGTACAGTATTCTTTCTGTATCTCATTTTTCTTTAGTTTCTAGTCTGGGAGAAATCCTTCTCAAAAGTATAGCCAGTTTTCCCAAAATCCTATAAATTGCTTCTTTTGGCTAAAAAATGCAGACTGTAATGCTCTGCTTCTGTTTCGGTTTTCTGATTATTTCACATGTGTTCCTCCTGGTGCACTAGTCAAATTGCAAATTTATTAAGGGCAAGAAACGGCCCTACTTTTTTTTCTACTCTCTATAATTCAAACATAATGCAAATTATATATAAAACAGGACAATGTCATGCTTAGCAACATGATCTCTGGGGTCAGTTGGCAGTGTTTGGTGAATGAATGCCTCTATCCTCGCTGTGTCCATTTATGACATACTTTGTCATGAACATGTTATCACCTTCTGCTCTTTGGTACCTTCTCTCTCAGGGAAGTTTATAGCAGTATGAATTTGAATGTATGTCCCTTCATCTATCATGTGGTAGTTTGAACAATCTTTCCCACACATTAAAAAAAATGTATTATTTGTCCAATTAGTTCTTTTTCCTCACATTAAAATTTTTCTTAGGTTCCTTTGTCAGAATGACCTATTAATTTATATTTGCACAGCTGTGCAGAGGAGAATGGATTTGATGGGTGACATTAATGAGGATTAATGCTGGCTGACTGACTAACCATATTGGTATCCTCCTCCCGCTGCTTGTAAAAAATTAAAACCCAACCCCTTATCCAGTTACAGCCACACTCCCTCCCTCCTACTTTCAATTTATTGGCTCAAAAAGACTGCATATTTGGCGAGTGGCTAAAGTCTCCAGGTTAAAGATTGGTTAAGGGTGTTTTTCCTTTTAAAAATTCTCTCTCTGCCTGAATTTTGGGGAGTTTAGGTACCTAGAGTTATTCTGAATATGAAGTACAAGAAATTCCTCCCTCTGAATCAATCATGTAACCTGAATTCCCCATGCACCGAATGATGGAACATGAAAGAAACGAGGATGGCCAGGGCAGAAAGTCCACCAGTTCCTGTAATTATTGCTTTATTTCCCTGCTTTGATCCACAAGAGAAAAGAGCATACAACAATATGGACAGCAAAATAGAAAAAAAAATGTTTTATATTTTTAAATCAGACTAGAAAATCTATAAATTAAAAGGGGAAGTCAAAACCAGCTTTTAGGTTGCTAGTTCCTTTTTTCCTTTCTTCCTTCTAAAATATATCTCTCTACACATTTTGCTACTCTCTAGCAGAGAAAATTACACTTAAGAGACAACGAAAATTTTTGAATGTTTAACATAAATACCTTTGTTGATATACATGTCCTTGATTTCTCTATTACATATAAAGGGACCAACCAATAATAAATTTATTTTCTAAGTTCTAACTTTTATGGGTGAGCAAATATTTTTTGACCCTTGCTGTTTGGTGTTGTAATAGATGGCTGTTGAAATAGCAACATCTCTTGTTTTCTCTTCTGGAAATGTGGTCTCCCTGCAGCTTGGATATAATTTGGACCTTGAAATAATTAAAAGTTCACAGGATGCACAGGCTAAGCTGAAAGCCTGTGCTTGGTGGCATGCCAGGCCTCTTCTTCCATGACTA
>NW_006494611.1:13519712-13557471 GCF_000325575.1 Pteropus alecto | reverse complement strand
GGAATCCAGCTCCCGGCCAGTCCCTGTGTGGTTTAGTCACGTCTAGTGCATCAGTGGAAAATATGACGGGCTGTCAGAGGCCAGCTCTGTGATAATTGGACAACTTTCCCTCATTAGCTGGGAGAGTTTAGGATAGATTTACTTCCACACTTCTGTAGATACACCAGCTCTTTGGCTAGGATTTGTCAAAAACTGAAATGAAAAATGCTGACCATGGACTCTAGTTTAAAGTGAATATATTTGTGGCCACTGTTATTCTTGTGGTAGCCTTGAGGCACTATCAGCATTAGGACTTTTTTTTTCCTTTCCTTTTCCCCAGATGTCCTGCATAATGGGAATTAGCAGTTGGAAAGGCTGTATGTAGCCCTGGAAGTAGGCCGTGGGTAGAATGTGGCTTGAAAAGAATCAGGACCTGTGGGCAAGGATAAGACCATCAGATGGAGCCCTAATCTACACCCTGCATTTGTACACAGGCGGGACTCAGGCTGCCCATAGAATGGCTTCCCATAGCGATGAATGATGAGAGTGTCCCTCTCCCCTTGATCCCCTCCCTCGGTGCTAATTCAAGTACAGCAGTCTTCTCAGGGCCTATAGGGCTCCTGGAGTAGTACAGAAGTTTCTTCTCTGGTGACCAAATGATCCAGCATTCAAGGACTGAAGCATCATTGGGGGAAGGAGGGGGTGACCATCCTCTGACCTCTCCATGACTAGATTAACCTGTGGTTCAGGCAGGGCCTTCCCTGGAAAGTTGTTCTCAGACAATAGTACTGAGGTCATTTTCTGGCCCCAAAGAGCCCCATGATACCAAAATGGTGCCCCACCCAGTGGTTCTTTGCTCTAGCAGCTGGCCCAGATACTTCGGAGCCTCAGATTAAATATGGATCCTGCAGAGCTCAGGCATCCAAGTCCCTAACTCCAACACTCAACCCTTGAACCTCAGCCCCTTTCCTCTCATTTAGGCCATCACCCCTCAAACTCTCGGAAAGAAATCAGCAGAGAACCACCTCCGTCTTCAGCAACACAAAGACACCATTACCTTTCAAGGGTAAGGAGAGCTTGTTTTTTGAAACCCTTGGAGAGAAGGAGAAATGCTTTGATTTCTCCTTTGTTTAATAGCCTTATTGAGTTATAATTTCATATACCATACAGTTGACCTATTTAGAGCATACAAGTCAGTGGGTTTTGATATATTCAGACATATGCGACCAAAACCACAACTGTAGAACAATTTCATCATCTCAAAAAGAAATCCTATATGATTTAGCTATCACCTTCCATACCCCTCATCCCTTTTCCCCTCCCCTAGCCCCGAGCATCCACTAATCTGCTCTTTGTGTCTATCGATTTCCCTAGTCTGGACTCATATAGTATGTGGTCTTTTGTGACTGGCTTCTTTCACTGAACATAATGTTTTCAAGGTTTAAAGTTTATCTGTATTGTAGCATATATCCGTACTTCATTACTTTTTTCTCTATTTCATTACATGAATATACCACATTTTATTTATCCATTCATCAGTTGTTAGACACTGGGTTATTTCCACTTTTTGGCTATTATAAATAGTACTACTATGAACATTCATGTATACATTTTTATGTGGACATATGTTTTCATTTCTCTTGGGTATATATTTAGGAGTGGAATTGCTGGGTTTTATAACAGTCTTTAACCTTTTGAGGAACTTCTAGAATGTTTATAAAGCAGCTGCACCTTGTTGCATTCCCACCAGCAGAGTTTGAGGGTTCCAATTACTCCACATCCTGACTAACATTTCTAGTGTCTATCTTTTTGCTTATATAGCCAGCCATCTTATTGGGTCTGAAGTGATTTCTCATTATAGTTTTTACTGGCATTTTCCTGATGGCTAATGATGTTGAACAATTCTTCATGTGCTTATTGGCCATTTATATATCTTTGGAGAAATAAATGCCTTTTCAAATTCTTTGCCCACTTTTTAATTAGGTTATTATTTTTTTAATTATTGAGTTCTTTATATATTATGGATATAAGTTCATTATCAGGTATATGATTTGAGATATATATCTAGATATAGGTATAGATATAGATATAATGAGTGAAAGTCAAGAGAGTGACAAGGTTTACAATTTTAATGCACAGTAAAACTTCTTAAACACTTTTTTGGACATTGATCTCATTCTCAGTGTTTCTTACACTATCCCACCAGCAACAACTTTCAAGCAAAATTTTTTATGTTCCTTCTCTCCCAAATTCTCTCCAAACTCCAGTCTGCATGGTTTCTCCCTCCTCTTCTGCCGAAGCATTTTAAAATATAAATTGTTTTACTTATTATCCAAATTCTGTACCCCAGAGCACTGGAACCAGATTGTCATCTGCAAACTTGTGCATCATAAGGAAGGCATCCAAGGCTTGACGGTTGAGGAGAAGGTGACTACTTCACAGTAATGTACTCCATTATGCACAGATAGGAGCAGGGCCAAGCCTAGGATGAGACAAATAAGGTTCCTAGGGTACACAATTTAAGAAGGCACTCACTCTCTGGGTCTTGCAAGTGTCAACCCTCTACTTACTAGTGAGTGCCTCCTTAAATGATGAGCCCCAGGGACCTCACTTGTCTCATTCTAGTCCCAGCTGTGGATATGAGGGTCTAAGGAATATATGGCTTAGAAATGTATATCATCTTCTTAGTTCGTGAACTCCCTTGACTAAACCCCGATGTATCTTAATACAGATATTTCTACACTATAAGCTAAGAATGGTTCCTCATTTGTAAAGGGCTCAAAAAAATCAAAAGAAGAATAAGACTTCATGACATGTGGAAATAACATGAAGTTCAAATTTCAGTTTTCACAAAGGAAGATTTTAGGAAACACAGCCATACTCATTCCTTTACATATTTTCTGTACTTGCTTTCTCTTTGCCACAGGTGAGTTGAATAGCTGCAATTGGGACTGTATGACCCGCAAATACTAAAATATTTATTATCTGGTCCTTTACAGCATAGGTTTGCCTGCCCCTGGCTTGGAACACAACTCTCTCCCTGGCTAATTCCTACCCATCTTTCAGTCCTGAATTTGGATTTCACATCCCCTCCATGATCTTCCCTGCCAGCTCCTCCCCCTACCATGGACCCCAGTCAAGAGTTTTTCTAACAGTCAGTGCGCAAGGTATATTTCTTTAGGAACTCCTTGAATTATAAATGAGGAAAGGCGGTTTCCACCCACTGCTGATGTCTCCTTCTCTCCTTCCCCAGACCAAGTGCAACAGGCTTGTTCCTGTCCTCTTCCTGACCCTTGGGGCTTGGAACCAGTTCCTTTATATAATACCTAGGACAGAATCAGAATTTTCCACTGATGTTCAAAAGAGTCTGTTTTAGTTCAGTAAACCCAGAGATACATGCTTGTCACCTTACAGATTTGGCCTAAAAGGCAAAGAAGGGATGTATTTAGACCTCCTTTTCCCTGGCCCCCCATTGCAACTAGCTGTAAAAACCCTTGGGAAAGTTTCCAAACATTTGCATTTATTAGGGGGTACCTGAGACTGCTGCGATCTGCAGTGGGGCAGGGAGGGAGAAAGCTCCCTCCTCTCAAGATCCCAGAGCTCTGTCCTTTTCCTTCAGGACCCCCAGTCCTGACAGGCAGGGATTTCCATCATGAACCAGAGGGAATCTATCTTCGGTCTCAGTGGTGGTTAGGAATGGGTTTGGTGGTAAAGGGATACGGATGGCATGCTTCGTTTGTTAGGAAGGTCCTCCTTGGAATTTGACAGGTGTTTGGCCAGTTCCTTCAAACCTTCTGATCCCCAATACTCTCATTAATAAATCTAAGGCAGTACCTTATCCCCCCAAAAAGGACCCGAGTATCAGTTTCAGTTCTGCCATTAACTGTTGCATGACCCTGAGCAAGTCACTTTAGGACCTGGTACTTGAGTTTCTTTATGCAAAAAAGAAAGTAAGGGCAGACACGTATTCATTGCCCACTCTATGTCAGACACTGTGTATATAATTTGCATATATTAACTTATATATGTGAATTATAAATTACACATTTTCTCTTAACTCTCAAAGCCCAGTAGTCTATGACTTGCTGATTTAAGTCCTGACCCTGGGTTTTGGGTTGAGTGAATATTCTACTTCCCCTGGCAGTGCCTCCTGGAGGTTTGATTTGAAGAGAAACTTGTCACTCAAATGCTTGGAGAAGTGGGAGGGCAGAGGAGAGACGCTTCTTTATCCTGGCTAAGCCCTGAAATGTCTGTACCAGTAAAAAAGCAAGTACCAAGTGGGCGCTTTCTGTGTGCCAGTCACCATGCTTCCGACATCTTTCCCTTTTTTAATTCCTTTCATTCTCACAACTATTGTCTATGAGGTCGATATTATGAACTTCCCCATTTCCTGCTCATTATAAGTACATGACTAAGGTCACACAGTGTCAGGACTTGAACCCAGGTCTGACTACCTCCGAAACCACGTTTATAGCCACTCCTCAGAAGTTTCTCTGGAAGATTCTGATGTAACTCGCTCCTATAACTTGCTAGAGATTCTGTTCTCTTATTAAATGTGCAAATGTTGAGCTGGATGAGTCCCTGAGCTGTTACTTTTTTCAAATGTGAGCTGGGTGTGACCTTTGGATGAAATTGGAGTTGTGGGGAACAATACCAGTCCTTAATGTGAGGGGTGTGTTGGCCATTGAAATGGCTAAGATTTATTTTTATGACTCAGCCTGCTGGGGGAGGAAACCAAGCCCGAAGTTTTGAATTTTTTTACTGAATTGCTGTAATTTAAAAGTACTTTTTAAAAGTTTTATAAGCAAGTAAGCACGGACAAAGTCCAAAGAAAACTACACACATCTGACTCAGAATCTATAGCTTATTCACAATCACACTGAAATGACTGAAACTAGTGGGAACATAATTTAGTATTTTTCCATTGTAATTTAAAGTTTTCTGTGATCTTCAAGGATTCTGACCAGCTAACCTGAGTATGAAAAATCTTACTCAGTAACATTTCTTTCCATAGTCACACCATTAAAACGAAGTTTTCACCTACTTCACAAGGTTGTGAGGCTGGAGAAAAAATTAGCTGGTTTTGCATTCATGCTCTTGGCAAACATTATAAAACGTCCCTGCAATTGTAACTTTTCTCTTCTTTATGCTCTGAAGATTCAGAGTGAGGTACCTGGGAAAAAGGGATTCAAAAACTATTGCGGAGGCAGCTATTTTCTTTCATAAATGCTGCAAGCATCAAGTCGAACCTGCTTACTGAAACCCAGCCCTTTGGTTTTCCTTTCATGATGCTGGCCTCGTTTTAATAACTTCATTTTCAATTTGAGATTAGGTAACTTTTATCACTGACACTTACTTCGTCTTATCCCTATGTTTTAATAAAATAAGGAATCAATTTGTCAGTAGACTATGTTGAGTTGCCTAGCTTCAGAAAGATTTAGCACCAAATTATAAATGGTGATACTTTAATAGTGAGTGTGGATGTGTCTCAAGAGCCAGCATGTGGGAGTTTGGCAGTTGGAAAGCCCCATAGCTTCAGTTTTTCCAGATTGTGTACCCTTCCATCAAATAGTAATTTCTTAGCCTTGAAAAATTTTCTTCTAGAACAAGGGAAACGTTATTTGAGTTCTAAATTGATATTTCCAAAACTTATTTAGTAGCAAATGCATTATTTTTCTCTTTAATGAGGCCAAGAAAATGGTCTCAGGCCCTGGATGGACCAGCCAGTTCTCCTTTTGATGGCCACAAACCAAGTCAGGGCACCGTAATGATGGTGTGACTCTGGCATGACTGATATTTGGTGAGGGTAATGTTATTATTGTGGCAACCATATTTTCCAAATAAAAAGTAGGGAACTTTTTACTGAGAGGAGAGAGGGGCAGGATATTTGAAATTGAGACTGACCCAGGAAATCCAGGATGAATGGTCTTGATAGCTATTGATAACAATATAAAGGAAAAAGAATGTGAGTGAACTAGTACAAATCTAATTCGTTGCTAAAAAAAAGAGAAAAGAAAACCAGGAGCCTGAAAACGAATGACTTGATAGTGATGGCAAAGAATTGTCCACATGTGAAGATAATACATTAGAAGCCCAGAATGGAACCCAGCAAATATTTTTCTCAAAGTTTTTGTTTTCCTGTATTTTTGGTAAGTGTCTAGTAGTGGTAGCTACCATGCTTTGAAAGTGTGAAGGTAATTAAACAGATTTATTTTAAACACCAGGACATGCTCAGCTAAATAAGGGTTGTCTCTTTCTAAGGAGTCATGGTGAAAGGTTGTCTCCATTTTCCATTTATAGTGCCATTATGCAAAATATCTTAACACTTTGAGCTTGGATTGAGATTTTAGAACACAGTCCATTCAAGCATCCTGGCTGATGCAGGTTTGGGTCAGTTCTGATACATAGCTATGAAGGATAGGACTGGTTTCATCGAGGGTCTTATAAACTGACCGGAGGTGAAAGGAGGTGTCTGGAAGTGTTTCAAGCAAAGGTAAAATTATAGTTCTTTATTCAACACAACTTGAACACAGGCTTGACCATTGTTCCAGTTTTGCTCACTACTTCAGTGTCAATGGATAGTTCAGAGGTAAATGCAAACCCATAATGCACTTTTGGTTTGGAATCTGCCTCATGAGCACAGGGCAGATTGAAATTTAGTCCCATCTTCCCCACCTCTCTTGGCCAGGTGCCCTGGTATAGGGTACAGCATGCTCAGCCATATGGAAAAGAATCAGAAGAGCTACTGAAACCCAAAGTAGCATTGTTTTTCTCTTGGATTCATGTATTATGTGCTAAGCACGGTGGAGTCCGTTGAGTTCCAATGTTCTGAAATATAAACAAATTAAATTGGTCCAGCATGAATGCTCTTCTAGATAAATATAAAATTAGTGTTTGTTTGAACTGGAAAGTCAGTCTTCTATAACCTTATTCGGCCCCTTGTTTTATGGATAAAGTAGCCATAGCCGTAACATAGCTATAACAACAGACGATGTTACTTGACCAGGTTCGCCTAGTTAATGATGGAAGACACAACTAGAATCTGAGTCTCTATAGATTCTGTTTCCTCATCTCTATAGTAAGATAAAAATATGATACAGCCTGCATATAGTAGCTGCTCTCTTGATGTCAGCTGATTCTGAACCCTAATGCCTTTAGAGTTGGTTCCTGGGAGTCATAGATTTCTGATACAATAGCTGCCCTGGAGGAGTTCATGGTGGGATGGTGGAGGCCAACATGCCCATGCCATCTTTGATTTATTCTACCATTTTCCCAGATTGTAAATAACTTTTGTTGGTACATAGTTTATCATTTTTTTCTGTATTCTCTGGTCCGTTCCAGTTTTCACAGCTTATCCTGTCTTCTGTTCTTTAAGAAGCTGGTTCATCTTCTTACAATAACATTGCAATTTCTTTAAGTACTGGAAATGCCCTTTCAATTTGAATGCAGCCGAGTTTTGTGAGTTCATTTCTCCCCCTAGTTTAGTTTCTTTCCATCCTTCACTTGGCAGGTAGCAATCTCTGGTTAACGACTGCAAGTTCTTCAAAGTACACAGAGCAGCCATGGGATCCCTCCCAGTCTCTCAGGAGGATATTTTCCCTTCTTTTTCTCTTATTTACAAGAAGCAAAGCCAACCGTGAGACACCGAGCCCAGCAGGAGGGGCCAGACCTGGCCAAGAAAGATCCAGTATGGCCTAGGCTGCAAGGAATTGAGCCAGGAATCCCAAGCTCATAAAACACCAGCACTGGAAGAACCTTGGAGACCATTAGGTCCAACCCTTCATTTTACAGAGAAGGAAACTGAGGCTTAAAGAGAGGCAGTGGCCTAGCTCAATTCTGGTCAGGCATCAGTTTCAGAGCCAGGCCTGGAACCTTGGTTGCCCTTGAGCCAACTCTCTTGTACCCTATATACCAGATGCCAAACACTATTTCTGACCCGTAGGTATGGAGCTGAACTGATTGAATTATAACCATTAAATTACTGACAGTTTAAAGCTCCATCATGGTTAAGTGAGTTCAGGTGCTAGGATGCCTGGGTTCAAGTTCAAACTCTAGACTTACTAGCCCTGTGACCTAATGAAAGTTATTTAACCTCTCTGTGCCTCTGTTTTCTCATCTCTGAAATGGAGATAATAATGTAACCTACTTCTTTGGGTTGTTGCAAAGATTAGTATGGATTGTTATTTGCTAAATGTTAACATACATTAACAAAAATGTTCTGAATTTTAAATCGTTTCGACAGAACCTGACTCTGCTGTTGTTATTTTCAAGCCTCAATTTTTAACCAAAAATTCTCTACTATCTCTCTATAAATTGAGATTTTTCTCTAGAGACCTTGACAGTATAACTCTACTTTGGGTTTCAGTAGCTCTTATAATGTCTAAGTGCTATAAGAGTAGTAGAAGGATTTGTGTAGTCAGAGAAGGCTTCCTGGAAGAGGAGGTAGGACATCTGCTGAGTCCTGCCAGGAGTTGGGATTGCTCATCTTCTAGCAAAATGTCCCATTTTAAGAAAACTGATCACCTTACTCACTTGCAGAATGTGACTTATTCTGAATATAATGTTGATTTCAGAGGTCTTTTGCCATTTTGTCTTAGCCATTTTTTCCCCAAAGAAATGACTTCACATGAAATTTAAAGTGATATAATTTCTCTCCATAGAATAGAAATTTTTTGTTTATTTTCAAAGCAACTACTGTGAAAATTGCCTTCTATACTTTGCAAAAAGTTGTTGATGTCTTTTGATGTGAGGAGACAAAGAAGACCTGTTTATTTTTATTCATGTAGTTGGTCATTTTCAATAATGAAATAAGCACCCATATACTTAGCCAAAACTCAAACTAGGGCCTTGGGAAACCCTGTAGCTAGTGATATGAGTCCTCTCTTTTGGCCATTGCACACCTCTGCCACTGACTTCCCCCTCCCCACCCCGCCAGGTACATTCATCCTGAATCCTGTTTCTAACATTCCCTTATTTTCCTTTTTAAGGAAAAAAAAAATGCTACTGAATTGTACTGTTTGAAATGATTAGTTAATTGTATATGAATTTCACCTCAATAAAAAAATAGAGATTTTAAATCTTAGTAGATTATGTATAATCTGAGACTTTTTTTGACTTTATATTTCTAAGTTTCATTTATAATGTTGTATGTTGCTGTGGTTCATTTGTTTTGATTTCTGTATAACATTTGTCTGTGTGAATATGTCACAGTTTACTGGTGTGTTCTCTAGCTGATGAACAGTTAAATTGTTTCCATGTTTTTACTACTTTAAACAGTCGTTTCATGACCATTTTTGTATGTGTTGCTTATCATACATGTCCAAAATTTTCTCTTATATATATACCTATGAGTGGAATTGCTGGAACAGTATTAAAGAGTCTCTAGATCAACCATCATCTCAATTACTAGATATTTTCCAACTTGTTTTTTTGCCAGTTAAGCAAGTTTAAGAATATTTCTCTGTGGTTAGTTTTGCGTTTTCCTGATCAATAATAGTGTTAACCATATCTTCATATTATCATTGCCATATGTGTTTCTTTCTCTGTGAAATACCTTGTATCCTTTGCCCATTTTTTATTGGGTTGCTTGTGCTTCTGATTGATTTATAGGTCTTTAAATATTCCTGACATTATCTTTTTTTATATGTATTACAAATATTTTCTCCCAGTTTTAAAATCTCTTCTTTTTTGTAAGATGTTTTTGATAAAAAATCTTAATTTTATAGTCATAGTTATTAAAGTTTTATTTTATGGTTAGTGCTCTTTGTTTTTAAGACATTTTTCCCTACTTGAAGTCTAAAAGATACTCACTTGTAGTGTTAGGAGTTTTAAAGTTTTATTTTTGGCAATTTAATTTTCTAATCCTTTTAAATCCTTGATTTTGTATAAGGTATAAGGCAAGGATCTCATTTCAATCTATTTCCATACTGGTGTCCATTTTCTAGTTATAAGGTGACTTGCCATTCCTGTCATTTATCAAAATTGTACACATGCATTGGTCTTCTTTGAACCCTATAATCCAGTTCATTGGTTAGCTTATCCATCACGGTTCCAATAGCATTAGGAGGTCCTAACAGTTTTGTTTTTTTTTCCAGAAGTGTCCTTACTATTCTTGGCCCTCTATTTTTTATGATGATGATGATGATTATTGAAGTATATATACAGAGAAACACAAACTATACAAAATGTACAGCTCAGTATATTTCACAAAATGAACCCAGTGATGTAACCAGCACCAATATCAACAAATGGAACATTAGCACCCCACCAGCCTTCCTTGTATCCCCTTCTAGTCTCTCTATCTCGACCTCCCCCAGAGCAACCAGTCCTGTCTTCTAATACCATACAATCATTTGGCCTATTTCTGAACTTTACATAAATGAATCCATAGTAGATACTCTTTTACATGTCTTCCTTTACCCGACTTTATATCTGTGAGATTTATCCATGTTGTTGCACTTAATTGTTGCTTATGCATTCTCATTCTATTCACTAATCCATTGCTTTTTATGAATATCCTACTCTTTATCCATTCTGCTGTTAAGTCATTTCAGCTGTTTCCAGTTTGAATCTATTATGAATAGTGCTATTTTGTTCCCTGCCAGCCTCCAAGCCCTTGCCTAAGTTAGTTCCCTCTTCCTGTCATGCCCCCATTCACTCCACTACTTAAGATCCTGGCTATTTTACAAAGCCTTAGTAATCATGTCTCATCCCTTTTGTGACCCTTTCTTAGGCTACTCAATATACCCAGTTATTCTCTGTCATGGCATCTAATCTTGTAGTCCATGAGTTGAACCCTAAGTGCAATCCTCAGAAGGTTTTTTACCAAAAAAAAAAGTTTACAAAACAATTATCTAGCAAATATGAACTAATAGGGTCTAACTACTCATTAAGAAGGAATTTGAGAGGTTTTTCCTAAGCATGTAAACATTGAGTTCATTTGTAGGAAAAGAGAATAAAAGTCTTCTAAGAGTTTATGTAAATCGAAGAGATGATTAGGACAACCCACCTTTATTTCATCCTTCTTCAGGAGAAAGTGTAGGCCACGTTCATAGCATGATGTGATGGAGAAAATGATTTATGTGCTTCTGCCCTTAATTAACAACCAAGGTTGTTAATGATTTATGTGCTTCTGCCCTTAACTATTGCCAGTTTATGGGATGAGACGCTTGGAAGAGGATGAAGCAGAATGTTACTATTTAGTTTATTTTAATGCCGTCACATGGTTAGCAATGGAAACTTGTTGAAAAGATCTCCTCAGCTACTTTTTCAGATGAAGGAATTTGGGGGAACCAAAAGGCTCTGTGAATTGATAGTGATTTCAAATGTGTCATTTCCTTACTAATGGGACAAGACACCTGAATACACTGCATTAGAAGATGCTAACATAAAAGCAAAATTCAAACCAAACAAATAAAAATAAACGTAATGCTGATTTGTTCAAGTAAGTAAAGATACTCAGACTCAAACTGGACATAGCATTTAGACATTCATTGATTCATTCAACAAATATTTATGAAGCAGCTACTACTATGTGCCAGGTACTATTAATGAGCTAGAAAAACAGTGATGAACAAAATAGAAATGTCCTTGTCCTCTTAAAGTATGTTAATTAGGATAAACATCTGCTGTCTTTCACAGTGACTAAAAATAAAAGTGGCTAAATAAAATAGAAGTATGTTTCTTTGTCACCTAAAAGTAGTCCATGGTGGTCCAATTTATTTGGAAATTCTGTCCTGCAACCTTATCCAGAGACTCACATTTCTCTCATTCACATGGTCTAAAATGGCTCAACATTACATCCATGTTCTCAATGGCAGGAAGAAGAAAAGAGGGAAGAAATGGCATGCACACTCCTTTTAAAGGATATGTCCCAGAAGTTGTCTACATCACTTTCAAAATATTTCATTGGCCAGAATTTTGTTATATGGTCACTACCTTGGCTCCAAAGGAAACTGGGAAATATAGTCTTGATTCTGAAAGATCATATACGCAGATAAATTCAAGGGCTTGATGTCCATGGGAAAATGGGTAATGGAGGACAAGCAGTAGTCTCTGCTATGTTCTAGTAGAGAGAAAAACACAAAAGGCAAAAAACAAGTAGATATTATATAGTCAGGTGGTGATGGGTGATAAAGCAGGGTACAGAAATAGAGGATCAAGTGAAAAGAGATGCTGTTTTAATAAGAGATAAGAAGGATTCTCTGATTAGGTGATACTTTATCAGGAGCTATATAGACATTTATAAATCTTCCTAAGCTCATGGGCTTGCAGTTACCGAGGAAACATTGAAATCCCAATTGTAGAAGAGATTTACTGTCTTTCATGAGTAGGGATCATGCTTTAAGATTTTGCCAGCTGCCTTGGTATATCTGGTGATCAGACATCTGCTTCATCACTATTAGTTCATGTTAAGAGAAACTGATCCATCTAAAAAGAAACTATGCTCATCCAAATTTACATTGTTCTGTAAATTTTGGAGGTGAGCATACACGTTCCAAAACAAGCCAGAAATTTCTGATCATGTTGTCAAACTCTGGGCAATGTTGGAGACCTGTGGCCATGGTGAAAGTCCATTCCTAATCAAAAGAGCACTGAAAGTGAGATTTAAGCACGGGGCAGGGAACTCTTTTCTTCCCCTCTCTCTTTTCTTTTTCTTTTTTCTTTCTTTCTTTTCTTATTCTTTTTTTTAAGAAGAAAGAAAGTCCAAAGTGTCTTTTCCTACCTGGACTGAAAAACTTATTATTGCTTTGGGAATGCAAGTGGTGAGCATCATCATGTTTCATTCCTAGTTATCAAGTAGTTGCCTTTATATGAAGAACAATGACTTTGGAAGACTGAAAAATATACAGTCTTAAGATATGATTCGTATTATTTCCCCAAGGTTTCGTTTTCATGTTATTATCCTCCAGCTCCTTGATTAAATGCTTATTTGGTACTTGCCAATTGAAAAAGTCTGGAGTGCAATAAGCCATTTGACATTCCTGATTAATGGCCATGGATATGCTTTTAAATCCTCCCTATGAACCTGCACTGTACTGTCCCAAGGAGTGCTTTCTGAAGAGAAAACTTTTGGAAAGACCTCTATTTCTTTGCTTTTTCATAATAGTGGAATGTTGTATACAGGCAGCCAAATGAGCATTTAAGAGCTGGGCTCTAGAAGCAGTCCCGACTCCATCGTTAACTCACAGTGGAGCCTTCAGCAATTTACTTGATCTCCCTAGGCTTCTATATTTCTCACCTGTAGAATAAAAAAAAAAAAAAATGAAAATAACACCTAACAAAGAGTCATTAGGATTGGATAGCTGAAAAGGCATTAAACATAGCACATAGAAGTTGTTTCAAAAAATTTTAGCTGCTGCTGTGATAATTATGATCTCTACAACTGTGGCTACTAATAATGAATTGTAAAGGTCTATAATAGAGGAATGTGCTCTCTAGATCTGAACAAATAGGGTACAAAACCAGGACCTTGTTTAGCCCATATGACGTTTCTACTCTGCTAAATGGTAGTCATTTATAGTCCATTGCTTCTCCTAGACTGTACACCTCCTGACCTGCTCTTACATATTAGCTTTTGCATCTGCCAGGAGATTTTCAGGGTAGCTTGCATTGAACAGGTCCTCAGCAAAGGTTTATTAAATTGTACTGGGACGATGTAGGTTGGGGGCTGGGCTCCAGAGTGAGGACTCCTCTTAGAAATATCCTCACAGTTGCTGAACGAAAGACTGGGATAGGGGTTTGGGATTTCCAAACTAGGAATCCCAAACCCCTATCCCAGTCCCCTAGGAACTGGGACTGCCAAAGTGCTAGTCACCATAGTAAGAACCAGCCTTCCAGTCTCTGAATGAAGTTGAAAAGTAGAGCAGATTTGGAAAACAGTTAATCCATTTTACAGGGTGGTCTGATAAGTTTCTTTAATTTTTTTTCCTCGCAAATATTTTAAGTTATAAAAAGTGAATATAAAAAGGTCAGAACTTAAGATTCAGATTTGTGAATTGCCAGAATCGTAGCTAAAGAAACAGGCAGAAAGAGTCAGTACTGATGATCGATCCTCAAGTGAGAAATGCAAACCTGAAGGTCTCAGGACATAATTAAGAAAGTGTCACAACATATGAAGGGTGGGGATGGTCAGCTATAGATGTCAGCCTCACTGCTCTTTCCAGCTAACAAGGATGAAATCAAACCTAAGCAAACTGCAAAAAATCCAAATTCTCTGTACAGTCTGTAAATGAAGAGGTGACAGGTCCTCCCTACCAAGCCCCCAGGCTCCAAGAAGGGCTTGGGGAGAGAGCAACATTAAACCCAACTCTGCAATTGTTGTCTTTCTCTCTGCTGGCCAGTGCTTTACCCCAGCTCATCTTCACGAAACCTTCGATTTCCTTTTTCTCCTAAGATCTCTGCCTTTCTAGGATTTATGTTAAGAATTCCAAATGTCCCCATCGTCATTCTCAAATATAACAGTATTTAATAATGATGACTCACTACCTTCTATGCAGCCAGTGCTGTCTGATTACAATCTCCATCCACCATGTGATACACTCTTATTTTTGAAGCCCTTCCTCATATACCACAGAAATTATTTTAAATAAAGCTTTTGCTTTATGATTTTGAAGGGATTTTTATAATTTTGAGCCTTTTAAATAATAAATTAATTGTTTGGTTCCTATGATTTCAGCTGTATTAAATTTCTACATGACTGTAGAATAAACATGTATTTAAATAATTGATATGTTATCTTTTGAGGAAATTTCATTCATTTATTAATCTTACAGTTTTTCCTTCATATTTTAGCCAATAAATTGTTTCTTCAGGGCTTAATCATTTTTTGCAGGCCCTTAAAATGTTTGTTAGCCATAGGCATGCTGTGACAAGACGAGACAGACTGAGTGTCCACTTCTGTGGAGCTTATGATCTGATGGAAATTAAAGACACATCACTAGGTGAAACAAGAAGTCACAGGGAAGGGTGGTTAGCCTATCATTTCTGCACAGTCTCATACAATAGCAGAAGATGAAAAGGTGCTTATGTGTTGGTCTGTTCTGGGAAGGAGACTGGTTAGCTGTTTGCTAAACCTATTTTCCCTTCCTCTTCAGCTCCCTGCTAGACCATGTTCCCAGACTCCCTTGCAGTAAGATGCATTCATATGGTTGAGTTTTGGCCAGCAGACTATGTATGGAAGTAAAGTACACCATGTTTAGATGGACCCATTAACAAAACTTCCTACTCGATCCTCTGTCCCTCTTTTTCCATCTGCCTTCTGGAGGTGAAGGAGTGGAGGCCCAGGAGAGTTTGGAGGGTGAGATGCAAGGAGCCTGGTTTCTGAATCAGCCTGTGGAAATCTTCCTTCTGAGCACCCACAGTCAACTGTGTGAGTGCAAAATAAACTGCGAAACTTCTGATAGGTCAGGGTTTATCTACTACAGTAGTCAGTAACATTCCCTTGTAATTTTAGTCTGTCAGGGTGAACGGACAAGAATTAAATGACCACACAAATTATTCAGGTGAAATTAAAATGCCCTACTCAATCAGAGAATATGAGAGCAAGCCAAAATAGATTACAGTCACTTTTGAAGAGTTGAAGTTTGAGAACTGTGATCTGAAAGACAAATATGAATCATTTTATTATAAAAGCAGATAGGATAATAGTGGGGGAGAATAGTTGGTCCTACTTTATAGGATTGTTCTGATTAAGTTAGTTATATTGTAAATAAGCTAGTAATTACATATATAAATTAATTAAACATAGAAAATTGCCTAAATTGTAGCTAATTTTTATTTTTGTAGTCTTACTTTTGAATTATACTTCCTGGGTTCAAATCCTGGCTCTGCCTCTTTCTTGTAACCTGGGCAGATTGCTTAACCTCTCTGAGCTTCAGTTTTTCCACCTATCAAGTGGAGATGCTAATGATACATACCTCATGGAGTTGTGAGGAGTAATAAGATGATGTATGGATCTCTCCTCAGTGACTCAAGTAGTACATAACAAATTTATGGCCTTTCTCTTTAAGCTCTTTTAGAGCATCTTCACCTTGAATTGTCACTGTGTCAGGCTCCATAGAGATAGTCTGTGATCCCTTACTATCATTCAAGAAGGCAAGATATACACACAGAATTAAATAACCATTCAAGGCATTACATGTTTTCATGTGAATATGAGTGGTTGAATCATGTTGTGGCTACATATGATTGAATTATCAAAGGACCTTTGAATCCATTCTGAGGTGCTGCCCAACTCAATAGTTTATATCTATTGAATTCATTTATTAGTTCTAGGAGTTTTCTGGTGGAGTCTTTAGGGTTTTCTATATATAGTATCATAGCATATGCAAATAATAATAATTTTACTTCTTCCTTTTCACTTGGTTGCCTTTTCTTTCTTTTTCTTGTCTGATTGCTGTGGCTAGGACTTCCAATGCTATGTTGAATAGAAGTGATGATAGCGGGCATCCTTTTCTTGTTCTTGATCTTCGAAGACAAGCTTTCAGCTTTTCATCATTGAGTATATTAGAATATTAGCTGTGGGTTTATCATGTAAAGTCTTTATTATGTTGAGATATGTTTCTCCTATACCCACTTTGTTGAGATTTTATATCATAAAAGGATGTTGAATTTTGTCAAATGTTTTTTCTGCATTTATTGAAATGATCATATGGTTTTTATCCTTTAATTTATTAATGTCATATATCAACATTGATTGATTTACAGGTGTTGAAACATCCTTGCATCCATGGGATGATTCCAACTTGGTCATAGTGTATAATTTTTTTAATGTATTGTTGCATCTGGTTTGCTAATGTTTTGTTGAGGGTTTTTGCACTTGTGTTCATGAAGGATATTAGCCTGTAATGTCTTTGTCTGGATTTGGTATCAAGGTAATAATGCTGGCTTCATAGAATATTTGGAAACATTCCTTCCTCTTTAATATGTATATATTTTTTGAAATCGTTTAAGGAGGACATGTATAAATTCTTTTTTGAATCTTTGGTAGAATTCACATGTGAAGCCATCTGGTTCCAGACTTTTATTCGTTGGGAATTTTTTGATTACTGCTGTAATTTCATTGCTAGTAATAGATCTGTTTAGATTTTGTATTTCTTCCTGGTTCGATCTTGGAAAGTTATATACTTCTAGAAATTCATCCATTTCTTCTCAATTGTCAAATTTTTTGGCATTTAATTGCTTGTAGTATTCTTTAATGATTCTTTTTATTTCTCTGGTGTTGGTTATAACTTTCACTTATGATTTTATTTGAGCTCTTGCTCTTTTTTTAAGGAGTCTAGTTAAGGTTTGTCAATTTCTTTATCTTTTTAAAGAACCAGCTTTTATTTTTGTTTTTTTCTTTTTTTTTTTTAATTTCTATTTCATTAATTTCTTTTCTTATCTTAACTGTTTCTTTCCTTCTATTTGTTTTGGGGTTTGTTTGTTTGTTTTTCTCCTCTGTTCCTTTCTTCTCTTGATCATCTCTTTCCTTATGGTTTGCTTGTTTCCTTTAGTGTTTTGTTTGGGTTGCTTTCTCTTTTTTCTTTGTATATCTTTTATAGGTTTTTGGTTTGTGGCTACTATGAGATTTGTGATATCATTTTGTGTCCATGGCAGTCTATTTTAAGCTGATAGACATTTAAGTTTGAATATATTATATAAGGACTACATTTTTACTCCCCCCTCCATGCTTTATGTTTTTGATGTCATGTTTTAGGTATTTTTGTTTTGTGTATTTCCTAGCTAGTTATTGCAGTTTGAGTTGATATTTTTGTCTTTTTACCTTCCTAGTAGCTTTTTAAATGTGTATTCACTGTCTTTATTAAATATTTGGCTTGACCTGTGAGATTTTTTACTTTCTCGTGTAACGTTATATCTGTTTATGGCTTTTCCTTTTCTGCCTACAGAAGACCCTTTAATACTTATAAAGCTGGCTTAATGGTGATAAGTTTTTGCTTGTCCAGGAAATTCTTTATTTTCCCTTCAATTCTGAATGATAACCTTGCTGGGCAAATTATTCTAAGTTGTATGTTCTTTTCTTTCAGCACTTTAAACATGTCCTGCCACTGTCTTCTTGCCTGTAAAGTTGATGCTGAGAAATCAGCTGATAACCTAAAGTGATTTCCTTTGTATGTAATTCATTGTTTTTCCCTTGCTTCCTTTAACTTTTAAATTTTAATTACAATATGTCTTGGTGTGGATCTCTTTGGGTTTATCTTGTTTGGAATACTCTGTGCTTCCTGGACCTGAGTATCTATTTCCCTTCCCAGGTTAGAAGTTTTCAGCCATTATTTCTTTAAATAAAGTTTCTGTTCCTTTCTCTCTTTCTTCCCCTTCTGGGATCCCTAAAATGCAAATGTTTGAGTGCTTGATGTTATCCCAGAGCCACTCTATCCTTATTTCTTTTAATTTTTTCTTTTTGCTATTCTGATTGGTTGATTTCCACTAGTTTATATTCCAGGTCACTGATCTGTTCTTCTGTATTAGCTAACATTCTGTTGATTTCTCCTAATGTATTTTTAATTTATTTTTTGTGTTCTTCAGTTCTGCTTGGTTCTCCCCCAAGATTCTCTTTGCCACTCTCATTTGGTGAGCATCCTTATGACCGTTTTTTTGAATTCTTTATTAGGCAAGTTACTTATCTGCATTGCTTTAGGGTTTTTTTTTTTTTCCTGGATATTTTTCTTGTTCTTTCATTTGAGAAATATTCTGTCTTTTCATTTTTTTGACTTCCTATGTTTGTTTATATTAATTAGACACAGTAGCTGTCTCTCCTGGTCTTGAAAAAGTGTCCTCATGTGAAGTAGCCTCTGTGTAGGCTGTGTGTGCTAGGTGGTTTTGGCAGACTGGGAGGAGCCAGGCAGGTGCGTAAGGCATCCAGGACACTGGCCCACTGAGTCAGAGTAGTTCTGGGTGGAGAGGCCAGATGCGTGCATTAATGCCCTGTTGACCCTGCTTGCTCCCTTTGTTCGGGGCTGAAATGGGTTTGGGCAATGTGTCCAGGAACACCCTGCCTCAACCTTGCAGGCAGGCCAGAGCCTCTGAATAGAGCCCCACTCACCCTGTGAAGATGCAGGCGGAGGTAAGCATGGTACTCACCAGCACCTCAAATGCCAGAGAATTCCCGGAGAATTTCCAAGGTCCCCAGAGGGCGCCGCAGCTCCTCAGCCTTCCCTATAGAGCCTCTTGTTGTAGAAAGTGGTCTTGTGTAGAAGCGGCCTCAGTGTAGGCTTTCTGTGCTGGGTAGTTTGGGAAAGCAGGTTGGAGCTGAGCAGGCGCTGTCAGCGCCTGGGGCACTAGCCTGCTGGGCCGGAGCAGCTCAGCTGGGAGGCCCGGTGGTGTGGTGACGCCCTGTTGTTCCTGCTTGCTCCCTTTGTTACAGGGCAAAAGGCTTGGGCAATGTGGCTGGAATTGCACTGCGGTGACCTTGCAGGTAGGCTAATGAACCCGACAGAGCTCCTGCCCCCGAGCCCACCCTGGACAGAGCGGGCGGGCTGGGGGAACGACGGCGCTCGCTCGCTGGCTCTTGTCTGGAGAATTCCCGCCGGGCCCAGAAGGCTTCTGTGATTTTCCACCCTTCTTTGTTTCCTCTTTCTCTTGTTTGTTGTTCAGAAGCTTTTCATTTAGTCTTCAGTTATCTGGCATGAGTAATTGCTCTCTCTATACGTGTATATTTGAGTTTGCTCACAGGAGGGACTGAGTTCAGCGTCCGGCTACGCCGCCATCTTGGACCTCTACAAGTTATATTTTTAGCAAATGTTTTTTTACCTCAGAAGGTATGAATTTTACAAAAGGTAAAGATTCATTCTTTTAGTTCCATTTTGAAAAAGCAGCACCATATGCTTAAATTTATACTAAATATTCATTAATTTTATAATGTTAAAAAGAGAATTAAAAAAAGAAATACAAGGTCGGACTGCTTAAGTGGTTTTTAAATGAGATTGGAAGATCACCCAGAATTTATGATTCTCTTTATCAAACACCACGAAGTTCTATTTTATAAAACATTAAATAACTAGGAATATTATTATCAACTAAATACCTTATTTTTGATTCTAGGATAGACCGATAGGTAATATACAAATGTTTAAACAAATTTACATTTCAGATTTTAATATTTACATATGTGTTCTACAAAATTGAGAATACAAAAGAGAGAAAAAAAATGATCTGTACTCAAACCACCAAAGAATGGCCAGTGTTAGTATTTGGTGAACTTCCAATCTTACTCTATGCAGATACCTTTTTCAAAAATTTTTGAGTCATATATGTTTTTTTCTTAGCCATTTTTTTAAAAAAGAGCAGCATTATTAAGATATAATTTGCATAGCATAAAATTTGCCTTTTTAAAATGCACAATTCAGTGGTTTTTAGTATATTCACAGAGTTGTACAACCATTACCATAGTCAACTTTAGAACATTTTTATCACTCCAAAGAGAAACTTCATATTTATCAGCAGTCACCCACCTCCAATTTCCCCTCCTCCAGACCCTGGGAATCACTAATCTACTTTCTGTTTCTATGTTTATTCTAGACATTTCATATAAACAGAATCATACAATATGTGGCCTTTTGTGACTGGCTTTTTCTACTTAGCATAATATTTTCAAGGTTCATCCATGTGTAGCATGCATCAATACCTAATTTTTTTTTTTTGGCTGAAAAATTTTCCTTTGTATGGATATTCCACTTTTACCACTCATGCAGTAGTTCTTAGATGTTTAGATTACTTCTACCTTTTGACTATTATACATAATGCTGCTGTGACTATTTGTACAAGTTTTTGTGTGGCTATGTTTTCAATTCCTTTGGGCATATACCTAGGAGTAGAAATGCTGGGTTATATAGTAATTCTGTTTAAAATTTTGAGAAATCACCAAACTGTTTTTCAAAATGCATCATTTTCGTAATGTTTTACAGGCTACTTTTTCGTCTAGCATTATATCACAATCATTTGTGTGTGTCACTAAATTTTCTTTGAAAACATTTTTAATAGCTGACCTATATTCCATCATATGGTTACACAGTAATTAAGTCAACCATTTTCCTAATGTTGGACTGTTACTATTAATTATCATTATAAATATAATAAATAATAACAGTGACATCGTATGCATCTCTAAATATTTATTTCAAATTCCTAAGATAGAGTGACTGTGTCAAAGGGTATTGACATGTTTAAGACCCCTAATACTTTAAGCTGCATTTTCCTCTGAGAAGGATTAATAACCTATACTTCCATCAAACTGTGTGCCTTGTCCTTTTCATGCCTTTTGCTCATTTTTCTAATGATAACCTAGCAAAACTTTGTATTAGTTTTCTATTACTTTATAACAAACTACCACACATGTAGTGCCACGGAAACAACATGATTTTATCATTTCAGTTTCTGTAGAACAGAAGTCTGGTGTGATGTGGCTGTATTCTCTGCTCTGATTTCACCTGGCTGAAATTGAGGTGTCAACCAGCGTTACTGTTCTCATTTTGGGACTCTGGGTCTTCTTCCAAGCTCACTGGTTGTTGGTAGAATTAATTTCTTTTTCATGGTTTCTATTAAGTTACTTTTTGTTGAATTAGGAGAAAACACATGGTTATTTACTTTTAGTAGTTGAGTACCTATGTTCTACATGTACCAAGTTTGAGAACCAGTAGACTAGATTAATTTTAAGGTCCTTTTATTTATAATATTTTACCATTTGTTATCTATTTGGTCATCTTTCCACAACAGAATCCTAACTGTAACTGAATTGGTGTAACAGCCTTTCAGTGGGACTCCTCCTATTAACGATGACAAATAGATATTTTTAAATGAAGAGTTAGTTAATCTTTCATTCGCTTTACTGTATGTTAAAAATATTTTTTAATTTGTCAAATGCTACATAAACACTAGCTGTTATCATTATTAGTGTGTAAATTTTGGGAGAGCTCAGTGTAGTCTATCAGTTCTTCTCCCTTTTCAGGGCTATGCCTGTTTCTGGAATGATAAACTGCAATGGCAGAGATGTCAGTAATTATAACAGCCTGTTCCGTAAGTGTGTTCTGTGGAACTCCAGCCCTGCAGAGAATTTTTCTGAGCCAAGTATCCCATGATAACCAACTTTGGGAAATATTACATTTCATATTTCTACTCTTCCCTTTGCTCCTATGGAAAGTCATAGCACACATGAACATTTAAAAAGTTTTCAGTAAGGAATTTGCGTGAATTACTAGACCAAGTTTTCCCTGGCCACAGAATAAGCATGCTATAGGCACAGCTGATTTATGTATCTCTGTCCCTCCATCAGTCATGTTAAGCAGAATTGAGTGGGTCATCTAAAACTTGGGTGATGACCAGTAACCTGAAAGGGTAAATCTAGGATCTAGAACAAATCACTTAACTTGTCTAGGATGCTAGTTCTTCTGTGGTAAAATGAGTATGGAGGATTAATTACGCTTTAAAGTCTCAGTTGTAAAATTATGGGATTCTATCACTTACTTTATTACTTTATTAGAAGTATAAGGAACAATTTCTCATAACACAGCTTTGCCAAAAATAAATTATAACAAAAACCATACCAAAACAAAAAAATTAAAGTCATCTGCTAGGCCTCTGAGAAAGAATTGAATCGCGAGAATCCTTCCTCATGAAATGTGAAATAGTTCCATACCATAAACATGTACATATATTGGCAGATAGCTTATATTGATCTGTCTAAATGACAAGTTCAGGTGTATGCTCCTATATATGAGACCTACGAGGTGGTGACAATGTGAAAGGGAAAGGGAGAGAAGAAGTTTAGCTGAACAGACACTGTCATGGTGGAAAGCAAGAAGATTAGACGTGTGAAAAGGAATGTGTTGAGAGCCTTGAAGGACATGGGGCTAATAGGCAGCCTCCAGTAGTTCCTGAGTATGGAGATAATATCATGAAAGGTGTAGCTTAGATGAATTTTTTAGGCTGAGGTGCATAGGTTAGATCAGAAAAGAGAATTGCTACCAAGACCAGGACTGAGGGCCTGGTAGCAACTTGATGGGCAGAGGTGCACGGTGCCAGGTAATAACTAGAACCATGTAGAGGAAAAGTTGTTGAGACATGGTGACTCATGAGCTCTGTTGGGGGAGAAGAAAGAACCAGTGGTAACTCAAGTGTGGAGACCTCAGGTGAGGAAGTAATACCATTGGTGGTGACAGGGAAGGTATGCATAAATAGTGATTTAGAGGTTAAATGATGTTATTGCCAAGGTATGTTGAGATCTAGAGGGGTAGCAAGGCTGCCCAGTGTAGCTGGCCAGTAAGCAGGGCAGGCGAGCACATTGAGAAGTATGACTAAGAAAATAATAACTCTGTTACTTTGCTTATCAGGAATATTTGTATCACATACTAATCTTATTTACTTATGTACTATTGTACTGATGAGGTAACTTTGTATTCCATTTAACACATCCTCTACTTTGTGAGGGCGAGTTTATTACAGTGCTTCAAAACATTTGACGTTTATACTGCTTTTTAAATTAAATTTATTGGTGTGGCATTGGTCAACAAAATTATATACGTTTCAAGTACAATTCAGTAATATGTCATATGTCTATTGCATTGTGTTCACCACCCAAAGTCATACCTCCCCTGTCATCATATATTTGACTGTCTTTACCCTTATCTATGTCCCACCCACCCCCACTTTTCCTCTGGTAACCACTAAACTGTTGTCTGTGCCTATGAGTTTTTGTTTGTCTAGTTTGTTGCTTTCAGTTTTATATCCCACATATGAGTGAAATCACAACTCTTTCTGTCTGACTTATTTCACTTAGCATCTCACTGTTTGTTTTTTTTAATTAATTGGGGTGACACTGGTTAATAAAATCATATAGGTTTTAAGTATACTATTCTATAACATATCCTCTGTACATTGCATTGTGTGTTCATCATCCAAGGAAATATACTGCTTTTTGAGCTTCATTCTATTTCTTTATGTTTTAGTGAATATAGTGAGTGGTCTCTGTTTCAACTCCAGTACTGGATATTCTTTTCCTGCTCCTGATGGCTTGTTTGTTTGTTTGTTTGTTTCTATCGTGGCTTTTGCCTGTGTTTGGTTAAATTGGTTACAGTATTAAATTACATCAAGTTATAGTGTAAGTGTTATTCATGTTTTTTTGTTTGCTTTTGTAAAATAAAAAGGCTACTAAAAGCGACATCCACATGAGCTTTTTAATTTTCATGATTTTAATGGCATATGTTATGTAGGTCAGGGCTCGGGTGGTGTGAGAGGCAGTGTGGCTTTGAAATGAAGGCTTACTTCATGCCTGGTCTTAGTCAAGTTACTTTCCCTCTCTAAGCTTCAGCTTTCTCAGCTGTGAAATAGAGATGATCATGCTACTTATTTCTAAAGTGGTTGTAAGATTTGATGAGTCGGTATGTATAAAGGTTTACCTCAGTTCCTGGCACCTAGTAAGTACTCAACAAATAGAGACTATTATTATTATTATTATTATTATTATTATTATTAGCAATGGAACTATATGAGGTCTATAGCTGATAGAACTGGGTAGGAATTTTAATTGTAAAAAAAAGAATAAATACATAAAAATAAAGAAGAATATGGGAAATAAGATTAGCTTGCTCTAAATGTCTGTTTCTTAGTTTTGTGAGCTTGGCAGGACTTTACTTCCCTGTGCTTTGAAGAAATGAGTACTCTTGTGGCTTGCCTTACAAGAAAATTACAAGGATTAGTGCCCTTATATTGAACTTCTGGACTCTCTGATTGCAAAGTAGGAAATATTTTTTGCAGCTGTGAAGCATTAATGTTAGCATGAACCCAGGCACAATTACTGGACTTAGATTTTTTTTTCTTCCCTTTTTTTAACTTTTATGAAAACTTTCTGTGTTTCTTGGTTGTGAGACTAAGGAAATAGCAGAGAACATGCCTCAAGGGTTCAGGGAGGAGGAAGCCACGGGACAAGGGCACTAGATTCTCAGCATGGCAAGTTTCAAGCAAAACCCGTTTTACTTTTTTCTGGTCTGAGAAAACTTTCTGCAAGACATGTTTCTCACTGAGACAAGCTGGAGAAACCAGTTGTGTAGGAATATTATTACAGGTTGTAGTGAAAAATGGAGTTCCTTTACCGGAGATCAAAAGATTCGCTTAAGCAGGTGATCTCTAACTGGTGGTTCTCCAGGAGTTCATGGAAATGAGAAAGACCATAGCAAACCAACACCATGTATCTGTGGATGAGGAATGAAGTGTTGTGCTAAAGATCTGGCCCTTAAGTAAGGTACCCAGGACAAATGAAAAGCAGTGATCAACATCACACAAAACAGTAGCTGGATTCCTTATGATGGGCATGATGCCATTAGCAAAAGATAAATTGCTTTTTATACTAATGTGATCAAGAAATTTTCCCCCAGGATTTTCTGTCTATATTTTGTTCAGGCAAGTAAGTAAATGAAAATTTAACCATTGGTATCTAAATTGAAGCACAATGAAAGCTCAAGTACAAAAGTTAGGGGGTTTTTTTGTTTTTTGGTTTTTGGTTTTTTGGGTTTTTTTTGTTTTTTTGTTTTTTTTTTTTGCATATCTCCAATGATGCCATTTGGAGGGCTCATGTGAGGAGCCAGTGTAGTCACTGAGAGCAAAAATTCTCGAGCCAGACTGCCTGCCATTGAATCCAGGCTCCACCTCTTCATAGGTGTGTGCCTTCAGGCAAGTTTCTTGACTTCTCTTCTTTGTGTCTCAGTTTCTTCATCTTTAAAATGGCAGGATAGCAGTATCTACCTCAGAGTTGTAAGAATGAAGAGTAAATAAATATATGATGTTAAGAATAGTACCTGAGATGTAGAATAAGCAATAAGTGTGGCTTAGCTTTTATTATTGTGACAACTTGGTGGCTGAGATTGTGAGTTATGGACTCAAATGCCCTGAATTTGTGTCCCAGCTCTCCTACTTATGAGCTAACCTTAAACAAGTTACTTAACTTCTCATAGTCTATATTTGTTAAATGATTATACTAATAGTACCTACTTTATAGGACAGATATGACAACTAAATTTACTAAGCATTTTATAATTCATGTAGTGTCTGGTACATAGTAAACACTCAGTAAGTGTTAGCTATTGGTTTCTTAATTTTTCTTATCTTTGCATTTCAAAGACATTTTTAGCCCTCAAACAGAAAATTGGACAATCCGAAGGTGATAGCTACGGGGGCTTCTCTCCACTTTCCACTACTGGAAGATCATTCCCGTATTTTATTTTGGCCCTTGAACAACATGGTCAATTGTCTTTCTGAATTCACTTTCCAGACCACAGCACTCTGTAGCCAATCTTGGCAACACATCAGTTTCCAGGAAAGTACGTGAATCATCACGGGACTCTGGACTCTGTACTTCTGAACTTCATAAGAATGTGTGATTCTTGTTAGCACATCTTCTAAGTAGACCTCTCTTCTGATGTTCTCACTTCCTTTCATCTACTCGTGGAAGGGAAGCACCCCCTTCCACTGCTTTCTCATCCCTGGTTTCACACCCACCACTTCATGCCCCCTCCTCCTGCTACCTTCAGCTCAATCCCAGAAAACATATCCAAGTCTTTCTCACCTAGATTTTTTTCCCACCTGCTCCTTTCCTGCTACCTTTTTCTCCTGCTCTCTTCAGAACATCTGCTCTGCTGTGAGGAGACCCTGTATCCCCCTGCCTTATTCACCACTCTCCTTCCTGTCCTTCCTTTACAGCAATTTCATTCTTAGCTGAAGACATCACATACTCTGCAGTCTTCAGCAGAAGTGAGGTGAAAATCTCACTTCTTTGGGGAATAGGAGATTCAGCTTTCTCTTTGCCCTGTGCTGGGAGTAGACACTGAACTGCCACCTTCTCCCTGACTCTCAGGAAATTCATGTCATCTGTCCAAGGTACTTGCCACATCCCATTTCCATAATTCCAGGCTGAACATCTAGAACACAGCCTGGCACACAATAGGCATTCTTCTAATATGTATTGAGTGAACTGAATGAATGAGTGAATGAGTGAGTGATTCTTCCTGAGGAGTTTTATCAGCTGACACATTTTTACTACCCTAAACACATTTACTTATCATTTTTTGTTTATTCACTCAATAGATATTTATAGAGCTGTTAGAGGCGGTTCAGTACTGGGGGTACCGTGGTGAACAAGAAGATGTGGTCTTCTCTTTTTCTTAGACATGCCATGTACTAAGAGGAAGACATATTTCTTAAGTAAGTTAATTAGAGCTGTAATAAATATTTGAAGAAAAAGAGAAGGGTTCTAGGGGGCCTAAACTAGTAAGGAATGGGGTGGTCAGTGAGGGCTTTGGTAAGGAAGTGAAGTTCGATTGTGTACCAGGAGGGGGAATAGTAATTGCTTAGGTCAAGGTAGGTAGGAGGAGGTGGAGGAAAGGGTCTTCTAGGCAGAGTGAGTAGCATGAGCAAAGGCCCTGAAGAGGGAAGGAGAACAGCACACACTGAAGGTGGCGAAGGAAGACCAGGGGCGCAGAAGCAGGAGCAGGGTCGTAGCTGAGGATTATGAGGATGTAGGCAAGGGCCAGGCTGGGGGGCTTCAGCAGTCATTTTTATGACTCGTACTTCTTAACATCATGACCATCAACTCTGTGCAAGGGCATCTTTGCCCTGCTTGTTTCTACACATTGTACATTTTTATCCCTATAAAAACTCTTTGTGCCTTGCCTCCAACTCAGAGGGATTACAATGACCAGACCCAGAGAAATTAATCATGATAAGGCAGGCTACCTTAATGACTAAGAGCATGAGCCTTGCAATTAATCAGGCAGAACCGTGGTTCCGATCCCAGCTTCTTCACCTAGCTGGGTGACCTTGGGCAACTTAGTTAACCTCTCTGAGCTTCCATTCATTCATTTGAAAATGAAGATAATGATAATCTTTACCAGTGGATTTGGTAAAAGATTAAATAAATGAATGCAGTAAAAGCACTGAGCACAGAACTTGGGTCATATTAATTGCTCATTACATAGACGTGCGTGTAGAAGGTTGAAGAGTGTTTAGAGCCCCTGTGCAGTAGGAAGCAGTAACCCAGCCCTTTTTCTACTGCTTCTTTACCTTTCTCAGCAGAACCCTGAGCAATAACTGGTGAGAGTTCAATGTTTTTGGTGTTTTGTTCTGCAATTGCTTTCTTAAAATATGACCCAAAGACTTTCTTCTCAGTCCCTGTTCTACTCTCAAGAGCATTTGATATCCATATTTTGTCCTGGCCTCTGCTTCTCACTCAGTATTCTTAGGGAAATTATCTATTCTTAGATCATGTACTAGCTTGTTCTAACTGTCACTCCTCTTGTTTCTATTTCCCACCCTAGCTGCTCACTCAGACCCTGCCTCTACCTGTCTTGGGTTCTGGACCTTTGTCTGCCCTGATCATTGAGATGTCTGATTATCTTTGTTTCAGCTGTTCCATTAATATGGTTCCAGACTTCTTGGATTGCACTGGATAGGTGATACCATGCATTTTTCCCCCTCCTTTTGACCTACTGGCTCTGGAGCCAAGGCTCGCCTGTGACACCTGCCATCTGGGAAAACTTAAACCGAGTTTTCCAGTCCCAGACCCAGACTCATGCCCAGCCTTCTGTTGGCCTTTCTCCCTTATGTATAAAACCTCATGCTGTTGCTGCCTTTATTTCTTTGCGAATGAGAGACATGACCTTTGGATTCATATCACCAGTTCTGGTTCAGCATACCAAAAACAGAATTCACCTCTATCTGCCTCATTCTGTCTGTACTTTGGTCAGGTTGCAGACATAGAGTATTTCATCATATTTGCCTGCCCCATTAAATTATGAAATCTCTGAAGACAGCAATTTTCCTTAATTATCTCTGTGTTCCCAGCATTTAGTTCAGGTTCTGGAGAACAAAAGAAGATCTTTAATTAATGATTTTTCAAAATTAATTGGAAATTGTCACCCTGCCAGAAAAGCTAGGGTTCATTGGGGAGGAATAGGACCATTGGCTACTAGAGGACAGCAAGGACCTTGGAACAATTTCACAGATAGTACTGTTAGCTTTAAATTATTTGCGGGGAGGTTTCATGGTCAGCTGATAGCATCAGTGACATGGCCTCCCTCTCTGCTTGAGGAGGACTTTCTAGTTACTAGTATAGCACGAAACTTAGTGTATCAATGTTTACAGCCTTTCCCCCTCCTCTAGCCTTCGAAAGATAAGTGTGTGTTTGTTTTTTCCATGTTCCATTTTCTCTCACTTCCAAAAGAGGTAGTATTCAGTCTGGCTGAGAGAGAAGCTAAGTTTTTCTATAGGCTAATGGACACCCAGAGAGAAGGAGGAGAACAGAAATCACAAAGATCTGTGTTGAGAGAAAGTGAGCTTGAGGGAGGTTATTTTGCAGAGAGAGCTTTGCAGCTGCTGAAAAGTGGAAAGGAATTGGAGAGGAAAGGGAAGGATGAGTGGGCTTCTCTGATGTTCTTTAAGAAAAGCAAATAAAAGATTTGACTTGGGAATAAATTTTCCCAATAGTTTTTATTGCTCTACCCCTTTCCTAGCACATGGAAAGTTCTCGATAAATATTTGTTAATTTCTTAAATATTCCTTAAATATTTAAATATTGGAACGTTATCTTCAACAAATGATGGTACCTAGACTGTAGGCCCTGTATTCATTGCAGTCACAGTCTTATGGGGCTGGGAGCACAATCTTTGGACACCATGAGTCTTGTAATGTTGGGGTGTTATGGAGGAGCAGGGAAACATGTACCAACCCACCCCCGACTTCACAGTGAAATAACCATGCGCTTGTGTGCAATGCTAGTTCAGGACCAAGGACAGCATCCATTGGCTGCTCCCCATCAGGTTTTGTGCTGCTACTTCCATGCTTGTGTGTGAGTTCAACATCCTGTGACTTCCAAGTAATGCTTGAGAGACATGACAAGACTAAGCCTCAGATGACACACAGAGTCTCCGTCTTTTCTCTCGGCTTCACCAAACAATCTTGAAATGGTCCTTGTCATCATTTTCTACCCCATGTTCCACAATGGCGGTTCCAAACCTACATCACTCTAACCCCTCAGATCTTTGCCTACCCTTTCCATCACAGTATATGACTCTGTCTCCTACCTTCACAAGAAATTGAAGTTATAAAGTAAGAATTTCTTTAACTTCCTTGTTACACTCACTTTGCTTTGTCCACTCGCAAAAGAAGAGATGTCCTTTGGCCTTCGCAAAACAAATTTCTCTACCTTTGCTTCTGATTTCCCTCTGTATACCTCCAGAACCAGAGCTTGTTCCATCAGTTCTCCTCCCCACTCCCCTGGATCTCTACTGGATCCTGCCCGACATACTGATCAATGTTCTGGATAACTGTGAGGTCCCCTCATACTCACATGGAGTCCTTATTTAAAAATATAGGTTTCGGGACCCTATTCCAGCCCTACTGAATTAGTCTTTGGTGGTAGGGTCCTGGAATCTATATTTGTAACAAATATTCCTGGATTGGGAAGTACTGTTCTAAGTTCTGCTTTTATTCTTGCTGCCCCCTACCATCTTCCAACCAGGAGCCAGAAAGACCTCTCTGAAATGCAAATCTGCTCATATCATTCCCTGTTAAAGCCCCTTGATATCTATATCTATATCTATATCTATATCTATATCTATATCTATATCTATATCTATATATCTATATATAGAGAGAGAGAGAGGGAGAGAGATATAGATATATAGATATATATGTATGTATGTATGTCAGGGTGAAGGCAAGATGCACATGATACTCTCAAAATTAGTAATTTGAAGAGAGTTTAATGAAGGAGATTTTTACAAAAGTGTGGCAGAGAGTGGGACCTAAATGAGGGCTAGTGCAGTACCCCAGGGCTAGCAACAGGGGCCCTGAAAGGGTAAGGGGAGGAAGTGGTTACGAGTCCAGAGAGAGAGAGGGCTGCCTGACCTGAGCTGTAATTAGTGGAAAGATGCATCCAACCTGCTAAAAAAGAAAGGAGAAAGAAAAGAAATATTCCTCCTCTCTCTTCTTCTGAATTCTTGCCAGTACTCCCCATTGGATGAGGGAAAAAGAGCTGGTGGCTCAGTATATATTGGTCAGCCTCCAGGGCATGGAGCATAGTGGAGAAGGGAAGAGAGTGGGATTTGAGGAAGATGAGAGGGATGGGGCACACAAATAGAAGTTATATAGCATGGGTAGCTAACCAGAGTTCATAGGATAGGGGCCAAACCCTCATGGTGTCCACTTCCATCAAGTTGTATCTTCCTGCCTACCATTCTACCCTGCAGCCTATGTAGGTTGTGCAGTCTCTAGGCTGTTCCTTTACTCCATGCTTTTGCTCATGTAACTTTATTTTATTTTATTTTATTTTGTCTAGAGTGCTCACTCTGTTCTTATCCACTTAACAACTGCCAAACTTTTTGCAAAACTAAACTGAAGTGACACCATCTTTATGAAGCCTTTCTTAAGCCTCCTCACCAAGTAGAATTGGCCGCTTCTTCCTTTTTGCTCCTATAATATCCCTTTTTGCTCTTATTATATCATCATGATCATAATTAACATGTATGGAGTGCTTACTGTGTGCCAGGCTTGAGAAGTTTGCATGTGTTAACTAATTCAATCCTCAGAACAAATTTATTATCCCCATTTTACAGATGGGTAAACTGAGGCACGGTGTGGTTAAGTAAAATTGCACTAAGTCACCCAGATAATAATTGATAGAGCCAGGATTTGAAGCCAAGCAGTCTGGCTCTAACTGTTAACCACTCTGCCATAGAGCCTCATGGTATCAGTACCACTTGACTGTATTAATTTATTTACATGTCTGTCTCTACTAAGCCATAAACTCATGAATGATAGGATGATGTTTTATTTATCTTTTCCTTACTACCCCCTAGCCTAACTCTAGTGCTTAGCACAAAGCTTGACAAATAGGAGATATTTAATAGATGATGAAAGAAAGGACTAAATGATAAGTGGAGGAAAAGGAATCTTTTGCAAACATCCTTTCTTTAAAATTGAGAAGAATGCAACTCAGAGAAGCTAAATAACTTTCACTGTTATAACCTATGCTATAATTTCAATTCAAGTGTACATGACTATAGAGCCCATCCTATCAGGTTGCTTTCAAGAGGAGTACAAACCTTTAATGCTGTACAATTGTCCCAAATAAACACATGACAAACCACCTGGTTCATTTTATGGAACTGGCATAACTTGGATAACTCAGTGGAGATTGAAGACAATTTGAGGTCAAGTCCCAAAGCAGAAACTCTACTGAGGAATAGTAAACTAGAGCTGTGGGTGGATATAGGGATATGGGACAGGGAGAAAGTTCTAGGTCAGAATTTAAGGTAACATCCAAAGAGTTGGAATTTAAGAACCACAGTTCTGGAAGCACGGGATGGGCATCTGACCCAATCCTGCCTCCTTATGAAGCCGTGACTTGAGTAAACAGACAGAAAGGGTGGCCATGATTTAAAGGATGTGTCTTCCAAGGAGTGAGGTGAGGTTTGTTCAAAGCCAGAGCCATAGGGCAGCTCTCTGAAGGCTCCAGTTCCACAAGAGGTACTAAAATAGTACTAGAATATATTGAAAATAACATGCCAGTCAATTCAGCTTTCCATAGTCAACTCCTAAAATGATGAGGAAATGAAAAGTCTGTCCTTACTCATGGAAGTTTCCTTCTAGCAAGTAAAAGCCGTTTTAAAGAATGTGCACCAGTGCTGGCCATTCCAAGAACTGAGTGAGTATGCAGGCTCTAACTGCAGCCACAAGCATCAGCACCGACCCAGCCAAAGGCTAGCTGTCATTGGCAGGTACCATCAACCAGTTCTGAAACTGAATAATGTGTGGCACAATACTGACTTATTATCTAAATTTTAAACAGTTAAGATGTCTGGCTTAGGAAAAAAAATACATATCAGTGTAATAAATCTTTTTTTTTTTAACATAAAGAATGAGGTACACATTTTCTTATTAAAAGAGGATCAGTTTTTATCCTTGCTCCAACAAATAAATGTTGAACAAATATGTTAAGAACATCAGTGTAAGGGGTGCCCAAATATCTGATACTCTTCTTCTGAACCCACACCCTCTGTTAATGGCTTCGTCCTAAAGAGGAAGAGTGGAACTTAGCTCCCTTCACCAGGAATGTTGATCCCCAGGTCAGGCCAGTTTGTTCTCTCTCTAGTGCCTCTCAGTCTGCCCCTTCCCTCCCTTGCCTTTATCTCAGTCCAGGCTGTAATTGCCCAATTACTAGGTCAGTTGCCTCCAAGACATTCTAACAGGTTATTCCTTGGCATGGAGATATGCCTGTTTTGAACAAAAATTCCAAGCCTTTCCACAATTCAGTGCCCCTACATATTAAACATTTTCCCTTACTATTTCTGCTATTCTCTTTAATTGGGAAAGTCTCCACCTAATTGGTCATCACTGACAGAAAATCTGGGCTCACTGTTGGTTCTGTGCCTTCAAAAACTATCTCATCAATTCCTACTATCCCCTAGCACACCAGCCTCAATTTCTTTATCTCAGTTTTCTTCAAATCACACCCATTTTTAGGACCTTGTCTATAAAGCTTTCTTTGAGGGTACTGCCGAAGTTAATCCTTTCCTCCTGATGTGACCTTGTACATGCTATATGCCAGGCACTGAGCTAAACACTTTGCGCTCATTGGCACATTTAATCTTGCCAACCAATCTAGGAGGAGACATTACTGTCCTCATTTCAGAGATGAACAAAGTGAAATTTAGGGAGGCTGAGCAGCTTGCTCAGTATCAGGTAGCTAGTAAATGCTGGAGCTGGGATTCAAGCTCGGATCTTACACTTACTATCAGCTCTGAGAAATTAACACCTCTTCTCTTAAGGCAAGGCCTTTCAACTTGGGCGTGTCCCTGTGCAGACTTCAAGGGCTGGAAAGGTCTTTGGTGCTGGCATTTTGCTTCCCTGCTCCTCTCACACCTTGAGGTCATCCTGGCTCAGATTTGTTTTTTCTGTGCCAATGGCACCACCTTGAGGATTGGCTGGCCCTCTTTCTCCCATGTCTGGGAAAAGGTGTCCATTACACAATTCCCCTCACGCTGCCTTCCATGTCACCTCAGCAGTCTTTCCTGTTGTATGCGCACATTTTCTTAACCTCCTTCCCTCTCTTTCTACTTCTGTTTCACTCCTTGTCCAGTTACCTCAAAAAGTCTCCTTTTTTGCCACCTCATTGCTTCCCTTTCTCTTTGTAATCACTCTTATTTTTTGCCCTCTCCCCTTTATGTCAACTCTTGTCTTCCTACTTCCATCCCCACTTTTACCCCTCTTTCTCTTTCACGTATTTTATTCCATCGAAGAGCCAGAAAATAATACCTGGATGGTGCTGATTAAGAGAACTGTGCTCCAGGGTACTGTTTAGGGAGCTGTGAGTCAATCTGCTTGGATTTGGTTCCAGTTCTACCACTTTTTTACCTTAGACAAATGGCTGAATTCTCTCTTCTTCAATTTCTTCATCTATAAAATGGGCATGAGAGTAGTTACTGAGGCTGAAATGCAATCTTTCTTTAATGTTTGGCTATTGTTATCATTGCTCGAATTTAAATTGGAATGTTCTTGGTGGGGGTGGCCATCATCTCTACCTTTCACTTCCATTTCTGCCACTTTTCTCCATTATCCATTTCATTTACCTGCTTGGCTCCTGTAGGTATTTGAATTTGTGATGGATACAGACCAAAGCTTAGAAACTACTCAGAATATATCTATTTATTTCTGTATTCCAAATTTTTCACTTATTTCTTTAGTCTCCCACAAATAACCATTTTTCTCCCAAGTATCAACAGTGACACTTGGGTTATTTTTTCTTACATTTAATTTTAGAATTGCAATAAGAGTTTTCTGTTCTTATTTCCTTGTTTAATGATGAGGGTTCAGTGAATGTCACCTGATGTCATTAGGTGGCCCTCATCTTGGCGCTCTCCCCAGAAGCTGCCACTCTCCACACAGAAGCATTGGTGAGCAGTAGGAGGCTTACCGAGGAGAGGGTTGACCTCACCTTTCCGTCAGCAACAACTTGGACTCCTCTCGCATCTCCGAAGGCAAAGTCTCCTCTGCCAGGTGGTACCAGTTCTTTTTTTTCCCTCCCAGCCCCCAACTTCTTGCCCCGGGTTCTCGTGGCTGCTGTCTTCATACTCCTGGATTCAGCTTCCCACTCTCACTTTGGGCATTTTCTTGGGGTGTAACACCCCCCTTCCCAAGCAGATTATCACAGTTTATCTTTAAATGAACATTTTGGCAAATACATTTTCTCCCATGTCATTACTTTGGTAGGTTTTTATAGACTAGCTTAGGATACTAATCAACACATATGCCTTTTCTGTGGATAAACATGTTTTGAATTCCAAATAACTGTATTATAAACTTGTAATTGACACATCCAAAGTCATATGGAGCTCAGTGAGGGCTAAAAATCATCAAGAATGGTTTCATGGAAATTGGGCCTTGAATTAGAACTGGAGGGATGTGTAGGAGTTCAGAGAGGGAGATATTCCAGGTGTGGAAATGAAGATACAGAAGCAGAATTGGTATGGGACAGTGAAGAGAGGAGGAAACATGTTGGGAGAGTTTTTACTACTCAGTAAATAGGCACCAATTGATTTTTTTTCCCCTTTCTTCAACTTTTTTCATTTTTAAGTCGGGGATGGCTATGCTTGGCATATATGCAGCTATTTACCCACTGCACCCGTGGCAGACCTTACTAATCATCATCACACTTTTTGGTGAGTTTAGGCATGGCCTAAAAATCTTTTATATGAAACATCCCAAGCAATGAAACATCTAATCTACCAGGTGATTAGAGCTAGCCTGCAATACAAAATCTGTTAGCTATTTGTATTCCGGATTTAGTCAGCCTGGTGATTTTGTCTCTAAATGGGAATGTATTATGACTAACTTTATTAAGTGAGAAATGTAAATATCCACTTATAACAGCATTAATAGAATTATTTCAATATAGTATGATACTGTCTTGCTAGGATATAAATTTCATAGTGATGTACCAAAGCTCTCTTAACTGATACTTAAATCCATTTGCTTTTAGAAGGTAACATTAGGCCAGTTACTGATATTAATAGTTTTATTTCCTCAGATTTCAGTTTTATAGGATCCATTTTCTAGATCTTGGCATTGATTTTTTTTAAAATAATTTTTATACCAAGTGGATCAGCTATAATAATAAGTTCTACTCCTCTCTTATCAAATAGACAGTTTACTCCTGGACACCATGGGTCTACAGATAAGGATTTCCATAAACACAGTAGAATTTCAAGTGCTTCCCTTCATTGTATCCCTTTTTCTCCTTCTTCTCCCAGCATTTATTCTTATCTTTCAAGAACCATCTTCCCGTGAGATCTTTGCTGAACCTCCATATCCACCATCAGAATTAGTCTCTCTCTCTCTCTCTTTTCAGCTCCTTAACACTTTGTTTTTGTATCTTTAGAAGAATGAGTTGTTGGTCAGGAATGTGCCCACCCCTCCCCCTGGACTTGGAACTCTTTGAGGGCCTCCGTGTGCCTTACCTTCCTTTCCCTATCACCCAACACATCGTAGGCACCAGATGCAGTAAATCATTTTAAAATACTAGGCTAATAGAATTATCATTTTATTTGAAGGTATCAGTGTTCATGCCAATTTACCTGAGAAAACAAAATTGGTATAAAATTAGCTGACAAACCCATAAATGTGGGTTTAGGGAGTCATTCATCTGGGAAGATTTAATACTTTTTCTATTGACTGAATTGCTGCATTTTGCTTTTTTACAATAAAAGCTCCCTGGGGTGAAGGCATTGGTATTGGTGTCTGACTATCTCAAGCTGAGCCTACCTCTGTTTGAGCTAAGGGAATGTATTTGGATCATATGACTGGAAGCATGCATGTCATGAGACAGCAATGCTGGCATTTCTGTTATGACAACAGATGATATCCTCTTCCTGAGTGAAATGGGAAAAGCAGGGACTTGGAAGAGGCCTGCACCATGACCTGGGAGAGGGAGTAACATTCAGAATGTGTCTCGATGTTCAAAGTTCCCTTCCTTTGAGCATCACCCTTTGCCTCAGTTTTCCATATGGGAAATGGGTGGAATTCAGTGGAATCACTGTGTAACAAAAACAGTGAGCACTCATTTCCTGTGAATCAAGTACTGTGCTGAATACATGAGTTCATCTTATCCTAACAACCCTATAAAGTGGTATCACTAAGATCGCCCATTTACAGGAGAGGAAATGGCAGCTTGGAGAGGTTAACTGACTTGCTCAGGGTCAACTGCTAGTAAACAAAAAAGTCTGTGACTTGAATCCAGGTCTTTCTGACCACAGAGCCTGTGTTTTTTTACATCTATGCTAAGCTGCTGCTGTCGGAGCTCTGGAGGGCCTCATAAAGAGCTAAATAAATAGCAGGGGTTAGGGATATCCTTATTAGAGAGTATGTTCAGTAAGAAGTTAATGAAACTAATATTGTGTATTTTCTTGAGAGCTCTCTCAGCCCATTGTAAAGACAGATACTATAAACTGTATAGTGTTGATTTGATCAATAACTCCATCTTTTGAATCCAATTAAGCTTATATTACAATTGTATAATTTCTGAGACTTTGGCCCGTTACAATAGGAGTCTAGAAAACAAAGGGCTTCGTTAGTACTGGACGAAGGTCTGTATGAATTGAGTGTCTGGAGGTTGTGCTGCCTTTTCTGAATTCCGCATTGTTGTCTTTTTTCCTACCAGTAGGTGGAAATAGAACTGAATCTTTCAGCACTTGCCCTTTCAGCTGAATCCTGGCAGGCTCCCTTCAATTTCTGCCTCAAAAGA
>NW_006494611.1:13517346-13519694 GCF_000325575.1 Pteropus alecto | reverse complement strand
AAAAAAAAAAAAAAAAAAGCCCTCAGGAGGAGTTCAGAGCGTGCAGTTAAAGGATTGTTATTCTGTAGAATAGTTTTAGTCTGATGGTCAGATAGTGGTTTTAGCCTCTTACAAGGCCACGGTGCTGGAAGCAGCCGCTGGCAGCCAGGAGTCTGCTATGAGTTCTGCTGGACACCCACCTCGAGTGGGGGTTTTCTCCTGTCCTGACCACACAACCTTTTCCAAGACTTTTATTCCCAGTTTTAAGCCTTTGTACATAAGGTCAAATTGTGTATCATGATTTTATTTTTCAGAAACTGTTTCTGAAGTAAAAATTTACGAAATCGAAATAGTGAGTAAGTGGGTAAAGTAGAAGAGGAAAGTCTCTCACCTGTCGTCCCCATCCCCATCTTCCCAAGGCATTCATTAACACTGTTGCGCAGAGCTATCCAGACATTTTTCTAACATATACAGTTATACATCTCTATTTAAATAAAGCTGGATTATGCAGTAAGTATTCTGCATTTTGCTTTTTTACTCATCAGTGTTTTAGGGCTGCCCATGTATGTGATTAGCTCTAGTACATTTCCCAACTGGGGGCAATTCTGCCCCCAGCTAACACTTGGCAATGACTGTGTTTATTGTCACAACTAGGATAGAGGGGTGGGGTACTACTGGCATGTAGTGCATAGAAGGCAGAGATGCTGCTAAACATCCTATAATGCATAGGATAGCCCCTACTGTCAGTAATGCCAAGACTGAGAAACCCTTCTCTAAGAAACTCATTCTTTGTAGTATGTGTATGGTTTTCTGCACTGTGGATTTCCCATCCTGTATTACTTATTCCATCTTCCTACTGGGCAGTCATTTAAGACTGTTTCCAACTCTTTGCTATTAAAAGTGATGTTGCAATAAACATTGTTTTACAGTGTTGTACACTGTGAGATTTTATTTCTGCAAGATAAAGAAGCAAACATAAAATGTCTGAGTATAGGGACTTCCTTTTAAAAGTTAAAGACCTTAAAGACTGTTTTTAAGGTTTTCTTAAGTTCACAGCAAGCTCATTTGGTGGCAAAACCTGACTCGAACTGGCACATGGCTAGTTATAGTCTTTATTCCATTTAATGTGAATATTTAGATGTCTTGTGATTATGGAATGCTGCCTCAGTCTCTGTTACATAATATATAGTATAAGCACCTCAATGGTATTTTTAATCTGAAAAATTTCAAAGCCCTTTTAACTTACTAATAAATATTGTACTGATGTGCAGCATGCAGTTTTTATAATCCTCATATGCTGGAATGAGTAAATAGTGGTGACTTGGTTGATTTTGTTTTCAGCCTCTAAAACCATCCTTTTGAAGGTGATTTTGTTCGTATAAAAAATGTGTTATCAGGTCATAATTGTTGCCAGTGCCTTGCAGTTTTCCATGAAAATTAGCCCATCAGAAAACATCAATCATGACATTGAGACATTTTTTGCCTTGATTTTTATGAAGATCATTTAAAATGTTAGCAATAGCTACAATTGAGTGCTTACTATGCTTCATGCTAACAGGCATTACCAAGTCTAACTTTTACAGCAACATCTCTAGGAAGCGGATTCTTTAGCTTCATATATGCTTAAGGGAATGGGCTACAGCAAGTTGATGATTTGGGCACAGTAACATCTCTGGGAAGAGACAGAACCCAAGTCTACAGGGGTATGTGCTGCATCCCTCCCCAGTGTTATTCCAATTCACTTCCCCCCATGTAGACAGAGGTTTAATATTTCTATATTTGTGGCCATTAAAAAATTTTTGAGGAAAAAAAAATTAGTCCCAAGTTGCTTTTTCTCTCAAGGGTCTGCACTTGGACTTGAGGGCAAAGAGGCAAATGTCACTCAAGTCAAGTGGATATTTTCATCACAGTGTTAAGAGAAAGTCTTTGGAGCAAATCTAAGGTCACACGCTCTCCCACCAGAGAACTCCAACACCCAGCATTGTTTGAAATGAGAAAATGTTAATGTCCTCCCTGGAGCCTGGATTTGATATGATATTAGGGGAAAGCTTTCAGCTGTATTTATTTCTCTTGGTTTACTCCCAAGAAGATGTCAGTTTCCATTATGAAAACTGCAGGTGTAAAAAATATTATCTTCTGTTCTCTGCAGCAGAGCCAATCTAAGAACCCTCAGGAGAAATTCCTGCCGCAAGCCAACTAGAATTTCTGATTCTTGAAATTTGTGTGTGTGATAAGGTTAGGCTGAGGTGGCGTCTAAGAAGGATGCTTCTAGATTGTCTTTTTAGCTGCTGCTGACATGATCCACTTTGCTGGCTCTTGGCTCTAGGAGTTTCTGCAAAAGTCAATATGCAAGGAACTTTCCCATCCTC
>NW_006494611.1:13515488-13517314 GCF_000325575.1 Pteropus alecto | reverse complement strand
TCTTTTCTTTCCTCTGCAGCTCAACCTACTTCTAAGTTTATCATTTATTTTACTTCAGTGAAAGGGAATATCAGGGTACGAACTACATACATACCAGTTAAGCACTCGTGTTATTTCTTTTCCTGTCCAGCTTTTATTCTTGTTTTTAGCTGTCTTTAAACTGAGTAAGTTCTCTCTGGTTCTTTGGTCTTGAAGGAAGACATAGGTACAGTCTCCTTAATCCCTCATTGCAGTGCCCTTCCTCACAGCACCCGAGAACCTTTCTTAAAGGTTTCTAGGTTCTGCACTAACACCTGACAGGCCCAGACTCCTTTCTGACTCAGGGCCTTTGCACTGGCTGGTCCCTCTTCCTGGGACACACTCTTCTAACTACTAGCCTCTTTGTATCTGACAGTTAACTTCAGTTTCTGTCCTCAGGAAAGCCTTCCCAGACCACCATAAGACTGGACATGCTCTTAGGCTAGATACCAGGTAAAATATTCTAGTGTAATAAAGTTTGTATAGTTGAGTGGACAAGCAAGGCCTGTACTAGTCTGGATTTAAAGAGTTCCTCTGCTTTTAGACTTTATTTCCTGGACCAGTGTTTTCTCTAAATATGCATCATTCTTCATATTTCTCACCTGTTCTTTCCACTGCTGGCCCCATCTGCTGGCCTTTGCCCTGTCTCTCTTTAGAGCATCCTGGTTCCCATTCTGGGCCCAGGCAGCCTTCTCAAAAACTGACTTATTAGGTACTCTTCAGTATCAACAGATTGTTTTAGATAGTTTCTTTGCTTTTGTTTGTTTATTATGGATATTTCAAGCACATATGAAAGCACAGAGAAACTTATGGCAAATAGCCATGTACCCATTGCCCAGAATTGCAAGTGTCAACATTTGTCATGTTTGCCTCAGATTTTTTTAAGAAATAAAATGTTGCAGAGACCATCGTGGGTCCCATCTCTACTCTTTCCTCAGAGATAACCATGATAACCATGATGTGGACAATTGTCAGAGGTCAGTCATTGGAAAGTCTGTAAGTAGAGGAAAATAGAATATTTGACATTTTGGCTAGCCTTATGAATGGAAAATATTATCTCACTCTTGTTTTCATTTATATTTCCCTGATTACTAATAAGGCTGAACATTTTTTTGTGTGTTTATGGGCTACTTGGGCTGCTTCTATAAATTGCCTCTTTATGTCTTTTACCGTGTATCTGTTTGATTGTTTTCTTAGTGGTTTATAAAGTTCTCTGTTTAGTTGCATTATTCCTTTGCTTGTTATATACATTGCATATACCTTCTTCTAGCCCATAACTTATCTTTTGTCTTTGTTTGTGTTATTATATGCTGTGTAGAAATTATAGATTTTAATACGATCCAATTAACATTTTTCTTTTTGATTTGTGCTTTTTATGTTTTAAGAAACTCTTCTCTATCCTCAAAATGTTTTAGATGTTTTGCTTTTCACATTTTAAATTTTTATTCATCTGAATTTATTTTTGAAATTAGGTAGAAATCTAATTTATTTTTACCAAACTGTTGGATTTATTCCGTCCTTTGCTGCCTTTATAATTCTTGTTTGTTTTTCTTGTCTTTTTATATCTCCTAGTACTTCTAGTGCAGTATTAAATAGATGTGTCCTCAGTCCTATGCTAAATCTCATTTAATTTGATTACAATAATAATAATATAGGTATTATCTCTACATTATAGATGAAGTAACTGAAACCTGGAGAACATGAGTAATGTTTCCAGAATCACATAGCAAGTAAATAATAGTCAGGATTCAAACCCAAGTCTGAGTGACTTTGAAGTGGAATTGCTTATACTGCCTCTTGGTCACAAA
>NW_006494611.1:13499989-13515460 GCF_000325575.1 Pteropus alecto | reverse complement strand
CTAATCCTCTGTGTCAAAAAGGGAAGAAAATTTTATTGACGTGATGCCAGAAAAGCACTTCCAGTGCATCTCAACAAAACTAATAGATTTTGTTTAGTTAGACCTGCCAAAAGCATATTAAAGAAACTTTTAAGTATGAAATAGTTCTTATTCCAGATAGTATAAGCATTCACTCAGGTAATAAAGTCACATCTTGTTGGAATATCAGAATTAAGGAGTAGATCTTCATAGTAAGTTAACATTCTCGGGAATATTAACAAGTAACTGAAATTTCCTTCCTTCCTTCCTTCCTTTTTTCCTTTTCTTCCTCTCCTCCTTCCTTCTTTTGCTCTATCCATAAAAGATATGAAACAGCTTACAAAGCTCCACCCAAACCAAGATAAAATAAGAAGATGGGAACATCAGGGCAAGGAGAAAATAAATATGGCAAAATAAAAAATAGTTTTTGCCTTAGTGTCATTCACTAGAGTTTGACTACAACATAGCTTTATGCTTCCTAGCAACTGAAGCAAAGAAAACCTGTCCAGTTACACGATTCACAGTGGGCATGGCATCAAAATAGAATTGTTGCTAAGATAATACATAGACAGTGTTTCCTAATTCTTAGACAGAAAAGAACTTCTGCCAGGGCTTTCATACAGGGACCCTGTGTGATGATGTGGGCAGTGCTTACCAGCATCTACTTGATAATGGAGAAGTAACCTCACCTGGACTCAGTTTCCCTACTCAACCCTGAGCTCCTTGAGAAGGCAGGCACCATATCTATTTTATTCTTCATTGTTTACCACAGCCCAGCACAGTGCCTGACACATAATAAGTGCTAATAATGTAGTCTTTGAATGAATGAATACTATTTGTAACATCCATCAATAAAAGCCAATGGCTGGATATAAGATTAATATACAAAATCAATTGTATTTCTTTACACTAGCAATGAATAATTCCAAAATGAAATTAAAAAAACAATTTCATTTATAAACAAAAAGATTAAAATACTTAGGAATAAATTTAATAAAAGAGGTGCAAGCCTTGTATACTGAAAACTACAGAACATACTTAAAAAGCCAATGGTGAAACATTGAGCAAATTTATTAAAAGCAATTTTATATGAACTATAAAATATTGATATTTTAGGTATGTGGTTCTCTGATGATTGATTTGATCAAAGACTGTAATTTAAAACTTTAAGATGAATAGATGGGCCAAATACATTTTTGACAGTTCTTTATGATTATTACTTTTTTGCATCCAAGGTCCTGGTGAGAAAGAAAAGGAGAGGATTAGAGTTTACATTCTTGGTCAAGAATCTGAAGGGTGGACATTGCATGTTATCAATAAAGGGTGCTGCTAGGAACTTAGATGAACCCATAACATATGATACCATAATTACTTTGTGAATTGGAAAAGTGTTTATTAGGTAAAATAAAATCAGAATCTATGCAGAAAATGGGAAACTTCAAACATTTAAACATCTAATTCATATAAAGTCCCCTTGTATTACTGGTTTCAACCATTAATCTGTATTCTGATGTCTGCCCTAAAACGTGTCTGCTGTCATTAACTAATTTTTATTGAGTTCATAATATGTGCCTGTGACTTTTCTAAACAACTTTACTCCCATTATCTCATGTAATGCCCACATTCTCTAGAGTTATCATTCTTATTATCTCCTTTTACAGAAGAGGAAACTGGGGCTAGAAAAGTTAAGCTACTTGCCCAGGGTCGCACGTGAGCATGTAACAGTGCCAAAGACCAGACCCAGGCCTGGGAACTGTGCAGCCTGTGCATCTAACCACCCTGCCATATTGCTCCTTCTTATTTCTTGCCTTCTGATAGCAAACCTCAGTTTCCTGTGATTGGCTAGAAGTGATTTTTCCTATTAGATATGGTGTATGGATATACTTTGTGGGCTTTGTGTTAATGTTCTCAGAACACTACAATTAAGACCATCTTTCCATAGAGTTTCCTAAAACTTTAGGATAACCAACTACAGTTTGTATGACATTTGCCAAGTGTTGGCCTCAGAAATTTGTTGCTTAAACGGGGCTGGATACAAGCATGTTGCCAGACTTTTCTGTTGCCTACCTTTCGAAGATTCTTGTTCTGTAAAGGTAACTGAGAGTTTGTAGTTAAGATCATGGGCTCTTGAGTCAATTACTATGGCTCCAATCCTGGATTAATACAGCCTTCCTCATAGCGTTGTTGGAAGGATTAAATGAAGCTATCCCTTATGGCACTTAGCACACCGTTTGGCACTTAGAGAGCTTTTAAGCATGGCAGCTGCTAAAACACACAACCTTTTAAAACTGGACCTGGAGTAATGTGTGCATCTCAGCAACCAGCATACACACCCAATGGTGTAGAGCTGAAAGTGGCTTTGTGCTGCAGACTCCTAAGGCCACCTGGAAGTTCTCCAAGCCAGACTTAAACATTTCCAAATTTATTTTTAACCAAACTTAAAGCAGAGGGATTCCCACAGTGTGAAGGAGGCTGCCATTTCCCAAGGGGAGAGGAACCAAGGGAAGCTTCTTTTTGTTAGTGGAAGAAATGAGGGAGAAGGTGAGAGTTCAGGGGGGCGGGGGAAGCGCTAGAATGGGGGCTCTGGGTCTGGGTCCAGGGCCAGCTGTCCTCTCAGCTCCCCAGGCACTCTTTTCTCCTATAAAACCAGGGGGATGGACTACAGGCTCTTCCAGTGTTGACATTCTGCGAAACCATAACACCTCCTTCGAACTACAGTTTAATGTGAGCCCTCAGCTATTATGGAGGGGCTTTGTAAGTCTGAGCCCTTGGAAAGATGTCTATGTATCTTTTAGGCAAGTCATGAGGAAGGAACTGTCCTTTATGTTCCCCAGCGCCCTATATCCCAGCTTATAAATTCCTCTTGAAATCTGGAGCCAGGGAAAAGTTTGTCTCTCGGCTTGATCCCTTACATTTTTTCTGATTGGATGACATCTGTGATACCCCCTCAGCGTGTTTCTCTTATTACTCCATTTGCCAAGAAGCTCCGAGCTAAATGCAGTGGTTAGCAATACTGGTTTCCCTCAGATGGCTTGGGTCTAAATCCTTCTTAGAACTGGATAATGTTATTGTTTGATTTTATGTGCTTTAATATAGAAACCACACCAAATCCTGCGACATTAAACAGAGTACAAATCATTCACATAGAATGACATAGGAAATAGATTCAGAAATATATGAATTTTCTTCCTCCTATCAGCTGGGTCCATCATCTGGCTCTTTTCCCCCTCCCAGTGAGTCTGAAATGACAACAACTGATATGTAGCCACGACCCACTCTGGACCTGGCACTGTTCTAAGTCCTTTATATATATGCATTTGCTCATTCAACATTGTTTTCTTGGGGGGGGCGGGGTACTGTTATTATATTTACTTGAAGATGAGGAAAGTGAGGCACTGAAAGGTTAAGTAGCCAGACAAGGTCTCCCAGCTAGTGAGAGAACACCCCCTTCTTTCACTAGTGGTGGACAGGCAGGCCCAGGGAGTGACATTCGACCCTAGTGGGAGTCCTAGTGGCAGAGGCGTTGGTCCATCTCAGATTGGCTTGTTTATATGGACAATTAGTAAGCCAACCATAAACAAATACCAAGAATAAACACAAAGAGGAAGAAGGAAAAATTGATGACCGGAGAAACCACTCTGGCTTCGGATTATCCCGAGATCTATTCTGAACACCAATTGGTCCTATTTATTTGGGAAACCCCATGGAGTCTCAAAGATATCAACCCATTTTTTGAAATGTGTATGGAGCCTGGCTGTGGTTAGGGAATGGTTCCTGGGACAGCCCAGTTTCTCCCAGACTTAGATCTGTTAGGAGGCCACTGGGGCTGTGGGGTTAGTAGGAGAGTTCTCCAATGTTGCCTTACTTCCGGAGTTGACACTAAATGAGGAGCTGGTCAGCCTATTTGGCTACAAGCCCTAAGCAGATCTTGCATAGTGGCATAATTAGTGCCTTGCACTCGCTCCTCTTCATACCTAATGCAGGAACAGCCACAGGTAGGAACAGGATTGGAAACTGTCATGGCCAATCATGGCCAGGCTGACTACCCAGGGCCTGGCCTGGTAAACAGAATGGGTATGTAGAGTCTTAATCTGGCCATTTGGCTCAGCTGAGAATGTGTCCACAGTGGATACGCAGATGTCTCAATGTGACCAAATAATACGACAATTTTTTAAAACAAAGGATCCAGAATTTTCACATTCAAAACTGTCATTCAGTTAACAAATGATTGATTGAGCCTCCCCCTGTGCCAGGCCCCGTGCCAGATGCTGGGGGCCCAGCTGAGCAGCAAGCTAATCTGGACCTGCAGATGCTTCTGTGAGCCTTTGCCTCTGGGTGATCAAGTTCTGTGCTTGGGGAAGCCTTGTCTCTTGGAATCACTTTGGGTGGCTCTGCCTTTAATCTGGAGATGGTACCATTGCTCGAAAGACTGCCGTTTAGGAATTGTCTCCAGAGCTAGTCTGGGCCACAGAGGAAAACCCATCTCAGTATTTTATAGCTACACCTAGCTTGTGACCAAAAATGGTATCACCCAGCTTGATGACCCACTTTATTCCCCAGACTTGGCTCTGATTGACTTGCCTGTGAGCCAAAATTATATCTAACCTCTAAGGATGGATAGTCACCACCACTGAGCATATTAGTAGTAAGCTGGATAATTTTGAAATAATTTCTCACTTGCCCAACTCCCGTTGTCTTTGATGCCTCTGTTGTAATACTTAGCCCAGTCTCCCTGGTGGCAGAATAATCCCCTTCTGACTCCGATTCCCCCTGTAGGTTGGAAGCATTTGGAAGGTAGGACTATATGTGTACCCTTACAGTATCCAGCATGAAGCAGATGTACAAAAATGTATATTTACTAAAATGGAATGTGCGGGCTCTAAAGGAGGTTTCGGTTTTTTTTCTATTCCAGACCTGCTCTGAGTGGCAAGAGTGTTGGTGGAGCAGTGGGCAGTGTAGTGTAGATGGTATATGTGGGCTCTGGAATTGATCAGGGCTGGCCGTAACCCTACTTATCCCCTTGACCAGCTGTGTGGCTGACTCTACACAAATTATTCATTCTCTGTGAGCCTCCATTTTCACATATGTGGAATGGGAATAATAATACTGCCTTGGGAACTTTTATAAGTATAAGTGAGAATATTCGTAATGCCCTAAGCACAATGCCTATTTCATAGTACATTAACTCAATAAATGAGAGTGATTATTTTATTACTTTTCTTCCCTAAGGTTTCTGTACCAAAGCACTACAAACTGGGTGGTTATTATTATCATCATCATTTTTATATTGGAGTTCATTCTTATTTGGATGTGTATATTCTGTATTTTAAAAAATAGTATCTCACCTAGCATTCATGTCATTTAAAATCATGTCATAGAAATTTCATGCTGGAAGGGACCCTAGAGCCCATCTAAGTCTAACCTCCTAAATTTTACTGAGATCCAGAAAGGGAAGTAGATGACTAAGGTCACACAACTGGTCGATGCCCAGATGGATCGGGCCAGACCTCCCCTTATATGGCATTTGATTCTTGTTCCTACATTTAGAGGTTCCACCTTCCTTCTAAGGGTCTTGCAAGCCGGCCAAGAGCTCTGAGGCCTGGCGCTCCTGGACAGCCACAGCCAAGGATTTGGTATACCCATTTGGGGAGTTACACCTTTATGTAGTGACACCTTTGTCACTTTGCAGAGTGCGAAGCATGCTTACACGGTTGTGTAGCTGGTGAAGCTGGCTGGAACCATAGACTGGTGGTTAAGGAGCATACCAGACAAACCTGATACCTCCACTTACCAGCTTACCACTGCTTAACCTCTCTGAGCTTTGCTTTCTTCATCAGGAGGGCAAGAACAACAATAGTATCTACTCATAGGATGGTTGTGAGAGTTAAATGAAGAATGCACGTAAAGTGCTTAGCACAGTGCCTAGCACATGGTATATACTTTTTAAAATATCACTTTATGATCAGTAACATATTCAAAAGCAAATAGTCTACCTCTAGCATCTCCACCAGTCTCAAGCCAACCCCAATCAGTCATGAAACCTTACCTGGTCTTTCTCCCAAGCAGGTACTAGTGACAAACCCTTTCCCTTCCCGCAATCCTCTTCCTATCCAGCAGCAACATGGCCTCTTCCCATCCCACCCCAATCAGAGACCATAAGACCCTGAAGTAATCAGTAGTAATTGCCCATCAAGAATGGTGTTGGGATCCCCCTGGGCTTTCTGGTTCATCAAAAGTTATAGAAGGAAAGACAGATTTCTGGCTTAAGGAAACACTGCCTTTTCTGGGAGGCGCATTTACTGGTACCTTGAAGCATATCAGGCTCCCACATCCCTGATTGGTGCCTTCCATCATTCTCCCCTAAATACCAGGTTCTTTGCCCACAGATACACTTTGGGTTCTGTTGCTAACTTATTTTCTCTCAATTAAAACTATAGGTAATCGATAAGTTCTGAATTTCTATTTGAAAACCATGATATTCTCGATGAGATCAGAATAATCCAAATAACCCTAAATGTACAGAAGCCAGATTTAATAAAACCCAAGGGGGTGAATTTATTTATTTATTTTTTTCCTCTAGAAAAGTATTTCACAGAGGTTCTTAAGATGCCCTGACTCTGGATCAAGGCCCTCCTTTGGTTCTGGATATTACGTTTCAGCTAATGTAAACAATCATCACCCTGTACGTTGCAGGATTTTTCAGTATGGTTTGAGATTGGGTTCACTCAATGGTTTGTTGCAGTGATTAATTGTTTCAGAAGGAAGTGCAGCAGAAAGAGGCTTTGCGGGAATGGAAGAGGTGAGGCAGTTCCATGTGAGATTCTGCAAAGGGATTTAAGATTTGGCACAGGACTTGGTTTCTGTGCAGCCTCTGAGGCAGAGAGCCTCAGGAGAGGGAAGCAGGCTGTCAGCTGGGGCTTTGCATGCTCTCAGCCTGCCTTGAGGGTTGGTTGGCTCTTCCCTCTCTCTGCGGTACCCAATTTTACCTTCTTAAAGGATGGATGAGGATGCTGAAGGCTTAAAAAAGACAAGGTAAGAGTTCCCATAGTCCAAGAAGTCCCCCGATGTTCTTAATGCATGGGATCCTGGGGACTGTTCCTTTACTCACACCACTGTGCAGTGTTAGCCAAGACACAATTCCTCTGAGACATTTCACAGAGAGGATCAGGGAAGTTTCCTTCCTAGTTAAGAAAGTCTCTAAAATGTTTTAACCCAAAATACTTAACTATAGAGATGCAGTTTTTTCTTTCTTTGAAATCACAGATGTGAGATTATTTCTTTGCATTTTTAATCTATAAGATTTTGAAAAGAATCCTGAGGGTTTTTATTAGATGTTTGTTTTTCCTTTTGTAATGGCCTGTGGTGGTGAATCAACATCTCGTTTAATGAAAACTTATTTTCTTCAGAATGCTAGCTTTTGAATAAGTTTATCTTCTTTTTGCAGATTTGATTTGTTTTTTTCTTTTTTTAAAAAATAAATTTTAGCTTTTCTGAGTATGATACTGGTCAGGAATATCCTTAAGTATAATTAATTTTTAAGAGGAGAAACTAAAGAGTTTAATGCGATTGTATTTGATAGCATCTCCGGTTGGAATGAGCTACATGTTTTTTTTTGTTATTGTTTTTTGTGGTTCACTTTATTAAGACATTTTCCTTCTATACTGTTTTTTTAATTGAGTTTATTGGGGTAACATTGGTTAATACAATTATATAATTTTAAGGTGTACATTATAATTTCACATCTGTATATTCTATTATGTGTCTAGTTTCCTTCAGCTACCATATATTTGATCCCCTTTACCTACTTTACCCTCTTGAGCTACATGTTTTTTGATGCTTCAAATATACTTTGTTAACAAAATTTTTCAGTGTGAATATCTAATTTGTGGGAAAGGCAATACAGTTTATCTTTGTGGTTAAGCTATTTATTCACAAATATTAAAAGCCTGTTAGACCTTTGATAAGATAGCTCAAGAAGAGATCATTGGAATAGTAGTTTTCTACTCACCACCAGCTCAATTCCAAATTCTGTTCCTTTTCTTAAAAGAAAAAAAAATCTGGAGTTAAAAATAACCCAGAATAAAACTTGAAAACTATTTTGTTTCTCTCTATTTGGCTAACTTCATTGCAAAGTACTAAGTTTAAGGAATTCGGGCTATGAAGACTACTCTTGATCCATGAATTTCTATAACCTTTTTCAAGTGCATATGGTGTTTTATGAACATTATAGTTTTCAATTAAGTGTTGAAAATTGTATAATTCTGAGAAATGGATAACAACCCTAAGAAAATAATGTAAGGAATCCTGTCAGCTTCCCGACACAAGCTCATTTTTCTTGTGTTGTCAAAGTGAGGAAAGGGGAGCATTCGGCACACCTCATTACAGTGAGGATGTGTGGCGTGTTGGTAGAAATGACTGCCTGTGGCCGTTGTGGCAAATAGATGCAGGACTCCTGATCCCGCTTACTTATTGACAGTAAAATGTTTTTGTGAAATGTAGAAGACTCCGATCCTGCAACGTTGGTTGGGTGGGAAGAGGTCTGTGTAGCCTGTTGTCCTTAACTGTTTGTTTGTGTTTTTTTAATTTTAATTTTAATTTTTTTTATTGTTGGACCCTTTTAGTTCATTCAATCCTCTCTTTTTTCTTTAGGAAACAGACTGGCAGTAGAGTCTTTTGTACTTTGTATTACTTTAACCTAGCATTTCAGACATTGTGTTTTCTTTCAGTGGGATGGTTAAGAATAAGGCAGCCTAAGGCTAAATTTAGATGTGAGAGAAGCCGTGATCTTTAGGAAAAGACAGTCATCCAAGGATTAAAACATACAAACTCTTAATTGTATGGTGTCCATTCTCTTCTGACTATTGAAGAATCTAGCAAGCTATTGTTACAAGAGCTTTAGATAATTTAGCTTTAAAAAAAAAATCATGCTGTATAGTGTGGAAATGGTAAAAAGCCTGATGTCTTGACTTTATTTGTTGTCATATTGATATGTTCTTAAGGGATATCCTAAGTCCTCTAATATTTTTAGAAGACCAAATCAAAATCTAATTTTGTCAATGTATTATCTCATCCTCATTCTTTCTTCTTTCTCCTTGCCTGTCATTTTGGAAAGAAGGGAAATTGTCTAGGTAAATGGTAGAGGAACAATTGTCAGGAGTTATCCTTTCCTTCATAAAGTGCTCTTGATAAAGGTTTTATTTATTCATTTATTTTTATTTCTGTTGAAATAGTTAGACATGGGGGTAGCTGAAACAATTCAAAGAGTACAAAAGATAAAATAGTGAAAACCTGCCAGGGATTCCAGACTCCCAGTTCTCCCCTAGGCAGTGTCTGAGAGAATTTGGAAAAGGAGTAAACAGTGCTTTAGAACCCCCACCCCGACCCTGCCCCTTATCAAACTTTAGTATGCATGAGCAAGCCCTGCACAATTGGTTACAACTCAGCTTCCTAGGCTCCACCCCAGAGATTCTGATTATGGAAGACTGGGCTTAGGCCCCCATGTTTGACTTCTAGCAGTTTCCGAGATGCTGATGCTGCCATCGGGACCACACTTTGAACTGGTTTAAAGTGAGGGCCTCTTTCTTCTGCATTCATTTTTCACTTTTTCTGCTCCAGTTTTCAGAATGGCTTTTGCCGAAATTAATAGCCACAGTAACCCACTGGAAGAAACTGTGGTAGCAAATAAATCCCAAATCTGTAATCAGAATTTGGGTAAAGAGATAGGTAGTGCTGGGAGAAGATAATCTGTGTGAATAACTATGGCATGTGATATACATACACCGAGTGAAGGGCATTGCCTTACAGTTGGTCCACTGTAAATTCTAACCTTTATTACAATTGGAAATGACTCCATCAGCTAAAGTGAGCAGAGCCTCCATTAGAAATCTCTTTTTATAGGTTGCATTTCAAAATCATATACATTAATTACACACACACATGCTGGAAAAATAACCCAACACTGCTGCCTTTCACTCCTGCTTCCCTATGAGTGTCACTGCTTCTGTATTGTCCTATATATGGCAAGTGACACATATGGATCTAGTTGACACAAATGAACATGGGTGACACTTAGTATGGGGCAGAGCGTTTTCCATGAAACCAGCCCCAGCTGGAAGCAGGTTCTGTGACTCAGTAAATGTTTACTGGGGGCCTTTCACACAGTTGGTCCCTGAGATATAGTAATGAGTTGGACAGACATGATCCCTGCCCTTATGAAACTTTGGGTTTAGTGAGATTCTTGGAAAAGGAGGCTAGTAGCCCGGGGATGGAGAAGAGAAAGAAAGGGAGGACCATAATGTATGACACACGTGGCAGCGCACAAGTGACTGGTTGTATGGACAGATACTTCCCAGGTCATGTTCAGTTGAATTAAACAGTTACTAAGTGCAAGTCCTAATCGTAGGACTATAGGATACACCTAGGAGAGTAAATAATAGTTCTTACCTTGAAAGAGTTTGCCATTCAAGGGCAGGTGCTACAACTCCAGTAGTCCGCACTGTATCAGAGAGTGTCCTTATATACTGTGGTCCCCAGTTCCCACAGCGATAGTGTGACGTGGCTGAGATAATAAAATATAAGCGCTTGTCTCTGGCACCCACTTCTAACTTCCTAAAGGAGTTGTTGTTACAAGAACAAAAAGGTCAAACACCTACTGCGTTTTATTCAGTGTTCATTTCAAACCCTGACATGCTTGGCCACAGATGCCAGTTGAATTCAAACAGCTTAGACAGCTAATAGTAGTAATTTTCATGTTCTCACCTGCCATATGGGCACATACAGCAGATGTGTGCGTATGTGTGTGTGTGTGTCTGTGTGTGCGTGTGTTGTGAGGGAGAGGGGTTTTGCCAGAGGTTCTGTATGTTAGGTGATTTCTCCATTGGAATCAGTCAAGCTAAAGAATCTAATGGGGTCAGCAAATTTCACCCATGAGGAAAGAACTATGGCAACCACTACAGGCTTAGGCAGGTGAAGGACAGAGGGAAGGCTTGGGGCATTCCAGACTAGTGACCTCATTTTTGCAATAGGTGGCAGAGGGAGTTATCATACTCTGGCATTAATTGAGTAAAGATCATCTGGTGAAAATGATGAGATAAGAAGTAGGAAATCAATAGGATGGAAAGCTGTCCCATGCATGTCCCAGGGATAACATGCTAACTCTCTCCTTTTGTTCTAGTACTGCAACTTGGGAACATACAGTAGGAAGATTCTGAGAGTTAATTTGGGCAACTGATAAAGAGGCTAACGATCAGAACCTTTTGTGGGCAACTGAAAAAGAGACCGAAGATCAGAACCTTTTGTAGTCATTATATGTATAATGGACTTATATAATGCATTTTATACACACACAGGCTGTAGCACATAGCACCATAAGACAGGTGGGGTTTGAGGGTCCTAATGAGAGCAGAGGCAGAGTTTCTTAGAAATTGAAGATCCTCATGACACAGTTGGCAAAGGGTAAGAAACCAGGGTCATGAAACAGACTGTCAAAGTAGTGGAGAAATCCAAGGAGATTCAGCATAAAAAAGCCATCAGGAAATGCCCAATGAGTGGAAATAGTCAACAGTTAATGAAAATATGGCAGTAGAAAGGAGTTATGGGCCACCTGACAGAGATAATGAGATTGAGCTGGAAACTGGAATAGGACTGACCAAACTACAAAATCAGGCCAATTAGTACTAATGAGGGTGTTTACTAGCTTGTAGATTGACAAAATACTTCCCTGGGATGAATTAGGACAAATGATCATTTCCTGCACTAATGATTTTACAGAAGAAAAGGAATTGAGAAGCCCTGAAGAAGGTGCAGGGAGTGTTTGTGTGTAACCATTGTAATTTAATGACCCTAATAAGTTGAACAGTCTGGTGCAAGAAAGGAAAACCAAGATAATATGTGCGTGTGTGTATGTGTGTGTGTGCGTGCGCGCGCGCGTGTGTATCAGGAGAACTAAGAAAAAATATAAATAGTAACTATGAAAAAAATTGTCAGAAAACCTCAAGAATCTTGCCAACTAATTTGTTTGTTTTTGTTTTTCTTTGTTTTTTAGTTCTTGTTTTTTGCCAACTGATTTTTAAAAAACATTACCAAACATTCTTTTTGGGAAGCACAAAGTATGACAAGATTCAAAAATCCTTTTGAGGAGGTGGGGTTGAGAACTAATTTCCTTTTCCTACCCCACCATCTTTGGCCAAGATGGTAAGAATAAATAACCATTGACTAAACACTTACTTTGTCCCAAGCTCCTGGCAAAGCCCTCTCTATGTGCTTTACTTCCTTTGACTCTCATGGCCCTGGAGGTTGGGATAATAATTGCTATTTACAGAGGCAAGTCAAAGCAGATTGCTCAAGGCAAAGACATATTCAACAAGAAAGACTTTGGACAAAATTGAAAGTTGATTCAGTTGGAAAAACAGGAGAACCCACCTAGGAACCCCACAAAAAGGATTCATAAATAATTTATGAGCATCCTATAAGAATCAGACATTAAAAATAAGAATGTCTTTTAAGGTAATTGAGGTGAAGACCCAGCAGAACTTTTACAGATGATTAGAATACTCCTATAGACATATGAAAAGGAGCCAGCAGGCACAATGAATTATTTGCCTCAATCTTTTCAGAAAAATATATCAAAATGAATATCCCTCTTAAATCATCTTTAGAAGCAGAAGTACTAGATCAAATCGTAGTAGATGCACAGAATTTTCTAGACCTAGCTGAAAAACTGGATGTGGATAAATCACAGAGACGGATTGGCATTCATCCAAGAATTCTAAAGGAATTCAAGGGTGAAATTGTGGGACTGTTGGTTAAAGTAACTGACTTTTAGCTTCAAAGATTCAACAACCCCCTAAAATCTTTCATTGTCTGGTGATATTGCCCAGCTTCATCTCTCTGCACTATGTTATGTGAACATAAATTATAACATATACATAAAACATGAACCATAATAAATCAAATAAGAAAACATGTTTTAGACAGCAGTGGTTTTGAATTCTCAAACCCTGTCATATCAGTCTTGAAAGTCTTTCTGAACATTTCATTCTTGAAATTGCTGAGAATTAACCCAGCCCCTTACGATCATGTAAAATAAGCTTGTAATTATTCATGTGAACTCAGTAGCAAAAGCACAAAGGAACAAATGGGCAATGACTCAGTGTTTTGAGAAAGTTCATCATACAGTGCTGCTTCACTAAAGGGGGAGAAGATTTCTGCAGCCTCGGAAACAGACGCTCAGTGTCCATTAATTAAATAAAAGACATGTGGAGGATTTGAAAACTAATCAGCTTTTGAGCCCCTAGCTGCTCAGTCCAGCTGCCCCGATTTGCCTGGTGGTCTGGCCCTGTTCCCAGCTGGCTCAGGCCTTCTTCCTTTCCTTGTGGTCTTGAATTCATCTAGCCCTGCTTGATTGACTAGTCCACATGTCTGTTCTCTACTCTGCAGCAGGTAGCCCTATTCTCTATCATCCATGACCTGAAGTGCATTGCGTATGAGTAGAGAGGGGGAGTAGAGAGTCAGCGTAGAATTTGTGCTAGGTGAGCAAAGAGACCAGTAAAGGGAGTTGGTCTAGGTCAAAGCAAGCTTGGGAGAAGGTCAGTCAGTCATTTAACAGGTCTTTTTTGAGCACCTATAAAATGCTAGGCATTGTACTGAGGATACAAATATGAAAGAGACAGCCATTGTGAGAAAGATACAGGTAAACAATTACACTAGAGCAAGGTTTAACAGCCTCAGCACTGGTGACATTTTGGGCTGGATAATTCTTTGTCGTGAGGCTGTCCCATGCATTGCAGGATATTTAGCAGCATCCCTAGCCTCTACCCACTAAATACCAGTAGCATCCTCTCACACATACCACTGTGACAACCAGAATGTCTCCAGACATTGTCACATCTCCCCTGGAGGCAAAATCGTCCAGATTAAGAATCGCTGCAGTAGAGTATGATAAGTGCCTGAATGGAGAAAGAACAGGCAATTATGGGAGCTTGGGAACCCAGACATGGTGGGAAAGGGAGACTTCCTGGAGTAAGTCATATTTAAGAAGAGATGTTCAGGGTGAGTAGCCCTTGGGTGAAAGTTTGGAAGAGGAGGGTCAGGAAGGAAGTGCTCCAGGGTGAGAGAATAGCCATGCCTACAGCCTAGCAGGAGGAAGCCCGGGGCTAGCTGGACAGTTACTTATGGGTGCTGGACACTCCTTTTAATACACAACCAAGAGGCAGTGTTTCACACCCAGGGTCCACCAGCAGGTTAATGCCTTTTGGATGCTGTGCTTATGCACAAGTAACTGCCACAGGATGAGGAGCAAATTTGGCTTAGAGATGCTCACTCTGGTGGTTATAGGTACAAGGAATGGGTATCCAATCATTTTCTTGGTGGATTTCCCATAAAAGTAGAATTCTGACTAATTGCCCCCTTTCAGCTCTAATGTCTGTTTTTGATTAGCCAAATCTAATCAAATTAAAGCAAGATTCAAAACCTATTAGTGAAAAACTTTTCTTACATGGCTACCCCAGGAATTGTTTCTAATTGCTAGGAACTACAGACTTTCAGCAACTGCTTAACAAAGAATATGTTTTAATTATCTTTAAAATATCTCCCTCTTCCCTCTGTAACCAACTCTTTTTCTAGAGAGACTGGTTTTTATTTATGCGAACATAGGCCTATATGCCACATGCTGGGTCTAGCACAGGGCTCACACAAGGATGAATACACTGGGGAAAAGATGCACTCTGTGTCTTTGCTTTGGTGGTACCCCCTCTACAGCACGCTTCTCCTGTGGACTCCTGAATCACCAATGTACCTTGAAGGCCCTTCCATTTCTTAATAATAACTGATGCTGAGCACTTGCTGTGTCCAATAGCCATAGAACTGTGTAGGAGAGGAGAGAGAGGCACTAGTAAGGGGCGGGGGGTGAGTAATCAAGTCTGGCACCATACTAGCTGTTGTCATGCAAGATATTTCATATAGTTCTCCCAGAAAACCCTTCTTAGTGGGTGGTATGATCCTCATGTACAGATTTGTAACAGGCCTGATTTCACACAGCTACCAAGGGGTACAGGTGAGATTTGAGTCTACCTATGAGATTCTGAGTCCATGCTGGTCCCATTTCCATATTCTGGAGGAAGCACCCAGGCCCATAGGCTTTGCTGTGGCTTAGCTCCTATGCCATTAGGACTTGGTTAGGGTCTTCTCAGGCTGCCAGGCATATCCAGACTTGAGTGATCTCCAGGACTAATAGCAAGGCTGTCATCTCCAGCTGTTCCTCAGAGCTTCTTGTGATCCAGATCCAGCCTGATTTTGGCCATTGCTTCGTTCACAGGTTGCTGAGATGGCTTCACAAGCCAGGACCCCAGTTCTCTTCACTTTCTCAGCTGTTCTGCTTCTTGCTCCCGGGGACAATATGAAATAATGCTTAAGAGTCCAGAATCAGAGCTTAGGAAACCTAGATTATACCCTTAC
>NW_006494611.1:13444027-13499914 GCF_000325575.1 Pteropus alecto | reverse complement strand
CTACCTGTTTAGCCTTCAGTGCGTTTTTTATCTAGCTGACTCATTTGCAAAATGATAAGCCAACCATAAACCGTACCTGGTTGTCTCCATTGGTTGCCTTGGATATGGAGTAAAATAGTGATTATAAAGGCAGACAGAAAAGATACGTTACTTACAATTGTGAAGAGGTCCTGCATCAGTGATAAAAGGGACAAATTACCATTGAATTGGCTCATAGTAGGAACTTAATACATATGTATTGAACAAAAAAATGAACAAAACTCCATCAGGACATGAATTCCAGAGAGGAACTTTATATCAGCAAAGCTATTTCCCCTGTCAAGTGAGCAGCTGGAAGCTAAAATAAAGAAAAATCTCTCTAAACACTTAGGCATATAACATGTTAGGCACAAGGCATTATGGCTTCTATAAAAGAAAATATCATGAAAATTTTAGGTGACAGGAGCCCACCAGTTACCCAATCACCCCCTTTTTTGACAGATGATGAAACCAAGAATCAAAGCTATTGGTGGCTAGATCAAGTTCACATGTAGTCAGAGATAAAGCTAAGATTATTTGACCTATCAGTTAAAGTCTGTTTAGATTGTGTATGTGGGAAAAGGGAAACCCTAGAATATCTTTTATCTGGATTTTCAAATAACCTTTGATAAAGTCCCAACAAAAGTTCTTGAAGACTTAACCATCGTGGGATTGCAATAGACAAAATTAGGATCCGTGCTGAAGAGAGCACTTCATGGTTAGGCACACATGGAGGGAAAAATGAAGTCAATGATTATTTTCACAGTATTTGCTCATCCACGAATTTGGTGCAGGTGAGCTGTCATCACATGAGGTGCTTAACCTCACGTGGATAAGGACATTTGGGAGCCTTAGTAAGAGGATGACTTCATGTCATCAAAGAAGCTGAACTCTCTAGGAAGAAAAGCAGTTGTAGAACAAAACAGAAGATCGCTGTATTTAAAAAATAAAAATTTCTTATTGTGTAAGTTTTCAAACAAGCACAAAAATACTGAGGATAGTATAATGAACCTCCATGTGCCCATCACCTTGCTTCAGTATTTATCAACATTTACCAATATTGTTTCATCAACATCCTCCCAAGAGTATTTTTCCTTCCTACTGGAGTATTTAAAGTAAACCCCAGATCTATATAATTTCATCCATAAATACTATTATATAGCTTTTACTAATAAACTTTTTTTTTTAAAGCGCTGTTTTTTTAAACATACCTAAACAAATAAATAATAATCCCAAATTATTACTTAATAACAAGCCTATATTCAAATTTTCCTGATTGCAACCAAAATGGCTCTTAAAATTTGGTATTTAGAATCAGGTCCAAATACTCCATTTGATTGCTATGTCTCTTGAATCTTTTCATCTCTAACAGATCCCTCTCCTTTTTTCACATCATTTATTGAAGAACATAAATCGTATATTGGCGATTGTCCTGTAGAACATTCAGTCTTTTTTAAAGCACCTTGAGTTACTATTTGAGATTTACTTCTTATAAGTACAATGGGCAGAAAATTTTTAGGTGATTCTGGAATCATCTTTCTTGTATTCCTCCTGCCTTAGGAGGCTCCATCATCAGGGATGATGCTGTTCATGGTTTTGAAGAGCAAGCTGGGTGCCAGGCCAAGCAAGAGCAACAACTATTTCCTTTAGCACTGGTGTGTTGAGAGCACAGTAAGTGAGATGCTGTTCCCGACCATTTGGGAAATGCAAGGAAAGTGAAAATACTTTTGCTTGGCTCTGAGGAATTTATCACTCAGTTGGAAGGAAGATTACATGAAAGGAACAGATTAACTCAGGCAGCACGGTGTCATGAAGTCAAATAAAGCTGCCCTTGGCTCAGCCTTCAGCCTTGACACTTAACAGCTATGTGATTGTGAACAAGTCACTTCACCTTTCTAAACCTAAGTCTTCCTCTTTAAACTAGGGATAATAAACTCAGCTTACTTCAGGATTATGTGAAAAGCAAGCAGCATGGGCCCTGGAGTAAGACACTAGGGAGTTGGCTGTAAACTGTTTCTTCCTAATATTAAGTACTCGAAGTCACTGGGCACTTTACTCTTTGCCAGCTTGTCCTCAGCACTTAATGCACAATGACCTCACATTAGACCTCTCAGCAACCCAGTTTTACGGATTGCAAAACTGAAGCTTAGAGAAGTAGTCTGTGCACATTTACCTACTTAGTGCACTAGGATTGAACCCAGGCAGACCAAAACAGAGCTCACACTCTAAACTGCTAGCATATACTACTTATTTCAAATAGGTTCGTCAAGGTTCAGTATCCTTTTTTTAACAAGGGAGATATATTTATTTTGTGGAATTATCATGAAAAATAAGAAAAATATTTAGCTGTTAGTAGATGCTGAAAGGCATTTGCTTTCATGGTTGTTATAAAATAATAAATGATTGTACCAGTGGTTGGACAGTTCTGTGAAATACTTGTATGGAGCCATCCGTAATCATAATAGGAGTATGGAAAATAAGAACTTAGCTTGGATTGAAGCCTTTATGGCAAGGGAGGAGGCAGATGGGACCCCGTGGATATTCGACTATCACCAGAGCTAAAGGTTCGTTCCAGGAGTGGGGAACAGAAAGGAATGTTAGAAATACCCCATTTAAACTTCCTAGTTGTCTTGTTAGTACAAGTGAGTATTTGAAATGGTTTGGGAGAATGCACCCATACACTCCTGGGCCCTTTTAGAAGACTGTAGGAAATTATAGGAAGAGGCGGTAATTAAGAGCCTGGTGCTCTGGATCAGTGTCAGCACAACCTCCGACCTGTCTATCTGTGATCTCAGTGAGTTACTGAGCTTTGCATCTCCTTTTCCTCCTGGGTAAAATGGAGATCATGAAGGACTTACATCTTAGAGTTGTTTGCAGGGTGGGGAGTGTTACATGTGGTAATATGGGGAAAAAATCCAGAGAAGATAATTCCCAAAGTGTTTTCATTCCCACCACCACGTCACCCGTTCTGCCTCTAAAGGGGTCTAGTCTTCTTCTCTCCCCCTGAAGGGCAGCCAGGCCTCTGGGTCACCTCAGGTCAAAGGCCAGGCTGCTAAAGCGACAGGATGAGGGATACTCTCAAAGGCTCATTCCTGTTTTGCAGCATCAGGACCCTGGATAAGAACAGGTGTGAATCAAGAGGAGGGGTCTTGGATGTGCTCATCCGGGCTCTGTTAATTGTTTTGCTCTCCTTATATGCTTGAGTAAGAAGTTGATTCCCATTTCTTTGAAAAATTTAGAAGGGGGCCATATAGTCTAAAATCGTGAAGTCATTTGTCCTTGTGCTTTACCCCTGGGACTCTTCCCTTCTTCCATTGCTCAGCTCCTTGGTTTCTGCAGGTAGCAGAGATTTTAAAGGTCACTAACATTTTGGTGTAAATTAATTGTGTCTGCTCTGCCGTCATGCTGCACACATACCTCTAGGGAAGATGGATGCAAACAGGTAATGATCTGTTGCAAGACTGGTGAGCAATACCCACCAACTCAAAGAGAAGGCATACAAGGCACCACTGGGAGCACACAGGAGGGTTCCCTGCCAGGAATTGGAGGCTCAGATAGACCTCCTAGAGAAAGCATCTAGAGAATGAATGTGACATGGCCAGAGTCACCAGAAAGAGGAACCAGCATTTACAAAAGGCTAGAAGAAAGAGGAATGAGCCCATGATAGATTTGGGACACCTGTGGGAAGCTATTTCTACAGAGCTGCCAGACCCCTCAGACCTCTCCATAGAAGGAAATGCAGTCATTTTCTGTCAGAAGCCATGCCTTATATTACGTTGGCTTAGTTTATCAAGGAAATAGGGCATTTGACAGGCTGAGGGGTAGAAGGAGCACTTCCTAGGAGTCTGGTGGTCTGCTGCTTTCTCTCTCCTGAGTACCTCACCACTGTGTGACCGCCACAAAGGCCCGTAGGGGCCTCAGAGTTTTCATGAATGAAGTGAGGACTCCATGTATTCCTTTCAGTTCTCCGATTCCATGGCTCTCTGAAATTATTTTTAAAGCTGAGAAAAAAAAATCAAGTAACTACTGAAAACAGATTTCAGTCCTTATTAGGTTGCAAAATGGGAACAGAAACAGAACCTGGTATTGAGAAGGAATTCAAAGAATCATCTGAGAAGAGACCTCTTTGATATTGAATAGATAAAGGCTCCATGGCAATTCAAGTCAGTGTTGAGCTTGAATTACCAAAAAACAAGAGATGAATTACAGGAGAAATTGGAGGAAAAAGAGAAAAACTATCTTCAGAAACATTTGAAAACAAGTGACTGAGGGCCTTCCCAGGGTGGGGTGAGTTACTTGGTAAATATGGTGGCTAGAGGCAGACACAGAAGTGCAGGGTGATGGTGGCAGTAGACATGCATCAGAGAGCTTGAGCTCTCAGGAGGGACTGGCTCGTATTTGCTTGGAGGGAGATGCAAGTGGACCTTGTACGGCGCAGGGAAGATGTCACCCCCGGCTGTGTGTGCAGGCACTGCAGGGGTCTGGCCTGAGAGGCCAGAAGTCTCTTTGCAGAAGTGAGTTCCAGAGGGATAGGGCATCTGATGTGTGGGCGTACAAGTGTGTGTGGGCATGCAAGTGCATGTGTGTGGTAGGACATCTTTGTTTGGAGCACATATATGGAGTTGTCTGGGGTCCTCTGAGACAATGGGTTCAAATCCCTTAGGAAACTAAATGAGTGGGGCCACAGCTGAGCAGGTAGAAGTCAGATTCTGACAAAGAATCCAAGAAAGGAGAAGAGAATGGGTTTTTCTCTCCAGCGGCATTTTAATATCAGCCAGACAAAATCAGGCAACAGCATCATCTTCCTCATCATCACCTTCGTCTCCACAACAACAGCAACAATAAGTGCCAAACATCAGACTGGTCCATTTTAGGCATAATCTCTAAATCTCTCGACAACCCATCAAGTGGGCATTATTTCTGTTATCTCCATTTTACTATTTTCCCTCCAATGAGGAAATGGAGTCTCAACAAGGTTGAGCCTCAAAACCAGTGAGTTGCAAAAATAAGAATTCACACGCAAGTTTACCTTCTTTTCTTTCATGAAACACAATATGAATTGTTTACCAATCCCAAGCAGTTATACCAATTTGCCATGCTCCCAGAAATGCAAAAATAAATAAATAATAAGCAACATTTAAAAATTTTTATTTTAGTAATAGTAAAAACGATGTCTTTGTATTCCTATAATTTGTATTTCTTTGGTAACTAGTGAAGAGAACAGTGTATATACTGCTTGTCCTCCTGGGTGAATTGTCTTCCTGCTTTTTGGCCATTGCTAACCCTCTCACAAATGGGGACAGTGCAGTCTTGAGAATTTGAGTGACCTGTCCAAGGTCACACAGCTAATATTAGATGAGCCAAGGCCAGAACTCCCACTACCAGTTCTCCTCACTGACTCCTCCACTCCTCTGCCCTGGGCTCAGCTCCCAGCACCACCACCCCCGACTTCATCCTACCACTTGAAGCCTTACTCATTCCAAGAAAAAGGACAGGGCAGGCAGCCCTTGACCAAAGCATCCCGACATGAACTCTTTCCTACAAAAAAGCCCTGGAGTCTCTTCTGATGAATAATAGGCAACCACTCAGACACACATTAAAATAGCTGATTCGTTCTGAAATTTAAAGAAGGAGGAAGAAGAGTAAGAGGAGGGGGAGAAAAATAACAGTGGAGGAAGCAGATGGCATGTTTTAAAAGAGTTCTCACTAGGGGTTTTAAAAGCTAATATAAAAACTGCCCATCACAACTCAAAGATGAATATACCTAAGATCTCGGTGGGGCTCTTGGGGACAAGAACTGCTATTATTTAATGAGCACTGACTGTCAGGCATCATGTTAAGTGCTTCTTGAGTGTTCCCATTTATTCCTCACAACCGTTTGATAAAATAGATACTGTTGTTTTCATTATCACCATTTTACAGGTAGGTGAACTGAGGCTTACAGAGATTTGAACACAGGGCCTGAATCCAGTGTTTGTACTCTTAATCACTTATGCTGCCAGATACACCAAGGTCTTGTGTCAGCCAGCAGAGTGGCAGCAGCCTGTAGGGGGGCAATCGTTAAAAAAACAAATCATACCAACCACTTAGGATAGTAGATCTGCATCTAGAAAAGAGCACCCAAGAGACCACTTGTCAAGACCGTTTTTCAGTTCCAGTAACTGAGGCTCAAGAAATTAGGAAATTTGTTCTAGATCACAAGTCTAAGTGTTGGAGCTAAAATAGTCCAGACTCAAGCACTGAAGCATCATGTCTCTACCTGGGCTATTACCCTTACCCCTACCTTGTATCTATGTACACACACACACACACACACACACACACACACACACACACACACACCTCGATCACTTACATGCCAGAATAACTAAGAATAAAATGGGTTCAAATAACTCAAGCAGTTGGTTGAAATTACAGTCTCTGAGGCTGGTGGGCATCATGCCAGGGCATTCTAATTTCATCTCTGCCAACAAACTCATATCTCCTTTTTAAAGAGAAGAGTCATTTTGATTTCAGCAATTTAGGCACGAGATTTTTCAACGTAAATTCCTCCTAGCCCTTTCGAAGTAAAAATGAAGAACAGCTGATCCTTGTCTTGTCTAACATCTGGTTTTCCATGGTACTTTATGAGTGAGTAGGATGAGCAGAGAGGAAGTACCCTTAAAGAGAATCAATGTCGACTGCTTTCAGCTGCTTTGTGTTGCCTCTAGCAACTAAGATTTATTTTATAAACACATATAGTGTGATTACTATACAGCAGATGCTGTTCAAAGCAATGTAGAAATAGTAACATCCTCATCACAACCCTGTGAGTGGAAACTGAGCCACAAAGGAGCTAAGTAACTTGGCCTGAAGTCATTTAGCTGATCAGTAGCAGGGCTGGGATCAGCCCTCAGGGAGCCTGGCTTCGGTGCCTGTTACTCATGGGTACCAGGAAGTTGTAATTTCTTCTAACATAAAATTGATTATCTTCTCTTGTAGGGTTTTTCTCACACACAAGGGTAAGTCTGAAGTTCACACATTCCAAGACCCAGGTGGGAAAAATAACCAAACTTCAACAAGCAGTGGGAAATGAGTTAGAGTCTTTATTTTGGTGATTTATTTTGTGAGAGTGACTTGCTGAATGAATGAACAAATGAAAGGTGAGCCTTCTGTGGCTTTTCTTTGCCATTTTGATATTTTGTAATTTATTTCTTTTGATACTCTAAGCCATTTAATTTAAATACCCACAAATTCAGATATTGTGATTTATAATTAGCCTTCAGCCCCTGTCTGCATCTGGTACAGTAGACTCGACTGCATTTCACCCGTTGTTCATTTAACCTCTTACTCTAAAAATAAGAGCCAGATGAATGCTCATATTCTTTATGGAACAGATGATGGTTATACTGGACGAGTGTGGTTTATGCTTTAGAACAGCTGCATGTGTGGAAGGAAATTATTTGGGTAACCCACTTTCAGACCTTGACACATACCTTTGGCTTCAAATTCAATATGTACTTTCTCAAAAAAGGAATGAATGTAAACAATCTTCTCATACATTATCCTGCACATCTGAATCCTATGTTTTACTGGTTTCTCTTTCATCTGATATACGATGTTGATATGGGAGAGGAAGTCTTGTTCATTTGCCTCTTCATGACATGAAAACTGTAGAATTTTAGAGCCAACAGGGGCCCTGGAGATCATCAAGGGCAAGGCAGAGCTGGGATTCAAACTCAGGTAGTGTGGCATTAAAACCCATGAATATCACTACTGTGTTATAGCAGCTCTCCTATTTAATTTATTCTTAATTACAAATTTTAACAATCTAGAAGTACCTAAAGTAAAAAATGACACTTCTCTGCCTCTTCAAAAAAAATTGAGATAAGCATGTGTAACGGTGCAGATGGCTTTCTTACATTTATATGAATATTGACATAATTTTAAAACTAAAAATTGGCTCATATCATACATATTACAACTTGCTTTTTTCAATTACTTTTTTAAAAAGCATTTTCATGTTGGTATACATGTCACTACCTTATTAATTTTCACTGTTGCCTAATATTTCATTGTATGGACATGGAATAAACATCAGGATACATCTATCTGTGCAATGTTAATATTTCTGTAAGTTTAGATTGCTAAAAATGGGATTGCTGAATTTGAGGGTAAACACATTTAAAACTGTAATGGATATTGATAAATGGTCCTCTCAAAAAGTTGTGCCAGTTTATCCTCCTGCCAATAGTGTCCTGAAATTCCCCATGATTTTCTTTTCTGTACAAGTTCAGGAAGAGAACACTAGCTCCCTTCCTAACAGTCTCAGTCCTCTACGAGAACTCATGTTCTCATGTTCTCTGTCATGCCTCTCTTTATGCAGAGGGAACTTCTTCCCACATTGCTTGGCTGTATCAAATTCTCCCCACTCACTCATGCTTCTGTCTCTTCTCTCTTTCTCTCTCTCCATATCGCTCTCCTCTCTCTCTCTCCTCTCTCTCTCTCTCTCTCTCTCTCTATCTCCCCACCCCCTCCATCTCTCTTCATGTCTCTCTCTCTCTCCTCCCTTGGTTATGCAAAAACATAATAGAAACCTTCATCAGGACAAGGTTTCCTTGTAGTCTTGCAGTGTTAGCATTTGGCTGTTTTGCTAAAAGTTACGCTATCATCTTGCCCCTCTTTTGGGGGCACAGCAGTGAGAATGGAACAAAGGGTTACTGTGGAAGCCAAAATGAGAGAAGAGCCTGTTTCATGATGAAGGAGACAGAAAAGGAAGATAAAAGCATAATGTTTGCTGAACCCCTCCTTTACGCCGCCTCCCTTGCTTGGTGCTTTTCATACATTATTGTATTTAATCTTCCAGTGAGAACAGATTAAACAGATCAGGAATGTTCTATCTGGAAAGGGGAGGAAGATGTGAACAAAGTTTCTAAAGTCATGAATGGTTCTAGTATAACTACTAGGAAGAGGAGAAGATACCTCTTGAAGTTAGAGCAGAGCAAATCTAGGGCAAAAGAAAGGAACATGGCTAGTGAATAGTGGACTCCGTAGCCAATAGTGTGGTGTAAATCGAAAACTTACAGATCTTTTGTTTAAGTTTTAGAAAACAGTGATCAATTGCTATTAGAGTTCTAAAGAGAGTCAGAATGCTTGGAGTCCTTAGCCATTCATGTTTATGTCAAGGGGTACCCCATGCTTACAGTCCTAGGGTCCATGAAAGTATTTAGGGTGGGGGTGGGTAGAAAGAGAGCATTCTAGACTTCCTTCTTCTCTCTTTAAACCAGAATCTCTCTGTTTTTTATCTTTTGTAAATTCTGGGCTTCTACATGAGATTTCTCTTGAAAATACTTTTTTGTTGTTAAAAAAAAAAGCCCATAATCCATTACAATAGTTGTTTGATTTCGCTGCTGGAGATGAGCCCTATGCTGAATGGACTGTGGGTCTAACCCAGTGGCAGATTTTCCCCTCCGACCAAGGCTCCACCATTGTTAGTCTCACTTTTGTAGTACAAACTGGAGCCCATTGGCCTCCTAGTCCATTTCTGACCCCAGTCATGGGGGAAGGGCAGTAAAGAGAGGGCAACTGTAGCAGCAAGAACTATTCCCTGTTACTGGAAAAACAATCCTAGTCCATTTGTAAGACCTCCTGGCCACCTCGCTGGGCCTCAGGCAAGGTGTAAGTAAGCTCACTCTGGCTGGAGCCTCTGCCTCCACCAGGCTCACAGGTTCACACCTCCTCTGTGCTGTCACTGAGCTCCTTATTTTACTCCTACTTTTTCCCTGGACTCCGAGTTAGAAGACAGGGTTAAAGTCTCTGCTTGGCCATATTGCAGCTGTAAGATTTTATATTACACTGAACTTCTCTCTAAGCCTCAATCTGGTCTCTGTTTCTATATTAATTCCCATCTGCTGGTTATGAGGATGGACTGAGATAATGCATGTAAAACACTCTGAGTGCCTGCAGCATGGTAAACCCCCCAGTAAATAGTGGCGTCTGGTCATAGTTTCTGCTGGTATTATGTCAGTGTTATGCCTCCCAACATTATTGCTAATATCCTGGTTTCCCAGACCTGTGACTTGGAAGGGACTTTTGATTCCTGCTTCTGAAGCACTAACTCCCCACCTAGACATCTGCCTACTTCTTTCCAGTCTCACAGCTCACCTGATGAGTGCTGACTTTTCTGCCTTTGATCGGACCTAGTTTGAGATCATAAAGGATAGTACACAATACACAGGAACACACAACAACAACCCTCTTTATTCTGTTCTTGCATTTGAGAAGTATGTGTATCTTCAAAAGCACTTCACATATCTGTTTCATATTTGATAGTCCTGCTTTTTGAAACTGAACCCTGCAAGTATCATTGACTTCTCCTAAGCCAGCAGCTTGCTAGTGGCATAGACAAGTGGAAACCCAGGTCTTCTGATTCCCAATTTTTTACAGTTCCTACCATCACTGAGCTTACACATCAAGAAACATTGCTTTGCTTTGATTTATATATACTCATAGGTTTCCCTTTGAATCTGGGAGCAAGAAAAAAGTGAAAGGTTAATTTCTACTTCTCTATAGCCATACAGTAATCAGATACTAAAACTTAGGAAAAGGGTTTGGTGTTAATGAAAAAAATTTTTTTTTACCTTTGACATATTCTTGTTTCAAAATATCCTGAAGTTATGCCAATAAACACTGTTAACATGATTTGTCAAAATTTTTGCATTCCCAAGATCTAAGGAAGTACTGAGTTAAAGGAAAATACAACCAAAAGTAATAAAAATAAAATAGCTAAATCGCTTTAATGAACAGAAAATAGTATTATGCTTATAAGACAGACATTCTAAATAAAATTGTTTTTGTCTCTGTAACCAGCAAATCTTGACATCTTAAAGGCATATTAGTTAATGTCTGCCTGTGCCAAAAATCACAAGACATTTTCATTCTTGTTCTCATGATCCACTGCACTGCTCTATTCAGAAAGTTCTGGGATGAATTTTTTTCTGGCTTCTTTGATGTTCCCCAAATGGAGGCACTTTAAGTTTCAGGTTTAGAGTGTTTTTAGACCACAACAGAGCTGGGGTCCAGGGGAGCATTTCATATGGATTTTGATGTTAGAATCCTTTGGCAGATCTTATTTGCCTTTTCAATATTATGTCAGGAGTATAGACCCTTCTCTGAGATTCATCCAGGAAATAACCACCCTTGCAGAAAAAGTTTTATGCACAAATATATATTCACAACAGCTTTTATAATAGTGAAAACCTAGAAACAGATTTACAACAGTAAAAGTGGAGCTAATTACACTGTGGTTTGATCGTAGAGAAAAATAACAGTGAAAGTGATGCCTTTTAGTAATATGGAGAAAAGATGATCATCATGTTATGTAAAAAAGCAGAATATAAATTGTATAAAGTACATTCACAACTATATAAAATATACAATGATAGTGGTATCATTTGCTTTTCTTTATTTTCTAGTTTTTCTATTACGTAAATGAATTTTGATAATTGGAGGAAGAACCTTTTCTTACTGAAAACAGAAACATTATCCTTCTCATGGTTATTTTCAGTTTGATTTAGTTTGTAGTGCTGCAGAAGATTTCTTTGATTTCTGCAGAACAGTGTTTCTCAACCTCAGCCAATTTGGGGTCAGATAATCCTTCATTATAGGAGCTGCTCAGTGCATTGCGGGATATTTAACAGCATCATTGGCCTCTACCCACTAGATGCCAATAGCATGTCCAAGATTGTGACAGCCATAAATGTCTCCACACATTGCCAAATGTCGCCTGGAAGACAAGCCTGCCTCTGGTTGAGAACCATTGTTCTAGAATCATGTACTAATACTTTCCCAAAGGCTCACTGCCCTGTGCAGTGCATGAAAGACCAGAGAGATGGGGAGGAGGGAAAGAAAATGTCCGGAGATAGATTGGGCGTGTTTGGGTGAGAGGTTTGTGCCTGGAGCTTATAAGGTCTTAGGTCAGTATAGCAAAGAAGGGACAGAGAAAGGAAGGAGGCCTGGAGACCCTTCCAAGATTAAGCAGGTGCTGGGCAGAGCCAGGAAGGTTGAGTTGGTGTTCACAGCACATAGTTTTCGCTAAGAAGTCAGAGTGGCCAGCATTCCCACAGGTCAGCTGGCTCAGAGTGACTCACCAAGAGGTAACGTGGCTGTTCAGTTATGCACAGAAATAGAGAAATCTAGGAATTCATTCATTCATGAAACACTTATTTTCTGGAGAGTTATTTGGCATTGGAAAAGTATAGCAATAGGTAGCAGAATTTCTTCCAGCTACAGGGTAGGATTCAAGGAGAGGACCCCAACCCCTTGCAGGCAAAGGTGAGGTGAGGAAGTATTCTGGCAAGTAGCCAGGCTCAGAAGAACTGAGATGTGAGCGGGTTTGGTCATAGAAAGGAGATAGAAGCACAACTTCCCAGCCTGAGATGGAAATGAAAGCAGAAATGCAGTTGACTAGACACTGTGGAGCCCGCATCAAAGAGCTAATGCTCCTTAAAATCCTCCTGACTCAGAACAAATTGTCCTCAGAACCTGGGGCAGCACACAGCAGGTAGAAGGAACAGAGCCTCGTATGAGGAGGTGGAGAGGTGGGCAGGAGCCCAGAGGGTACTGCCCAGTCAGAAGTGAGAGTGTGCAGGGTCTTGGGCTTGGAAGAAGACATTTCTACTTGTCCTGAAAGGGGACAAAGAAACAGAACCAGTTTTCTTTTAGGAAAGATCACTAGAAGTGGATCAAAGAACATGCACATTTTGAATTTTGATGGGTAGTGCTAAATTACCTTTCAAAATGACATATAATGATCAATGGGTAAATTATAATTTGGGCATTTTTTGGTGCTTGAATAGTAAATTTATTATTTTAAATGTTTATAGAGGTTTATAGCTGTTGCAGCTTTGCTTCCATGACCTGTTGTTCATAACTCTGATTTATATGATGTCTAGTCAGGAACACAATCCCTAATCTTAAAATTTTTCCTATGGGAAAATATAAGTTATTTTATGACAATCTACTTTATAATGTGCTTTCCAGAAACAATTCATGGCAAAAAGTGAATAGTATTATAAAGTTAGTGTTTGTTTTATCTGTTTGTGAATTTTCAAGCTTTTGTCTTCTTTAATGGCTAATTTATTTTCCATCCTCTGCTAGAGATACGTATTAATAAAGCTTGAAATGTTTTTTAAAAGCATGTAAAGCACAAAGAAGATGAATAAGTGCATTAGAAAATGGTGGTTCAGACTGAGTATCGTATGTATCTTTTATTTCATGAAATAAATGTGTTCATTTAGGTTGCGTGATTTGAAATTTTCATGTTATTGCTCAGAAACAGTCAAATCAGAGCAATTACAGATGGCCCAGTGTAATACTAATGTTGGCTAAAAAGAAAATTTTTGTGAAATGAATATTCTGTTTTTTATTGCTTTCTTTAAAATTCAGAGATTCATTTCCCTGAAGACAGAGTTGAAAACTTTGGCTGCGTATCACTCTGGGCATGGCTGGAATTCAGCAAATCATTTTTGCTTAGAATGGTTGTTTTCATTGGAACAAGAGTTCTCAACCTTGGCTGTTCATAGAATTACATTTAAAATTGGAGAACATTTGAAAGCTATTGATAGCCCCCACCCCAGACTGATAAAGCAGAACTTTGGGGGTGGATTGGGGAGGAACAGAGTTCATAGCTCAGTATTTTTTATTCTCCAGGTGATGGTAAAGAACAGCCAGGTTTGAGAACCACTGCACTAGAACTTCAATTTGAGGAGTCTCAACAAAGCTTGTCTATGCCTTATGAGAAGCAAAAACAAACGAACAAACAAACAAAACCCTCTGCTTATGATCTGTTTCCTGATCCTGCTTTGGATCAACAAAATCCCAAAATGAAGTGTGAAAAAAAATGTTTAACTTGATTGAACCCATGTTTTGGTTTCCATTCAACTTTTCGTTTTCACTCAACAGAATATTTAAGGTGCCTACTATGTGCCTGGTCCTATGGCTGAGTATTTTGGGGGAAATAGATTAGTGATGAGGGAAAGAAGAGTTTGGCCTCTTTAAAAAGCCAGGGGATTGTATGAAATGTCCAGAATAGGAAGATCTACAGAAATAGAAAATAGATTAGTGGTTTCCTAGGCCTGAGGAGGTTGAGGGAAAATGGAGAGTGACTGCTAATGGGTATAGGACTTCTTTTGGGGATAGTTAAAATGATCTAAATTTGACTGTGGTGATGACTGCACAATTCTGTGACTATACCAGAAACCATTGACTGTACACTTCAAATGGGTAAATTGTATGGCTTGGGAATTATACCTTAATAAAGTTGCTATTAAAAAAAAAAAAGCCACAAGTATCTTCCCTGGGAGGCCTAAACACTGAATAAGTGAATCAGAAACCGCAGAAAAGAGAGTCAGTGCTCTGCACCTATTTCTTTCAAAATTGGCAGAGATTCAAATGGGGGTAATAACTGAGTGCATTTAGTTATCACCTATATTCCACACAGCACCTGAGTGTTCAAAGGGGAAAATGGAAGCCGTGCAGATGTCCTGGGATATCCAGTGAGTGAAAGACAAGAACTTTCACAGAATTCACTGTGTCCCAGGCACTGCTCTAGGGGCTTTACATGTGTTAACTTTTTAATCATCACACAGTCGTCAGCATTTGACAACAGTGAAATTGAGGCACAGAGAAGGTAACTTTTCCAAAGTCATACAACTACGTAGTGATGTAAAGACTGCCTTAAAGAGTGGGTAGGATTCTGATAGGAAAATGACAGTAAAGGCATTCGAGGTGACCAAGTAATGGTAGGGCAGGAAAGTTTGGGTTGCCGAGGGGATGGATGGCAAGCAGCTCTTTTTGTCAGGAGCAGTGGGCTCATTTAGGGTAATAATTGAAGATAAGACCAGAAAGATGGACAGGAGAGGTTATTGAGGAGCTCTCAGTTACCATGCTACGGCATCAAAATGCAGTGGAGCGGGCACCACTGAAGATAATGGAGTCAAAGCAGAGTGTGAGAAGGCCACATGCGGTCTTCTCAATGCACAGGTACACGTGTGTCTGAATGAATGTCTCTCTGGGTCTGTTTAAAACCAGCTATGAATATATTGTCTGGAGCACACTTTGTTCCCCGCATCTCACCTGTTATGTAGTGGACACACCATGGGACCTGCCACCCAACTTGGCCCCATAACTTGGTCACTGGGAAGCAGCCACCAAAAGAAAAGTTCCATGATCTGAGAGAACCGAAAGCCTCCATAGGACCTGCCTTAGAACCATAAATTATTTGTCGCGATAGCAAAGTCTCAGTCCCGGGGAGCTCCCAAGCCCAGAATGCTCAGAACATTTGGTGTCAAGCCTCCTAGACTGAAAGGTGAACTCTCCGAAGGAAAAGGAAAAGCCAGTTCTTGCTTGACCCCCCAAAGTAGGAGCAACTTGGGTTTCCCAGCCTTTCTCTCCCTTCCCATTGAGACAGACTGGGACAGACAGTAATGTGAATAAAAGAAGCAGAAGAGGGAGGGACATCTAGAACCTCAGGCTAACAATCTGATCTCTAACCCAAATCTGCAGTGCAGTACCTGCTACTTTTTATTCCTGTGAACACATTCCCCTTCACCTTCCTAGCCCAGCTTTGTCCATCTCAGGACTTAGTTCATTCTTGAAAGTTTTTCTATGATCTCTCCCTATTCCAACTTCCTGTCATGCTTGGATTTTTATACCAAGCCTTGTAGCACCTCACTTGTAGTAGCTTTGTTTAGTGCTATAATCTAATCACAGCTGTTCTTTCCTTATTTCTTCATCCCCAGACCTCACAATAGATTAATTCTATTATACCCTGTCTAATTTTTTGCCCTTGTGTGCTTCTAGGCACCTAGTAAAGTCAGCCTGTTCCCAGTTGCCTGAACCTCTCTCTTCTTGCTCCATCACCTTTCTCATGCTATTAGTTAACTTTTTCTATTACTTGCCTTGCCTTTCCAACTACCCCTGATCACATAAGAGACACTCGATGAAGCATGGGTGAGTCATTGATTAATTGGCGAGTACTTCTTAGGATAAGGCGATAAGAGTCCTGATGTCCAAAACCAGGGCAAACAGTGGGTGTCTCTGGAGCACACTCATCTCAGACACATTATCTTCGCTTCCCTTCCTCCTGCCCCTGCCTACCTCTTTCCATCTCTAGCTTCAGAATTTTATCTTGCTGTGATTCTCCCCTTGCCAAATTCCTCCCATACCCCTACACACCCCACTTCCTTAACTGCTCACAACGTGGATCTCATTTATCCTTTCTTTTGCTATATAAATAGCATTTGACTTTTCTTATTTTCTATGCCTTATGAACATAATAATATGATTTTTTAAAACGTGTGTGTGTGGCCTCAGGTTGATTTTGCAAGAGGGTAAAGGATCCATGGCTTTGCTAGGAGAAGGTTGCCAAGTCTGTCTTAAGAACTCTCAGTAATGTGTACAGGGCAAAATATGGAAGAGCTGATGATGAGAGATGTTGGAGAGGACCAATGGAAACCAGAATTAGCTCAGCCTTGGACAGCTACACCCTCCTTTCTAACACAGAATGTGTACTCCCTCTTAAAGAGATTGCCTTTGCTTCTCCATGGCTGCAAGGTGAAGAATTGATAAAGAGCAATTTGAAGGGAGGGCATCAAAAGAAAAGAAAGAGAGCTCCTGATATCATTCCTGCACCCCAACATCCATCTCCATCCCCAATGTCACTGCCTCCTATTTTGTAGCACATCAGGGTCACTGCCGGATCACAAATAACCAAGAATTGAGAGGGTCATCTTTGGTCTGTCTGTTCATCAATATGGCCCCATGCTAGGTTCCTATATGTGCTCCCATAAAGAGCATAACAAATAGAATTCCCATCCCCTCTCCTTCATGTACAGTTGGGGTTCTTATAGTGAGGGCACAGGATTTGAGAGAAGAAAGAGGTTAGGGAATGAGCTTCTCAGTGAACAAAAGGAGCCCAACTTTTGGGCCATGGATGCTAGAACCCTATAGCTGGACCCTTATTTACTCCTGAAAAGACACCCAAAGCAGCTGTAGAAATGACTGGGATTTATACAGAGGTGTGGCCCCATCAAAAGACCTCTTCTTCCAGCTCAACACCATATTCACTGAATCTCCTTTGACTCCTGCATGGTATGCTGGATGTGAGCCTCAGTGACCCTACCCCTCCCTCTAGCCGGGCCATAGACTCATGTGCAAATGCTGGCTGCATTGGTTTCATTTGCCCCCTTCCTTTGACAGGGCTGATAATGTCCAGTAAATGCAGTTGCCAAGAGTCAGCATTAAAATTAATTCAAGGAATATTTTATGAGTTCCAACTGTATGCAGTACAACATATCATGGGTAACTGGATCGTAGAGGGTACAAAGGAGGGAAAATCCTTGGGATATTCACAAGTGGTTGACCCCAGTGGGATTGGTCACAGCTGTGGTTAGTATATACACTGTTGTTGACTTGTCTTTAATTATGTGTAGCCACATCTGCATAGTGTCCTTCATAAGCTCCTAGAAAATAATGACTGCAGCCAATTGTTTAGGGCTCTCATAGTGAAGGACATCAGTATTTTAGATTCTTGCAAGAAACCCAGGGAATCTGGAGACAGAGAAAGCTCTTAAGTCTACTTTTACACAGTAGAGCTTCAGACCATTCTGTATATAATCTTTTTACTAAAACACTGTCGCCTGTTTCTGTCAACAAAAGACCTCTTTGTTTTGATAGCCAAAAAAAACCTTAAGCTCAGTAGAGACAACAGAATATGCTTTTTAAATGACAAGATGTAAGGGCTCAAGTGCCTTACTTTTATAATGTAAATTGGAAGCTTTTTTTTAATATGAGTGTAGCCTTCAGTTTTGATCAACTTTTTTGTTTGTTTGTTTGTTTGTTTAATCATATCCATGGAGTTCTCTGGAATGCAGCTCAGGGTAACCACATCTTCCTTCTCTGACTACAGAGTAGACACAGTGAGGTGGAAGATGATAACTTCCTGACACCTCTGAGCCCCTTGAACAAGTTGTTTTTGACCTTTAATCTCTTGGCATCTTTCTACCTCTGACCATATGTGCTCATACACACATGTAGCCAAGAGCCCCTGAAATAGGACAGAAGTACTCTATGTGGGGATAAGCAGAGAGTCCCTGACTCTTTTCCATGAACTTGAGTGCAATTCCAATGCCATAGCCTGTTTATTTTTTTGTAGTCTCCAATATTTTGGAACTTTCTTGAAGACTTACCTTTCCACTGGTAGAAAGGTAAAAGGAAGGTAATATTTTCTTTGGAGCCCTCTCATCTCTTTCTAGCTCTGTCTCTCCAGCTATTCAGGGAAAGTCCTAAACCGCAGCCCACTTTGGGGACACCTTTGTCATTGTTGCATTGTGGGTGTGAATGAAGTCAGTCTCCTATTCCAGGCTGGTAGGTGATGTTGGACACTTTGTCCCTTCCCATTGGTTTTTGCTAATAACAAACCCATCAAGTTATAAGAGATCTTAGAAGCGATCATCTCTATCTCATTGGTGCCTTAAGAGCTAAGACTGGGATTTGTTTGATGTTGTATCCTCAGTATCAACCATGCTACCCCCCAGAAGGGTGATGGGTGTCCCCAAGCATAGGGTATACAGCCCTACAGCTATAAACCTTTCTTAATTTCCTTTTTTTATTTTTATTTTTTTGCTATTGAAGGTATTTCCATGATAGCTTAGAAAATATCCATGAAAGGAAATAGTTCTAGGCTAGCATTGCATTCACTTGTAAGGATGCAGAAGAACCCTGCTCATCTCCCCAGATTCATTGCTCACTTTCTTAGCTCCAATCACAGGGAGCCACTTTGAACATGCTGTTCCCTCTGTCTAGAACATTTTCCTCTTCTCTTACTCTGTCCTCAGCTTTGCCTGGCTAACTCTTACAATCTTTAGGTTGTGTCTAGATGTTACTTCCTAGGAGAAGCTTCCCATGGCCTTCTAAGACCCTCTTCTGTCTTCCTGAAGCACTCTGTGCTCACACTGTTGCAGAATTGCATGCCGTAATAGAATTGCCCATTTTCTTGCCTACATCCCCTACTACTTGGTAACTTCTTTGAGTACAAAAACTGTTTCATTCATTGTTTTGTCTATAGCTTCTGGCAACTTTTTGGCACAAAGTAGACATTCAGTAAATATTTGTTGAGTGAATGAATGAATGGAGTCCAAACAAGGAAGACATTCGTAGGCATAGATTTCTTCTCCTTCAAATATTAAAGTGCAGCCAGAGATTTTTGTCTATGTGTGTATTGGATGCCAGTTCACACTTCTCAGAGGATTCCCTTGGGTGAGCAACCTCCCTCAGGCCTGATTGTTGCTAAGCCCTCTCGGAGGTTGCCCTTCTTTGGATGTAAATCCCAGGATTTCCATACCAGGCTGGGCTGTACTCCTATTGTATACACTTCCTCAGCTCCACCACCCTGTCCAGGCCTCTACTGCCTTTCTTTCTTAGACGCAGCAATTCCTCTTCCAGGATTCATGTTCTCCTGACCTGTCTGAGCTCAGTGACGACTCTGGTTCCTGGAAACCTGATGGTCTCTATTCGCCCATTGCTACCTATGCCATTTGCTCTGCCTAAAGCATGTTCACTAGCCGGTTATTAAGCCTGGTTCTACCCTTAAATGAGACCTGAGAGTCTGTTCTAAATAGTTTGCAAGACTTATTGGTAGCATGAGGCTCTGAAGTGAGTGCCATCATACCTACAGCAGCTCAGTTAGTCAAGGTTACAAGTCAGCTTACATTGGGTCCTGTTTCTGAAGATGGATCCAGTGTTGGTTCTACTACTGAGTTCTGTTCCCCCGTCCTTGAGGGTTGAAGAAAGAATGTCCCTTGCTCCTCTCTGGTGACCATTCACTTCAGAGGAGAGACTGTCAACAATTAAATCATGGCAGTTTTCCAATAGAAGAAATACAGTGCATTCAATAATGACAAACAACTGTCCACTAACAATTAGAGGAGGGTCTCTGCTTGCAGACCTTGCTAATCAACACTCCTCCCTTATTTCCACCCTCTTCCTTTGCCCCTAGAACTGAAGCTCGAAGGATCCAGATCAAAATGGAGCAGGAAGAGATGAGGGGTAGAGGAGAGAAATGGGCAGTAGGAATAAAGGGAAGACAAGAGAGAGTGAGGAGAACAGGAAGATCAGGAGAGAGCAAGGAAAAATGGAATGAGAGTAAAAGGAAAGCAAAACAAGAGATATGAAAGGGGAGGAATAAAAAATTTGAAGAAACTATGGGGACCCAGAGAAAGTTGGAGAAAACACCTCCATGAGCATCCTAGAAAGAAAGAAGAGAGCAAGGAAGTGCAAGAAAGGGAATGTGGCTGTTTGTGGAGCTGTGGACCAGAAAACAATCTCAGACATCTCCACACGAGTTCCCATGCAGGAGGCTGGGCAAGCTTTCTCCTGAACACAGGAGAGGCTCTACCACCTTGGAACACCAGTGAATAACTAGAAGGGTGGGGTTGGGGGATGGTTTTCAAGGGCAAAAAGTTGTCTCAGGCCCCACAGGCAATCAGGCATGGCCTTAGAACTCTAAAGATTCAGGCATTGATGCTATGGCCATTTGGATACTCAAGAGCTGTGTTGCTGGAGACAAAGAACTCACAGCTATCTTAACTCACTGAGTCCTGGCTTATAACAACCCTGTGATAATCCCTGTTAAATAAACACAAGTTTCTTTCCCAGTGCTACTAGATGGTGGCACTCAGAATATCATGATAAGTGTGATGCAAAGACCAGGCTCTTTCCGCTCCACTAAGGCCTCTGCTCTGCTGTCCCACCTGTGGTGGCCAGAGCAATATTTTCCTGGAGGTCAGCCTCAGGCAGTCTTCAAGCAAAGAACAGAGGAAGGAAATATAGTGTTGGTTGGTCCAGAATCGATGACCCACACAAAAAAGGGACTCTGGGAGCCATGAAGACAGATGGCAACACTGATTCCTTCCAGTTAAGCAGAGGGAGGGAGGTTAGAAGCTGGGACAAAGTGAGTGGGAATTCATTTGTGGCACAGGAAACAAACAGCCTGTCCCTGTAGGTTGGTCTTGGTCCCCTCCACCTATTGTAGACACACAACAGCCTGGAGCCACAGGACTTCAGGAACTTTCTATCCTTCACAGCTTCACATGTGCACAGCTTAGCAAGAACACTGGCCCTGAGCCTCTGAACTAGGCCACTGCAGTATGGGATTTGAGAAAGTTTGTTTTTGTCTTGCAGGGGCTTTGTCCCCTTGTGATTCATTAATTGACCCCTTGCTCCTTAGAGCTGCAGGGAGCCTGGTAGTTCAGGCCATTAAATCCCTTCTGTTGGCCTAATTCACAGCCTGACATCACAAGCCTCACAACAAAATCCATTTGTCCTTATTTGATTTTTCCTTTTCAGGAGGCTTCGTTGGCAGCCAGGTTCTCTCATTACGATGTGATTCATCTGCATGGTAATTCCCATTAGAATTAATATCTCAGACGTGATTCATCTTTGGAAATACTAAGCCAGAAGCATCATTTCAGAAAGGCCTGTTACAGTCACAGCCACGCTAGCATTTGTTGAGTGTGCCTTGTACTGGACTCTGAGCTGAGGGCTTTGAGGAATATAGAGATGATAGAGCTTCACCCCTGCCCTTAAGAGCTCCTATTCTAGAAGGAAGACGTGAGTGTTTATGAGATAGATAATGTGAGAAGTGAAGTCAAAGATGAAAGCTAGTGTCTTCTCCTTAAAGTCTCAGGTAGCGGCTCTCAAACTCTAGCAGGAATCAAGATCTTTGGAAGGCGTGTTACAACACATATTTCTGGGCCCAGCACCAGAGATTTTGATTCAATATGTCTGGGATGGGGCCCATAAGTTTGCATTTCTAACAAGTTCCCAGGTGATGAGGATGATGCTGGCCCGGGGACCACACTTTTGAAGACCTGACTCTAAAGCTTCAGTTATTTCTCCATTGCCCTCTCTCTCCATTGCCTGCAGTGTGCTAAGCAGTGTGCTCTGTGCTGGAGACAAAATTTTGAAAAAGGCATGGCCCCTGCTCCCCTGGGAACTCACAGCTTAGAAGGGGTATAAAGAGTGACTCCATATCTCACAGAAAATGCCACTACAGAATTTGCATAGAGACAGTTTGGAGCCCTGAAAAGAAGATGCTTATTTCTTGCTAGAACCTCTGGAAGGCTGTGAAGGAGGCAAAATTTGAATGCAAGAGTAAAATGTGGATTGAAGCAAGTTACGTGGAAAGGCGGTTCCAGCTATTAAATGTCCTGGGCCATCCTCTCATACTCCTTCATAGATGTTTTCTGAGGTAATAAAGTTTCAACTTAGTTCCTGTAGAAGCTGGTGGTAGCATAGCTCTGGTTAATTGGCCTGGCTTTAGCAAAGCCTTTATTTTTGGCTCTCTGGAGCTCTGTTTGGTCAGTGTCTCGTGCATGGTCTGAATATTCTCAGTGGAATGGAATTCTCCACACAGGCACTTGAATGGAATGTGTCTATGAGAGCAGAGGAAGTGGCAGCCTGCTGCCAAAGTCCTTCTCCCAGTCGCTGCCACTCAAGTCTCCAGGCTGCCTCAGCTACCACCCCCCACAACAGCCTCACTGTTTTTGTTGACTCTTCAGTAGATCTGTTAGTTCTTATGTCGTTGCATTTTGTTTGGACAGACATCCATCAGAAATCAAGCTTCCAGTATCTGCAACTTTCTAGATCACTGCTTCTAGATTCCAGAAGTGAGGAAAGGGGCCCATGAGACCAGTAAAAAGGGTTTCCAAACCACAGCTCTTACCCTCGATTCCACGAGAAAGGCTCCCACGTTGCTACCCAGCCAAGTCACAGTTAACGCAAAGTTCAAACAAACCTGATTATTTGTTTTTCTTTCTCAAGATACTTTAAGATCACATTGTGGGGAGGATAAGGGTACTATTTCAATCACAGGGCAGAGTTTGCCTTTTTTTTCTTTTCTTTTTTTAATATTGTTCTCAAGCATCTACCATAGTTTCTGTAACAACTCGACATTTGTTGAATTAAATAGAATTATGAGGGTCAATATAGGAATCCATAATCTGTTTTATTTAAGCCCCATCATCCTTCCAAGTCCACATTTTCATGAAAAATCAAGATGGAGGGTAGATCTAATTAAGTATCCTCAATGCTAATCCAATCAGCAAATGATAATGGAATAATATTAAACTATTAGTAAATTTCTCAGAATAGGCCATGTTTGGTTAGTAGCAATTAGACTCTCATTTGGCTACAGCTATTCTGAATACTTTGGAAAAATTTTATGCCATTTCCTGTGATTTCTGTACGTGGTGTTCAACAAATATAAGTGACAATACAGTGTCACCTGTGGTTTAAAACAATGAACACAATAGATTCAAGATCAAAAATCTTAAGGGATTCTAGCTAAGTTCTTGGTAAAAATATAGAATAGAGATATTCATTAATTCAATTACGAACTATTTATTTAGAAGGTACAATGCCAGATACTTCTAGACACTGGAGATACATAAATGAAACACAGAAGTCCTTCTGAAGCTTGTATTCTAGAGGGAGGAGAGAGACAATAAATAAAAAGATTGCAGGATCATTACTATGATTACCCCTCTCTTAAAAGTGGTTTCTTTGACAACTATACTATAGGATTATCTATTTAGTTTGGTGGTTAGCAGCACTAGCTTAGAGATAGAGTGTCCTGATGCTGAGTCTTAGCTTTGTGCACATTAGTCTTATTTTTAAGCAATATTTATAGTAGGACTTCTTCCTAGAGCTGTTCTGAAGTTTCAGTGAAATCAGGTCTCAATCCTCAGTGCTTACTTCATTTTAAGCCCTCAATATACCTTGCAGTTATTACAAGTGTTATCACTAAGAATCAATGGACACCTAAGTAACAAGCCTTTTCCTTGTTAAAACATATCAGAAGATATGCATCAGATCTTGAAACATCATAATTTTACATAAATCTTTTGATACAGAGCAAGTACAAAATTGATTATTCTTGAAAAGTACCCTCTTTGACCCCAGTAGAAGTCAAGTTTAAGACAAAGCCTTTTCTAGCTCTATAGAGGAAGCTCTCTTCCTGGGGAAGTACTGTGGACATGATGTGTTTGGCTGCTTCATGCCTTTCAGTGCACTAAAATCTTTGGCTTTTTCTCCATCTGAATTACTCCCAGCTCTCTTCAGGTTTGGGTGTTTGTGTTATTTTGTTTTGGGTCTGAACTCCATGTCCGAGTGCTGGTTTCTACAAGGCATCCCTGTTTCTTGAGTTACAAGGAACTTCAAACAGTTTCTTAAGTATTGTCTAAGCATTGCTTGTTTTTCTGCAAGTAGCTTCATAGTATCAAGGTCTTCCTGCTCAAGCACAGTATCTGCCATAATGGAAGTAGTGTAATTCCATGGAGAGGATCCACTCACAGTTCACAGTGGTTGTTAAATATAGGAGCCGTGAGACGTGCTGTTCACAACATTGATCTATAGCCCACTATATAAATGTTAAATCTGTAAGAATTTAACAATGACCAAATGTAGAAACCTTGACTCCTTTCCTTTCCTCATTTGCAGCAACTTTAGTAAGTACTGGGAATCTATATCCAAGATATATCTGGACTATATATAACAGTCTGCAATTTTTAATTAACTTATATGGTCTACTTATTTATAGTCTGCCTTACCTACTAAAATTAAGCTATTCTTGCTCACTGTTGAATCCCCAGTAATTGGACTGGACACACATATGTGCTTAATAAAAATAAATCAATTATGGAATGAACGAATGGACATATCTGTTTAGGTAGTTTAGATGCCATGTTATGACATGTTGATTTTATCTCAAAAAAAGACATTGGTCCATATTGGGCAGTAGTCTATCTAGTTTTCAGCACCTTCTATTACCATATTAATCACATGAGATAAAGTTCATATATTTTTTTCACCTTGTAATTTAAAACTATAAATCTCCATGTAAAGGAAACATATTTGGTCATTTGTTAATCATAACTTGACTGTTTTAAAGAGTAATTTAGAGTGACTGTGAAAGGAATTATCATGAAGAAAAATAATAACAACAGCCATATAACATCATTTAAACCTTTTGCCAAATAATGATGTTTTCTTGAAACCCACTCTTCGGTCTTTGGGTGCGATTATGTTTAGTGCAATAAATAAAGCTGGACCACAGAACTGAACAAACTGAGATTTCTATCCCGGCTCAACCTCTTACTAGCTGTGTAAAGTTGACTGCATTTCTCCACCTCTCTAGGCTTACAGTTTCCATCTGCAAAATGAATCAATCTCTCAGGTTAGTGTGTAGATTCAAATCACATGCAAATAAGTATTCATCACTGTACCCAACACATCATCATTTTGTCAGTTAACTTTTGCTTTGTAATGAAGCAATCCCAAAACTTAGTGACTTTTCACAACAGTCATTTATTTAGCTCATGTTTCTGTGAAGTGGCTGTGTGGTTCTCCTAGTCTGGATCAACTGATCTCTTCTGGGCTCTCTCAGGTAACTATGACGGCATTCAGACTGGCAACTGGAGGATCTAGGATCTAGAATGGCCTTGCTGTGTGCCCGGCTGCTGGCAGGCTATCAGCCGAAGGGACAGGAGTGACTGGGCCATGGTCTCGTTCTCCAGCAAGTTAACCTGGCTTCTCTACATGGTAATTGTTGCAGAGTTCCCAAAAGCAGCAAGAAGGAGCAAGCAACTCCAACAAAGTATTTTTCAAAACTTTGCTTACCTTGTGGTTGCTAAATTTCCCTTGGCTAAGCAAAACACAAAGCTGGCCCAGAATCAGTGAATGAGATAATTTATGGCCATTTTTGTAGTCTGTCACAATCATCATTGTCACCATCATCCTAAAAACCAATATTTGTTGAGCATTTACTAAGTGGCAGGTACTGTTCTAATCCTATTACATTTACTAAAGCTTGTAATTCTTACCTCAACCTTATGAGGCAAAAACTATATCCCCATATTGGAGAAAAGGAAACTAAGGCACAGAATTGCAAAGTGAGTTATCTAAGATTACACAGCTGGGAAGCCGGGAAGCTAAGATTCAAACCAATACTCCAGAGCCACACTTATACTGACTTTCTATACTGCCTCCTCTTAACACTCTCTATATGTGGAAATTTCCATGATTGCTTCTTTTTTTTTTAATTGGGTGATCTAATATGAGGATATAGCCTGATTTTAATAAGTTTCATGAGCATTGCCATATCTATCACCACTTCATCCACATTTCAGCATTTTTCCAACAGGCACATTGAATTCAGCTCATCCAGTATTTGGATGACGAGTATGGGTAGTCTAGATCTTAGTTGAACCTGTTGACCTTTTTCTGGTTCTTTGTGGATGAGTATTAGCCATACTAATGGCAGCTCAGAGCTTTATTTTTGGAGTTATTCATCTTTTATTTGTTTAGACAAGTTTGAGGGCTTGGAAACCAGTGGCTGATAGCAATGCTGAATGATTACTTAACATACATATAGTGTTTATATATGTTGGAGGTGAGTAGCAATGCTTCTGGAGATCAGAGACCATGGCTTTCTCTCTGTATCCTTGGCAACTAGAATAAGGTAGAGCATGCAGACAATGTGTAGGAGCTCAATACATGTTTATTACATGTATCTACAGCCATTCCCATATCCCGTTAAGGCAAGGGTCACAAACACATATACTAACGATGACCAGATATTGGCCAGGTGTGATCACTAGAGAGTGGTGGGAACTGGTGCCGACTGGAGAACTCATGCCCCATCTAAGGTCTAGCCATCTGACACCACATGGGAATGCTCAGTGTTGCCAGATTATTCCATTTACCAGGAGATGCTGTAACATCAGATGTGTATGTAAACTTTCCTGATTTTAAACACTGTATGTTAGATGAAGCAGGTCTTTTGGGTAACTCTGGCCCAGGGCCAGCCAATTTGTTGTGCATTAGGCACTTGTTGGCACTTCTCTATTGCATTACAACTGTTTCTGAAGGCCCAAGGAGGAAGGGGAACCACAGAATAAGGCAGAGATGGAACAGTGAGATGATAAGAGAGGCAGAACTTCAGGGAAGATGGGTAATTGTCTATTTCAGAGATTCCACAGAGGTCAAAGAAATGAGAATAAGAAAAAGCCATTTGATTAGAGCAAATTATTTTGTACAACACTATATTCACAGGCTGTGTGTTCTTAAAAAACATGAAATGCCAAATAACACGAGAAACACTCAAACGCTCAGTAAAGCAAAATAAAATCTATTTCTTTACTCTGAACCTTTTAATTGTCTTTCATATTCTAATATGCAATTTAAAACTTCAGAAGGAGAATGAAGTACTCAGTTTTTCAAACTTATATGATCAAGGAGTCTTTTATATCATTCAGTCTCTCTAGTTCTAATGAGTTGAGGAAACCCCTTTGGGAAAGCTGAATAAGGGACTCAGACATTGGGAATCTAAAGGCCAGTTGTGAAAACTGGCCTGCATAGCATAATGAGTGTGGGCATCTGAGCCAGTGAATGAGCTTGGAAAATTAAGAAAGTGAGTAGTTCTACGCACTAGTAACTAAGAACGATAAGCATATTAATCTTTGTAAAGTAAAACCTTTTTTGCATCGTTCCTCTGCTAAAAACAAACAGACCAAAAAAAAAAACAAAACAAAACAAACAAAAAACCCCGAAGTGAAGAGTTCCCCACTTCTGATGAATTAAACCTCTTTGCTTGACATTCAAGGCTCTCTTTTATCAGGCCAGTCTCTGCTCTGCTTTAAATACCATGCTCTGCTCGCTGTCCTAGAAATCATTCATTTTCCAGGCTCTTCACCTTGCTTACCATGTGAGTTGCCTCCCCTAGCTGCTCCAGTTAAAACCATGCCTGTTTTCTAAGGCACAGCTCAAATCTGTTTTTTCTCTGAAGCCTTCTTGAATAATCAGACGTAACAGTGGGTTCTTTCCACTGAACTTCTAGAGCTTTTACTTCTGAAGAGCTCGTTTGAGACTTAATGTGTTGGAGATTGCCTGTATGATTGGAACTGAGAGAAGAAAAGCGTGTCCTGAGCTCTGCAGCTCTCTACCCCTCACAATACAGTCGGATAAAGTTAGGATGGTATTATCCAGCAGCACGTAAGAGCAAGGATATAACCCCATCACTGTGAATTTCATAGACTATGCTAGGTTGTTCTACAATACTCTACTGTTCCTTGAGGATAGAGGAGTACATTCTCTTCTTGCCCAATAGTAGTGGGCATCATTTCTAGATACCAGGCTGAGCATTTTGCATTATTGTCTTGATGAACATCCCTAAGAAGAGGCCTTAGTATCCCCAGTTTAGAGAAGAGGAAGCTGCCTCGAAACATGTAAGTCAGCTTGCTCGTGCTCATGACCAGCTCCTTAGCTGGTCAAGGCAGAGTCAGATATACAACCTCATAAACCTGATGCCAAAGCCTAAGTTCTTTCTGTCCCTGCACACTGTCTCCATGGCCACACTGACCACCAGAAATTCAGTGACAGAGAATTGAAGGCAAAGAATTCACACTCTCCCTTCCAGTGACAAGTCTATACAGTAGGCAGAGGAAGGCAGAGTAGAAATCTAGTTAGGGTCTGCATAATTTGAATATCAAGGGGGTTGTAGGTACATTCTAGGGTCTCCTAAGGACCTAGCACAGATCAACAGGGGCCCCTTTGAGTGCCCATGGGCCCTAGTTATGGTGAGATTTGGAGTGTGCAACATCATGGGGACACACTCATGGCCTGGAAAGGATAGGTGGGTCTTCTCTTTCGTGGCCACTCATTGCTGTCACCAGAGTGGATGACTTTGATTTGCACTCTACTATGAGCTCTTTTGATTATCAGTAGACTGAACTCTTTGAGGAGAGAAGCTGTCTTATTTACCCAGTTTTGACACATAACTGGTATATAAACACATAATGACTTGATTTGATGAATGAATAACAAGAAAACCAAGGCCAGTTGCTCAAAGTGGCATGATGGAAAAACAGCGCAATATAGTCAACCTTTATTCCACCATCAGAAAGCTAGATTAACTCACCCCATGTTCTGTTTCTTCCCTGTTGTTTTTAAAAGTACCTGAAAGTCTGACTTTCAAGAGACCTTGACAAACCCAAAGCCTCCCTACAGTAATGTTAAACCTCATAATTTTCAGGCCTCATCTTTTAAATTAGATTGTGAAATCCTGTAGCACAAGAGATGTGTTTCTTCTTGCCCATGCTCCACATCTTTCAACATAGTGACTCACACAGAGCAGGATCTACATAAGTGCATGTGGAACGATTAATTTGAAATGCTTTGGAATTATGATGGGACACCTCTCTTAATAGTCCAGTCCCCTGGAGATAATTCTTGTGATCAGGTTATAAAAGGGAGAGGAAATCAGGACAGTGACAGAGACGTAACAGGAAGAGTGAGCGGGACCTGTCAACTCATTGGATGTGGGAGGTGAGGGAAGAGGAGGAAAAAGGTTTCAGAGACTTTCATCCAATCTGATGGATTGAAGGATTATGCCCAAGAGAGATATATAGAATTTCTACTTTCCCATGACCCTCTTATCCTCTTGTCTGTTTGAGAATAGAGGAAAGATTCCTTAAGAATGTCAGGTTGAAGTATTCCCTAGAGGCAGTCAGACCGGGATAGTCACTCCCTAGAGTCCAAAAGGACAAAAAGGAAAGATTTGCCTTTGTACCTCTGCAGAAGAGCTGAGAACATTTTTGGTTGGTACAACTTGTAAGTGCTCTGTTTGATAACAGGGTTGTTTGAATGGCCTATTTCATAACTACACATAGCTTTTCCAAATAAATGGTGTCTGTAGAATGTTCAGGTTAATGCATGAGTCCAGTGCTCAAAAGTGTTTGTGCTTAGAGCGACTGAGCCTTCTTTCTTAATAAGTCATCTTGGCATCTTGTCAACAAGTTAATTTGCTTTTCTAAGAAACTAGATTAATACTTCCTGTACTTTGTGCTATTCACAGATCTACAATGCAGTGAGAAGGGGAGAAGAAACAGAAGATACAATTGGATCTCTTCTCCATTTCTTCACAAAGCTCCCAGCCTCCGAGACAGCCCATGAAAGGATTACCATTGGTCCCTGCTTAAAGCAATGTGTCCTAAACAACGTTTGTGAATATCGTGCCACCCTCCAAAGGACTTCTGTATCTCAGTACATCACCGGTTCTCTCCTAGAAGCAACCACATCTTTAGGAGCAAGGAGTGGCCTTCTCAATACTTTCGGAGGATCTACTGGACGAATGATGCTGAAAGGTATGTCTGAAATTTCACTTTTAACTTTTTACTTTTGAGTGCAGAAAAGAATCTAAGTTAACATATGTCTAATGAAAAATTGAGTTCATTTTTCAGTAACTTTAAATAAAGGTAGCTGCTTTAAGAGAATATAAAAAGGTAGCCCTTTGTCAGAATCCCTTAAGCAAGGTATAAACATTCCAAATAATAAGCATTAAGATTTTGAAAATTTTTTTCAAAAGAACTAAATGGTTAAAAAGCTATCTTTAATTTTTCTTTAACTATTCAGACAGGTGGTTTCTCCTAGTGGTAGTCCATGACAGGTGTCAATTACTGTGATAAGATACTCGTAAACCAGTGTGGTCACGTGGCCAAAATGAAAACCAGTGGTGGCTGGGAACAGAGTGGAATTTAGTTCTCCTATTACAGAATCGATAGGTTCATGTTGACCAGAAAAGCTAAAGGCCACATTCCAATGACTTCCATCTTAGAAGACAAGATAGTCAGACATTCTGCTGAAAAATGAATGCCAGTGGAAAATGAAATCCCTCAGCATTGGAACTTCTCAGCTATTTCCCACGAGTAGCAGACAGGCAGGTCAGACATGTCAGTGCACCAAAGAACTGTGGAGATTTGCGCACAGCTGTCACAACCTGCTTGGCAGCCTTCCCTGGCAGGAAGCTGCCAGCCAGACAAGGACTGCAGAGAGCAGTATTCCACTGCCTGGGGGCTACCAAGAGCGCAATCTGACATCTGGCTATCTCTCTCCGGGAGAGTAGTTCTTATCCCTCTGCAGCAAGCCCCAGACCCATGGCTAGCAGACCAGTGACCTTCCTCTTTGATCCTTAACCTCCCCCACTGCTCCCCTGCACATACGCCCTGCACAGACGAGAGGAGGTGCACACCTCCCTATATGCCATGTAGTACCACGTTGGATTGTTTTCTGGAGTCACCTTAACTTTTGTGGATTGATTATAAATGATGAGTGAAGAGAAAGAAAAGATGTGGAAACACTAATCCAAGAGACTAAAGGGGAGACTCTTGGTTTCATATGTTTCATTCATTCAACATATGTATTTTGAGCCCCTACAGGTGCTGGATAGAGAACAAAACATAGTTCCTGTCCTCATGAAGCTTATAGTCTCTAGGTGGTAAGCAGCTTCCCCTATGCACAGGATTCAGAATTTCTGCATTCTGATGTGGCTCCCAATGACTGCCAAGCTTACATTCTCCATCAGTACTTTTCCTGGGAAATTGGGCTGAGATTGGCATGTGGAGTTGACATTGTTTCAGTGCTTGTGACCTTATGTGAGGACCTCATCCTGTGAGTTAAGTAACCTGTGTTTATCAGATACCCTGTACCCAGGAGTATGTAGGTGTTATGGGAGATGCTAATGAAGTGCAAGCTAATTTCCTTGTCTAAGTTGGTTTATGATCCTAACAAAGAGGCTAGATTTGCAAGCATCAAGTATTCAGAGAATAATATGAGACTGCAGAGAGTTAAGTTTCAAATCGTGTGGAAGTGGCTCTAAATGTTCAAAGAGTTTAGAGAGGGAGTTAATGTTCATTGTGACAAATGGCTTGGCCCAAAACATGAGGCCTCAAACAAATAAACAAAGTCAATAAAAGCCACTTTCTCCATTAATTGTAAAGGGATAGACCCCCAAGACTAAGGCAGGCTGTCTCAAGTCTTTCCCCTTTGGGGAAAAAAAAGGAGGCTGCTGGTTAGTGTGTCTGTTGCCCTGATAATAACTGGATCTGAATTGCTATTTGCACTTTTCTGTTCAGTCAGAACTTCATAGATCAACATTCCCAGTTCCAGGACTCTTTGGACCCTCAGCTAATGTGTTATCTTTAAACTATTGTTTTATGCAAGGGTTGAGAGTTTATTTAGCTTTCTGTTTTGCAGCTCTATAATGGTTTCTGATTTCCCTCTGTAAGTAACTTACTGCTGAATAATACAATTAGCTGGTTGGCTTCTGCTCTAGGCTTACTTCTATAGCTCTGGCTTGTGCTCTTGGAAAATCTTTTCAACTTCAGTGCCCTTATGTGGGGGTTTTCAAAGTCTATTACGTGCCATAGTGAAACATATGTTTCTTCAGTTTGCAGTGGAACAAAATGCATCGAAAAATTATATGAGTGTTTGAAGTCATAGAATATGTATTGATTGAATCTATAGGTTCAGCATATTGACTAGTTGGTCTTAAACTCTGTTGGCATATACTCAAGCAGGGAGTCTGGAAGACATGCTGGGGTTTGCTAGGGCATGGTTGTCTGCTTCTATTATTGTTCACTGTGTGTCCTATGGCACCAAGTTGGTCAAGAGAGCTTTCAGCTCTCTATCACTAATGAAAATCTGTGGGAAGCATATAACACACACTCAGTCCCCAGTTTACAAATGCTTGTACTCCAGCAGTTCAATTCTCAGGAACTGTGTGGAACTTAGAACACTTTCCTGAAGAAACAATGTTAAATGTCGTGGTTTGGTTCACAGACTCTAGTCCTTAAAAATCTCTTTAACTCATAACACAGTTGAAATCTACACACTTCTCGTTTAGGAATAAAGAGAAAAACAGCATTTTTAGAATACTGAGAATCAGCCTCCAAGAAAAAAGCTATATAAGTGAGTTAAAAGACAGTTGTTGAGGGGAAATCATTTTAATTAAGATGAGTATAGAGTTAAATTTAAACTTTTATGGAGATTTTGAAAAGAACTTTGGGCCATTTCAAAGTATTTTAGATGTGGGTATCTGTAGTTATTTTATTATGGTTAATTACATTTTGAAACTCATATCTATATGAAAGAATCAGAAAATTATTATCCGAGTAACTTTCTTTTCTTTCTTTCTCCTTCTTTCCTTCCTTCCTTCCTTTATTTATTTTAATGGGAGGCTTATAAATGGAATGAAGAGGGAAGGGGGAGGCAGGACAGGGTTTTAATTTTTTTTTTTCCCACAGAGAAAAGATAAGAAAGATGAAAAAGAATGACCTCTTTCTTAAAGAGATCATGTTTGAAGTAGATTAAATGGAATTGGAAAAGAGAGAAAAGGAGAAGGGGGAGACAAATACTGTATGATTTCTATTATACGAGGTACTCAGAATAGTCAAAATCATAGAGACAGAAAGTAGAAAGGTGGTTGCCAGGGGCTGGTGTGAGAGGGGAAATGAGAAGTTAGTGTTTAATAGATATAGAGTTTTCATTTTCCGGATGAAAAGAGTTCTGGAGATAGATGGTGGTAATAGTTGCACAGCGGTGTAAATGTACTTAATATGACTTAACTATACACATAAAAATGGTTAAGATGCTAAATTTTATGTCATATTTATTTTATGACAAAAAGAGTAATCAGAAATTTTAAAAAGGAGGAGAAACATGCTATGTAGGTGTCTGGTCCCAGGTATATTAAGATGTTAGAAAGAACTGAGGTTATGAAAAAGAAATAGGAAGACAGTCAGCATTTTATGTGACTCCAGGTGGTCTAAGTCAACTTGTGTTCTGGAGGTGGTTGTGGGTACAAGATGAGGGTTGGAGCAGCCTGTAGTAGGTGAGAATAGGAAAAGGAAATGTCCATCAGTTATTAATTATTCACAAGGCGATCACACGTCAGGAACTGATATCTCAAGGATTAATTGGCCAGAGTTCTGCAGCCTTGCAACTTGGCCATAGTCTACAGGTTTCTGATAACTCTTCAACATTTCCATGAGCTTGCTCACCTCCAGTGGTATAGGTGGCTCTATAAAGATAGCCAACAATCAGTACACAGCATTCCTGGTTTTCTGCTTTTAAGACCACCCAGGATGGTCTGTCTGCTAAGTTCAAAGTTTGCCAGGTAATGAGAAACATTTTCTAATATGAAGTATTAATCACCAAGGGTGTGCCCTTGATTGCAAGTGTGGGCTATCTCAAAATGGAAAATGAAGAGCTTATACCATCCTGTCAGGGACTTCCACAATAAAGGTGTTTCTACTTTCTCTCTGGTCCCCCTTCTCTGCCTCCCCATTAACCTTTCTAAAATCTCAGGAGCAACTCTGATAGCAGTGGTAATCAAAAGAGTGATTGACTTCCATAATCAGGAAGAAGTTATCTAGATCTATCACCAGTTTTTTTTTCTTTTCTTTCCAGTGTACTACCTACTGAAAATTACAAAAGCAAGATTTAGTAAAAAGAGAGAGAAAAGAGTGAAATAATTGATAGTAATGTAAAGCAGTGAGACAGCAAAATTAGAAAAATTAGTGTTAAGGAAGAGAATTTTCAATATAAGGCAGCTAAATGTTTTCCAATGTGCATATTGTACCAGCCAATATAATAAATTTAGTTCATTAAACTCAATTTTTCATTCTCAGGATATTGCTGGGTAAGTTTGTAAATTAAAGGATTGAATATTTACATATAACCAGGACTAAGCTTAGTTACCCATATTTAAATTATACAGTAGAAAAGAAAACTCCACTGTTCATTTTTAACCAGTTTGAGTGTGTGAATGTGTAGATATAGAATAACTGTATTAAAGTTATTGGTCATATATAGAATGTAAGTAGAATATTAAATGAAAATAAATTTTCCTACATATAGGGAATATTTTGTTTCTGATAAAAACATCTAATAAGTTTTCAACTTATTTTCTTTTACTACAATAAGTATATTATGTTTGTGTCTTTTTCTAAAGTTATTACCTCTGAGTATAAAAATAAGAAGTCATAATAGGAATATACACACACATTCAAGCTATATGACTGTACCTCATAAATAATTTAGTTTAGAAAGGTTGTCTTAGTCGACTTCCTCATAATCAAAACAATTACCCTTTACATGCCTACCAGGCAGGGAAAGGCATATGCATAGTTCTAATTCCAAGATTTAAGTTTATTTAAAGAAATCCTCTGACTGACTAGTTTTGTGACCATGAAAATATTTTCTTAATGATTAAAAGAATGTGTTAATGTAATTTGGAGTATGTTTCTGTGCCAATTAATCAACTAAAAACTATTCATTCATTGCCCACTATGGCCCAGTGCTATGTCACCTCTTAGAAGAATGCAAAAGATCATATCTGGAAGTCTTCAACTTCTAAAATAATATTTCTCACTCCAAAGAAAATGTAATATTAGATTTCTGGTCTACTGAGGTAGCCCTTACTACCCCTAAGAGATTCATAAAGTGCTGGGCTACTCAGTTGATGGTGGAGTCACTCATGGGGCCAAGAAGTTTGGTGGGCACAGGACAAAAGCCCTCTGTCATCTTTAGCCCATCTGCATCAGAATTGCCCAACATGAGTGTCCAAAATGGAGCTTTCTGGGCTTCACCCCCAAACTTACTGAATTATGATCTCTGATACTTCGAATAAGTATGCTTGGTATGGAAGGTGGATAGAGGGAAAGGCCAGTGAGAACTGGAGGCATTTAGAAGGCTGTTCCTAAGACAATGTTCCTGGTAGGGTATTGCTGGCACATTTAATGAATAGTAAAAATTATAAAAAGGCCCCCCTCCCCACTCTGCGGGGTGATGCAGCATAATTCCCACACATGTCATTTAGTGCACAGCACTAAATGGGCTGGATTTCAGACCTCTCCTCCATTTCAGTAAGCACTATACCAAAAAGTCTAAATCCCTGGGAAGCAGCAGAGAGGTATATGTAAGAGGTAGAATTGATAGAAATGGGCAATTGGATGGGATAAAAGCAACTGAGTCTAAGTTGACTGTTATTTTATCTTTAAAAAAATCATTTCAAATTCTTCCAATATGTTATTAATGGTTAAAAATCAATAGGATTCTTGGATCATATGCCAATCCCCTCCCCCTTCCCCAGCAACACTTCAAGAAATCAGGAAATTAAGGGTTTGTTAAATCCAATACATTGAATTCAGAAACGTGATTGTTGGTGACAGCAACCTTAGACAGTCACTTGGGGTTCCCATATTTGAGCTGGTCATAAAAGATGTCAAGTCCTAGTTACGGAAACTTAGAATGAGCCATATTTCAGAAATCCACTTGTAAGATAGTTATTTGAAACTCCATACCCAAAGAAACAACAGGGATCATATTCCAGTGCTTCCCCGCAAAAGCTTAACACATATAAAACTGAACTGAATATTTTAAATGAAAAAGATGATTTCTCAATGTCAGTAATTAAATGTTTCCCCAAAACAAACTGGAATAAGAAATTGTTGTATATTTCCCGTAAAAGGCAGATTTAATTAGAAAAGAATAAAGAGCAGATAGGATAATCCTGAGGGAGTCAAGAAACACATTTAAATTGAAGAATAAAGAGAGAAGTTAACAAATAGTATTTAAAGCTGAAGCAGTTACCAATAGAAAAACAAAACTAAAAATATACAACTTACAGAAATTGAGAGAAAGGACAAAAGTCCTCATCTTTCATGAAGGTAATTAAGTATGTTCTCCTTTAAAGAGAAGAGGATATAAAGAAATAGAGATATAAACATTTTTTGGAGTAAGGAGATAACTGCCAAAAAATAGACTCCGAAACATGCAAAAATGGTTGCTTTCAAGAGAGGCCTTTTACTTGTCATACTCTGACTGTTTGAATGTTAGTATCCGTGTGCACATACTATATGTATACTGTTTTTAAGAGGCATTTGAAGCCTCTGTGAAGACTCTGATGAATTCAAGCCCCTCATTTCCAATATTGTTGTTGTCAGCAGCCATACTGAAGACCATTAGGGGCTTACATTCAAATGAGAAGGGAGACAGACAGGGGAGGGCCAGAGGCTTTGTTGAAGTAAGGTAGGAAGAGAGGCTCAGAATGAATAAGGCAAGTGCTATCTGGGGCTCTCCTTGGCCTGTTAGGACTGTCAGCTGCTGAGTTGCTTTATGGTTAGCAGAAATTGAACGTGAGCATCATTCTGCCTTGGATTTGAGTCTTGACTTCAACACTGTCATCTTGAAAAGGTGACTTTACTTCTCGAGGCTTCAGTGTCTGCATCTGTGAAATGGGAATGAGAGCAAGATCTTCATGGAGTTGTTTTGAAGATTAAACGAGATAACATATATAAAGAAGTTAGCATAGAATCTGACATCTAAATAAAATATGTTCAATAAATGTTACAACCAGGAAGATGATGCTGAGGATGATGATGGTGGTAATGATGGTTGCTGCCACTTTAACTAGCACCTTGAAATGCCAGCTCTCCATTGTTTTTAATTAAGACGCGCTGCTCTTAGTTCATTCATAGACACACACAAAAAGGAAAAATACTCTCCAGATTTCCCTGATTGTGGGCACAAAGCAGAAGCATCTTACAAGGACACTTGAAAGGAGGTATCTAGAGTCTGGAGGCCATCCTTATGTAAAATCTTTTGTTGTATTTTCCTTAGGATTCATGCATCAGGCCATTCACTCATCCATTTATTACTCACTTAACAAATGTTTACTGAATATCAACTATGTACCAAGCACTATACTAGGTCCTGAGAATAAAACTGTGAATAAGATATAGTCTCAACTTTGAAGGAATTCACCTATTAGAGGAGATGGACAGATAAACACGCAATTTTAGGATGATATAAATGTTGTAGTTGAAATAAGCACAGGATGTAGGTAGAAGCTCAGAGGGAAGTTCCTCTTGAATGAAGTCTGAGGTTTCTAAAACCATTTAAGAGCCTAGAGAAATGTGAACACCTATTTAACTGAGGAAAACAAGCCCTCACTTGTAATATGAAGCTTCTTTGTTTCTACTTCATTCTCTGTTGATATCATCTTTCTTCTATCTGAAGAGGAATTTTCATTCAAAAGGCTAATCAGCTCTCAGTTCTGCTTCTGTAAATATGCTTGCTGCATAGGTTGTACTCAAAATCGACTAAAGACTCACCTTCCCTTTTGTTTGATCTGTCTAAGCAACAAATTTAACTGTTGTACCCCCTAGCAACTCCTGCCCTTTGTAAAGCAGTGGAACTACCTGTAACCATAGCAACTCCCATCACTTTGTAACAGTCTAAGGACAAATTAACCAATCAGCCCATGCCAAAAAGGGTCTATATAAAGAAAGTTGCAGCTGACCTCTGGGCCCAGATCTTTAGAGCTTTAGCTCCTCTGGGACCACCAGCGTAATAAACCTGAGTTCTCCAACTCTCCGAGTGCTCCTTGGTTTCTCACCGGTCTAATTTTGGATCTTTTCTGCAACACCTTCAGAGTAGAAAAAGGTGTTAAGCATTCATTCCTGGGATCAGGAGCCATGTCTAAAAATCTATGATTGGTGCAGAATTTAGTGTTCAAGTTAAAATTCATATATTTTTATGAAGGTGCATAAAACTAAGATTTTTCAGTACATGTCATTAACCCTTTTGAGTGTTTCAAAATCATTTATTCTTTTAAAGAACAAAAATTCATTTAAATAAGCTATGAAAATTCTTGTCCATGAGAACATTTATAGAACATAATGGAACATGCTAATAATTTGTTTATAATAATATGTGAGTCAGTAGCAAATATTTAAAAGAGGAGAAAAAAAGATCTCAAGATAGTGCAATTCATTATTTAAACTTCTGTTGAAACTGAGTCTTAAAACCAAGAAATCATAAAGGAATTAATAGTAGTTAAAATAGTATTTTGTTTTAAGAGTGTTTTATTTTCAGTGGACAGAATTCTAACAGAAGATATTTGACCATCTTCAATAAAGTTTAAAATGTTTTTGTCAACTGGTAACACATGTTTGGTATTTTGAGTGTTTTAACTCTGTATTTCATTATGACAACAAACTTTTTTTAAATGATTTTATAATATTAATGCCTCAAGTGATTCTGTGAAGTCCTGACCAAATGCATGACTCCTCTGAGGGTTTCCCTGTGAAGTTCACAGTCATCAGAAACACCTGTAGTAGCAGTGGTGGGTATTTTTCTCCTTTTTATACCCAGAATCACATTTTTGCATTAATAAGCAGACTCATCTAAAGTCCATTTCAAACAGATATTGTTGTGAATGAACTGGGAACACGGAGGGGAACTGAGAGTGCAAAAACGTTTCAGAGACCCTGGCAACTCACAAGAACTGGGGTTATAGGCTACCAACTCCAGAACCAAAACCCTTACCCAGGCTGATGAGCTAGTAGGGGCAAAGCCAGCATTTGATCCCATCTCAAGCCTGTTCAGTTCTCAAATCCAGGTTCCTAACTACTAGGAAACACTCCAGTATTACCACCCACTGAGGTCTCAGCCTCTGTGTGTGTGCATGTGCGCACATACATGTATAAGTACAACACGGAACTGCTAATTTGAACTTAGGTCCATCTGACTATCCGATTGAACATTTTCCTGTATACCTGCTGTCCTGCTGCCTCTTTTACCTCCAAGGACTTCTAGGATATCTCAAGCATCCTTTGATATGGGTACCTATGGGGGTAAGTGGGGAGTCTTCCCATCTACAGCTGAGTAATCGTAGCACAGAATTAACCAAATGAGAGAAGGAACTCCTATGAACCAATGGAACAAGCAAATGTATTCCTCTCTGCAAAAAAATGCCACACAGCACCTGGCATATGGAATGGGTTCAGAAAATATTTGTTTGAACATTTAAAGCCATCAGATTTGATTCTGTGAGTATCACTTATTGGTTAATTTATCAGCTGTGACTATTTTTTGAGTATCATTTTACAAAAATGATCTGGGCTCCCAGCCCTTCCCAATGTGTGACTGAAAGTAGATGGCAGAAGACACACAATCTGAGAGCCATATGAAGCACATTTAAACCTACATTGGCCTCTAAGTAGGAATGGTCCAGCCCGGTTGGGAGGTATTAACTGGCCCACGGTGAGGCAGACAGCCGTGGAATGATTTTTCTCTTGTCTGTTTCTGTGGTTACCTAATGTGCCCACATACCCCTGGTCCAGTTGGCAAATGGTCCTGAGGGTCTTATTTCTGCAAAGTGATCCCACACTGTTATTGACAAAAAAAAAAAAGAAAGTGGTGGCCCCAATCTCTGTATTACTGGTCTTATTTCTACAAAGTGATCCCACACTGTTATTGACAAAAAAGAAAAAAGAAAGCGGTGGCCCCAATCTCTGTATTACCCTTGCTTCAGAGGATCTGGGGTCTCTTTCCTGAGCAAAGAAGTGAGGGCACCTCTATTCTTCAGCCCTCAAATCAGGAGAGGAGTCCTAATTTCTTCTATATCTTCAGAGAAGGCCCTATGCCCTGTGCTTTTCATACCCCAGCACACCAAGAAGAGGCCACTGGTGGTGGAAATTCATTTACTTTCCAAATATTTATTAAATACATTGCTAGGTACCAAGAATAAAACAGACATTACCCCTACTCACATGGTACGTAAAAACCAGTAGGGAATCAAATAATTACAAAACTAGTGACTAATTATAACCATGATACATACTACAGGGAGAGGGACAAGGCTGTGTGACACCCTCTAAAAGGAGGATTAGAACCAGGCAGAGAAGAACCTCCCTGAGGCAATGATGTTTCAGCTGAGGGCTAAGGGTCCAAGAGATATTAACTAAAAGAAGAGTGGTTGGCAGTGTGTTCTAGCAGAAGTAACTGTACGTGCAAAGGGCCAGTGACAGAAAGGAGAATGGCAGATTTGCCATTTGAATGGAGAGTAAGGAGCTGGAGAGTTTATCAGTAAAGTCTCTAGAAGTCAAAAGGACAAAAGCGAACAGATACAGGGTGCTCACTGTGCGCCAGGCATTGTGACAAGTGTTTTTAAAGTATTATATAATTTTTAAATTCCCTTTTTACATATAAGGAAACTAAGGCACAGAGAGACAAAACAAATTACCAGATAATACAGCCTTTTGTTAAGGGCCCTTGTCTGTATCCCTAGAAGCAATGGGAAACCATCAGAGGGTTTTAAGCACAAGTGACATAATACGATTTATGTTTCAAAAGGATAATTCTCATGAAAATAAAGATGCCCCTTCATGCACAGCCCCTTCCAGCCCCCCTTGTACCCAAAATAAAAATATTTACTTTTAAAACTTTCACAGATATTGAATCTGAAAAAAATTATTGTTCCGAAGTAGTGATCTGGGTATTATTAGCTGAAGCACTATGAACTTGTTCTCAGGAGGTGGGAAAAAGAGGAATGGCCTAGTCACGCAGGTCTGGGAACTGCTATCTGGGAACTCTATTCCACAAGTGTAGAAGAGGCTGTGGTGTGAACTAGAGAGGGTTATTGCAGACACTTTACCTCCAGGCCCAGGGGACTGTTAACACTCCCCCTACCCCACAGCAAACTCAATGAGTACTATGAGTCGAACAGTGTCATCCTTATACTAGGAGTGCAAAAATTCTCTCATGAACCAAATCCAGGACATGGGAGGTTTTTTTGTTTGGTTGGTTTTTGTTTTTTGATAGCTGCAGTATTGTTTAAATTGGGCAATTCTGCATTAATGTAGAGTCTGGCTTCTCTTGCATCCCTGAGCCACCATTCTCCCTTGGCCCAGTGCATTGGCCCTGACCTACACACCACCCCCAGATAAGATACACTAGCTTCCCACCCTTCCCTTGATGCACCTAGCCCCACCTCCCAGCTCCAGTCTCATTTCTCACCTGCCTGGCCCTGCAGGCATCTATGTTTGGGAACTCTGGATTGTATTCTGAGATTCGCTTATGCTAGCGAGAATTTAAGATTTAGGAGGCTGGAAGTTGGAACAAAGTGAAGAAGGCTCTGAACACAAAGGTCATCTTTGAACTGCATTCTGGTTGGGGGTCTTGTTCCAGGCAGGAAAAGCACGTGAGGTAAAATGTCAGGGTAGGAATGAGGGCCGCGCCTTAGAAACAATGAGGAAATGGTTCTTGACAGCAATCTCGTAGTGGAGACAGTGAGACATAAGGTTAATTTGGTAGGTGTGGGTACAGTTTGGAGAGAGCAAGGTGAAATTTGGACCTAAAGCAGTATTAAGCCAACACAGGCTCTTAAGCAGGTTGAGTTTTAAGAAGTCAGACCAACAGCAGCATGTCAGGGTGAAGAGCCTGGAGGTGGGGACACCCTCTATAGAAAGGCAAGTGGCAATTATAAACCTGAATGATTATTCCTGGGTTAGGAATGGTGTGCTCAAAATAAAGGGCCAGAAGCCAGTGTGAGCCCATTTAGTTCTTGCTGGCACAGGGTAATGGTTACAGAAAAAAGACTAGTCTTGAAAATTTAGCCTCACCAAGAGAAAAATGAAATGTAATAAAAATTACAGTTGCTTAAGAATGGAGGCATTTTTACTATGACATAGCACCATTGTGAAAATATCCAAGCTCGTGCAAGGGGTAGATGCTGCTAAACCTCTCCCAGAGTCAGGGCATTTGAATGCTCTTAGTGCAGCTGGCTCAGCCACCGGAACCGGGAGCAGGGCCCCGTCAGCCCTCCATAAAGCATAGATCTTGCCCAAATGTGGAAAACCTTTTGGGACGTAAAAACCATTAGGGATCTGTAGCCCTGATTTGAACCAAGCAGAATAAATAAACCCCTGCCCAAATTGGAACTTGCTGGATGCCTTTCAGAGTTATCCAAGGGTAAAGGCTGGAGGCCTCAAGGGTCTTTGAGTGGGTTAATGTCTTGTTCTAGCTGCTTCTCTCCAGTCTGATGAGACTGCATGCACTGTGGTCTTTGTCTTTTTTTGAAGTCTCTTAACACCTCAGTTGCAAACCTACAAATGGATTGCATTCTAAACCTATAACATACAGTACTTTTTTTTCTGCTAATGGCATGTTAAAGCCCAAGTTAGCCCTTCTGGAAGTATGTTACATATTCAGGAACTGGGTTGGAAACGCTCCAGAGAGCATTCACATTTTCCATAGACAGGATCTTGGTTAGTTCCCAACCTCCATTTCTATTTTCAATACCCTTTGTCTCTCTTTCCAGCCTAATAATTTAGTTAGTTTTCTATATGGATAGTGTAGCATAAGTTTCTATCTCTCTCCCCATAACAGTTAAATGGAATGTTTTCAACTTTGATCCCATTTTTTAAATTGGGGAGGCAGATTCATAGAGAATTATGATTGTTCATTTTCTAAGTAGTCAACTTAGTGTCTACTGTGGCTGGACACTGTTAGGCACTGTTTGGGGACAGTGGAGGGGGTGGATTGAAGAAGAATAAACAATTTCCTAACTCCCTGATGTTCACAATCTATTAAATGGTGGAGAAGGACATAGAGGTGGGAAACCAAGACACAGAGCAGCTACGAACCAAGCCTTAAATGGTCACACATTCAGAGGTCATGGAAGCATGATTGAAACTAGTCTCAAGCTAGACTTGAGCTCTTATTCTGTCTCTACCTGTAGGAAATATAATAGAATAAGGCATGTTGGAAAACATTTACAGAGTGCCAGCCATGGCTTTGTTCTAGCTGGGGGTAAAAACAATGAGAAAAATCTCTAGGAATTGGTGATTTGGTTGACAGATAAACTGAATTGTGAACATGTGGTTCCGTTGTACTGTGATAAAAAGATATGAGGCACAGATGAGTGATTAAGAATGTGGGCTTTGGTGACAGACAGACCTAAGTCCCACATCTACCACTTACAAACTTTGTGACTCGGGGAAGATTGCTTAACTCCTCTGCTCCTAAGTTTCATCACCTTGACTGTAAAATGGGGACAATGCAGATACTTGCTTCAGAGAACTATAATGGGATAAAATAAATGACTCTAATGAATATAAAGTGATTAACACAATATCCAAAAAGAAAAACAATGAAAAAGTGGAGATGGAACAAAAAAGACATTCCAGAAACAATAAGAACAAAAATTTAGCTGCAGGATGGTTCTCAGAAGGAGGGCCAGCAAGCGATCAGCTTTGGTGGATGGGAGGAGAAATGGAGGGGACCGTGGGAAATGGAGCTGGGAAGGGCACCCTGGTCTGGAGGCCATCTAGAGCTGAAGGTGGACCCTGGGTCAAGACAAACCTCAGGAGGACAGGGACCTGGACAGCAGCTCTTCCTGGCTCTTGACTTCAGGGCTCATTTCTCTCACCCACACCCATTCCTCTCCACTATTCCAAGCCATATTGGCCACAGACAGCACCTCACCTGCCTGGAAGGTCTCTCTTGTCTCCCTAATGCACAAGCAATTTCCTTTTGCTCCTTCTCTAACTCAACCAACTGAGAAAGGTAGAGATTTTTAAGACACACTTTTCTTTTCAAAAGGAAAAGAGAAAGGATGGAAGGAAGGGAGGGAGGGAGGAAAAAAGGGATGAAAGAAGGAAGAGGGAGGGGAATGAATAAAGAAAGGGGAAGGGAAGAGAAGTATATACAGATACAACAAAACAGACATGTTCAGCAAAACACAAACTTACTGCCCCATTTATCAAAAGTGGATCACACCTCAGCCTCACCAATGGTCCATCTGTAAGACTTCCAGTTCTCTTCTTTACTTCTGTCCTGAATGTTAGGACTTGGAGAGATTAGACTGGCTATCTGAGAAGGAGTCTGCTGACCTGGCTGCCACATTCTTTCTAGATTATTCTCTCTCTGAGCCTTAGTTTTCTGTATCCACAAAGTGAAAAGAGTAACCTTGTCCTATAAATCAAAAGAATGTAGAGGCATTCAATTTGTTGACTTTGTTGACTAAACTTTTACACAAATGTAGGCTGCTGTTACTACTGTCAGTTGTGATGATAAATAATAACTATGGCTGTGGTTCTGTGTGTGGGTTTCTGAAGCCAGTGGGCTCATTCCCTAACATATCTGGATGCTTCTTTCCCTGTGGCCACCCCATTTGTAATGGAACTCCTTCAAAGCAGTGCTTCTTAAATGGTAACATGCATCTGAGTCTCGTGGGGATCTTGTTGAAATACATTTTTGGATTTATTAGGTTCTAGATGGGGATTGAGATTCTGAATTTTTAGGGGATTCCCAAATGATGATGCAGTTGCTGCTGGTCAAGACCCTCATGTTGAGTAGCAAGACTCTAGATTATCTCTGAAAGCCTCCTCAAGAGACCTTTCTGTGTCTCATGGCTTCTGCGTCACCCACCTTTGCCCAAGGAAAAGTGACTCATCCTCTGAGAGCCAAGAGCTTCCATGCCAGGAAGCCTGCTCCATCCTGCTGTAGCACCCTTTGATTACTGCTACACTCAAGAGGCAGCTTTTTTATGTTCTCTTGTATGTTTGTTCCACCCTCCCTTGAAGTCCAATGCTCAGCTCTGGTGGAATCTGAAACACTATGGTCAGTCAACCAGCCTACTTGAATCAGTCTTTGAATATGGGGGCACTGATCTGAACCAGTTAAGTTCACAGAAAACAGTTTTTAGACCCATATGTATGTTCCTGATCTCTGAGAGCTACATGCAGCTCAATCAATACAAGTATTAGAAACAACAGCAACAATAATAATTATCATTTACTGAATCAGGAACCACATGCAATAAACTTTTAAGTGCTTAACCAACACCAACACTCTTGCAAATGAAATTGCGGTCCTAGAACCTGCAGAAATCTACGGCTCCACCTGAGACCTCATGAATTAGAATCTGTGTTATTTTAACAAGATACTCAGGTAAAAAAATACTGGATCCAAGTCCTAGCTATGCAACTCACTAATTTCGCAACATAAATCTTTTTGTCCCTGACTTTCATCTTTAATCCTTTGGTCTCATTCAGTTTCGAGTTCAACTTAAAAAGACCTCAAGTCCCCTCCATTGATAAAGATGTTTGAGAGTCCTTTTGATGTCCAGGATTGGTGGTCGAAGACTCACTCAGAGTAGCCAGAGGGAAGTTCCAGTTTATGATTGTTCCTTCAGAGAGAGCAGAAGATGGCTAGTTGGATCCTTTCAGGTAAAGAGATGACAGAGTAATTAGATATGACCCACCAACTATCAGTGAATATAATCGCTTGTATTATTTCTATTTGTAACTGTAGATAAAAAAAAAAAAAGGAAGTTACCCTGAAAGAAATAACAGACCAGAGAGTAATTGGGCCTTCAAGAGAGTGAAGGAGCCACATGTCTGATATGTATTAATGACCTGTTTTCCCCTTTGCCAAATTTCATGTGCTTATAAACAAGTAAATATTAATGCACTCCTACTATATGATAACTTGCCCAGAATTCATGTGGAAACACATAGGCCTTCCATTAATGGCCCAGCCACTATGTGGATTATTTATGTACGTTTCATGTAATTCCTAAAAGAACCTGGTGAGGTAGGATCATGATCCCCATTTCAAAGTTGAGAAAACTGAGACTTAGAGGCTATTAAGTGGGTGCCGTTATTTTAAAAGGCATTTGGGGCACCTCATGGTCATTCCACCCCCTTCCAACCTCAGAGATTTGCCAAAGCATTCATTACAACCATGTATGGGGTTTTACTTGTGAGGACTTTAGGAAAATTGGTTTTCCCCATCTTTTCATATCTTCAATGTTGTCTTATACTCTTTCTAGCTTGGAGTTCACAGGAAGCTGAGCAGATGGCCTGGTTTGCGCTGAGAGATTAATTATAGGGTCGAGCAACTAGACAGAGGCAGAGAGGGATTTGAACTTAGTTTCATCCCACTTCAGAACCTGGGCACCTAAGCACTCTCCTGTATTGCCTCTGGAGCCTAGGGCTCCTCCTTCTCCACCTCTTTACCCCGTGCCTCTAGTAGAAGGCACATGAATGAAGATGCCCAAGGCTCTCAGGCCTGCAGCGCAGGTTTGCATGGTAACAGCTGGCAGCAGTTCAGTAGCAGGGTCACATATACCAGATGTTGGTCAGCCTAGGATGTCCATGTCCAGTTGTGGGCACCAGCATCTCCTTCGTCTCTGCTACTCAGGCTCACTAGAGAGAGGCTGACAGATGTTATTCCAGGTCCTGTGACTTTTATACCAAACCAAAGAAGAACTAATCTTAAGAAGGAACTGTGATATCTCTCCTGGATGTGTAAAACTCATGTGTGTTTTCTTTACACATTTATTAGGCTAGCCTACACCCTTCTCCCACCTCCCACTGCCATCATGGACATCACCTCACAAGGCCAAATGGCCTTTCTAACCCCCTAGATGTTAGCCTACAAACAGTTTTGTAAGGTTTCCTCTTGATCTCTCTCAGCAGGGGACATTCAGGAGGCTGTTGCAGACATTTATGCCGGTGGGAGTTGAGGGAAAGAATTGAGAATGGGCCGGAAGGGACTAGTTCTTGAGACAACTGGTGGACGAATGGATGCAAACTCAGCCCAGGACATGGAAGAATAACAAATGGCTCCAAGATTTCAGGCCTGGGGAAATGAGGGTGGTATGATTAAAAAGAAAATGAAAAGTTAGATCCATTTATATATCTTAACTTTGAGATGCTGGATGTTCAAGTAGACACTCCCAATAGATGTATCAGGATTGGATATATATGAGAAGTCAGTACTAGACTTATACATTTGCAAGTTATCTGCTTAATTACAGCTTGAGATGATCTTTCCTAGAAGGGGAGATGAGCAGGACCTGTAGCGTTCAGGCTGAAGAGCTACAAGGAGGCCCAGAAACCACTGCCAGGGATGGAGACTTAAGAGGAAAGCCAAGGGAGTATAGCATCCTGAGCCTAGGACTCAAGGAAGGTCCATGGTGTTAGCTTGGAATTGTAGATTACCAGGCTCTTTCTGTATAATAACTCTATGGTGACTTTAATGCATCAAGTCATAATGTCCTCAAATCTATCATTAGCCACTTTGACGTAGTTTTTTTTTTTTTCTATTAAAGGTGGATTTAGCTTTGTAAATAAAGATCTACTTATATCATCAAACATAGTCATAGAGCCATTAACTGCATAATTAAATACAAAACAGTTCCTATACAGCCTTGTCCACTACTAGATTAGGTATATCTCATATGTTAAATTCACATGATAAGTACTTAATGAGTTCTTGACTTGAAATGGAATTTGGTCAACAAGTGGAACACTGAATACTAGGACTTTCCAGGTTTCCTTTCCATTTTAGTTAAAAAGGGGAAATGAATAGTTTTGAGTTTGTGCATAAATTGAACTCTTATACCCAAGGCATAAGAAATGGTGACAAGCATGGGCTTTGGAGTCATTTGGCTCTGAGTCAGAATCAAGGCCTCACTACTTACTAACTATGAGTATTTAGACAAGTTCTGAGTTTCCTCAGCTGCAAAATGTAATACTAATCATACTTAGGCCACAGAGTTGCTGGTAGGACTAAAGGAGATACTTAAATAAAATGTTAGCAAGTAATGCTATCAGTAACATTATTATTGCCTTTTATGGGCAAAAAAAAAAATTCCAGGTCCATATGTGTTTTTCTTATTAAATTATTTGACCTACCCAAACTCTGGTATAGGTCATTTCTGCAATAATATGTTCTAAATCAGAAATAACATACACCAGTTTACTTTTAAGTCATAGAGCTATTTTAATTGATACTCATATCATCAAAGGTTGAAAATGTGATTATAATAACAAACAACAATAAAGAGTACATGTTCAACATGAATTTTAAAATATTTTTTTCTTTAAAGCAAACATGATTTTTTAAAAATATTGGAGTGTTTGTGATTTGAAGTCATGGTTACAGTCACGTCCTAGTTTGCCATCTGTTTTTGTCCAACATACAGGTCCAAGTTAAGGCCAGAACTGAGAATAGACAATAAATGTCTGTTGGTCTTATACAAAGCTCTCCTCAGTTAGATTGTACTTAAACATGTAATATATTAACATAAAAATGAATGTACAGTTAAACATGTGAAAATCAAAGTAATACACCATATTAATAGATTAATGTATAACAAACACATGATCCTCCCAAAAGATGCAGAAGCAGCATTGGACAAAATCAATACCCTTTCATGATAAAAACACTAAATAATAATAGATAAAGTACATCTGTGAAAAAACCTACAGCTAATATAATGCATAATGGGGGAAAACTGAAAGCTTTACACCTAAAATCAGGAACCAAAGATGTCCATTCTCACCACTTCTATTCAACATTTACTACAGATTTTATCCAGGGCAATTAAGCAAGATAAAGAAATAAAAGGTACCCAGATTAGAAAGGAAGAAGTAAAACATGTGACATGATCTCCTATATAGAAAATCCTAAGGAATTCACTTAAAGACTATTTGAACTATGAAATGAGTTCACCAAAGTTGCAGAATACAATTCAATTATATTTCCATACACTAACCATGAATCATCTGAATATGAAGAAAACATTTACAATAGCAATGAAAAGAATAAAATACTTAGGAATATATTTAATGAAAGAAGTGCAAGACATATACTAAAAACTGCAAATATTGTTAAAAGAAATTTTAAAAGACCTAAATAAATGGAAAGGTATCCTCTGTTCGTGGTTTAAAAGACTTACTATTGTTAGAATGGCAGTACTCCCCAAAAAGCGATCCACTGATTCAATACAACCCCTATCAAAATTCCAAATGCCATTTTTGCATAAATTAACAACCTAGTCTAAAATCCATATGGATTTTTAATGGACCCAGAAGAGACAAAATAATTTTTTAAAAGAAAAATAAAGTTGGAGGACTTACACTTCCAATTTCTAAACTTACTACAAAGCTATAGTAATCAAAACATTGTGGCACTGGCATAAAGACTGGCATATAGACCAATGGAATAGAATAGAGAGCCCAGAAATAAACCCACGCATACATGGTCAAATAATATTTGACATGAGTCACACAACCATTAAATGAGAAAAGTACAGTCATTTCAAAAAATATTGCCAGGAAAATTGGATATTCACATGCAAAAAAATAAATTTGGACTCCTACTTTGCATGATATATAAAAAATTAACTCAAAATGGATCAAAGATCTAAGTATAAGACCCAAAACTATAAAACATAAAGAAAATGTAGGGAAGAAGTTCCTCGATATTGGATTTGGCAATGATTTTTTGGATATGACACCAAAAGCACAGGCAACAAAAGACAAAATAGACAAATTGAGCTTCATCAAAATTTAAAACTTTTGTGCATCAAAGAACATTATCAATGCAGTAAAAACACAGCCCACAGATGAGATAGGAAATTTGCAAATCACATATAATGAGATTAATATCTAGAATATATATAAAATTCAACAACAGAACAAAACAAACAACTGAATTCAAAAATGGACAAAGGACTTGAATAGATATTTCTCGTAAGAAGATATACAAATGGCCAATAAGAACATGAAAAGAAGCTCAACATCATTAATCTTTAGGGATATGCAAATCAAAACCATAAGGTTTACATCTACTAGGATAGCTGTAACTTTTTTAAAAATCAAGGAAAATAAATGTTGACCTGGATGTGGAGAAACTGGAGCCCTATACATGGCTGATGGTAACATAAATTGGTGTAGCCACTGTGGAAAACAATTCGAGCATTCTTCAAAAATACCAAACATACAGTTAACCATATGATGCAGCAATTCCATTCCTAGGTATTTACAAAAGAGAAAGGAAAACGTATGTTCCCACAAAAGTTTTTGCACAAATGTTCATAATAATATTATTATGTAGGGAGGGGTGATAAAAATGTTCTAAAGTTGATTATGGTGGTGGTTGTACAGCTCTGTGAATATACTAAAAACCAATGAATTGTACACTTTCAAAAATGAATTTTCTAGTATGTGAATTGTATCTCAATTTTAAAAAGCAACAAATAGCTCAGCAATATTTTAGCATGGAAACTCTTAAGACTATTCTGACCTCTCAGTGGGGTTTGCTGATAATGCCAAGGTAAAAGGAATATGAATGTTCTTATCATATAGGGAAGAGCTGCAGAGTTAAGAACAGCAGATTTTGTGGGAGGGAAGGGAACTTTTTTTACATTTGGGAATCTGTTACTACAATGTATGGCAAGATATAATGGATATTTCTTTTTACGTGAATAAATGAGGTATCATTGGGAATCTTTAAAAAAGTTTGTTTTTTTGTTTTGTTTTGTTTTGTTTTGATTATGGTAGGCAGCACGTGAGAAGGTACAAGTTACAAGTTATAAAAACAAAGCAAAAGTTTACTTAGCCTGAAATGATTTGATAGATGACTGTCTCCCCATCTGGCTAAAATGAAAGGCCCCAGAATTCCTTCTTCTTCTTTCAAATGACAAATTAATGATGCTGTAAAAATGACCAACTACTGAGAGTTAAATATGTACTCAACATTTTGCATGCATTTTCTCATTTAAATTTCCCCAACATAGTTATAGTTGTTGAGAGGCCATGCAGGAAGTCAGTACCTGAGCTGGGCTGTAGCCCCACATCTGTGTGACTTCCAAGACCTCACTCATAACCTCCAGATTATACTTTTGGTTTCCTTGTTTTCTCCCTCTGGAGGAGATTTGCCCCTAAGAGTTTATATCATCTGCAGTTCTAAGCACACCAAATTGGAGAGGCAGTGGAGTTGAGATGGAATACTCTGGACTTGGGAGCCTCCAAAAAAATTCCAAAGTTCTAGTCCAGCTTTGCTACTAATCAGCTCTGTGACCTTGGGCAAGAACCTTGACCTCTCAGAGGCATAGTTTCCTGATTTGTAAAGTGTGGAAAATTTGTCTCAACTATCCCTGTAGTTTCTTCCAGCTTGAGTATTCAGCCCCAGTCCTGCCTCATTTATCCTCCACAAAGAAAACATCTGATTGTCAGTTGTATGTAGAGACAATAAGAGGAACAAAACCTTGGAGTCAGTGTTGGGTGGTGATTTGGCGAGCCTGGGCTTTGGTGTCAGACTGATGTGGCACTGATTCCAACATCAGTGTGATGTCGAACAAGTTCCTTAGCCTCTGTCCCCAAGTTCTAAAATTGATATAAGAATAACATAGAGTGCTATGCCATCTGCATAAAGTAGTTGTGAGGATTGGGTGAGATCTCTGGAGCTCAGTGCAATTCCTAGTATGTAGTAACTAGTGGTTATTATAATACCTTTAATAATATTATCATACATTTATTATTTTGTTGATGGTTATAATTATAAAATAGAAACACAGAATCCCATAAGAGTAATTAGTACATTTAAGTATCTCATCCAGGTTGGACTCTGGAGTTCAAGTTGGCTGCTTGGGCTTGGTTCTAGAGCTACCCACGTCTACCAGGTCAGCCATCCCTTAGAAATGTGCTACTAGGTAAAAGGACATTCGATTGTCACCAACACTCCAGAGTTGCCTTCCTGTTAACTTGTAATCAGAAATAGATAGGCGTTCAATGAGATACTGATAAAACAGTTCATAAGCTGTAAAAAGAAAACTACAGCTCCCTGAAAATTCTCCAGTGTGGGTGGGGAATGTTATTAGGTAACATAATAAGCACATATATTTATAATACTCTTTATCACAGTGTTATTTATAGTGGTTATAAAAATTGTAAACATAACAGTGATTACCAAAGAGCCATTAAAATCAAATATTAGAAATCTAGTTTTAGAGTTGGGGAAATGTGCACTGTAGAGTGTTTTTTTAAAAGGTAGGGGGAAAAAGTGTGTGTTCTGACCCTAATTTTGTAAATATTGTGTGTATTTATGGAAAAGAAACATGAAATGCTACAACAAAAATATTTGCAGAGATTATCTCTGGTATGGGACTATTTTCCTTTTAATTTTCTTCTCTATGCTTTTCTAAATTTTCTATACTTTCAGTGAGCTCATATTTCTTTGGAAATCAAAGTGTAGAAGTTATTTTTTTATTAATAAGAATTCTGTCAGTTTTTTTCTGCTGTGAGGCTTTTCCATCCAGTAAGTATTGTATCTGAATATGGCTTAATTCTTGATTTAGGCATATTGTTTTTTTCTTTTTGTTTTTAAGTACTGACTTAGAAATACTCTACTTCATTGATTTTGTGGACTCATCTTTTCACGTAGTATTGAGGACAGGCAAGACACATTTGTTGCAAGGTTTATTTGTTATTCTGAAAACCAATAATAGATAATGAGAGTCACTAATTAACTAAACTTTCTCTACATCTATCGCTTCCCTGTTGAAAAGCAATTTTCAACTTTGCCTGAGATTTAGTGTCTTTAAGCCAACTCTAAATCTTTTATAAAAAGAAATCAATGTCCTTCCTCTACTTTTATTTTATATAATTGGAATTGTGCCACTCAATTAAATGTACAGTTGATAAATCTTAATTCTTATCTTAAAAAAAAGGGATAGTCTATAAAATTAAAAATTTTTCCTACTTAACTTCCCTAATTGTATTTGAAGTAACTTTTCAAAAACAATATCACAATATTTATTGAAAAAAATCTGAACAGCTCAAATGCTGAACTAGTTTGTACCCATCAGAAGTTTGGGATTTTGTTCTCTGGATGAATTTTTCAGCTATCATTTTGATATATTTTTTATACTGTCCTTTGCACACTAGAAAAAAAAATTAAACAAAACAGAACTATGCAATATAGAACCACTATTATTAGTTTGCAAAATTCTTTTTCCTCCAATAGGGTTATATTCCATTGTTCTCAACTTCCTTTTTTTTTTTTTTTACATCATTTTATCTATATTTTTACAAGAATTTCTGTCAAATAAAATCCTGGAAGTGACATTGCTCAGACAAAGGGTGTACTGTTTAAATTTTTGTTCTACCATTCAAGGAAACTTGCGCCCATTTCACTACCACTCACAGAGAATGAGAATGAAAGATAATGTTTCAGAAGCAGAGCTACATGGCAGGTTCTCCCAAAATTTTTACTTTTCCAAATTAATTAATTATTTAATTAATGGGGGGAGGGAAGTTTTTGAAAGAGGAAAGGAGAGAGAGAGGGAGAGAGAAAGCTACTATCAAAGTATAATAACTATGTATGGTATCAGGTGGGTACTAGATCTATCAGGAGGACCACCTCATAAGTTATATAAATGTCTAACCACTGTGCTGTACACCTGAAACTAATATAATATTGAATGTCAACTGTAATTGAAATTTTTTTTTAATTTTAAATGTATAAGGGGAGTACTGTGTTCTATTTTTAAAGTCATATTCTAGAAATATAACATTGTCTACCTCACCAACCTCCTCTCTCCATACCCAGAAAAGAAAAGAGGGTGTGTGTGTGAGACAGACTCAACAGGAAATCAGAAGAATCCATCTCCCCTGCAAAAGACCCCTCAAAACACTGAGCATAATGGAAGGTGGGCTTCTGAAGTCAGAGCTGAATTTTAGTACCAGCCCCATCTCAGTATCAGGGTATCTTTAGGCAAATCCTTAACACTTCTGGCCTCTGTCTTATCATCTATGTGGCCTCTATCATCTTCTGGCCTCTGTCTTCATCTAGAATGGGGCTAATTAATTACACTTGCTTTACAGGGCTCATAGTAAGAATTAAATGAGTTACTTGATGCAAAAGGCTAACAAATGGTGAGGAGCAAAAGCTAGGTGAATAGCTATTGTTATGATGCTAGAAAAGGATTAAGGTGACAAAGCTAGGAGCATCCTGGATGGTAAAGCTCTGAAAACTTTTACAGAAAAACTTGAGGAAATTGCTAACATTCTAGTTAATATATACTGTGTAATACTGCACCTGTGTAATACTTCCCCACCTCTATCCACCATCTCCCCCATCCCAACCAACATTATATTATTATTTGTCTCTTCTAGAATGGTCTATATGAACAAGGATCTTTTCTTGTTCACAAAATCCCAACGTCAGTGTAGTCTGAAACAAAACTTGGCACATAATAGGCACTCAGTAAATGAATGAATGAATTCTACTCGGCCTTTCTTAAACCCATTCAGGTGTATTGGAACCAATAAGGCTGGCCCATGGACGCAGAGCACTCCCAAGATAACTCAGGCTCGGCTTGGGGCAGTGCAGAATATTGGGCCAGGAGCTGGAATTTTCTGGTTCACTCTCAGCTTTTGCCAGTTGCATGGCCTACCACACACAAGCTGGATTCTTGGGCAAGTTACGTAGCAACTTAACTCAAGCTTTATAAAAAATAAAATTAGCAATACCTACCTGTCATGACTCCCTAACATTATGCAAATTATTTGAGATTATTTGGTAAACTATAGATTTTCATATAAGGCATAGAAAGACCAAATGCTTTTAGTTTTGATAAGGACCAAAAAACAAAGAGAAATAAGTAGGAAGTGGCAAGTTTTGCTGGGCTCTAGCCCAAGCCTGAGCCTCTTTTGTGGGCTTGGACCTAAACTAGCATCTCCGAACCAAAGTACTATCCCTAAGGGAGAAAACAGAATTCTGGGGGAGGGAGTTCCCCAAAGGCACTGTACCCCAGGTCACTGAGTGAACAGTTATCAAAAAAAAAGTGCTCATCAAGTAGAGTAGCTTTCCTGAATATTTTTGGGCTGCACAGTTTGCAGACAGCCCTGGAAATGTCAGCTTATCCACAAGATCAGAGACTTTCTGATCACCAGAAAGGAAGGAAACAAGCAGGGAATTAGAGGACTCTGTGGGGATGGCAGGAGAGGATGCCTCTCAGGGTAACATCCCTCAAGGGAAAACTTGGCCCATATTCTCCTCCCTCCAAGTGGGGTGATTGCCTAGATCCACCAGAGACCCAAAACTCTCGGGTGATATTTCTTCACATATATGCCTTGATTCTCCCACTACTCCCATCTGCCTTTGTTCCTTCATGAGCCACACCTATACTCTAATGCAAGGATCCCCAAACCACGGGCTGCAGACTGGTACTGGTGTGTGGCCTGTTAGGAACCTGGTGCCAAAAACATTGGGGACCAATGCTCTAGTGCCTTCTAGAAAATAAACTTCCTTCCTTATTTTCTACAGTGATGCTTCATCTCTCAAAAATAT
>NW_006494611.1:13414895-13439228 GCF_000325575.1 Pteropus alecto | reverse complement strand
ATATATTTCTAGGCTGTGACAGTGTCTAAAGAAAAACCCCTAGTCTGTAGGATAACTATTAACTGAAGAGCATGGGACTGAGAGCAAACATTGACTATAAGTGGATAATTTTATTCACCAGAAATTTCGCAAAAAAATATTTTTTCACAGGAGAATAATTACCATTTTGTGGTCTTTATATAAACTTTGCTCCCCAAATAACGAGGAAGACTAGGCTTCTCTCTAGACTCTTCATTCATTGTAATAGCATGTGATTCATAGCTCAATTTATTACAGTTTATATCATCTTATATTATTTACATATTGTATTACATTATCTCTTCTCGTACATATTAGGTAAGCAGTCTCATAAGATTTGGAAATTACTTTTATTTCCTTCCCAGAGTAATCTGCTTTGAAATCATGTCTTAGAGTTGGTTATTTCTGAGAAGACTTCCTATATATGCCTAATTCCACTGCACATAAGTTATCAGTATCCAGAAATCGCAGTCTGCCTCTGTCATCAGGCCACATTCTGACTCAATTTTCAGGAAATGCAGTCACTTTCTAAACTGTTCAGAAAGTTGAAGAGTGAGGACATATAGGCCATATAGATTTTGAGCACCAGCCTTATTTTTAGTTATTTTCAAATATGAGCTTAGAGAGAACCAAATATAATTTGGTAGTCCTCTCTTTTTGCTGTAGTCTATTTTTTGGTAGCTTGGTCCTAAAGATGGATAAAAGTGGTTAGAATAAGTCATTGTACTCTTTGCTCACCTGCTCACCTTTTAGAATCAAAGAGAAGTGATAACTTTGATACTCTGCTTTTTACACAGAAGACAGAAAGTTCTGACCAGAATATATTTAAAACAGTTCGCGGTATATCAGTGGAGAGCAATATAGCCCAAACTTTAAAGCTCTCTCCTCACAATTTTTTTTTTTTTTGGTTGTCACTGAAAACATTCCTCCAAAAAGGAGGCCAACTCACTTAATTAAATTGCAGATTACCACCAAATTGCAAATTACAAAGTACTCTGTCCTGAGTTATGCTTCAAAGGTAGTGAGCTGCTTAGGAGAGGATGAATCAAGGGAGAGCATCAGAGCCCAGACCATCAGCAGAGATGCCCTGTCAACACAGTGATCTAAGAACTAGGAGCTTCCAGGACAGACCTGGTTTCCAGTTTTCTTTCCCACATCTTTACCGGTTTAATTTGAACAGACTATGTGGCCTAATTTTTGGATCAGAAGATATAGTGACTATACTTAGAGAGGAAGGAATCAGGGAATGTAGGCTACCCTTTAGAGAAGGTCCATAATGAAGGGGAGGCTAGAGAAGATTTGGAGTTTAAGGGAGAAGGGAAGTTTTATTGGTTTGTTTTTAAGGATAAGGGAAACTGAATATTTGTGTAGGCAAAGAAGAATCAGTAGAAAAACAGAGACTGAAGGTGGAGGAAACCACTGAGGCAAGTTGAATAGACTTAATCACAAACCTGCATGGGCCTTGTTGAGGACGGGGCACACACCATTCTCAGAGAAGGAAGGGAAGGTGGAAGAAATAGAAGCATTTGAACTAACTGAAGGAGTTCCTGACACTTGGCAAGTATCACAGTGTAGTAGGTTAAGAAATGATGGAACCAATGTAATGAAAATAAAAGTAGGTTTGGGAGGGTGAGTAGAAAAGGTATACTGCCAAGGTAAAAATGACAATAAGTTATATAGGGAAAAATAAATAAATTCATGTCAAGTTGAAGCTGCCCCAGGGGTCTAGTTGAAGTAAGATAACAGAAATCAGCAAAGGTCACTAAGTAGCATAATTGTCAGTGTCATATAGCAGCCCAGAAGCCAAGTATGTGGGTGGTTGAGTTTGCCTAGGATTGAGGATTGGGAAGTGCATGTGGTAGAAAGTCAAGGTGATTTGTGAGGGAATCCTGGGAGTTGGTGAGTGTCATGTTAAAATTCTGACTATGCACCCATACCGAGGCCAAGGAACTGGTGTCTGCTGAGGACAGAGAGAGAAGGTTTCATTGAAAGGGTAGAGGGGAAGGAAGTCAATTCAGGGATAATGGCTTCGGAGTTCAATAATCCAGAGACAGAGTACTTTGGAGTGACAATTCCAAAGTTATCTGCAATAGAGATTAAAAAAAAAAAAAAGTCAAGAATATCGAGGTCTGAATGTTGAGGAAGACTTCCTTATGAGTTTTGCTGTTATCCAGTATCTAGGCCAGATGACAGTCAGTGGTGAGAAATGCAGTGTTATTGGAAGACACTTTTATTCTGCTAAAGGGTCAGTAGGGGTGTTTTAAGAAATCAAGAATGTAAGAAAGATTCTGGAAAATAGAATGTGGTCCTCTCATGAAGCACCATGAGAAGTGTGAAGGAGGGCTGGCCAGGAAGAGGCTGCTGGGAAGGAGAAGATGTGAACTGGATGGAGAGTGAGAATAGTTTGGCCCTTGGGGCAGCATTTCTTGAAGTGGTTCCAAGCAACACTAGCCACACAGAATGGCATAATAGGTGTTATATAAAGTATGCCTCTGGAGAAGTACTAGGTGAAATGATGTAAATAGATTTCTTTACTGTCAGACCCTTTAGAGTCTTTAATGGTATACTCATGTGCCCCATGTATTTCCAGGAAGAGAATTTGTGACATGAATGTGTGACAGTTGCCCAACTTACCTAGCCACAAAACTGATCATATTTTGGGAAATTCTGTTCTAGGGCTCATCATAGATTTTCAGTTTTTTGAATGAATGGATGGACCAATGGTTAAGTAGACGAATGAATGAATGATGGACATATATAGGTAGGAAGTTAAGAATCAGATTGGGAGGATAGTGGTTAAAATAAAGTGAATTTGTGCTAAGGGAATAATACTGAGTCTACAAATGCATTTGGTACTTCCATCTAATGCTCTTGCTACTTTTTCTCCCACTGCCATCTTCCTGCTACCAGTAGTGGAGCAGGGAGTAAGATTTCTTTATTTTATTTATTCAGATACATCTCATTAGCTATTCATTTCTTCTTTTATAAGTGGTCCTGTAAACCCTCAAATGGATCTCTGTGGAATCGGAGTTTTGAGGGTGAAATGTTGGCAGAGTAGACCATGAAGTTTTGAAACCTCGTGTGCAGAGGGTCCTCAGGTCTCCTGCATGTTGATACACAGTGTGCACGTACATGTACATGACTCTTCTCCCTATAGGCTTCTTTCCTCTTTCATTGCAGTTGCTGTGCCCATACCTATGCTCCTTTCTTTTCACTCTGATGGTTTGCACTGGAGAATGAGAAAACAAATGGTACCTTTTACTTCTCTACTCTGCAGAGTGCCATTATGAACTGATTAGGGAATGGTGTGTTAAATCAATTTTGTTTCTGAAAATGGGAAACCAATCCTTCCCTCACCCTCCAGGGAGGATAGGAGGGAATAGGCAGGGCAGATATCAGGTCTTCGTAACAAGAAAGAAAATATAGAACTGTTCACCAAGCAGAAACTTCGGTTAAGAAACCTATATGATTTTGAATGGCTCTCAAGTAAATATCCATTGTAAGGGATACCAACCATGAAGTGACCATGACTTTCGTTGCTTTATTTCAGAACGCCAACCAGGCACCTCTATGGCCAATTCCAGTGCCCTCCCTTCAAGTTCAGCTGGGATCAGCAAGGAACTGATTGATCTGCAGCCCCTCATCCAGTTCCCAGAGGAAGTCGCCAGCATCCTGATGGAGCAGGAACAGAATATTTACCGAAGGGTCTTGCCAGTTGACTATCTTTGCTTCCTGACTCGGAACTTGGGCACTCCAGAATGCCAGGCTTCACTGCCCTGCCTCAAAGCATCCATCTCAGCATCAGTTCTCACCTCCCAGAATGGAGAGCACAACGCCCTTGAAGATCTTGTGATGAGATTTAATGAGGTAAGAAGCCACTTTGAGGTGTTTTTGTTACTGATATCTCACCTAACTGTCTGTCTTGCTATTTCTATGATGGCTGCTTTCTTTCTGGGCAATAAGATAGACAATATATTGTCATCTTCCCTCTCACTTCACCCCAACATGCCTACCCATAAGCCTAATTGATCCTATCTCTACCACATATCTCTATCATTACCAAGTCCATCCACCTTCTCCCTTTGAACAATCAGTCTCTACCTTTTCTCCCCTCCCTTGCCAAAATATTCTCCCTGGGGCCATATTCAAATATTCTCCCTCTTGTTTCTACAAGGGCTTTTAAGACCAGACGTCTTAGTTTTGAGTTTTGAAAACACGACTTCTGGCCATGAGATCTGTCTAACCCACCCTCTCTTCCACTATCAGGCCTCCTCAGCAGACACTGAACACCAGCACACCGGGGTCAGGAGAGTGGGGAGGTATATGGGCTTGAGGGGCAATGAATCATCCCCACACCTGTTCTCTGCACCCATCAAGATCTCCAGCCCCAGAAGGTCCCTCTGAGTCCTCAGAGACCTTACCAGAAACCAGTTCTGAAGAGACAGACTGTGACTGGAGTCTGGGAGCACTTGGAGGGAGGCAGTATAAGAGATCTAGGGGCTCACTGGGAGGAAAAGGATCAATGGCTGATATCCTGTGGCCCTGGAGCAAGACAAGGGACAGGAAGGAGAGACAGATCTCTGTGCAGTGCTTGGATTGAGGATGCTGCACGCTTAGTCATAAGATTTTTAAACATTACCCCACACCCAGAGTTTTCTGTTAGACATTTTGTTTCTTTTAGATTTAATTTCTTTTGCCTTGAATATTAAAACGCAAAATTTCAGTCCCTGTGTTAGTTGGTTGGTAGTTGGTTAAACTCTACAAATATAGTTGTTTCCTATTTTAATCATGTAGTAAACTACCTAAATCCTGAGAGTCCCTGTTCGGGTCTTATGTAACTCTGATTTACAAAAGATCAATCAGCCTTTGTTAAACACTTTCTAACAAAAGCAGATCACCTTGCAGGCTCTGTAGCCTGCCAGTCATGACTCTGATGATGGATATAAATGGCAGTGACCATGGTAAGGCACAGTAGATGCAGAAAGTGTTAGAGGCTGAGCTCAAGCAGTTCTGTGCCCAGACGTGCCGTTAACACAGTTCCTCAAAGGGAGATCCGTTATCCATAGGGATCGCTGATCTCCATCTGGTACTGCCATGCTGATCATTTATGTGCACCATTTATTGGCTCCTCACAACAACCCTGGGAGACAGATACTGTCATTAGCCCCACCTTCCCAATAGGGAAACTGAGGCACGAGGAGGTGAAGTCATTTGCCCAAGATTACACTGGAGGTCGGTAGCAATAGTGAGATTCAAACCCAGATGGGCCACAGAGCCTGGGCTTTGCACCACTGCAGTATTGTGCCTCCCACCTGTATCAGGCTCATGTTGGGAGGTGGTGCCTGATAAAAACAGATCCTGGTCCCACCCCAGACTGAGTAAGACAGACTGTCTGGGAGTCCACATGAGAGTTTATGAACCACACTGCCCCAAAGTTGTTTTTTAAAAATAAATCTCCTGACGTTCTTGATTTCCCTTACTGATAAAACTGGGTGGGAAATGAAAGTTCCAGTAAACTGAGTGATTTTATTAGTGGATTTTACTGTATTTAGTCAATTATTTTAAATGTCCATATCCAGTCACTCTCACATTCTTAGGACCTTATTCTCGTCCTTTGTTGCTGTTCTTGTTGGTTTAAATTTCACCTACATGTAAAAGTGATTTGCCTGAACATTCAAAATCTAATTTTAAATTAATTTTGGAGAAAGAAAACTTGGATTTCTTGCATTCACTACCAGAATCTTGGTAATCAAAGATGAATCAGTGATTTTACTAATTCAGAGTTAGCGATGACATGAACCACAGCTGGGTCAAGGCATGCTTTGGAGTATCTCTGAAAATAGTTTAGCTAAGCAACTTCAGAACGTAAACAAGATTTCGGGGAAAACATTTCAGCTACTTAAGAGAACAGTCTGTCTTCAAGTATTCTCAAGCATCTATTTTCATACAAATTATTGGCATGCTGATTAAAAATCAATCTCACATAGTCATTACATCCCAGAGGACCTCTACTAGACAACAGTGAGATAGCTAAAATTTTGTTGCTTTATATACCTTAGGTTAGAAAAGCTGCATTATATTAAGAGAATTCTTAAATTAAGATTTTCACCTATTTAGAATCATCTTGCCTCCAAATTAGCATGACTACTTTCTGTAAAGAAAAGGAAAGAAAGGAGCTAGCATTTATTTACTAGGTTGTCTGGACTGGATATTTTCACGTTTTTAAATCCTGTTTAATCCTTATGACAGTTGTGTAAGACAGTTGTCATTATCCCTGACTCACAGTTGAAGAAAGTGAAGTTTAAAAAACAAAATAAATAATGGTGGTTATGGATTATGGTCTGTAGAATAAAATAAATATTCATAAGTCCATACTGATATAAATAATTGAATAAATAAAGCAGTGGGAGGGGGAGGGTATGGTACAACTTTTACTTATAAAAGAATTCCAATTAAATGTGAAAAGAATGAGAGAAATAAGAATTCATCATTACGACACCCCAGTAATAAATTGTTACAGGAAGGAACCCCTGATGAATGCTAAAATTATTGGGCAAAAGGATGATGAAAAACAAGATATTTGCATAGTCTCAAAGTATCTCTCCACAAAATATTTATTAGTTACAGAAAGAAAAATAGAGCAGTGGAGAAACCCAGTAGACATCACCTTAAGTAAGTGTTCAAAGTCAACCTGACCAGATAAAACAGGTTTATGTGTATCTCCTGATGTGATGCACTAAGGGCATGACATCATCTCTTGCCAAAAACAGAAAAAAACAAACAAAAAACAGCCTAACTCTAATCATGAGAAAAACCATCAGCCTTAAATTGAGGGACATTTTACTATTCAAAAGTGTCAAGGCGCTGAAAGGAAAGACTTAGGAACTGTCAAAGACTAAGGGAGATGTACAACTAAGTGCAATGTGGGATCCTGTTGGATCTTGGTACTAGAAAATGGATGTTAATGGCAAAACTAGTGAAATGCTAATAAGGCATATAGTTTAATTAGTATTAATATAGCAATGTTAACTGATAATGGTAATATGGTTATGAAAGATGCTAACATTAGGAGAAGCTGAGTGAATTGTATATGGGAACTCTGTACTATTTTTTCAAATTTTCTGTAAATATAAAATTACTTCAAAATGAAGTTTTAAAAAATAGCGAAACTCAGAGAGGTTGAGTCACTTGTCCAAGGTCACACAGTGACTGAGTGAATGTCAGAATCCAGATGTCTGTATTTAGAATCTATTCTCTTCTCCCCCAACTCCTTTCCTCTCTACTTATTATCACGTTCAAGTTTGTAGTAAAACCAGAATTGCTGATTTAAAGTTTAATTAGACTTAGGTTGCCTTTCTCTTTCCTTTTCCTTTCTTTCTACCTTTTTTCTAAATCTCCAGTGCATCTATCCTTTCTCTACTCCTCTTTCTGTCTATTTTTATCCAATTTCCTATTATCGCTCATGTACTCATTCATTCACTCAAGACATTTATTGAGCACCTACTATGCTATATAGCCTTCTCTTTTTTTTTTCGAACATATTCTTTTAAAGAAGAATTTAGCAATATATGGTTAAATTTTATAACATTATATGCCCATACTTTGACTCTGTCAAAATTGGATACACAAAATAAATATGCTTTCTTCAGGGAAGGAATATATATATATATTCCTTGGAACACTGGAGACTCTGAAAGAAAAGAGAGAGAATATTAGCTCCATTGCAGAAGTTCTAGTCACTTAGGGGAGAGGCAATTTATGCATTTATTCATGCAGTCAGTCATTCAGTTTAACATATTCTCAGTATTTTTCAGAAGCAGGGCACCATGGTGGATAAGCACTAAGAAAAGTGAGTAACAGTTTGTGGCTGCCAGAAGCTACCCATCTTAAATAGTAGTCAGGCTCGGACACAAATTGCTACCAAATAAGGCAGAAAGTACATGCAGTATGAGTGGCACAGACAGTGGGAGCTGAGGTATCTGGGTGAGTGACCAGAGCTCTCTCTGCTCAGCTCTGGAGTGTGGGGCTAGGCCTTGAAGGATGACTGGGATAGAGAAGGAACATCATAGGGAAGGGAGGACATTCCAGCGAAGAAGACAACCACTTCTTATCAAGAGCAAGACTCATGGTGTAGGGAGGCAGCTTGCTCCGGATTGTCAGTAGAACATGATCAAGAGCTACAAATTTTAACAACTCTTTACACAATGACTTAACCATAATGTGAGGAAAGGGAAGAAAATCCCCGATGCCATTTGGACAGTGTTACATAACATTCATTCTTAGGAAAATGTGATTAAAATGCAATTCAAAGTACAATCGTGATACAATTGAAAGGGTTTGGCTTACATTAAGGAAGACCAGGAGACAAGTCATTTAAAACCAGTTTAGTCTATGGCCATGCTCCCTGAACAAGCCTGATCCTGTCTGATCTCGGAAGCTCAGCAGGGTCTGTCCTGGTTAGTACTTGGATAGGAGACCACTTAGGAAGACCAGGTGCTGTAGGCATTAAAATTTTTAAAAATAAGGGATTGTAAGATGACAAGGTCCTTGCAATCTGTAAGGTCAACCAAGTGTTGCCTTGCCTAAAAAATAAATAAAAATAAAAAAAATAAAACCAATTTAGATTGTGGCTTGAAAGCAATCCTATTCCCCTTTCTCTTGTCTGACGTCGAGACTGATGCACACCTGAGTAACTTCGAAAAAGAGATTGTCTTTTTATCCTTGCAAATAGAAAGAAGCCTATGCAAGAGGTCCGCCTTCAAGCCATTGGCAGTCAAGATCTGTGCTGGGAATGGGTTAAGTCCTGCTTTGCTTTGTTGGGAGGCAGGTCTTCTTGAACGCTTTTGATCTGGACACTTCTCTATAGTCATATTCTTGATCTAAAACTCCAAGAAGCCAGTGTTCTCTCTTTCTCCTTTCAAGTTGAGCAACCTCACTTCCTGGCCACCCACAAAGTCTCTTCCTTTGATAGTCTCAAATTATATTGTTCTTTCTTTCTGCTCCCCCCACCACTGCCAGTTTTCTTCCTCTATACAGCCTTTACCTCTAGCTTGCATTTCTTTAGATATTACTGTTTTTTAATTCCTCCTAGAATAAATATCAGAGCCATTTGTCTTTTCTAGAGGAGACAAGGAGGCATTTTTATAGGTAATTTCACCAGAGAGGTCACATACATTAGTACATGAGGTTGGGAAGAGACAAGCAGCAAATAGAGATTGAAGATCATCCTTACTCCCTTTGCTTTCACATCTTGTAATGCTCTGTGGTAGAACATGGGTCGAGGTGTATTCTTGGATGCAGTTCTGCGTCACTAGTTCTCAAACCTATGACCCCTCAATATGGCCTCTGCTTCTGTCTTGTTATTCACTCATTGATGGTGACATTTGGGATAGGAACTCGTCATGGTCCGCATCTATAGATCCTGGTCCTCAGGATCTGTCAACAGAGTGAATTTTGGGCTCTATAACCTCCTGCTGCCCACACTGCTGCCAGATACTCTTTTGTGTAGTAGACAGTTGATTTCTCTAGCTAAGGGCTGGTTTTCAGCTTCAAGATTCTATTAACAATTAGTAGTTCTTAGCAAGACTATTTGTCTGGGCTCCTCTTTTGAACCAAGTGGTCCAAGGGCAGGTCATGAGCCCAAGATTGAGCGCAGTTTTACCGAGACCCCAGAAAGACTCTGGAAGGATTCCACCTGGCTCTTTGCTTCCTGTGACTTTCCCCTACCCTCTTCAGTTTAGTCAACCTAAGCAGTCTTCAACCTGTTTTTCTAGCCACACAATGCCACTCAGTTGGTGCGTGTTCCTTCCATCTGGTAGCTTTCACCCAATGTCAATTCAAAAGTTTAAAAGCCACCTCCTCTACAAAGAATGCCAAGGTGCAGCTTACCTCCCTGGAAGAGAATTATATGAATAAATAAATCATCTAGCCAGGAAAAGGCTGGGTTTGAGCCTGGGTCCTTTCAGCCAGAATCCCTTATATACTTCATAAGTGATGATGGTCACTTTGGCACATTCCAACATCCAAAAGGAAGGTCATAGCCAAGGGAACACCATTTCAGCACAATAAGAAAAAAATATGACATATGATAATAGAGGGTGGAGCAGTGTCCTCATGTCCACATGTGTTCCTTCACTCGAAATATTTTGGAAAAAGTATTGTTTTAAATTTGTACATTTCACCATGTTAGAAAAGTTTTCTCTCAAGGCCTTTTTTCCCTCTTTTATGCAGACAGCTAAGAAAATCATCTGTCCAGGGCTGCCGTGCAAACTTTGTTCCTCGTATCTGAACACTCATGGGATAAATTGCTAATAAAGCCCTCTCTGGGTAAGGGAAATTTCAGCTCACTTTGGAAAACCAGATTTCTCCTCAGGAAAGCACATCTCCCCAGAGGCACACCTCTGAGAGCAGGCATTGTATTCGTTCCCCAGAGCATTTCATTGCATTTTCCCTAGTTAACAGAGGTCTGAGTCCAGAAATCTCTGGACTAAAAATCACAGTACCAATTAAACCACAAAGACTGAACTGTGCAAGGCAGCTTCTAAGAGCAGGGTTATTCGCATGGGGCTCATCTGCCCTGGAGCCAGTGGACAGCAGATCATGTTTGATAGTTCTTGTCAGTCAGCACCCACAGGATTCTCCTCACTCACAGTAACACTCAGAAAACAGCAGGGCTAGGAGTGGGGAAGGGTGTACTCATATCATCATTCAGGATGCAGTTCTGAAGTAAGCCCACCTGGGTTCTAATCCACTATTCCCAGATGTGTAACTTCAAAACAACCACCTAATCCCTCATCTTTAGATGGGGATAATAATAGTACCTACCTCAAATGGTTTCTGTGAGCATGCAGAAAGATGACAGGTATAAAGTGCTCAGTGAGGACCCAAGACACAGTAATGATTCAGTGTTGGTTACAAAAACAACAAAAACTAAAATAACTGCATTTTCAGAATAACTAATAATAATAGATACCATTTTAAAAATATCATTATCCCCCCACTTAACATGAGAAAACTGAGGCACAGGGAAGCTAATTAAATGGCCTATAGTTTCAGAGCTAGGATTTGTACGCAGGTGGTCTGGCTTCCAGAGCTAATGTATTTGGCTCATCCACCTGATGCTGTTGAATCAAAAGCTGAAGGAGCCATTTTTCCTCAACTTGGTTCTCCTACTCTGAATAAAATCGTTTTCCTCACAGCAGGATTCTAAATATTCTTTATGATTTTAACACGTATAACAATGCTGACCTCCTTGTTGATTTTAACACATGTGCTTACTTCCTAATATTAAAAATGGGGCCTATCCTTTGAATTGGGAGACTGTGGTTCTTGAAATGAAGAGGACAATGGCATTCATTACAAGGTGTCTGAGAATACTGTCCCAAAAGACCATTAGAATAAGTTATCATTTCCACAGGACCAGCATAAAGGGGCTCTTGGGTCTTTGGCTTTTAAAGTTCCTTTCTGGACTTTGAAGTACTGGATGCCTCAGAATGTAGAATGCCTTAAAAAATCCAAATTTTACTTTATTTTATTTCTTTATCTTCCTCTCTTGACCACACCATCTCTGCTGTGTTTTTCCTCTTCTCTTTCGATTTCTATTTTGCATAAAATCTACACTCTCAACAGGGATGGCTTTTGAAATTCAAAATCTTAATTAAGTTCTACCTGTACTTCTAGAAGGACCAGGAGGGAGATAGGGAGCCTGTGCTCAAAGTTGGGGCAACAAGAGAAGGCTGTAGAGAAGGCTGCCGAGCACCTTTTGAATCAGGACCTCCACGTCTGTGCTCATGCTTTAAACATCTAATGTGATTTCCTTGAACAGTGGTTTCCACTGATCAGCCAAATAAAGGCAAGAGCATCAGAATACTTTTTAAATATGCACATGCCTGGAGCCCACCCCCAGGAGTTTCTGGCTCAGTGGATACATGATGGACACTGGGATCTGTGTTTTTTAAAAAGCTCCACAAGACGATTCTCATGCTACCAATAGTTAAGAATCGCTGCTCCAGACCATCAAGCCGCATAGGGATTCATAGCGAAGAACAAAGCTATATCCCAATGAGGTCATCCATTAGTGCTGATAATTGAGAATTGTCCAAAGTAAATTTAAATAAATGTGGAGGCTACCTTGCTTCTTTCTCTTTTTTCCTTTCTTTCCTTCATTCCTTTCTTCCTTCTTTCTTTCTGTATTTTTTTTTTTTTTTAATTCTTTGTTCCTTGTGCTGCAGTGGAAGACTTGGTTTTGAAATCCTAAATATCAAACCATTTTGTTACTATGACAGGATATTTTTATTTTCTTAGTTACTCTTCTTAAAGCTCCTATCATGTTTCTAGGATTTAACCAACCTAGAAAGAGAACCACCAAAGCCATTGACCTATTGGAGGCCTATTTTATTCTGTTTAAAGCAGGCATCAGGTTAGCACTTCAATCCTCAGACTGATAGAAATAAAAATACATCCAATGGAAATTAGTAAATAGTCAAATAAGAATTTTGACATGTGAGAAATATTGTTATTATTATTATTAGAAATAGTAAACATGACTCAGAGAAGCAGTCCAGTAGCTCCTCAAGGTCTGGCATTCTCTGCTATCAGACATGTCACTTAAATGACACAACACTGTGGGAAAGACCAGGTACGTGTTAGTCAGAGACTGGGATTTTGAGCCTCTCTACAGAACTGCATTAACTGACCCTATTAGGATGTTTCATTCAGCTCGTTGAAAAAACACTCTTTAGAGATCTGTTCTGCACATGTAGGAGCCAAGGAGGAATGTATTTATGCTTTGCCAAGAATCTGCATTCACCCAAGAGATTTAAACATTCATAAACCCAGTTGCCTTCTCGATACCTCTCCTTGGCTTTTTTCATTTAATGAGATTTTATTGAGCACCAGCTTATGTACTAGGTGCTGTTTTGTGCACTGGGGATACAGCACAGAAGAACAGAGCCCTGCCTTCACAAAGTTTGCATTCTAATAATGTCCACAAAGCATCTCAAATATGGCCAAAATAGAACTATTAACTTCTCCTTCTCTCATTCACATACCAGTGTCTAATTATTAGCCCAGTTAAAGGTCAACTAAAACCCCTAGACTAATAGCCATCAAGTTCATCTTTTCTCTGCGCATGGGTTACTTTGTTGTTTCTTTATATGGATGTAATGTTTTATATTTAAATCTACTAAATTTTATCTTTTTGGATATTCAAGCCTGTCAAAATAATTTTGAATCTTAATTCAGTTATGTATTGAATTAGCTACCACTCTTGATTTTTCCTACATATATAGTCAGGTTCGGTGACTGTGTCTCATGTATATTTATTCAAATTGTTTGGGAAAATGTCAAACCAAATAGGAATTAATAGAAAGCCCTATGGCACATCACTAGTGACTGCTCATTAGGTTGGCCTTGAACCATCAATCTCCTCTTTGCTAAGTATTTTTAAGCTAGATGTGAATCTCCTTAATTCTACAGTCATCCAACAGATGTTTCTCATTTCGTCTCTAGGTTTAGCTTGAGATACTCTGTGAAATGACTTCCTAAAACCAAGACACATCCTTGATATGGAAGTCAAATTATCTCCTCAAGAAAAAAAGAGAAAAATTGGTTAATTTGATGATTAGCTGCTTCAGGATGTCTAATTTTTCCTCCATTTATTTGGATGATGATAATGATAACAATGGTGGTGGTGGTGGTGGTGGTGGTGATGATGATGGTGATGGAGAAATTAATAATATAGCCATTGTTTATTCGTGCCTTGCCCTGGCCACTATGCCTAACACTTTATGTTCCTACTCACATTTAGCTTTCAGACAATCCTGAAAAGTGGGAATCATTGCTTTACTTTACAAATAAGAAAACTAATATTTAGAAAGGCTATATAATTTGCCTAATATCACATAGCCAGAAAGTGGCTAAGCCAAGATGAAACTCAGGCTTTTGTGACCTCAAAGCCCAAACTCTTCTTTATATTGCTATACAGGTAGTACAGTGCATCTAGTTGCACAATAAATAGTTACACCATGAGGAAAATACCATGAATAAAGAAATGGGGATATAAAATGCTGGTTTGTTTGAGGAATTTGGGGGATAACCAAGTAAGACCAGAGCAGTATCTCTCACAGTGAGTTGTGTGGGATGTCAGTGTGCATTCTGTGGAAAAATATTCCCCAGTGGTCTAACACATATGCCTCAGGTTGAGCAAACAATGATAACTAAGGTTTTCTTTTCCATTGCAGTACTTCTCAGGTTATTTATTATGCTAATGTACATTGAGACATTCTCAGAATGCAACATTTCACAAGTATACTTGAGTACTGAGTGCCTGTAGGCCTGGTACCTATTACAGAACATACTTCAGGAAACTGTCATATAGGGGAGGTAGGCGGATGTGTCATATAGGGGAAAAGTTGGATCGGGAGGCTTTAATGCCTCAGCCTACCGAAGCAGCATGACCACAAATACTCAAGAGCCAGAGAAGGAGCAGAGAAGGAAGGAAAGATTCAGCTGTAGGTCAAAGCAGGACAAATTCTGTGGAAGATAAGATCTTGGCCCCTCCTGTGCTGGCATATGGATTTACAAGGTGAGACCTTTATCTCATGATTTGGATTTCATAAGCCTCACACAAATACAAGTTTCATTCCTTTATCATTACACCTCACACTTAAAAATTATACAGACACTAAAATTGTGTATAAATCATTAGGATCAAAAACATGCCGGACTGGTCCAGGACAAAAAATGCAGCCAAGATGTTTGTTGGCATTCCAGCCAGCACATCATTTCTTCTAGTCTCTATTCCCCTCTCCCTGTTCCCTAGGACACCACAGCCACCCTGATGCCCTCAGTACCTGCCCAACCACCCCAAATCATGTTAAAGTTATCTTATCTGGTTGTTATGACTCATTTTTGTAATTTGTAAAATATTCTCTTCAATTAAAAGTAATATTATATATTTCTGGCAGATCTTTATCTGGATCAATCAAATATGTAAATGCAATAAATACTCCCTGAAATTAGAGAAGATGAAAATCTGTATATTTATAGTCTTTCAATCTAATATTTTTGAAGAAGCTCTGTATTCGTATATGACATATGATATCTTAGTCTTTAGGTGGAAAAACCAACAGCTAATCTTGGGAGAAAGTTTTAAGATATAAATTAAAACCCTTAATCAAACAATATACACTTTTATACTGTGCCTGTATACTTATGCAGAACTCTTCACATGCATTATGTAATTTAATTCTTATAGGACCATTCTGCTTTGGAATCTGGAGCTCCAATTTGTCCTTCTCACTCCAAGTCTAGGGCTTCTCTCCCTTCATCACTGTTGCCTAAACAGAACTGATCTGTTTCCTAAGACATCAAGTATTGCATGCCTAGCATTGTGATAGACACTCCTAGAGTCACTTTTCCTAAAAACTGTGCTGCAGAACCCTGGTATCTCAACCTGCTCTAGAAGAGAAGGAAAAAATAAAGACTTTTGGTTCAGTACTTTTCAGAAACACCTGTGTGGCTTTTTTCCACTTCTGTATTGATATTTCCAATGCACATTAGCATATTGAAGATACAAGAAGTCCAGCAATAAAGTCTACCAATTGCAATTCACCAGCATTTCTCAAATCTCTTTTACCTGGAGGGTTTTTTTCTGGCTCTTCTTCTAGTTTTACAGAACACACTGCTCTTGAAATGACCGAAGACAAAACATATTAAGTAACAAAAAGTACACATAAGAAATATTTAAATTACATGACAGTTGACATACATTCCAGTCTTCCATATCTTCTCCCCCTAGAAAGAGGATTCTAGGTCAGTTAGGGCTGGACAATTTCAAGGTGGGTCAAATGAATGAATGGCAAATCGATGCATGGCAGGAAGGACCTTTCAAGTGAGAGAACCAATTTGATCCTACATATTGGGCAAGATCGTGTATAATGGATGCAGGAAGATCCATCACGAGAGAGTTGGAGTAAACAACAGGAGATGACAAGGGACTTAGTGTAGATGCTGGTGAGAATAAAAGGGGAACATGGCTCCCAATGGTTTAGAAAAAGTATCCCAGTAGTACAGTGACTGATTGGATAGGAAAGCTGAACAAGAAAGAAGGGTCAAAACTGACTTCAGGCTTTCCAGGCAGGGCATGTGGAATACATGGCACACCTGTGACAGCATCTGGGCAGTTACAAAGACCATCCAATGTGGTCAAGAGCACATGATTTAATTCAGGGTTCAAATTCTGACCCTGTTAATTAGTACAGTGGATTTGGCCAAATTACTTTACTTCTCTGAGCCTATTTCCCCAACTATAAAAGGGGGCTGAGTCGTTTTCTCATTGTAAAAGCTAACTAAGATAATGAATCCTTAGCTCAGAGTAACATAGTGTAGGTGCTCAATAAATGTTTGTTGTTATTTCTGTTATTACTACTATCATCACCATCATTATTATCAGCATCTTGTGAAGAGATAATTCAGTTTGGGACATGAAGGTTTTAGGGTGAGAATAAAGTGAGATTTTAAGTGGATGCTGTCTAGGCAATGGGAGGTAGGAGCCTGGAGTTCATGTACTAGAAGATCGAAGCTACAGATACAATTTGGGAATAATCCCTACAGGAGGATGTCTGAGCCATGAGAATTAATCTGTTCCTAAGACATCAAGTGTGAGAGAGATCACAGTTTGCAAGGATCAAGCTGTGGTGACACCCACCATCTGAGATGATAAAAGGATCCAGTGAGAAGGAGAATGTGAGCATCACAAGAGAATCAGGCAATGTGGGCAATGAAAACCAAGGAGGAAGAATTTCCAAGATAAGTACGCATTATCCTGAGCCAGGGGAGTTGATTAATGTACTGATAGAGAGTCCAAAATGGCGAACAGATGGCAGAAGACAGCATTACTCACTTGTCCCCGACACTGGGCACACCTGAGGTGCTGTATTCTGAGGCCAAACTCGCAGGATTTCTACAGACCAAAGCAGAGAGGATGCTAAAAAAAACATGTTGTACAAGCAATAGCTGAAGAAACTTGGACTATTTTGAAAAGGCGTAGACATCTAAAGCGGTCAAAATAGATACATTTCAGTGTTTGAAGGATTGCCATGAAGATAAAGTTGGGTTATTCTTTGTGACTTTAGCCGGCAGAACTAGGTCTAGTCATTTCATCTCACCCTGAGAATAGGATCCTCTTTAGGTAGTGAGCTTCTTATAACTGGAGAAATTTCACACAGAACCTGGCTGGCTGGCTTCAAAGCTAGGAGGAAACTCTTGGGTTGGGTCAGAACGCTGACCCAGACAAACTGTGACCTTTGAGGCCAAATCCATCTCACCACTTGTTTTAGCTTCTGAGCTAGCTAAGCATGGTTTTTACATTTTTTAAATGATTTTTAAAAATCAAAAGAAGACTAATATGTTGTGATAGGTGAAAATGACATGAAATTCAAATTTCAAAGTCCATAAATAAAGTTCTTTTGGAATTTTATAGTCTCATGCACATTCGTTATGTATTGTCTATGGCTTCTCTCATGCTGTAATGATGAGGCTGAGTATTTGCAACAAAGATTGAATGGCTCACAAAGCCTAAAATAATTATCATCTGGCCATTTACAGAAAAAGTTCACCCAAAAGTTTGAGATCATCTAATGGCTTTTTTTCAACTGGGAGATTCTGTAAGGGAGAAAAGTATTTGCCTTAGATTTGGATAGGAGGTCATGGATCACTGGGAGACTGCCATCAAATAGCCTGCAGGGATGGAAAACCAGGGTGCAGTGGTGAGAAAGTATAGATAATGGACTGGGAATACTTATTTGAGAAATCTGACCAAAAACAAAGGTGAAAACTTGGATGGCAGCTCATCAGACCAGCACAGTATAGGGAAAATATTTGAGGGAGATAGGAAGACATACATACGTCCGTGTCAGAAGAGAAACAAAAACTTTTCCTGTGCTTGATCAACTCATGGTATTCTTTGTATCTGCTTTATTTTATGGTATAGTTAAATATATCTGTTGTCATATCTCTCAGCAAGAAGGGATTTTCTAAAATGTTCTTGTTTATAAATGTGCAGAAAATTTTTGCACAGAGAGTCATGCTTTTGTTGGCCAAAGAAAGTGAACACTTGCTGATTTTCTGGCAATCCTAACAAAAATACTGAAGTGTATTTATACTCTGGGGGCCAAAATGAATTTCAAAATGACAGTGCTCAGATACATAATCCGCCCAGCTTTCCTCTTCTGCCTCCACTGGGTTTAACAGCTCTGTCAAATCCCTTCCTCTGAAAACCACTTCTGCATGTGAGTTGAAATTAATTTTCTCTACTGTCGCATAAACACAAGGCGGGCTTCCCTGCTAGGCTCTCAGAAGCTTGGTCCTCAACCAATGGATGAGATAAGCAGGCTAAATCCATGGAAAGTGTGATCTGAAACTGTCTTTTTTAAAAAGCAAAATTTTTATTGCTTCTTACACTGTGATTTCCTTCTTAAAATCTCAAAAACTGTTTACGTCACACTGCTTAGAAGCATATTGGTATTCCAGTAGAATTTCAAGCCCAACACAGTAACTTACTCTTCTAATCCAAACAAGGCAAGATACCTATTATGTAGTCCAGTATAAGTAACTGCTTGTTATCTGTGCCAATGAGGGAGTCAGATATTCTGCTAATAAAAATTCACATAGAACCAAATATCCTACTTTGGCTGATAGTTTTGCCATCCTTTCCCAGGGGGATTATATGACAACTATTAACAAACACTACATTCACCATTTGGTTTGCACATTCATTCCTTGTCCCTATGGCAATAGCAGAGATAGCTCTCTTCTCTTCATTCGTTAGTAGCTCCTGCTGCCAACCAAATAGTGTTCAGGTATCTTAGCCACATTCAAGGGGCTATACAACATACCTGTCAAGTTTTCTCTCCCTTTATTCCCTCCATGCCCCTTTCACATCTGTCAGCCTGGACAACTCACTACTGCACTCCATGGAAAGTGGCAGAGACACTACCTAATTCACATGGTACACAAAGCTGCAGCTCGGTGAGAGTTTGGGCTCTGAGACTTGAATTCATATCCCAGTTTCAGCACTTACTGTCTGTGGGAAACCCCGGCAACTTTTAACCGTTTTCAATCACCTCATCTGTAAAAGGGTGCTACTAACACCTACCTAACAAATAGGATTATTGCAAGAATTAAAAGAGATAATTTTAGAGAATGTTTGCCACAGTGATTGACCCAAACTCAAGAACTCAATAAATAACTAATGATGAACATAATTATTCTAGAAAACTAATAACCCTGGATCACCTACTTTTAGAAGAGATAAGAAAATTTTCCTTGCTTCCAATACAATAATATTTTTAGATCACCATTTACAAGCTATCAAGAAGTTTGGGGAAATGGTGGTCACCATTTTGAACAATTCAGTACACCTATGTGGGCTCTTTGAATGATTCCAAAAATGGTAGATAGAGATACTGACATTAAAGTTGATTCTACTGTCTGTATCTGGGTTTATAGAATAGAGAAACTATATTTAAAGTAAAACTTTTTAGTGTTTTTAACTCATTCCTTCTTTCAAAATATTAAAAAAGAACTCATCCACATTTTAATGTGATTTGGAATTTCAGAATATAGTTGATAGCATGAGTGAAAGCATTTGTAATGTTGACTGCACATTTTTAAAATATTACATGTTCTCATCTCCCCCTCTGTGCCCTGCTCACTATCATTACCCTCTTCCCTAAGGTGAGAATCAGTCATAGAGAAAGAATGGTGGCTGGTCCCGATTCCACATGACCTCTAACAAGGCTCTTCTAGTTCTAGGAGTTTATGATTTAGGGACTGAATGTCCAAACCTTGGAGATGCAAGTCCTTTTCCTAACAAGAAAGAAGTCCCTGTGTAAAGGGTAAAGGGACACTGTGAGAGAAGACATGGGAAGCAAAGTTTGAGTTCAGGAATGTCACCCTAAGAATTGGGGGCTGTATTTTTGAAGAAGAGCGGCATGACATGGCATTTTTTGAAGAAGAGACCACACCCAGTGATTCCCTTTCTCTTGGGAAGAGGAGACTAGTGGGGGGGGCGGGGGCGGGGGAGGACACTCTGTCAGCAATACAACTGAAGATTGTGAAAACTACTTTCTTAGAAATCCTTAAGAAAATAATACATACCCATCTGCCTGGGATAGTTTCAGGATTCAAGCTAGCTAGCTGGACTGTGGCTATGAAATCTTAACTTCAGAGAATCTCTTTCATACCAGTACCAGGAATCTAAAACAGGCCAAGGAAACTTTGAACAAGATCATGCATCTGGAATCTTCATTCTGCCTCTAGCCAGCCATGTGATGTAGGGCAAGTTTTTTAGCCTCTGGACATCAGTTTCTGCCCCATAAAACAAAGGATTAGACCAAACGATCTCCAACACCCCTTAAAACTTGAGCTCTGGAGTCTGATCTTCCCAAGTTTGAATCTGACATTTACTTGACCTACATTACTAAGTCTTTCTAGGCCTCCCCTTGCCTATCTGTCAAATGAGGATAATACTTCCATCTAGGTATGGTTGTTATGATCAATAAATGTCATCTATTGTTATTATAATCCTGATGCTTAATGTATAAGGTAAATTGAATGTAATACCAAATCTAAAATCCTATATTCATTACCCATTTGCTATACCCCTATTTGCAGGGAAGGAAGGAGGAAGAACTGAGTTTTCCAGTCAATAGCTAAAGCCCTGGACTAAGGGCTTGTGTCTATAGGGTGGGTGTCAGTGAGGGTTCTGCTATTGCTATATCCTGTATATTTTAGCAAATTATGTTCTCCTCTTCACTCCTTTCAGGTAGTGATTTCTTGCCCAATCCACCCTCAGCCTGGTTGTTCAACTGAGCAGAGTCCCTAGAGGAGAAGCAGCTGCACCCCCAGTTCAGAGTGAGGGAAAACTTCTTAGGCTGAGAGGGGAGGATCTATAGTCTGCCTTTCGTGGGAGAAATTTAGGGAGAAAGAGCCCCACTCAGGCATAATGAGGTAAGACGGCTCAACCCAGAATGCCCAGTCCCCTCTCTCATGTGCTCTTTCTACTCCTGGCAACACTTCTTTTTTTATTTGTTTGTTTGTTGTTTTCAGTATATTTTTTGCAACAGCTTTATTGAGATATAATTTTATGCCATACAATTCACACATTTAAAGCACACAGTTCAGTGGCTTTTTTGTATATTCATAGAGTTATGTAACCATCACCACAATCAGTTTTACAACATGTTCGTGGCTCCAGAAAGAAATCCCATACACATCAACAGTCACTCTTTATTTCTCAATAACCCTAGCCCCTGGAAACCATTATATCTACTTACTGCCCCTATGGATTTGCCTCATCTGGACATTTCACACAAATGGAATCATATAATATGTGGTCATTTGTGTGTGGCTTCTTTTATTTAACATAATGTTTTCAGACTTTATCCATGTTATAGCATTCATTTCTTCTTATGCCAAGTAATATTCCATTGTATGGATATATCTCATTTTATTTATCCAGTCATCCGTTGGTGGACATTTTGTGTTGTGTTCACTTTTTGGTTATTATATATAATGCTGCTGTGAATATTCAGGAATACATTTTTGTGTGGATGTATATTTTCATTACTTGGGTATATATACCCAGGAGTGAAACTACTAGGAGATATATATATATATCTATATATATCTATATATATATCTATATATATATAGATATAGATATATAGATATAGATATATAGATATATATAGATATATAGATTAGATAGATATAGATATATATAGATATATAGATATAGATATATATATATAAATTGATATATATATATCAATTTTAGCATTTTAAGGAACTGCCAAACTGTGTTCCAAAGGGGCTAGACCATTTTACATTCCTGCCAGCAATATATGAGGGTTCTGATTTCTCCACATCCTTGTCTACACTTGCTATTCCGTTTTTTTTATTATAGCCATTCTAGTAGGCATGAAGTGGTAGCTCTGTGGTTTTAATTTGATTTCCCTAAGTGGCTAATGGTGTTCAGTGTCTTTTCATGTGCTCATTTTGTATCTTTTCTGTAGAGAACTGTCCATTCAAATCCTTTCTCACAACACTTCTGCCCGTGAAACATAACATCACAATATAGTCCATCCTTCATAGATTGGCTGTTGTCATTCTAAGTCCTTGAGTATGAATGTGTATCCTAGGGAGGGAAAGTGAGAGCTCTGCTCCCGAGTATGGACAAGAATAAATGGGTCAGCACTTAGGATTCCTATTATAACTAGGATTATGTCTTTAATTAGAGAGATCAGAAAATTAGTTGTTTTCTTAAACTGGACTTGAAGGTAGAAGACCTAGGTTCAATTCCTGGTTCTGCTTAATGTCCATGAACATATTGCTTAGTAGATAACAGCTTCTTTAAATCTCTTTTCCACCCCTCTTTTTCATTTATCTTTTTTCTTGTTTAAATTGAAGTATAATTTACATAGAGTAGAATTCACCCTTTTCGATGTACATTTTGAGTTTTGACAAATGAATACATTTGTCTAATGACCACCACAATCAAGACAGAGAATATTTCCTTCATTCCAAAAGTTCCTTTCTCCCCTTCATAGTCAATCTCCTCCCCTACTGCAAACCTCTGGGAATTACTGATCTGAGTCCTCCCTTTATCATTTTGTCTTTTCCAGAATGTCATATAAATGGAATCTTACAGTAGATAGCCTTTTGAGCTTGGCTTTTTTCATTTAGCATAATGCATTGGAAATTCATCATTGTTCTGGCACATACCAATAATTTGTTCTGAGTAGTATCCCATTGTATGTATATCCATCACAATTTGTTTATCATCAGTTGATGGACATGTGGGTTATTTTCAGTTTCTTTTTGCATTTATGAATTGTCACCAAAAACCATTCTCAAATAGGCGACTATGGGTTTTCATTTCTCTTGGGTAAATACCGAACTATTTTGCTAAGTATTGTGCAAAGTGTCCATATCATTTGGCATTCCCACAATATATGAAAGTTCCAGTTGCTCCACATCCTCACCAGCACTTGTTGTCACAAACCTCAGTTTTTTCATCTGTAAGTGGAACAGCAATCCCTGCCTTAGTACTCTCTCAGGATTGTTAGATAGAAAAAAAGTGAAACAGCATGAACAGAAGTGCTTTGTAAACTGTAAAGTGCTATACCCAAGTAAGAAATGATAATGATGGTGCCCACTTATCTGTAAAACTTGTTTCCCACATGAGCTAAATGTTTTATTTTTGCCCCCTACATCTTGGCAGAAAAAGTAAGTTATAGCAAGTCTAAAGCAACAAGAGGTTTTGCCTTAGATGCATTCTGGAATTTGTTTTGGCTCCAGTTTTTGAACTTTTCACAGAAGCAGATAAATGACCAAGATGTAAATCATCAAGTGTGAGTCAGTTTTGTAAAGAAAAATGACCCTATGTGATGGATGTCAGCAGGAGTGGAGTCAGCAGGACAGACAGTATGACGTGCTGTGGGAGAAATAAATGTAGGCTTAACCAGGCAGTGTCTCCAGGGTAAGGCATTCAAGATGGTTACAACAGTTAAGAAGACTGGATATCTAAAATGCCCCACTTCAGTGGGGGTGGGAAAGGTGGGTAGGAAAACTGACAATAAAAGTAATCATTTCAACTTATTTTTTTCTAATTTGAAATTTGCTTTTTTCCATGTTAGAAGCAGAAAGGCACAAGAAACAAACAAGCAAAAGGTTTTCTTTTTGACATCAGTATGAACTAATGTTTAACATATTATACAGATGGTCACATGTAGAAATATTTATAGATACATTCATATTCACAGGTTAGTATACACACATATATTTCCTTGCTCTGTGATCTGAAAGAGCCCAGAAACAACTGACACTCCAGGAGCAATAAGCATTGCTTACCCTACAGATCTTGGTTTCTAATGCCATTCTCTAATAAAAGGGCTCCTTGGAGAAGTAGCTGATCCTAAGCCTGGGGCAGAAAAGACACAAGAGGAAGCATCTGATGGTGCATCTGATGGTGCTAGAATATAAGGAAGTGGTCAGAAAACCCACAATGACGGGGAATGTCAAAGAGGTACAGTAGCCAAAGCTGGAACCATTTGAGCAATGAAATAAAATAGTATTAGATTATAGTCTGTTGTGAGTTTGTTAAATTAATATTTGTCAAATAGAAACCCAGGGTGCTGGATTCTGAGCCCCGGTTCAACAAAAGACAGCAAGGGAAGAAGTTTATTACTCACAGGTCCTGGAGGTACACTGCACACCTCAAGGGGCCACATGGGGAAGTCAAGGCAGGTT
>NW_006494611.1:13412049-13414861 GCF_000325575.1 Pteropus alecto | reverse complement strand
AATATTGACATTATTAACTAAATTTTATAGTTTCTTCATTTTTTCTCAGTAAAAATGAGAAAAAATGAACAAAATATGTCACAATTTTTTAATTATGACAAATGTATCATTAAATTAACACATTAATAAAGGGGAAAATTAGGTACCAGGCATAAGGAAATTTTTTGTACTATCCATATGATTTTTCTATAAATCTAAAAATATTCTAAAATACAAAGTTTACATTTTAAAAAAGTTATCTTCTCACAAAATAAATAGAAAGACCTAAAATTTCATTCGTTTATATAGAACACTTTGCCTCACTGAAAAATAGTCTCTGGAGAATATCAGTTTAATCTTGATAAAATTTTAAACAAGAAAAGTTATTTCAAAGGTCGTATGACATGAATTATATGAGCTTCAAATGAAACTTTTATTGTGATTTTTTTATTGTTGCTCACTGAGATACCCAAAGAGAAAGATGGCTGCAGATATTGGGGGGGGTGGGATGGCGGGGAGAAGGTGGTCATTTATTTTCTAAAACTTAAATATGGAGAAGGAATTGGTTAAAAAAAAAAAAATCCAGCAGTTACTCAGAATATCAGGCACAAAATCAAAGGCCACTGCATCTGCCAAGTTAATAACAAAATCCAGCTTGAGTTTGTTTGTTCTCTTAAATGTTATTTAGTTTTGCTTTTATAATTAACAAATAAGAGCAACTGTACAGATAAGATCAACTTACAAATGTTGTAGAACCCAATATTTGTATGATGTGACCACGGCGTGTAGAATATGTCCACATACAAACATCTGGACCATCTAGGTCAGTCAGTCAAGATGTTTTATACCAGGGGGAAACTCCTATATTCCTTTTATCAACTTAATTTATTCTTGGCCATGAGTGCTCTTTCCTCCTCCCTAAGATAATAGTGATGCCTTTAAAGGATATGTAGCAGTTTCATCTTTCATTGCTTTCTAGTGAGCTTCCTGTAACAGAACGTTTCTGGCACAATGTTTTTACATTCAGATCCAAATTGCTATCTGTGACAAAAATGAGCCAAAAACTTTGCCACCACCCCACAAAGAAGCTGAAACCCCCCACCCCCAACCCTCAAGACTTAGGGCTGCCAGCTTCTCAGTTTGTGAGGGTTTCTTCTCCTCAGGCTTCAATCCCAGGACTGTGTCTTTCCCCATTATTACTCTCAGGGACGCTTGGCCCTTTATATCCTCAGCTGGCCACTTATGACTTGATAACAATGTGAAGAAACCTTGGCCTCTTAGCTATGAGCTCTATAAGTCTAGCAGAGTTAGCTAATTACCAGGTATGGAGTTTATTCACTGATTTGATTTATCTTAACATAAGTCTGGCTTATTACAATTTCAGTCTGAAACTGTCATCCCTGCAGCTACCTCCATCCCAGAGAGTTAAGTCTGTCCTCAGCTAGGTGTCCCCAGCACTTCTTCAGTACCTTCCATGACAACTGTATCCTCTCAGGTTTTTCTTTATGATTCTTGCCTAGTTGGTTAAATAAAACAGTTACTGACTGGCTACGATAGTTGTTCTAACCTGTTTCAGTAATGGTAATACTATGATTAGTTGGGAACCTAAGTCAGCACTACACCATGTGCTTCATATATGCAGCCTTATTAAATCTTCTGCATAGTCCTAGGGTACAGCTTTTGTTGTTACCATTTTACAGATGGGAACACTGAAGCTCAAAGAATTGAGGAAACATGTTGGAATTAACCCAGTTGGTATGTGGGAGAGCTGACCTCCTGACAGTCTGTGTGACACATGTAGTGGCATTCCAGACAGTTCATGGCCCCATCACACTCTCTGCTCCCTCTGACTTGTGACACCCTCGTCCACAGCACTTATGGACACCTGTCAGTCTACCCTGAATATTTGTCCAGCTTAGCACTCTTGGACCCATCTTTAAACTTACCATATTTTTCCATGCAAGGAAACATGAAAGTACAGATAGGAATTTTTTAGTTCATATTAATATTTTAAGTGGAAATTATTATTTTAAATACAATCATTCATACTTGCTTTAGGAGTATAAACTACCATATTTTAAACTTCAAAATGTAGAGTTCTTCAGCTTGCATTTAACTGTGTCCTTTTTGGTGACCCCACACTCCACAACAAAAATAAAATACTCAGAAACACCTCGATTCCTAAAGATATTTTGTCTATATCTCCTTTCTTATGTCTGATGTCCCAAGTGGATTCGATAGGTAGCTGAAACTGGGCCTCCATAAACAGAAATGAAAAGATGTGAGAAGATAGCTTCTCCCTTCCTGGACCCTGTCAACCTCATGCGCTGATGTTGATGAGTGGGGAATCAGACAGGCCACAGCCTTGGCTTCTCTCCCCAAAAGGAAAACACAAAGGAAATCAAACCGAGTGAATATCTACAACATGTGAATGCAGAAGAAATATTAGTCTTTAACTTGATAAATAGGGTAATAGAAAGGGTGGTCACTCCAGGTTTAGCCTGAACCCTTCCGCTAACCAGCTGTTTGTGGCTCTTAGTAAAGACAACCTCTCCGGCCCTTATTTTCCTTACCGGTAAATTGTAAAGTATCAGCGTTAGACTGTTTACTAATGCATTACTATGCCTCCTCCTCCTTGCAAAAAGGGAACAGAAAAAAAGATCTCAAGAAGTTTTTGAAAACGGAGCAGTAAAAAGACTAAAATCATCCAAGAAAGGCTAGAATGATGCAAGAAAGAATGCCTAGGCCAAAGGAAACTGATACCATTGAGTCAAAAGTTGGCCAGAGCTTCCTAGTAGCCCAGGCAAAAAGAGAGATATGATGAGTTATGTCG
>NW_006494611.1:13368523-13412031 GCF_000325575.1 Pteropus alecto | reverse complement strand
GTGTGGAGATGAGGAAAAAGAAGAGGAAGGAAAGGAAGAAGGCAAAGAAGCATACCAGATGGTCAGAAAAATCCAAGCTAAACCTCGGGAGGAATTTTTGTATGTGTTCTATAGAAAATGAATAGCCTTCAGGAACAGTTTTGAGGACAAAAATATTTGCAGAAATTCTCCCACTGGTCATATTTTATATTGATCCTCAAGTAAAAAGACATAACTAAAAGCATAGTTCTCTGAAGGTATGCATGTGGACAGCTAAGATAATCTACTCCAGGTGTGTTGCTTGCTGGCAGCCTTACTTGACACAGGGATAAAGCTTAGAAAATCTAAGGAATGAATGTCTGGTATGACCTGTAGGATGTCTTTTCTCGAATACCAGATGCTTCAGCCAAGCTTTTGATGAGCGTGACATGCTACAGACAATTGAAAATTGAGATTCCCTGCAGGTCCTTTTATGTAGAAAAGTAGTTCAAGTTTGTGAAAATTCTCCCTTTCACCCCCTTTCTATTCTCCAGGGGACTCTCACCTATCTGTCGGCCAAGAGGACCAATGAATTTTATTATTATAATAAGGAATTTCATTTTAGAATGCTGTATTGTTGGGTTTTCTGGTTACAACAAACATGTATTGCTTAAAATAATAAAGATTAAAACCAGGACCTGGTGAGGGGGAGAGAAAGAGAAGGAAAGGAGAGAGAGAAAGAGAGAGAGAATGAAGGTGAAATACAATTGCATGCAGATAAATTTGAAAAGGTTGTTTAACAGAACAAAGTTATACACATGAAGCCCTAGTACAGTCCTGTCATTTAGACATTTGCTCCACAAAAGTTTGTGAATGACTAAATAATAGAGCACGGAAGAGAAGAAGAGACAGCCAGCAGTTGCCAGTTGGCCATCTAAACCAGGAAACAAATGTACTCTGGCTTCTTTAAAACACTATGTTGTGAGCCGGGCAACATCCTAACACCCTTTCTAGGATGAGCAGCCCCAAAATGCATCCCCCAGATTCCTAAATGGATTCATCTGTCAACTAGAGTTATACGTCAGAGGCAGGCTGCCAAAAATGACTCTTCTGGTCCAGCGTAATTGGAAATGAGCTCTTCCTTCTGTCATCATTCAACCAGCACTTTTGTTTGCTTCTCGATATCTCTTGGAATATCATTCATATGTTCATTTAGTCATTCACTCAGAAATATTACTTGAGTACCTGCTATGTGCCAGGCACTGTCCTAGGCTCTGGAGATGCTGCAGTGGAAAAATGGACAAAAATTTTTACCCTCAGGGATTATATTCTAGTTAGATGGAGAGAGATTTTAAAATAAGTAAAATATATGGCACAATAAGTGCTAAGGGGGCGAAATAAAGCAGGGAAGAGGGATGGGGAGGGTTATTGAGCAGGGGCGGCTATTGGAACCTTTAGTAGGGTGGTAAGGGAAGGCCTCGCTGAGACATGCGTTTGAGTAAAGACAGGACGAGGGGGAACCATCTGGATATCTAAAGGAAAAGCAGTCCAGGCAGAAGGAACAGTAAGTGAAGGTGCCCTGTGGAGATGGGGGTAGGGTTGCGACCATGCCTGGCACATTCAAGGAACAATAAGGTCAATGTCGCTGGAGTGGAGTAAGCTGTGGAGGGATGGAGGGAGCAATACAAGGTGAGGTCAGACGACCTGATGGCATAGAGCTTTATAGGCCGTTGAAAGGGCTTTCACTTTTACCCAGAAGGATATGGGAAGTCATTGGAAGGTTTTGATCAAATTATGTGTATTCTTTCTTGACTTATTCTTTCACTTTTGGAAATGCATCATGTCAATATGTGTAGTTATGATTGGTTCATTTTCATTGCTCTATATTATTATATTTATCCTTCTGCCATTGAAAGACAGTTGAGTCATTTCTCTTTATTATCATGTAGATATGTCTCTATTTGCAATTGTGGGGAGTAGGGGAATATGTCCTATTACCTCAATGCCATACTGAAATAATTGAAGATAAGTTAAAAGATAGGGACCTTGGCCATCCTGTTTCTCCTGTGAACAGCTGGAATTTGTGCCACCAACGGGCCAGTCCTATGTAATGCAATCTTCTGATATCCCTTCATAATGATTCAGAAGGAATGTGAGAATCTTGAAATCTGCTGAGATACATATAGCTTGGCCCCATGGGTGGTTCCTGGTCGTGTATCAATCAATGGCAGACAGTGGACAAATCTATGTGCTAAACATTTGAAATTACTGTTAGCAAATAGCAAAATGGTCAGTATAGCCTACCTTTTTCTAGTTTAGAGTTTGAGGGGTTGGACCAGGCTAGTGGTGTTGAAATGATGTTCTGAGGAGCCCAGGGAATATTCCTTGAAGAGACCCTACCCCACTCCTTACCCAGCCTCTCTTCATTGAGAGCAGCTCTCCTTACTTGGTGTTGTATTCTAGGCATCCTCATAAAGTCTTAAGGCCCCCAGATTTTAAACCGTTTGACTAAGTGACCTCTAAACTTCTTTACAGGTTTAAAGTTCAGCTTGCCTGCTCACTAGCACACGCTCTCTCTCTCCCCCTCCCTCCCTTCCTCCCTCCCTCTATCTCACATACACATACACACACAAACACATACTATTTAAAGTATTTTAATGTTTACTTTTTTATTAGTAAACGTCAGTAAAAAAAGGTCAAATTTATTTTCACAATTATGAATTTACTAACCATTGAAGCTTAAACGTAAAGCACCATTGAACCATTTACAAGTGATGACTAGGCTTCCCTTTCTTCCCCAGGATGTAGTGGTTGGGGGCAAGTCTGCCTCATTTGGGTGAGGGATATGAGAGCCACACAGAGACAAATCAGCAGCACAAAAGATGCAGGTGGTGAAGGGGGAACATATGTGGTGGACAGAAGGCCTGGATTGTTAGGAGATTGGTTACTTTGAGCAAATAACTAAGTTGATTAAATAAGTAAATATATTTAGGATAAATATATGAAAGCCAGATTTATCACTGTTAGAAAATACACAAACCTAGAAAGAAGAAACGACATATTAAAATGGAAATGTAGATTTTATTATGAACTTATGTTTTTAAGTTTATGTACACTGATAAATATGGGACTAGTTTTGTGTGTGTGTGTGTGTGTGTGTGTGTGTTTCAGCTCTATGTGCTTAGGGGACCTAGAAACAATGATATTACAGTAGCAATAAGCACATGGAGCACACAGATATTGGATTCTAAATACTATTCTCCACTAAAAGGAAACCAAGAGCTACTTGGAGAAATGGCTATTCCACAACTAAGGCAGGGAAAATTAAAGATAAGTCTGAAACATCTTGTTATGCTAGAAAGTAAGGAAATGCTCAAAAGAATCCAGAAGCCACTTTGAGACAATTTCAGCTTCATTATAATAGTGATGGATTCCAATATGGTGAAAAAAATTGCAATCCTTGAGTCTATGCACATTTAAACAAATGAATGAATGAATGAATGAATGAATGAATGAATGAAAGAAAAAGGAAAACTTGTTCTTACCAAAGAATGCAACCAATACTGTGGTGGAATTATAAATCTCCATTTTGGTAACCATCGTAGAGATCGGTAATTGATTCATGTGGCAGTCATCAATGGAATGCAAGTGGACTGAAGTTTGATGGAGACAGGATTTCACTGCAGTTTTTGAATTATCATCCTACAAAATAATTATCAATTATCAGGAGCAAACGGTAACTTGATGGTGCAGAAACCTGGCCACATGATCAAGATTCATATGAAAGTGGTGTGAAGTGTTGACATCCTGTGCCTTCTGTGATACACCAAGCCAATCACGGCTTTGTTCTGGATCATTCCTGCCAAAATATCATAACCTAGCTGGTAATGAAGAAATATCCAAAGGACCCAGGTCAAGGCCCTCCTATAGAGTGTAAGGCCTTCAATCTGTAACTGCGAAGGACATGAAAAACAGGGAAATATGGAGAAACTATTCCAGATTGGAAGAGACTGAAGAGACTTAAGAACAAAATGCAATGTGTGGTTCCCTGGACCGGCGGTAGCAGCATTTGGGAACTTGCTGCAGATGCAGAATCTTTCAGCCTCTACTCACACATCAGACCTACTGAACCAGAAGCTGTGTTTTAACAAAATATCCAATGATTCCTATGCACATTTAAACAAACTTAAAAAAAAAAAAAAAGGCCTGGGTCCTAGATCTGTGGTTCCCAGACTTTATCAGAATCACTTCAGGAGAACTTTGTAAAAAGATTCCTGCTTCCCTCTCCATATCTGTAATATCAGAGTCTGAATGGTGAAGTCTGCAACTGGGTATTTTTAAGATACTTTCACAGTGGTTCTGATACCAAGCCACATTTAGGAACCACCAGGCTCTAAACGATATTGTCATGTGTATAAGTGACCAAAGCGGGGTTCCTTCCATGTGGGCCTCAAAACACAGATTGGACAATCAAGCTAATCATCACCATGACTCCTACTTGAAGCACCAAGTCATGATCCCAAACTAACACTCCAATGCAGGGGTGGAATATAAATAAATATTGCTTGTTCACATTTCAGGAGTTTTCCAGAACATTTAAGTGGATTTGAAAAATACTTTTTAAAAGATTGTTTGTACAAACATCATACTCTTTCCAGTCCTTGTTTGGCATAAAGTTTAATCAGATTTAAAATGGTGAGTGTTCTTTGTAAGGTTGTATGTCTTTTTTCTTCCAGGGCATGTAAAACAAGACATCTGGGTTTTATCATCAAAATACTAAAACATGCCCAGTATATTTAGGAAATCTGGGCCTGAGTTTATATGCTACAGGTGTTAGATATATTTGATAAAAGGCTGTAGTCTATTCATTTAGAGTTAAAAGAAAAAAAATTATGCACTCCAATTTTGTTTCAGAAAAATATTTGGCTAAAACATTTAAGTTTTTGACTGTGTTTTCCAGCACTTAGAAAATTAAGAAGAAATAGAAATGTTTTTGTCAACCTTATATGAAAATACCTAGTTTTCAGATATTCTTTGTTTTATATTATACACTTAACTCTCAACTCAAAGCAAAATTTGCTTTTGCTCTCTTACTAGCTTCTGTCAACTTATTTGTAGTACTTCATGGACATAAAAAAAAAAATCTTTTTAACAAATTTCTCGCCTTCCACAGGAAAAATATAAAAATATAGAATTTAAAGAGTGAATCTGGATGTGATATAGGCTTATTCTCTGCACGAGTCTAAGACATGATGCTCTCCAGTGCCACCATGGTGCAGAGAGGCCAGGGAGGGGCTATATAGTGGAATGATGAGGGAAACATAATAAAGCATTAATAAAAAATTATAATTTCTAATTTCAGAGAAATACCACATTAAATGTAGGTGCCTCACAAAACTAAATGCCATATCTGGAAATCATCAAACACATGCCCATTAATATTAGTAAAATTAACTAAACTTTCTACTGTGCTTGTAAGTATATAAAGCACTTTCACATTTTCTTTAATCCTACAATTCTGTAAGGTAGATGTTGCTCATAAGCCTGCTTTAAATTGAAGAAATACAAGAGAAACTAAGTAATTGGCCTAGTATCACTCAGTGAATGTTAGAACTGAGACTTGAATCCAGCATCTCTAACTTCAAACACACGCTGCTTCCCACCGCATCTAGGGAAAAAAAAAAATGTCCAGTCAGTATCCCAAAACCATGATCTTGTTTTGGTTTGGTTTGGTTTGATTTGGGAGAGTTTTGGGTATAATTTGTGTCACTTTCTAATACTTGAATGGTGTTCTTACTTTTCACTCTCTGCCACCTATGCCCTAAGCACTTTTCAAGTAAATATTTCTCTAAGGAGTTTTTTGAGTTAGATATAAAACATGTCTTTGCCCCTCTGGAGTAGAAACTCATCCCCTCTACAGGAGAAGCAAGGCTTGCATTTGGCCCCTAGGCCATGTTGCCACAGCTCTGTGTAACCTTTAAATAACCGGCCCCCAAGACCTCATACAGGTCTGTCACTTTTGCAAAAACTGTCAACATACCCTCAAAAACTGTCAGCACCCACAAACTTCTTTAACTGACTCTCTTGAAGAAAATGAACAGGCTTTAACTTCAGATCATTCAGCAAAATCACTCCAAAGTCCTGCCAGCCACATGGTCCCTGTCGCCAAAATAAATCCCTTCTTCTGCCGGTCTGAAGCTCACTTCAGCCTCCCCACATCCAAAGTTTTGAATTTCTGCAGCTCCTTTCCTTGGGTTTGTGCCCGTGGAGCTGTTAATCAGAGTCCCCAGCCCAAGCCCTCTGTTGCTACAGCAGCTTTCTCCCTTCTGGAAACAGATCCTGGCAGGAATTTTCTCAGGAGGGCTCTTCTTGCTGGCCCGCTCTCCTCTCTGCGTCTTCCTTTGACCTCTCCTGCAATCCCTAATGAAGATAAATAGCAACCATATCAACTTTTGTTATTCTTTCCCATTTTCCTTCTCCAGTTTTGCCCCAAATCTGCATTCCCCTGAGCCCTTTCCCTTCTGTAGCCCTGTCTGCAGGGCACAGCTGGAGTCCTCTCTGACTAAAGCTGAAAGAACAAAATTCGAGCTTCAGCATATCTGAAACTCTGCAGGCAGGTCTGCCATCTGTTGAGGACTGTGACATGGCAGCCCTCGTTTGGGGCACTCTCATTTTCATTGTCCCAACTTCTCCCTTTTGTTCTTCAGGTTTTGCCCAACCAGGACCCACTGCCACCATCTCTTAGGCTACCTGAGTTAGAGTCATTAGCAATTCTTGCAGCTCCCAGATCTCCTCCCCATCTCCATCAGACCAGGTTAGCTCCTGCCTGGCGTGTGCCACTTGTTCACCCAGGTGAGCCTGTCTCTGAGGACACGAGGATGGACGGAGAGAGGAAAGGGTAATGGTACATCACAACCTCTTCACAGAGGTAATGGAAGCCCAGCAGGTTGTGACTGTAAGATGTCCTGAGGTCGGGGGACCTGCAGTCCAGCCCTGACACTGCTACTGACGAGCTGGGTGACCTTGAGCAAGTCACCTAATAGCTCAGGTTCTTGAGTTGCTTCATCTATAAGACAGAGGAAATGGGCCCAATTGCCTTTAAGGTCCTTTGATTTATTATTTATCACATTATGTAGTGGAACCACATGGCTAAAAGATGGTCTGCTGGGCTATTTCCTCATGACAGCCCTGGCTCTGAGATAATAGTTGCACCTGTGCCTTAGTCTCCTCATTTTAGGTTATAAGAAAAATCTTCCTTGTGTCTTGGTTTTAGAATTCTTCCAATAATATATTGATGCTGAATTTTTGATATCAGTTATAAAACCATATGCTGCCATTTCTATTTCTACCTCCCAAAGTCCACTCATACCATGCCGTTTCTGGAGATGAAGGGATACGTTATCAGGTTGGGTAGAGGCAGAGAAAGATGTCCAGAATTGCCAGTGGACACAAGCCTCTGGCTATATCTCCTCCAAGCTAAAGGAACTTCAAGAGACCTGGTGCCAATATTCTGGAGTTTTTCTAAATGTTAGTGTTCTTTTTTTAGGGGGATGGGGAGGAAATCACATGATCAGAAGACTTTGAGAAGCTCTGAATGTTAGCTCCTTGGAAATTTACCCTGTGCATTAGCATATTTAAAGCTCTAAGAAATCCTGCCAGTGAACAAATCTTAATTTATCCCAGCATTTCCCAGACTAATATGGCTGCAGATACTTTTTCACGAAATACTTAACATCTGGTAGAACATGTCTCTAGAACACAGTTAGGGAAACATTACCACAAAACATTGCTGACCTAGCTCTATCTGGTCTTCAGAGCAAAAGGTAACTACAGCTGCTGGAATATTTATTGAGCACATACTATATGCAGAATGAATGAGAATTATTCAAAATTGGCAGATCAAGTGTCAGCCAGCCAAGATTTCGAAATCTAAAGCTGCAGAGGGATAGGCACACATGAATAAACATGCCAGTCAACAAACAAGACAAATGAAGTGTCAAGTGATACAGCTTGGAAGAGCTGGCTCAGGCCACTGCACAGTTGTTTAACTTCCCAAATCGAATTTCCATGCTCTCAGCTGTCAGTCTCAAGTTCTTTGCTTGGTTCCACCAGAGCAGTTACCATTCAGCCAGTTACATGGTGTCATCACAGGACACCCATTGTCCATTTTTATCGATTAGGTGTTTGGTGAGGCACACCAAGTAGTTTTATCCTAGAATTTCCACCTTACATGTATAGCTCTGTTGGTTTTTATTTGAAATTGGAATCTGTTCTTTCTCCAGAAAAAAAATGACCTTCTTTTCACAAAGCGGGAAAGATGTTGAAATGGTCAGTGTCACATGCTGTTGTTTAATCTCACTCGGCATCAAATGTGACTGCAGTCTGGGGTACCTGATATTTCCTTGACAAAGAGTTCTGGGTTCTCAGGGAGAGTGCCCTGTTAGAACCTATTTGTGACTCACTGCTATTTTCCTAAGCTCTTCTGCTCCCACCAAACCACATCCATGTGCCCCAACTTCCTCAGACAGCCTTCACTCAGATCCCCCTTCTTCGTCTTCTGTTTCCCACCCTTCTCTGCCAGCTTTCCTTAGACTTTCTATTGATAAGTTTTTTGCTGCCCCTTTTCATCTTCCTTCTGTCTCTTCTTTCTGGCATCTTTAAAAGAAATGAAGGCTCATTTTTTCTGAGGGTTGAATTCTTGGAAAGTCCCCCTCTGCTAAACTAAGAGAAGCTGGCACTATAATGAAAAAGCCAACATCGTTTCTACAAAGACTGCCTCTTAAAGAAGGAGCTGCTTTTTTTTTTTTTTTAATTATCAATATTAGTTGACATTTACTGAGTATGTACCCTGCTCCATAAATGTAAAGCCCTTTACATGTATTGTCTCTCTTATTAGTCACCACACCCTTTATGATACAGAATATTTATTATTCTCATTTTATGAGTGAGAAATTGAGTCTCAGGGAAGATAAGAAACTTGTTCAAGGTCATATTATTAATTTTTTAAAAAACACAGTGGCAGGAAACTTGCATTTCTTCGGCTCCAAATCCAGTGTTCTCCCTCCTCTCCCCCACCCCCATTCTCATTGGAACAAGGAAGTTAAAGAGACAATTCTGGTTTTCATCAGATTTGTTCTCTAAAGTTTCATTCAGAGATGCTCACCCACACACACATGTACTGCACAGACAACAGATTTAATTTTCTTCTTCTTCATGATCTCTTATATCTACTGGTGTCCAGCAGGGCCAGTCTAATTGACCTTGGTGGGACACCATTATCCCTTGTTCTTCACACAGATTTGTCTTCAAGGGAGCATATGTCGACACTTACAAACCATTTTATTCCCTCTATTCTCTCCTTCCTGCTTGATCATTAACATTGCTTTAGTTGTTAGTCTCCTGTTATCTGATCACCATCCACGTTGCAATCGGCAAGCATTTGCCATTGGGCCCTACAGGTGAAATAGTAACTTGTTGAGCTCACTTTTACTTTTCTATGACAGGCATCTATCTGCCCTGGGGCCCAGAGTTATTGCAGCATGTCTCAGAAACTCCTGGACCTCTCAATGGCCCTGGAAGACAATCTTTACTCTTCCCCCTTTTCCCAAGCAGTGTGGCCTATGGCCAGTGACTTCCCCATCCAGGGGACTTAAGTTACCAGGGAGGTCATTTCCTGTCCATCACTCAGGGCACCTCAGAATAGGCCCTGCCTATTCCAGAGCAGATGAGAAGGCCACTACTACTCTCACTCTCTGATGCTCAGTTATCTTAGGGAAAATGGATGGAACCTTTCAGTCAGCCTCAATTCCCCTGCCATAGCCCCTAGATGCCCTGGGCACTCAGGTGCTTGGGTCCTCTTCTGAGAAGGGCAGTACCGGTAGGGAGTGGGCTGCAGTGGCTGCTGTGCTATGTGCCTGACTCCAAACAAGAAGTTATTAAGCACTTACCATTTGTGCTGGACCCTGTGCTGGGAAATAGGTGAGTAAAACAACGCCTGCCTTCATGGAGCTTGAACTCCAGTAGCAAGGACCAGGGAGAAAGTGGTCACAGTGCAGTGATAAAGTTACATAAATGCAGAGGACTAATTAACCATGTGAGAGTTCAATAAAGTCTTCTTAGTGGAGGTGACATCTAGGCTACTTGGCAACCGTTGAATGTGGGAATGGAAGGTGAAGGAGAAGTCAAGGACTGGAATCAGGGTGTGCTTGCAGGGCCTTTGGGCTCTCCAGGTGGAAATGTCCAGTTAATTCTTGGATAGCTATTCAGAGACAGCAGCAGAAAGGTAGGTAAAACCAGGAAAGTGAAGGAAGTCATCTAGGGAGAGGAGGCAGCATAAGAAGAGATCCAGGAAAGGCCAAGGACAGAAGCCCAAGAAATGCCAGTATTCAAGAACTGACTCATGAGCATGGGCTCTGGGTTTGGCTGCCTGGTTTGGGATCCCACCTCCATAGCTTACTAGCTGTGTGATCCTGAGCAAGTGCCTAAACCTCTCTGTGCTTCCATTTCATCTATAAAATGGGGGGATAATGACATATACCTAACTGAGTTGTAGGGGTAAATGAATACATGTTAAGTACTTAAAGCCTATTTAAGTAGACTCTGTGAGTATTCGATAGCATTATTATTTCACTGATATCAAAAAATAACAACCGCAGCCTACAGCAGAGTCGTCCTCTCAGTGTCCCCTGGCACTGACCAGTTAAGATCCCCAGGGAGGAGAAGTAAAGGAGAGCCCCCATGGGAGCAGAGCATAGTCGGGACAGGAAGGGACCAGTCATGCTAAGTGGTGCAGATGCTACCATCTCTTGGGAGGGCAGGGACAGTACCTGCCTTGCTCACTGCATGTCCCAGAGCCCAGAGCAGTGCCCAATAGAGCGAGAGTTCCTTAAGGGTGAGCACTCAGTCAAAATTTGCTCAAGGAGCATATCGATGAGCATATCAATGAGCATATACTTGCTGAAGGTCCTACAACTTAGCTGGAGTGAAGAGGGAAAAAGGCTGGGCCACTCGAGTGGTGGCAGCAGCTTCTGGAATAGGTTCTGGGGGCATCTCCCGACTCTCTCGAACCTCTGCCTGGGACACCTAGCTGTCTGCATGAGTGAAGCACAAGGATGGACTCTCTCACAGGCCTTCTCCCACTCACTCCTTCCTCTCCCAGACTGTAATTCAGGAGGACCCTGTCCTGTTCTTTGAATCAGAAAACTTGGCATTTTACACAGGTGACAGAACAGGAACGTTGGTAAACAACCAGCCCGCACCTACACTGCAATCTCTGACTTCTCAGAATGCTAACATTCTGTTCCCAAAAGGGGCGTGACTCAGCTGCTCAGATCTTCAATCTGAGCTCCTCACAGCCTTTGCTAAGGCATTTCTTTGTTTGGTAGATCAGGCTAAAAGCTATAATTAATTCACTCTTTGGTCTGATGCTCATAGGAGAAAATGGAAAGAAGTCAAGCATGATAGTTTAAAAGCATAGGTTTTTAATTTGGCTCATTGCTAGTTTACAGGTTGTATGACTTTGGGCCAGGTAGCATAGCTACTCTGAACTTCAGCTTCCTCATCCGTAAATGGGAACAGCATTAGTACCAGGCTTGTAATTCTGAAAAGATTAAATGGGGTAAGCAATGTTCCTCTCACAAGTACATGCCCAATACATTGAAGCTGTTGTATTATTAAAATCATGTAAAGAGGAAAAGAAAGTGATTCATAAATGACCCTGCAATAGGATCAGGATAGTCTGGAGCTGACAACTCATGTATATCAAGACTTTTTATGTAATCTTTACATTGTTAAAATGTGATGAAATAGCAAAGACCCTATTCTAGGACTACTAATAAATACTCTTGAATACCATTTAATAATTGGTTTCAGAATGAATGATCCGTTCAACTGAGTGTGGTTAAGAGAGAAGATAGCATGTTGGTCCTGCATAGCTGTTGGCACATTTCAGCAGTTTGTATAACTAGAAATAGCATTTGCATATCTAAGTCAAAGTGTTTCGCCTAGTTGATTTTAAAACATTAAATAGACATTAAAAAGAATGAAATCTTGCCATTTATGATAACATGGGTAGACTTCGAGGACATTATGCTAAGTGAAATAAATCAGACAGAGAAAGTCAACTATATGGTCTCACTTATATGTGGAATTTTAAAAATGATAAGAACAACAACAAAACCCTAAGCTCATAGATACAGAGAACAGATTGGTGGTTGCCAGAGGGATGGGGGCGGGGGGGTTACAAACATCTAGTTATAAAATGAATTAGTCACAGGAATGTAATGTACAGCATGGTGACTATGGTTAATAATGCTGTATTGCCTATTTGAAAGCTGCTAAGAGCAGATCTTAAAAGTCCTCATGACAAGAAAAAAAAATTTCTAACTATGTAAGGTGGCAGATGTTAACTAGACTTATCGTGATAATTATTTCACAGTATATACAAATATGGAAGTATTATGTTGTACACCTGAAACTAATATAATGTTATATGTTAGTTATACCTCAGTTTTAAAAAACTAATGCAGTGTCACAAAGAGTGGAACAGCAAAACATTTTCAAAACTTTTAATAAATTTATTCTTTATACAAAACGCCAGTTTAAGTACATCATGCGGAATTGAGGACTTGTCAAAACTTCTAGAGTTCACATGATGAGAATACTTATATGTAATTTATGACACTAACTATTGGTTAAGTGGAACCAAAATGAACATTATTTTTAAAAAACAGTAAATCTAGTAAATTTAGAATCTAATTTCTAAGTTTTAGGGAGTTTTTAGTAGAAGAAGTTGAGAATAAACTACAAACTACAGGGAAGACATTCTGCAAACAATAAAAATGCCAATAGATGGCCAGAATAATATGTTCTCTATCCTCAAGGAGTTGACAATTTAAAGAAGGCAACCATATATACAACTGACTTAATTGCAAGGCAGAACATGCTATGTAACATTTCCTATACTTGCTCCAGTCCCCCCTGCTCCCATGCCTAGCATAGTTCCTAGCAAATTCGCAGGCAAGCAGTAATTGTTTGTGGAAAGAACAAGCACTGTTATAGAGATATAAATAAAATGCTTTGGGAGGGCAACTGGGACCAAGGAGCAATAGAAAGACTGGACTTTCAAAGACGGTAGCGTATAAATGGGTAAAGTTGGCCTTGTGCTTAACCATCATAATATCAACCATACTACTATTTAATTATGTTATTTTCTCCCATAAGGCTCCAAGCTCTCCAAAGGCAGATACCTTGTCTTTCTTGTTTCCAGCATGGTACGTGGTACATAGTAGATACTCAATGTGTTTGTTACAGGAAGGAGTGTCCTCAGATATATTCATCAAGCCTTCTTTTCTTCTAGTTTCATGTTAACAGCAATTCAACTCAACTATGCTAAACAAAATAAGGGAATTTTTTGGTTTCTGTATATGGAATCTTCACAGGGCTTCAAGTCTGGCTGGATCTAGGAATCTGACCAATGTCCTCAGGAATCCATTTTCATCTTTCTTTTGTGTTGGCTTCATTCTCGGGCAGGCACTCCTGATATTATGGCAGAGGCAGGTTTTGGTAATTCCAGGTTCATATCTTTACAGTTTATGATTCCAACAAAAAAATTGTGTCTCTTCTCCTGATAGTGTCAGGAAAAGGCTCAGGGAGGATGCTGGTTGGCCTGCCTTGGGTCATATACCCATCTCTGAACAAATTATTGAGGCCAGGCGTGAAGGAGCAGGGGAGGAGCAGCCGCGTGTAATCTGTAATAGATTAAGATGGAGAAAGGGTGACTCTACCAAGAGATGTTAGACAGCAGCCAAAGCAAAACAAATAACAAAATCTCCTATGTATTCACAATGTAAGGAAACGGATTGAGCAATACCATAGAGATAGGAATAGATGAGGAAGAAAAAAATGACATGAAATGTGGTAGGAGAGTAGTGGGCAACACAAAAAATTAATACTGAAGATGTGTTTGTTCTGTAGACAATTATGAGATAATTTGAGGGGCAGGGGAGGAGTATAATCCAAGATGTCTTTAGAGCTTCTCTAGAAGCTACCTTTAGATGCCTCCTTTTTCCCCTCTCTGCCCCTCCTAAAAAATGAATCATCAGTGGAACCATGCCATACTGGACAAGGAGTTCAAAAGATTCTTCTGCACCTGCTTCATGTCAAAGAGGATGCCTGGGCATGTGTAACTTCCTGGCCACTGCATCCTGAGTACTGAGACCTGACATAAATAAGGCATGGGCTCTGCCATTCAGGAGCCTACAGGTCGGGGAGATTGTTCTCCGACAAGTTAGTAGAAATATACCTACATGTACATACATATAAATATGTATATGTATGTACATGGGATTGGGCAATTTAAATAGAAAAAAAGTGATTGTTTTATTCCTAATGAAGAGTCGGGGAAGTCTTCAGGGAAGAAGAAATATGCAAGTTACTCTTCTATTAGGAAAGGCTTGTGCTCGGGGCACAGACCTTCTCAAGGCAACACAGATTCCTCCTGGTCCAGCCTTGGACTACTTCCTTCCTTGTAGTTAGGAAGTGGGACTTACAGGTTTCTTTCTTCTGGGTTTCTGTGTTCTGTTTCCTAGAATTCAGCTTCTCTACAACTCAGGCAAAAACAACAGCAGTAACAGGTCACAGTAGTAAACGCTTATTGAGCCCTTAACTATACACTACGCATCGTGCTGAGTGAGATCTTTAGATAACAACCTGCAGTTTCACCCTCACAATAATATTATGAGGTAAATATTGTTCCCATTTTACTGAAAAGGGAATTGAGGCTGACAGATTTGGTGGCTTGCCTCAGGGAACTTCACAAGGAAACAGTGGAACTGAGATTTAAACACGGGTCCACTCAACCCCAGTGCCCACGTTCTCCGTTGCTGTGCTATGCTGTGCTGTGCTGTGCTGTGCTGTGCTGCTGTGCTGTGCTGTGCTGTGCTGTGCTGTGCTGCGCTGCCTCCCCCTGGCTTCTCCTTCTTGGTTCCAAATGAGCCATGGTCCCAGGCTCAGGTATAGTGACAGGTGGCGATTTACAGTATTGGACAGAAATGTTGCTTGAGCTCTGACTCAATTTTAGGGGTGCAGAAAGGGACGCTGAACCCCTGGGAGAGTTCTCAACCTAAGTATGCATAAGAAATATGATTCCTGGGCTCTGCTCTTAGAGAGTCTGGTTTCTAGGTCTGAGTGAGACCTTGGACTCTGCATTTGGACAAACACTCTACCACCACCACCAGAGATTCTGAAGCATTCAGTGCTCCACATTTGGAAGACTGCTGCCTAGGCAGATGTGACAGGGACGGAGGTGGGTGTGGGAGGGACGGGCAGTCTGTCCATGTGTGGTATCCATGTACATGGCTACATGCTTTAGTTCAAGGGTTGTTTTGCTAAAGCCCCACGGAGGGCATGTATATACGCTGCACATAAACAACTTGAGAGTAACTTTGTCTAGACTGTCATTGTCTTCTTTAGATTCCACCATTTGAGCCAGGCCTTTGTAGTTAGGATAACCAGATACCCATTACAAAGGATCATCTTTCTATGAAAACTTCTGCTCAGCATAACCAAAAAAACTTTTTGGCACAAAGTCATATGTCTCCTTTTTCTGGACCTGGGAACAGCAGGCCTTTTCCCAAATAGAATCCCTGACCATTTGGAGGCTGAGAATCCTCTCTGCCCATGGCCTCCTGGGACTCCGGGTGGCCTGCCTGTTGGTCAGACGCAGCGAGCATCCCCACACTGGAGATGTGGGAAACACAGTCTCTGTCCTTGAGGGCTTAAGGTCTGGTAGGGAAGACAGAACGGGCCCATGTGAAAGAGTCAGACACACAAATATAATAAAAATAAACCAAATGCACATCCATGCAATGGTCAGAAACCAAGTGCAGACATAACTTTGAACTCAAAGTCCAACATTAAGTCAGAGAAAAATACGAAGTTGAATGTGAAGTACTAGGTCATTAGAAAAGCCTTTCTAGAAGAGGCCATGTCTACTTATTCGCCAGTTCTTATTAAGCAGTTTTGTAGTGGGCATCGTTTCTGGTGAGCAGAGCAGACATAATATCTGCCTTTTGGGGAATACAGTGTTGACTGAGCAGGGGTCAAGGAGACATGGGGGCCCAACATAGACCCTGCCCAGGTGGAAAGGCAGAGCAGGCCTCCTCAAGAAAGTGATGTTTTCATCAAATTCCTGAAGGCCGCCCTGCCCCTGACTTTACCTATAAACCCAGGACAAAGTACAAAGGAGGCCCCAGTCTGTGGCCTGTCCACCTTCTCTTACTGTCCTGGCTCATGTGCCTGTGTGTGGACACCTTAGGCCTCAAGTTCAAACTTGGTTCACACACCACCACTTCCCACAGCCCTTTGGCCAGCCTTCAAGCCCAGGGTTATGATCTACCCTCAAGGAGGACTGGTCCAGGTAAAAGGCCCTTGCAGGCCCAGAAGTGGGCCTCGGTTGTTTGGACAGGGAATGCAGGAGTCCTAGGTTTACAGGGGTGAACAATATGAAAGTGGGTACATAGCCAGTGGGCAGACATGTACCTTCCACCCCACAGGCTTCTGTATGGAGAGGGGCACAGCTGGATGTGGTGGTGTGGGCCTTCTAAAGCATAGGGTTCGGGGCAGGGATCCTGACTGCAGGGTCTAAGGACATTTCTGCCTAAAGATAAGTAGACGTTAGCTAAATCAACAGTGGAGGTCGGGGGGGCGGGCAACCTTCTTGCAGAAGGAACAACCAGTACAAGATCCTTGAGATGGGAAAAAGCCATGGTCACCTCCCTAAAAGCAGGATGTGGGAGAGAGCTGAGGTGAGGCTGGAGAACAGGCAAGGCGTGGTGGGCCAAGGCGAAGATTCGGCTTTACAAAGGACATGGTGGACCAGGGAAAGGTCATTTTGAATGGAGCAAGAACATTCCTTCCAAACCGAGCTTGTGCGGTGGCAATAAGGTATTTGATGTGAGAAGAGAGAGCAAATTGTTCTGCTTAGTTAGGCCTAGGAGTACTGAGAAAGGCAAGAGAAGGAAGAAAATAAACATCTGGAAAGGAGCCACTATGGAGGAGTTGTGGGCATCATGTACCTAGGGGTCAGAGTCGTCAAGGTAACACAGAGCCTCAGGGAGGAACTTGCACAGATCTGGGCTGGATGTCAGACTCTTTCTTTATTCTGTGCTGACCATTAAAATCAGGCAAAATAATCTGCCACGTTTAACACCTTTCTACTCTAGGGATGCTCCCCATGCTTGAGGCATAGTACTTCATATGTACACAGTTCTTGTGTTTTTCTGTGTGATTTATGCCCTGGAAATATTTCTGGATTGGCAACACATCGTATTTTCCACTTAGTAAACGTGACCACCATTTATGCTTTGGGCAACATTTTACAGTTGTCGCAGAATCTTTATTTCCTTTCTGTGTCATTTATTTTTCATAATTAGTGGTGATACTCCCATCAGTGAATGCCTGTGAAATTATGAATACATTAGGTTGCAATAAGAATTGTCCCTGAAGTCTGTAAACAGATGTAGGGGGAAGGGGGTGTTTATGATAACTGTGCTTACATAATCTCAACAACCAGGCCCTGGGGACTCACACTCGTAGATGGAACAGTTGGTTTAAATTAGGTTTCCATGTGAAATACAGTATCGCTATTTTTTTCCTAGCATTGTGGGAAAGTATATGGAAAATGATTTGACTGATAGGAAATAAATCTGGATGCATGATCAGGATTGAGGCACAAACCATGAAATGGTCTGCGCCTGCTCTGTGAATCAGGCCTCTCCAGGGGAAGATAGGGTAACCCTTTCAGGCCACTGGACTAATAAGTCACTGTGGTACCAGAATAGCTGGAAAGAACCATAACTTTCAGAGAAACTGATTTGCCATAAGTTCCAACAAAAAAAGGAACTAAAGCCACAGAAGATATAGCCAGACACCTCAAAAACTAATGTATTGGGTGTTTGAGGAATTATTTTAACTTTCCAGGATTTCATTTTTATTTTTAAGGAGATAGGTTTGAATTTCTAGCTCAAAGTTGATAATTTTATGATTCTAAGTGTTTGCTGGTGATTTCCCACAGCAAGATACGGCTCATCAAAAGCAAATTACACTAAAGGAAGAATGAAATGGAAGCACCAAGGACACTCAGTCTCTATTGGAAAAATAATTTCTTGTTCTAGAGAGCCAGGGTTTCATGAAGGTGACTATTAACTGGGTAAGCGGGTGAAGAGCTAAGGCATTGAGACCGTGAGCACAGGCTTGCTTATAGCTGTAGGGTCAGAGCCGGCTCTGCAAATCCCAGCGGATTCCTCTGTGCTCCAAGCAGTCCCAGGCAATTGGAACAATGGTGCCCAAGAGGCTCTGAATTCTTTGATCTGGACCAGGGCTCGTCCTAGGGGTCTGACTCCAGATCAGTTCTCCTGATGTTGCATGAGGGCCGAGAAGTCCAGGGCAGATAGAGAGCAGAGATGCATGGTCGGAGCCCACTGGGCCCTGGGGTGGCCAGTGGCCCAACACACTTTTGCTTCAGCCTATTTCGTAAGGGAAGAGATAGGTTATTACTGCAGAGCTCTTGGCTGATACCAGTCCCTGTTTGTTCCTGTGTAGGGAGAGGAAAGAGGTGTTTAGCATCAGTCTCTTCTGTTTTGTTTTTTTTTGTTGTTTGTTTCTTTAACCATCTTTTGATAGTTTTCTAGGTATCTTCTCCTTTATTCCAGCTCAGTCCTCAAATATTTAGCTCTTAGTAAGTACTTAGAAGGACCTAACTAATGCCAAGTTTGAAGAAACTGTCACTCTTCATCAGATGAAAGGGTACCAGACTGGGAGTCCTGGTTTTGACATCAATAAGAATTGTGACCTCAGAAAGTCACTTCTCCCATGAGCCCTATATTCCAGATCTGGAAAATGGGGTTGGGCTGTCCTCTGTGGTTGCTGCCGGCACTAAACGCCATTCATTCCCGTCACTTTATGGCAGTATGCTATGGACCTTGAACTCTATTTTTTTCCTGCAGTTGTTGTAGATCACCATGAACTCTATCTTCAGTCCTCAGTGTCACTCAGGCCAGGGAAATGAGTTGCTCCCCAGGTTTCAGTGATGTTGCTGAACCAAATGCAGCTAATGGGCCATGTAGGGATAAGACTAAAGTTTTGGTTTCTTAACAGCTGAGCTTATCAGCTCAGACATTAGCCATGATGGAGAAAGTAACTTAAGTGAACATTAGTGTCCAAGCACCAAATGTATAGGTAACAGCAAAATAATCTTAGAAATTAAGCAGAGGGTTTGAGACTGCATATTGTAAAGGGGATCTTAGTATTGGATTATTAGATATAATACTCCAGTCTATGTAATAGAAAAAACAAATCACATTAGAATAAATTTAAACCCAGAGCTGGAGAACATTAGAGTTCATATATACACATTAGTCATTTAGTAAGTGGTTAATAGTGCCACCTCTGAAGAACACACCTAAATTCAAATTCAGGCTTTGCTTTCTTTTGGTTGGGGACCTTAAGCAAGTCTCTCTGTCTCTCAGTTTTCTCCTCCATAAAATGAGGATAATAATAGTCCCTGACTCAGGATTGTTGTAAAAGATAAAAAGTTAACATACATAAAGTGCTTAGAAGTTCCTGGCTTATAGTAAGTGTTGTATATTTGTTCTTCTTCTTATTGTTTAGTCATTTGAGGAGCATAATAGATAATTCATTTGCAAAAGATAGTTCAAAATTATGTATTTTTTTGTATTTTTTCATTTGATATGTATTTTACTACTTGATAAGTGTCTTTCACTTTTGGGCTAAGTACACTGATTGCATTTAATCTTTCTGTCCATCAGTCAAATATATTTAAATCAGTATTATCCTTAGGCTTTCTTTTTTATAGTCTCATAGAATTTTATAAATCAAGAAAATTTTATGAATTACCTTCAGCCTCCTTATTTAAATATGAAAATGAAGAACACAGAGAGGTTAAGTAATTTTCCCAGAATCCCATAGCAAAGTATCGATGGAGCTCGAGTATCACCTTAATCTCTCATCTGGGTCCTTCATTTTCTAATACTAAACTGATTTTTTAAAAAAGAAAAACAGTTTTCTTGTGGAAAAAAAATTTTCAAGCTTCTAGGACCTAGCTTCAGTGGATGCTCCCCTATGCATTTTCCAGGTGAGCTCCTGGGTAACGTGGCTGATCCTCACGGCGGGTTCCATGGAAGAGAAGCGGGAAGTCTTCTCGTATTTGGTGCATGTGGCCAAATGCTGCTGGAATATGGGAAACTACAACACCGTCATGGAGTTCTTGGCCGGCCTCAGGTATGTGCAGTGGGGATATGGTTATCTGGACACGGTTTCCTCTTACCATTTGAATGGCACTGAATTGATTTACCCAAACTAGGCAATTGGTTAGAAATTAAGTCATTCATCTAAGGTCACCTGGTATGTCTGGGATGTGAATGCAGGTAGCCTTGATTTCAGAGCCTATGCCCTTAACCTCTATGGTATTTTGCTCTTATGTCTTCTTTATCAAGTCAGATCACTGTTCTGTCAATAAAGCCGCCTGCCTTATTCCCTTTCAGCCTTAATTAGCCAGCGTAAAGTAGCTGCCCCTCACTCCTGTGGGATGCAGTGTGGTATAAGGAAATGGAGAGTTAGTTGTCAAGTTAGAATAACAGGGAATCAAATCTTGGCTCCCCCACGGAATAAACGTGTGATCTAGATAAGTTACTTGACCTCTCTGAGCCTCAATTCCCTCATGTGTAAAATGAGAGTACTAATAAAAATCACCTACCTCTTTATGTAGGATTTAGTGAAATAATATAAAGTGTTTAGCAGGTATATCTGGCATGTAGTAAGGCACCATAAACAGAACTGTTATTGTTGTTATTGTTGTCTTTTCACCTTCCCAGTGAGGGTTATACTATAAATAGATCTTGCTTCATAACATTATTGAGATTTTTCATTGATTCCCCAGGTCCATACATAGGGATTCAGGGTTGGGGAACAGAAGAAAATTCTCAGAGTTGGAAATTCCTTTGTTCTTTTGAACTTTCTTAACTAAGAATAAACTCAAATGGTCCTGTCATTGTCATTCAAAGTGGTTATGCAAATATACTGGACATGGCTCTAAAAAAGGAAAAGAGAAAAAATACTGGAAGAAGAGAAGGCTATATCCAGATGATTTAGTTCTCTTTGTGATAGATTTTCTACCAAAAAAAAAAACTATTACTTTTCTTTTTTAAAAAGTTATCATATTATGATAAAATAGTTCTATTATAATGATGCTGATCCTTCTGTGTTTGACTGGCAAGTTGGTGCTGGCTTTGGGCCGGGGACTTCACTTTCTTCTGGACATCACTGTCCTCACAGCATGATGGCAGGCTCCTTCCAAAGTGAATGATCCAAAAGAGCAAGGTAGAAGCTGTTATGCCTTTTATGTCCTAGTCTCAGAAGTCACACACTGTTTCTGCTGTCATATTGCACTGGTCACCTAGCAACAGCACTAGTTCATCGTGGGCGGAACTACACTGCACCGGGAAGTGTGGGTCATTGAAGGCCATTTTGGAGACTGACAGCCACATACCATCTATTAGAGATTCTTTTGACATGAGAATGACCTCAGAATGACCAATGGAGGCCTTGAGTGAATGTGACTTTCAGATGCAACTTAGTTGATTTCAAAATCCAAGAGCACCATACAGCCAGGTGATTCTCTCTTCTACAAAGAATAACCTCAAACCAGGCTAAACCACACCACTAATTCCTGTGTGTTTTTGTCTTACATCCCAGACCAACTGCCAAACTGCCACTGTGTTTCATGCTCCTTTATTTGGCTTAAAACTGAACTGATCTTTACAAAAAAAAAAAAAAGAAAAGGTAAAAGTACCAGGTTTAATAACTCTTTTGCTGGAAAAATACATACAGGAGATAAGTTGCTAGATGTTCTTATGATAAAATGATTTTGGAGGCAGAGCTTGTACGCGTACTTTCAGGCTTGAAAATATTTAGATTATAAGTAATTTAACTACATCAAGATAACTAAAGGGCATTTTTAAAGCAATTAGATGAGAGCAATCTTATTGTTAAATGACTTTGGTTTTCAATGGATATTGTATATTTTGCTTCCTCAACGACATTCTCAGCAGTTTTAAGGAAACAATTAGAACTACAAAGATTTACTATAATGATATTTACTTAATCATGGTGTCAATTTAGAATAACCCAAATGAACAGCAGTAGAAAAATAAAGGAAATATATGATACATCATGTAATGGAATATTATTTAGCTATCAAAAATGATGTTTATGAAAAAATTTTAATATCGTTGGAAAACAAGTAACATATAATGTATAAAAATATCTGGGAACCAAGCTATCCATACTTACTAACCTCAGCAATATTCATACAACACAATTTGTAAAATATTTATACCGCACAGATACAAATAGAATAAATACTGAAAGGGGATATACCTGATGTTGTCTGTGGATGGTAGAACTGCATGTAGATTTTCTATATTTTGGTATTTTCCAGATTTTGTACACTGAGCATCTATTACCTTTATAAACATAAAAAGAAATAAAAGTTTTTAAAGAGTATCAATTCTCAATCTAATAAAAAATCATTGATCATTGCTGAGGTTTGTCTTTTGGCCCCAAATGTACCATGACTACTCCATTACTCATGGAAAGAAGGATGATTAAATAATGAGAACCATGTTTCATTCATTTATTCACTTTGTTTATTTATACCTCTTTTTCATGTCCAAAAAGGATTCTCACCAGTTTATAGGTAATTTAATGACATCAAGATAGCTCAAGGGCTTAGAAGAAACCAATTGTAGAACTAGCTGGACGTAGTGGGATGAAATCAGGAAACAGTTGTTTTTTTTTTCTGACCTCACTATGTTCCAGACCTACCTACTTGGCCCTCCCTCCCTCAGCTCTGGATTATACTTTGGGAGAGCCTGTAGCTTTCCCAGTCATTTGTGTGGTTAATAAGCTTTCTCATTCTCTTACACTCATGAGTGTGAATGAATCTCAGAAACATAAAAAAAAAAAAAGACATTGCTAAGACTACTACCACATGACACCATTTATATACAGTTTACAAACATACAGTTCTACAAACTACTTAGTGATACATACACATTGGGACTGTATAAAGAACTGAAAGGGAACAAGATCACCAAAGTCACAGCTGTGGTCCCCTTTAGCAAGGAAGAGGGAAGTATGCGTTCATGGAGGAATCCACTGGGGCCTCAACCATATTGCTATTGTTTTATTTTTTTAACCGAGAGGTTGGTTCATGATATTTATTATGTTGTGCTTCTTTATGTCTTTTGGATATCTTATACATTACATAATGATTTTTAACCCAGTCTGATATAAAACAAAATTACAACCTCTCATTCAATTTAAAGCTTTACCCTCTCTCCACATTCCACAACCCAGCCAGTCTCAGAAACCTGCACTGGGGTGGGAAGATATGGTTTATTTTTTCTCTCCTTCTCCCTTCAGTTCAGGGTCCCTGCAGTAAAAGTGGGCAGGAGAAGAAAGGATAAAGTAGGAAGGATAGAGGGAACAAAAGTCTTACGTGACTGGTACTGTTGTAATGTGGCCTCATTGCTCCCACAGAGAACCATTATGGGGTGCTTTTAAGATTCCTTCCTTGTTACTCCCCCTTACTCCCTACATTCCCTATCCTAAGTACTTCCCACCGCACTATTACCTGGCAAATGGCAATGCCCTCGATCCCCCGGATCCAGCTCTGGACAACCCGCCCTCCTAGACTCTTTCCAGTTTTGTCACCTCATTTGGCAGGCAGGCCTTTCAGGATAGCTTAGGTCCAACTGCCTATCGCAGCGTCCACCCCTGACTCACAGGAAACACTCAGTGCTTTGCCTTCCCAGACTCTGCAAATGTAAGACACACCCATTGGAACCTTCTCCCTCACCCTGACATCGGGCAGCCCCAGGCATCCTCTCATCTCTAGACTTTCCAGGCAAGAGTCACACCAGTCTATGTGACCAACACACTGCCCAGGACACAGGTCCACCTCACTTCAAGCCCCCTGAACTTGGGGTGATTTCCTCCCTTCCATATATAGCACTCTGACAACTCTCTGGCTGAAATATTCCTGATCTGGCTGCTCAGATCCAGTTCCTGTGTGGGGGCTGGCAGAGGGAGCAGTTTGGGTACCCCTTTTGACAGCCTGGTACCTCTTTTTAGAAGGTGGGTACAATGCCACCTCTTGTTTTCAGCAACAATTTCAAAATAGGAAAGTCTGGTTTAGAATCCTGAAGTATGCAAATAATACTTTGGGATAATGTCCCTTTGGATGTCCCAGCGGCTTGTGTCAAAGCTGGATTCAATAAAAGCAGTTTTACAAAAGAGATCAAAACAGGTTTCACTTGTATCACTGAGGAACTAGTCTAATCCAAGGATAACATTTAAAAGATCAAGAGGAGTGAATGGACCACATTTTCTGCAGGCAAGACTCCATAAATATTTGTACAAAGCATGTGGTGCATTAGCTTTCCCTTTTGGCTATAGCTACCAGAAAGGCTCAAACCTAAGTTCAGTGCCCACCTTCCAAAACGAACTCTATCCACATGTGTTTTTGTTTGTATCTGTCTTATTTAATTTTGTGTTTCAATTAAAAAAGTAACAGCCACATCATTTGGGGAAGTAGGTGGAGATATGGATCCATAATAAATATTAAAACATAAATAGGCAAAAAGAATGAATTTGTATGCAATTTAAGCTATTATTTCTTCTTCATTCTGAAAAAAAAAAAATGTCATTTACTTGCAATAGGTCAAGAAAAGTTTTGAAGATGTGGCAGTTTATGGACCAGTGCGACCTGGAGACCATGCGGAGCCTGAAGGATGCCATGGCTCAGCATGAGTCATCCTGTGAGTACAGGAAGGTGGTGACGCGGGCTCTGCACATCCCTGGCTGCAAGGTGGTTCCATTCTGCGGAGTGTTCCTGAAGGAGCTCTGTGAAGTTCTTGACGGAACCTCCAGCCTCCTGAAGCTTTGCCCGAGGTACAATTCCCAAGAAGAAACTCTAGAGGTGAGGCCTCTTTCAAAATCCTCATGATCTGGAGAGTTACCATTTTCCCCTGGCTCATCACTCCTGAGAGCGAGGAGGGATAACATAGTGAACCCAGGGTTATCAGTTTTTACTGTTGTGTTGGATAACAGTTGGGTCTTTGAAAGTTCCAGAGAGAAGAATGTCAACTGGTACTGTTTGGGGCTTAATATGGTTAAGTTAGCTTTAATGGAACAATGTGAAGTACAAATTGAAATGGGTGGTGTTTTCTGATTTTTTTAAGGTTGATGGGTGTCCTTTTCTCTTACTGGATGGGAATGACTGGATGTAGGGGATAGTGAAGTCAAGTGAGAGTATTAACTTTTCTGCATCGAAGAAAGAATATGGGGAAGTCAGCAGTGCCCTTTTTCATCCTCTGTGGGAGGACCCTGGAGAAGCTGGCACCTCATCTAAAGACCGGCTCCAGGCTCCCAGTCACGGCTGCCTCAGCTGTCTCAGGCCCATTGCTTCTTGTTCCTGACTCCCAGATGAGAGAGCCATGAGCTTTGTTTCAGGGAGCTGGGCTCTGGGGAGAAGGGGCATTGAGAAACTGAGAGAAGATAAAGAAGCCTCCCTATCTGGTGTTTAGAAATGAAAGAGGAGACTAAAATCAGGGTAACTTTATGGAGAATTTTGAAGAGTCCCATACCCGGAAGCCCCACACCCAAATCTAGGGTCATTCTCACTACAATAGCAGTACCTGCTACTGATCTTAAACACACGCACTCTCACATACACACATAAACATACATTCTCCTTCTCAGTGGCCCTGGGAAGACTTCTAAACATCAGCCTCTTCTGTGTCTCCTGGTATCAGGAAAACTTGAGAGCCCCTGATGGGTACAGGCAACACTACCAGCTTGCATCTCTCTGGCTTACTTAAGGGAGTGATAAAAGTGCAAGAAATGGAGGAGAAAGCTTAAAGCAAATCCCCCATGCTGCACCCACAGCAGTTTCCTCATGTATCGGAAAAAGGGAATGCCACATCTCAAGGCCCAGCCCTAGCTGTTACCTCTGATGGGAGAAACTTCCTCGTTGAGAATACAGACAATAAGAGTCTACGGCCATGCCACCCTGAACAGGCCCGATCCCATCTGATCTCGGAAACTAAGCAGGGTTGGGCCTGGTTAGTACTTGAATGGGAGACCACCTAGGAAGACCAGATGCTTTAGGCATAAAAATTTTTTTAAAAAAATAAGGGATTGTAAGCTGACAAGGTCCTTGCAATCTGTGAGGTCAACCAAGGGTTGCCGTACCTAAAAAAAAAAAAAGAATACAGACAGTAAGAGCTTAAAAGCCACCCGGAAGCCTCTGGATTACCATAGAGTATATGGGAAATAAAGCAAAACGTCACCTTTCCTCAGTGTTTTCCTTGGGCCCAATAATTTTATCTGGTTCCATAGAGCAGTATACTTTTTCATAGTTTTCTCAGTTCTCACTGAGAAAATAACCCTGCCCTTCCTCTGCAGAGTGGCTAATCTCCCTAGGGAACCTTGGAATAATATTACTTCTTGTGTTTTCAATTTGAACTGGAGTGTTGGTTCCTAGAGGGACTAAAGTTGTCTTAGTGGAAATTAGAGTGAGGTTTGGTATTTCATGTGGTAAAAGGAAAAAAATGTTTTTCCTGGTGGTTCTTTTTTTCCCCCCATTAAAATTGGCACAAATACCATTGTTTATGACTATTATGATTTCATTTCCCTCAGCAACTAGGTAGTTTAGATGTATTATATGAAATCACAATAACAAAATATATATTTTTCTGTAGTTTGTAGCCGACTACAGTGGACAAGATAATTTCTTACAACGAGTGGGACAAAATGGCTTAAAGAATTCAGAGAAGGAGATCACGGTCAATAGCATCTTTCAGATCATCAGGAGCTGCAGTCGAAGTCTGGAGACAGAGGAAGAGGACAGCCCCAGTGAAGGGAACAGCTCTAGGAAAAACTCCTTGAAGGATAAAGCTCGATGGCAGTAAGTCGTACATTTTAACAAGAGGGATGCTCATTGCTCCTTTTTCCTACTTCAGTTTTATCAGGTAGACACCTAATAAAAACCCACCACCTTTATATAAGCCATGTTTCTTTATCTTCACACTTTCCCAATTCTGAATTAGAATTTATCTGTTTGATTTGGCTGCATTCTTCTAAAATTACTGCTCATAATTTAATTTCTTGTCATCTGTTATCTCCTTGAAAGAAACTAGACCTATTCTGCCATTTCTAAAAATTCGACCAATTAAATTTACGGATTAGAACCATGATCTCTTTATTTATTTCATAGCTCCCTTAAAAAATGGTTTTTAGTTATCACTGGATGGGATACAGGGACAAGTATTAACATATTTTTGAATTAAATATAGTGATTTAGTAGAGCTAGAGTGATACCCAGAAATCAGTATTTTTAGCAGCTCCCCCCAACCTGTGGGTGATTCTAAGTCATGTGGTCAGGTATCTCACTGTCAAAAACACAGCTTTGTGAGGTGGCATCCTCGGTTTTGACATTGCTCAGATGTGCCGATTGCTGTTATCAGCACACATTACAGTCTAGCCAGACATGCTTACCCACAACCAAATGAGAAGTTCATAAACCAGTGGTCTTGAGGCATTTCTTCCAAGCCATTTACTCATGGTCAAGGCTAACTCAAATGTCAGAGCCTGGGCCAGCTGGAGGAATCGTTTAGCACCATCCAAAACTATTAGGTCTACTGGCTTTGACAGTAAGCACTTATGAGTCATACCTTGGAGCCCTTATACACAAGTGTGTGTATTTGTGAGACATTGCTATTTGTTCTGCAAAGGCTTTCCTAGTTGTCCCTGTGTATGTGCACCTACATTGGAAAGTGTGATAATGTTTTCGCAAAATAATTTATTTGGTATTATAGTACTAGATACTTAGAATTGGTGGTAAACACAGAAATGAATGCCTTGTATCTATCTGAATCCCTAATGCTGCTATGTTTTAAGGATGTAAACCCACGTCCCAGATCTCTACAAAGGCTTTGGGCTTTATTCCAAACCTCACTTCCTTGCTCATTCCCTCATAGAGGACCCAGGTGCTCAAAGATTAACTGTAGTGCCCTCCCCACAGTGTCTCAAACCTAAAGCTCAAATTCTCATAGGTAGCACAAGGTGTTCTTTTTTTATTTGTTTATTTGTTTATTTGTTAAAATTTGTTTCAAATATTATTTGAAAGTTTTCTCACTAGCATTTTGCTGACATTACTATTGTACATGTAGTATTAGATATATGTTATAGAATATATAGTATTAGTACACTATATAGTATAGCTATATAGAGAGAAAGAGACCATTTACAAATAAGCACATGTCTGCACAAGAAGCATCTCAAAGCCATTTAAGTCCTTAACCTATATCTACCTTTATTTACCTGTCTCTTTATATATAGGTATCTATGTGTATATCTGCCTTCTTCCACAAAAGATTCTGTAGATGCTTATAAGAATAAATATAAATAATCGAAGATATTAATGAAAAAGAAAAATAGGTTAGGAAAAAATAATACATACAGAAGTGTATATGATACAGTCTTTGCAGTGACTGAATTTTGTTCTGAGAATCTTTGTAGCCAAAGGAAAGAGAGAATCATAATTTATTATAAGTTTTATAATATTTGTAAGAAAAATCAAACAGATGTTTGGGATAAACCTTTTCTTTATACTGAGATCTAGCCAAAATTCCTTAAATCATACTATAAGGGATATATCATCCCTAAGTAGATAAAATAATGAATTTCATATGGCTCTTTTTTATAACAATTTTCACTTGGGGCTGTGGGGAGGGGGTATAGTTAAAGGTGTCAATCTTTCCGAAATACTTTTAGGAATGCTACATTTGGTTGAGCCTCAGAGCTTTCCTTTTACCATCCTTTCCTTTGGCTAGGGGTTCTTTCAAGTGATAAATTTCTTACCTCATCCTATCACCTCTCATGAAATTTTTATTCCTAATTTTCTGCTTATTCCCTTATGCTCTTCCCAAGTGTTTTGTCATCTACATCCCAAGGACATTTCTCTTCCACTTGCCATTCTCCAGACCCTGCTTCTACGCACTCTTAGAAGGGGGCACAGTGGGGGGGAAGCTCAAAAAATGCAAATTTTTTTTTTTTTACGAAACCTATGAAGCTATATTGAAATCCTCACATTGAAACCCATGTGTCTCGGTACCAATAATACTTTCCTTAATAGATTGCAACTCTGAAATGAAGCACTGAACATACAAGGTGGGAGTGGGGGTGTTTAATAGAATTGACTGAAACCAGGTCAGCTAGCATTGGTTCCAGGACCATCTGCCAGGACTTGGAAATCCATTCTTGATCTAGAGCCCCATACTGACATTGGAAATGCAATCCGGACAATAATATTAGTAATATTTAACATGCTATTATTATTTGAGAGCCTACTTTTAAACAAACACTATCTCAAATACTTTACATATGTTAAATTACTTAATCCTCACAACACTTTCATTTTACTCAGGGTCTCACCCCTAACAGGGCCAGGATTTAACCCCAGGCAGGCTGGCTCTGAAGTCCACAGACTTCCCGGATATGATTTAGAAGCTGCCTGTAGTTGAGGAAAGTGCTATGTTAATTAAAAGCAAGAATTTGCCAGAAGCAAGATTAAAACCGAATTTTATTACAGGAAACAGCTATAGCAAGTCTTTCAAAAAACTGTTCATTTTCTTCTATCATACAGAATTAAATTTAGGTTTATCATTTGATGAATCATGTTCATGTAATCCTATTAACTTTGTAGGAAGTAATGAACCATTATTAAGAAAATACATAACTAGGCTGATAAATTGCCCACTTGTCCTTTAATAGAGGATTTTCATCAGGGAACATTAGAAAAATGTTTATCTGTCAATTTATAGTTTCTAACTGAAGGATGCTGCAGAACCTTTCGAGGGTTGTATACAAACTTTCCTTTTCTTTCACACTCTTTGGTCCTCGCCTTAAGGCATATGACTTAAGTGTGACAAGGTAGTTTCTTGCTGGTAAATCACATCTTTGACCTTTGGTTAATTTTATTTAGTTCCTAAATAACCCTTTAAGTTCCACATTATTGCTTCTTGTAAACCCACAGCAACTTGTTTTCTGAGAGAATCAGGCACAGAAGTGCATAAAATTCACTATATGATCTGAGAGACAAAGCTACTAGTTTCTTTCTTGAAAGGAATTTATTTCATTACAAACAGTTGTCAATTTTATTTTGGGCATTAGTCCCTGGAAGAATGCTTTTTAATGGAATTGTTAACACCGACCATTAGTTCTTTGTGTTCTAAATTAGAAACTGATGCTAAGAAAGACAGTGTCTGCTCTCTCCCAGCTTACATCATCTCTGAGCAGCAGACATGGGCTCCAGAAAAGCCTCATAATTTTTCTGTCCAGACACTGTTTTTCATAATGCTTGTAGTTTTTCACTGGAAAATACTTGATTTAGCACAGAACTCATATTAAACAGAATGCGGGAAACATTATTTCTCTTGCTAAATTAAAATCAGAAATTCTATGTTCAGTTAACATGTTGTATTTCATGGGTACTGGCACCAATTGAATCCTTTTTTTCCTTAAAAAAAAACAACAAAAACAACAAGAAGTATAACATGGAGAATGTGCAAATGATTCCAGAGAAAGGAACTAAAAAGAGTAAAGGGCTTGGATGCAGACCCAAAGAAAGCCCTTCTAAACAAAAAGCTGGGCTGATTCAGCCTAGGGGAAAGGAAGCAGGGAAGGATACGTGGAAGGGATGAAACCTCAGTCTTCCAGTATTTCATTGTAGTGGTATGCTCTACTGAGCCAGATGCCATGCTGAGTGCTTTACAAGTATCATCTTATTTGAACTTCACCATTACTCTGTGAAATGGGTATTGTCTTTTGGCTGTTAACTGATAAGTAAAGTGAAGCTCAGAGACAGGTGATTTGACTAGGTGATACAGCAAATAGGTGGTAGAGCTAGGCATTAAACCCAGGGTAACTCTAGAGGGCATGTTCCTAATCACTGTGCTATACGTTTGAATCATAGACGTAAATATTGCAGAGGAGGACATAGAATTGGTTTTCCATTGTTACTGAGAGCAATTTCAGAGGGATGGAGTTAAGTTAGACACAAAGGATTTTTTCCTTTCTTCCCTTTTATGTTTAAATGTAAAATTAAGTGCATAAAATAGAATGTATTTTTGTACCTAGCAACCAGATCTTGATTTCTAATAATATTCTTCAATAAAAGAAAGCAAGCTCCTTGGAGAAATGGCTGATTCTAAGACTGGGACATGAAACAAGCAAGACGAACCTGGGACATCTTGTGCCAGAAAGTAAAGAAGTGCTTAAAAGAAAAAAAAAAAATGCAATGATGGAGTTACGTCAACGAAATATGAGCCAACTGAAAAAAAAATCCCCATGGCGAACACTGGCACAATATGAGCAACAAAATAAAGTAGCATCACATTATAACCCAAAGTATTAAATAATTATCCATTAGTTCATATACATAATGATAAATAAACAAATGGGGGAGAAGAGATAAGTCTCCCATGCAGAGGAATTCCAAGTAACTTATTAGATACTCCACCCTCTAGGAGGTAGAGCATAACTCCTTACTCCTTAAATGTGGTCTGTGCATAATGACTTCCTTCCCAAGAGGACAGTATAGATAGGAGTTTTAAAAGAAAAAGAAACTTTACAGTGGGACATGACCAACACTACTTCAGCCAGGTAAGCATCAACAGGAATAAGTCATGTTCATAGTATGTTCCCTGGATATGATGTGATGAAAATGACACTCTACTTCTGTGGTGTTCCTACCCAGAACCCATAAGCCCAGTGTAATTATGAGAAAAATGTCAGGCAAAATCTGATTGAGGGACATTCTACAAAATATCTGACCAGTGCTCCTCAAAACTGTCAAGATCTCAAAAATAAGGAAAGTCAGAGAAAACATCAGCTTTAAGAGGAGCCTAAAGAAACGTGACAGCTAAATGTAATCTGGTATCCTGGATGGGATCCTGGAACAGAGAAAAGACGTGGGTAAAAAAACTAAGGAAATCTAAATAGAGTATGGACTTTCATTAATGATAATGTATCAGTGTTGTTCATGAATTGTGTCAAATATACCATCCTAATATAAGATGTTAATAGGGAAAACTGGATGTGAGCTATACTATCTTTGCAACATCTCTAAAAGTCTAAAACTATTCTAAATTAAAAGTTTTTAAAAATAATGTATTTGAATCATTGTCAGATAAATGCATACATAACTACTATCCAGAGTGAGAACATTGCCAGGACCCTTCTCAATTATGTCATTACCTTTCACCCTAGATAAAAATTCACTATAGAAAATTCACTGTAGAATTTTACGATACTACAGCCTGCTTTTTATATTTTTACCACTATTATGCATTTCTACATGATATAGTTTTGCCTGGTTTTGAAATTTACATTTACATAAATGTCATCATACAGTATGTATTCTGGTGTGTCTAGCTTAATATTTGTCCATGTTGTTGCATGTGGTTAGCTCTTGTGTGTTCATTTTCACTGCTGTGCAGAATTACATTGTACGAATACATCAAATTTTAATTATACATTCTGTTGTTGCTGGACATTTGGGTTGTGTCCAGTGTGCGTTATCTAAAAAGGATATTCTGACCATCCGAGTTGTGAGATCTCCTATAGATTTCTTTTCTTTTTTAAGGATATCTATTTATGTGAGGCAAGGAGGAAGAACCTGCTGTTTGAAAGCAGGAGTGGGATCTTGCTCAGGGACCAGGATCTAGACTGAGAGTCCAAGGAGCCCAGTGCTGCTGCTCATGCCTTGCCAAGAGGCAGAAGGCTGCCCAGGTGCCTCAAGACGATGGGAACATTTCTTCCCAGGGATGTATGGACCAGCTCCTTCTCAATTTTATTCACCACTTTGCTAGTAACGTCTATGGATCAAACAACAGAAACCTTGATCTTACTAACAATTCCTCATGCTTTGAAGAGATTGAGTCTCTCTTGGGCACATTCCTACCAAGGTGGCCAGATAGAAAGGAAACAATAGTGTCTCCCTTGCCTTCCCCCAGATCCTTCTAGCCCTAGTAATCCAGGTTCCTGACTCAGGGAAAGCAACTTGTTAAATGTTCCAAGCAGACAAGTCCTTTATGTGCACATGTGCTTGCACACGCGTGCACACACACCCAATGGATATCTATAATGTTGAATCAAGGAGAGTGGCTCTTGCTCCTCTGGCCACCATGACTATTTCCCAGCGAGTACCTTTGGACTAATTGTATTTTACTTTTAACAGAGGCCCTTCTCAGACCAGCTTATCAAGTCTTGTTTTGCCTATTTTTGCCCCAGTGTGTTCAGGTCATGACCTTTTGTTCATGATTAAGTAGAAGGCAAACGAATCTAGTGATGAAGATCCAAGGCTAAAAAGTCAGACCAGAATCCTGCCTTGGGTAGGCCTCTTCTGAGCTGGGTAACCTGGAGCAAATTACCCCTTCTATACCTCAGGTATCCTCATTGGTTAAAAAAAAAAAAAAAAACTAAGAAGACTTACTTCGCTAGTAGGTTGAATTAAGAGCAAGAATGTATATAAAGTATTTAACAGTTCCTGACACGAGAGAAAACTAATACATAATGAGCATTATTGTTGTTGCTGTTAAAAATACATTAACTGATCCAGGAGTTTTTTCCCTTATGCCTATGGTCAGACATATTGATAAATATCAGGTTTTAAAATATAGCTATAAAAAATTACTCTGTAACTTTTAGCATTTTATATTTGCTGTGCTAATTTGAATTCATAGTGAAATGAAGAGATGTCCAGTGTGAGTGAAAGGTTTTGTGTCGTTCTCACTTCTGATTATAAGACAGACAAAATTTGTATCTCTTTCCATCAGGTTTATAATTGGAGATTTGTTGGATTCTGAAAATGACATTTTTGAGCAGCCGAAAGAATGGGATCCTCACGGATTAGAAGAACCGCAGAAGGCCTTTGACCATGGGACAGAGCTCATCCCGTGGTATGTCCTGTCCATCCGAGCTGATGTGCACCAGTTTCTACTGCAGGGAGCCACGGTTATCCACTATGACCAGGACACACACCTCTCTGCCCGCTGCTTCCTCCAGCTTCAGCCTGACAATAGCACCTTGACCTGGATAAAGCCCACCACTGCCTCCCCAGCCAGTGCTAAAGCAAAACTTGGTGTGCTTAGTAACACATCCGAGCCTGGTAAATTCCCGTTACTGTGCAATGCTGGATTAAGTGGCCTGGCAGAGGGAGTCTTGGATCTGTTTTCAGCAAAGGCTGTGTACATGGGACACCCTAGCATTGATATACACACTGTGTGTGTTCAGAACAAACTGAGTAGCATGTTCCTCTCAGAGACTGGTGTGACACTGCTCTATGGGCTTCAGACCACGGACAATAGATTATTGCATTTTGTGGCACCAAAGCACACAGCTAAAATGCTCTTCAGCGGATTATTGGAACTCACTAGAGCTGTGAGAAAGATGAGGAAGTTCCCTGACCAAAGGCAGCAGTGGCTACGGAAACAATACGTCAGCCTCTATCAGGTAAGGGGTACAACCTTCCCTCTCTCCTCACTAGCATAATTCTCAAGATCTAAATCTCATAAAAACACACTTGGCAAGTAGACCACTGGGATTCATTCTCCCAGCTCTGGCACTTCCTCCCTGAATGATAGTAGGCAGCTTTTATCTAACCCCTCTGTGCTCAGTTTCTTATCTATAAAATGAAAATAACAATGATACCTATTCATAGAGTGACTGTGAGGTTTAATTGAGTTAATATGTGTAAAGCCATAATGTAAATTCATCTGTATAAAGGATTGTGGCTCATAGTAGGTCCATAGCATGAAAATAGTGGCTGTGGTCATCATTACTCTCACATCTGGGAAGAAACCAATTAATATAAGCATTTTCACTTACTCAGACTTTCCACTGAAAGCATTGTAATCTGAATGCTTTTATTATTAATTAGGGACTAACTGATACCTTGAAAATACAAATCCTGCTATATCACCCAATATGCTATGTGACTCTCAGAGAGTTATTTAACTGACTCTGTATTGCTGCCTAATTTTAGACGTTCTAAGGTTAAGAGAAACTTTCCCAAATGTGGGATAACTCATACATGAAGTTCTTCCTAACCAGGTTCGTAGTGGCAGCAGTCTATAAGAGGCAGTTTCTCACAGTCAGCTGTTTAAACTGAGTGAATTTCTCATTAAACCTAAATTATCAGGCACTGTAACACCCCAGCTAAGGTTGGCTGAATGAGGCGGCGAGAAGAAACACAGGCATAACCAGAGTCATGCTTGTGGCAGAAGGAGGGCAGAAATCACCTGGAAACTGAATCATACACCCACCACGAGGTGACACTGTTGATAGCATTGTCAAACGAGTCGTATCGCAGTCTTCAATTTCTTTTCTATCTTTTGGAGGGAAAAAATGATCTTTTTTACTAGTGTCACAGAACAAATAGAACTGTGATTTGAATTACTAAAATGACTGACTTCATATACTTTTCACAGTCCTAACATATCTCTGACAGGCAAAATCCTTTTCCCCTCTGAGATGTTCGTAGAGGCACATTTAATGCTCCTTCTTTCTCCTTCCCACATGTATGTGCAATACTTATGAGTAAGATCATATGTTGAATAACTAACTTGGTTAATTAATTAATAAGCACATAGGCCTATATGCACAATTAGTCTAATGCTGCACACAGCACAAAGCTAGTTTTATTAATTCATCTAAAATGTAAACCAAAATACTTGCTTCCTATCTACTCCACAGGGAGCTTTCAATGCTATCAGCTGCTAGGAAGAAAGGTCTTTAGGAGCTATTATGAATATTGGTTTTTAATTACGATCATTCCTCAGCATTCTAGAATCATGACAGTCCATTCAACCTGGCCATAAACCAAAGCTCAATTACAGTTACTGTCACAAAGCCTATGTGATTTATTTGCTCCATTTGTTTCCATCCCAAGCTTATAGCATAAAGTAACTGAACTAACCGATAAAGTGTACTTGGTTTCTCATTTACCCTATCAACCTTCAGTTTTTGCTGAAGGAAGCACCAGCTGAAACCATGAACAGCAGATGAGAAGAGGTAAGAAGTAACGCTGGAGCAAAGACACAGGAAGTGACCTGGAGCCGACTCAGTCCTACCTAGCTGCAAACAGTTACACTCCTCCTTTCCCCCCAGCCCAGCATCCCACTACCCCTGCATGGAACCAAGGGGTTACAACATAAAGGCAAAACTGCTCCATATACCTCAGTCACTTCTGAAAATATTGGTGATGTTCTTCGTTAAAACATTGTTCTACATGAGCCACTCATGAAGACAGGTGGCATGTCTTAGAAACAGACACCCAAGATTTCTCTTTTTTTATAAAAAGTGAAAAAGGTCAATGAACTGATCATTTCCTTATCATATAGATCCCAAACTGTCCCAGGGAACATCAAAAGATGCTAATTTGGTACTTGAAGAACAAAAGATCAAATAGGCATCATGCTAAATGCCCCTCTTGGTGACTTATAAAAAGGCTCTGAGAAGTCCTAAGGTACAAAAAAAAACAAAAAAACAAAAAACACCTATTTAAATGTATATATAAGTTAAGGAAATTTATGAAAAATCCTGTTCTTCCAAACTTCTGTTAACAGCCCCAGTTTAGAAAGAGCTTATATAGAAAATCTTTCTGATATCAGAGTTCCTTATGTGAAGTTACATTCAAATATAAGTATTTTAATGCTAGTATATGTAAATTGATCTAATGGAAATAGTAACAGGTGATAAAGCAAAGACAAGAAGAAATCGTGACACTTGTAATGAAGCCTCGGAATATAGGAAAGTAAAAGAAAGTAAGCCATGTAGGAATATGATGTGGAGTGTGGAAGAAAGACTAGTATCATAAGCTTTGGCTCAAGGTTATCATGGACAAACTAAGAACCCATAATCTTAGGTATTTGGAAAAATCTCTCAGAAGCTGAGAAGGTTAAATATAGGATTATCAGATAAACTTCTTTGGTTGTAAGCAATAGAAACAGATTCTGGCTGTCTTCAAGAAAAAAAAGAAGGACTTATTCAAAGGATTAGATTAGTTTAACAGTCTTCAAGATATCAAATACAAAGGTATGCTAAGAGGTCAAAGTGCATGAATACGTTTTAAGGGATCAATTTCCTAATCTTCAACTTCCACATGAACTTTTTCTATAACTGAGAATATGTCTTTGCTCACAATGGTCCTCCCAAGTTAAAAATAAAACGTACATTCTTCACCTATCCCAAACAAATTTATTGTTTTGCATAAAACGAAAGAATGATTCAAACTACAATTTAGTTCTCAAAAAGCCACCTTTAAAGATTAAACAAAGGCATTCTGCCTTTTTCAGCCCTAAAAGATTATCATTAAGAGTAAAACTTGGCCCATGTTGGGATGTTCTGAATTTAGAAAAACCAAAGCAGTAGAGGCTGATTCTTTTATATGTCGTTGGTAATGGGTCTGTTCATTTTTTTTTATTAAAGATTTTATTTTTTAGAGGAGTTTTAGGCATCTGATAAAATTGAGAGGAAGGTATAAAGATTTTCCACCAACCTCCCACCCCCACACATGCATGGGCTCCCCCATTATCTACATCACTCACCAGAACAATACATTTTTACAAAGGATGAATCTACATGGACACATCGTAAACACCCAAATTCCATAGTCTACCTTAGAGTTCACGCTTGGTGTTGTGTTTACTTGCCATCTGTGTATCTTTGGTGAAGTGTCTGTTAAGGTCTTTGGCTCATTTTTTAAATCAAGTTGTTTGTTTTCTTATTGAGTTTTAAGATTTCTTAGTATATTTTGGATAACAGTTTTTATCAGATGTTTCTTTTGCAAATAGTTTCTCCCACTCTGAGGCTTGCCTTCTAATTCTCTTGATAGTGTCTCTTGCAGAGCAGAAATTTTAAATTTTAATAAAGGGGCATTAAATTTTTTAAGCTGTTTTAGTTAACACCCATTGATAAAATTTTTACAAAATTTCAGATTCAGAATGTTATTCAAAAAGGTAATTAAAACCTGTTTATGAAATTGTGTCATGAAATGTTTATTCCATTTAGGAGTCAGTTGTAGTGACTTGTTAGCAGGGACTCTCTTCAGCAGCAGTTGGAATAATCAACTATTTTCATTCTCTGTATAACTGCATTCAAGATTCAGCTTCCAGAGAGGGAGATTCTGACTGGCTTATTTGGATTCTGTGCCAACCATTAGTCCGGGATGTTCCACCTTGATTGATAGACCCAAAACTATAACCAGTGGGAAAGAGATAAAGCAAAATTGGGGCATGGTTAGAGAAAAGAGAAATGATTAATAGACAGGCATAAAGGTTTCCCACATCCAGCATCCAAGTTGCTTAGCATCCTGGGATCTGTAACAGGATGCAGGAATAGGAAGGTCACAACTCAAGTTATAAAGTCAAATAGTCACTGAACTTTAGGATGAAGGAGTAGATGCACACACACAAAGCCTCATTATTATTTGCATATTATCTACAACAAAGAAAAACTATTTACAAGCACTTCTTCAGAACTGCAAAGGAGAGCTAACCTGAAAAGTTTGCAGAAAGTAAAGACAGTAAATGGGAATTAATTTTAAAAGAGCCTTTTTATTAAACCTATGAAATATCAATATCATCTTTAATTCATACGCAACTTTTTGTAGTTTTATTAATTGGCTTTCCTGACTTACAGGGAGAATTATCGATCATTGTTAATTGAACAATTAATATTTAATTCAATAATTAAATCCCTGCTGCTTACAGGGAGTTGCCTTACAAGAAGCAGCTGTTATAAACAGTCACCCTCCCCTTGAGTATGTTTTCATTGCTCACTGCATCATAATATAAATGGTGTTCTGAGTCCCTGGGCTCTCTATCCCTGGATATCGGTCACTCAAGAGCCCAGCAGCCCAACTATTTGATGCACTCCCCAGAGCCCTCCAAGGTGAATGTCATGTATGCCACATACTCTGTATTTCAAGTCAGACTGTCCCAAGCATCAAACTAGGTGAAAATACACCTGGAGTAATGCAATGATAAATAGAACTTAATTTACTTAAATAGATTCACACACACACAAATACACCCCTGAAGCCCTCCAAAGCCATAATTTGCAAAGTACGTCTTAATGAATTTTTCTACAGTGTTAATTCTGGAGTATAATCTCTGAAACTGGAAAGGGAAAATTTTTTTTTGTTAAGCCCTATCAAAACACATCACTGGAACTCAGCAGGGATGTGACCAGGTCTAGAAGACATGCTGAAATCCCCAGTGGGGAGTCTTAGCAGAAAACAGGGCCACTTGGGTGGCCAAATCATTATTCTTTGGTGGCTGCCTGTGCTTTTCCACCTTCGGGAATTTACTGGAAGCCGTTAATTTATTTACTTCCCCATTGCTTGCTGTTCCCTTGTGTGTTTAGCATCTGGTTCTTTACAGGAGGATGGACGGTATGAAGGCCCAACTTTGGCTCATGCTGTGGAGTTGTTTGGTGGCAGACGATGGAGTACTCGAAACCCCAGCCCTGGGATATCAGCAAAGAGTGCCGAGAAGCCCAGCATGCAGAGGAACAACACCTTGGGCATAAGCACCACCAAGAAAAAGAAGAAAATCCTTATGAGGGTAGAGTGTCTTAACTTGTGTATTAAGCATCAGACCCAATCACCCGGGAACATTGTATGGTCTACATCACCGTAAACGACCTTAGGTCATTTAGTTTGGGACAAGATGAGATCTAGAATAAATGAAATACAAGGGTTTACCAAGCACCTCCAGGGTGCCAGACCTAGTGCTAGGAACTGAGTCAACACCAGAAAAAAGTCAGGGTCCACAAAGGGGCACAGATGTGTTAATGAACAGTAAGAACTAAATCAGTCATTGACAAGCCATCTGCAGAGTGCTGTGGGAGCAGAGAGAAGGAAGATACAGAGCTGAGACTGGCAGAGTAGACTTCACAGAGAAATTGACAGATGGATCTTGACGGATGTGTAGTTTACCAAACAGTCAACACAGGGAAAAGTATCCCTAGTAGATGAGGCGGCAGAGAGACATGAAAGATTTGGCTTGTTCAGGGAAGCATATGTAGTTCTGAGTTCTTTTTCCAAGCTGGAGCAAGGGCTCTATAGTAAGCAAGGAGAGGCTAGAAAGGAACAGGGATCAGATTATGAAAGTCTTAGAGGGCCAAGCTGCTAGTTGTAGAAAGCAATTTATAATATATTATCACTAGAAGCAAGCTAAATATCCATCCACAGATGAAGGATTTTTTTAATGTGGTATGTACATACAATGAAATATTATCCAACCTTAAAAAAGGAGGAAATACTGTCATATGCTACAACATGGATAAATCTTGAGGGCATTATCCTAAGTGAAATAAGCCAGTCACAAAAAGACAAATACTGCATGATTTCACTTACATGAGGTACCTAGAGTGGTCAGACTCCTAGAAAGTAGAATGGTGTTTGTCAGAGCCTGGTGGGGAAGGGAAGAGGGGGAGTCTTTCAATAGGTATAGAGTTTTAGTTTTACAAGATGAGAAAGTTCTAGAGATCTGTTGCACAATAATATAGTTAGCACTACTCTGCAGCACACTTAAAAATGGTTAAGATGGTAAATTTTGGTATGTTTTCATCACAGTAAATATACATACTTATCTCTATGTTACATATCTCATTATATATTATCACTATAACGTGATAATATATTTTCTCCGTGGTTATCTAGAAAAGGTCTTACTCTTTGTATATGGGAGGCCGTTGATACCTAAGTCGAACTTTATCTACTTTATAATTCTGTCTGTACACGGAGACCCCAGGGGTTGGATACCTCCTCTTGTCTGCCCCCTCCCCTGAGGAGTGCTGTTTTATAGTGAAGAACAAATGGGATAATATTACATGAAAATACTTTGTCAGCCTTCATGTAGGTCTTTACTGGCTTCACCAGGGGGAAGCAGCATTGAAGGCAGGTCAGTCAAAAAATAGGGACCTGTGTGAACTAATGCAGTGGTGGGAGAGAAATACAGAGTGAGAAACATCGTGAGTTTTGTGTTCCCAGGGAGAGAGTGGGGAGGCAACCGACGACGAGATGGCCACCCGAAAGGCCAAAATGCACAGAGAATGTCGGAGCCGGAGTGGCTCTGATCCTCAGGATGCTAACGAACAAGAAGAATCAGGTAAAGCAGCATTTTCACAGCTGAGACTGGTGTTTTGATGGGAAAAAATATGGCATTTGGTTTCAATTTGTGATTTAAGTATGGTGGGCGTTCTTGACAAAACTTTTTATCTTGTTAAATATACTTATCTTTGTTTTTGGCTAGATGATGGAACCCAAGAGGTATTTCTGAAAGCACAGTATACTTGGAAGAAAATTCTCATTAATTAACTTGCCATTATTGGCAGGGAATATTAGCCATACAGGATATAATTTGATGGATTAGACCAGTGATTCTCAACCCAAGTTGGATATTACAGCTTTTAAAAAAACAATCTGGATCCCCCTGGCCACACCCCTGCCCAAAAGACTCAGATGCTGTCTGGCTAGGACTGGACAGCTGTATACTTGTTAAGCTCCCAGATGATTCTAATGTGTAACTAGGGTTGATAACCCACCAGATGCGTCCATTCATCAGAATACTTTGATGCTTCATGTATAGAAATTATCTGCATAGATTGATTTGCTCAGATGTTCAGAAGCATCTTGGTTTTATTTGCTCTCTGAGGGAAAGTATAATTGAAATCATTGTCTGTTTTCTGTCTGTCGTTTTCACAGAGGCAAATGCCATCCCAAGCCTGCCTAACTCTCTCCCTTCCAGAAGAGCCCACTCCCTGACCACAGCTGTGTCCCCTAACTTGGCTTCCGGGACATCATCTCCCATCAGGCCAGTGTCCTCCCCTGTGCTGTCTTCAAACAAGAGCCCGTCCAGGTGAGGACTTAACACGGTAAAACAGAAGGACGCTCCACATTATTTAAGTGGTGTAGGAAGGCGTCTTCCAGTGTTCTGTGGAAAGACTCTAATTTTGATTTAACAATTACTTTGAAAACTGAAAAACCGCTAATTTTTTAATGCTCCTAATTTTCCTGATTTTAAACTCTTTTTTTCTCATGTTACTGGAATTGCTCCTAATTATTTGACACAGCAACCTTTCGAAGGTCAGTAGTAGCCCGGTTGCGAGTCTCTAAATCTGCACTATCCAAAATAGTAGCCACTAGCAGGGGAGGCGGAGGGGCTGGGAGCAGTGGGTGGCTATTTAAATTCAAATTTAAATTAGTTAAAATGAAAAGAAATTGAAAATTCAGTTCCTTAGTCTCACTAACCACATTAAAAGTGTCTCAGAGCCACAGTGGCTGGTGACTACTGTACTGAACAATGCAGATACAGAACTTTTCTATCACTGCAGAAAGTTCTGTTGGATAGCACTGCCCTACATGAAGAATAAATTGAGTTTCAAAGTAAGCTCCTTGCCCCTTGGCTTATGGGTGAAATATATTTAATGCTCTTCTCATATATAAAATATACATGCCTAGAATATATTACAGCAAGTTAGATATGTTTAGATAATTCTAAAGCTGGTGTTACAGTAAATTATTTTATAAGGTCCATGCAACTTACAGATTTAAAACAGCATCTACCCTCTCAGAAAAAATAGTATTAAAACGAAAGCTTTCCAAAAGAATCAGAATGCCACACCATCTCTCTGAACCCCACACTAATGTTTAATAAAGGCAGAGGTTACAGACAGAGCCAAAATAAAGCAGGCACACTACTTTATCAGAGGAGTGGGAGGAGGAAATGGTTCTGTGCAGGCATTAGCTTTAGAGACATTAATTACACACATCGTCTGTCTGTCTATCTGTCTCTCTTTCTCTCTCTCTCTCTCTCTCTCTCTCTCTCTAAGAACCCTACAGGAAATCATCTTTTAAAGGGAAACGTTCATTCACAGTGAGAATAATGAACATAATTTATCCTTTATACATTCAAGTTTCTATTCTTGGTGAAACCAAGTCAAGGGTGCATGGGAATTCTTTGCATCACATTTGCAATTTCTCTGTAAGTTTAGGTGTGTGACACAATTAAAAGCTACAAAGAATCAGATTTCTTTACATTATATTTCAGCTTATACAGTTTCCCAGGTAAATAAAATAGCCAGGTAACTAGGATTGAATAGACTTTCCCTTTATTTCAATCACTCATGAGCAGGAAAAGGAAGGACAGAATGAGGGAGGAAAATCATTTCAGAGAGGGGGAAGTAGAGAAACTAATGTGTCTGATGCAAGATCACAGAGCCCCACAAGAGGACAGGGGCCAGAGCCCAGTATTCTCAGAAAGAAAAGACAGGGCAGGAAGAGAAAAACCATCCCAAATGCTGTTCAAGGGGAAAGCGAGACTGAGCCCTAGGAGGGAAAG
>NW_006494611.1:13317481-13368483 GCF_000325575.1 Pteropus alecto | reverse complement strand
AGAAGCGCCTACAGACAATGGCTGAATCCAGAAGTAGAAGGAAGGAAGACAAGGGATACTTATTTAAATGCACATGATAGGCCACTTTATCTGAGCTTTTCCCTCTTCCTAAACCTCCACCCTCTGTGTCCCACACCACGAGGAGGATCAACAACCTGTGCCTACACAGTACTAGAAATCTGTCCTTTCGTAATACTCTTTCTTTAATGGAGATGACCTTCAGATGTCAACACAAAATAATCTTCCATGAATAAATAGCAGGACTGAGGGTAAACAGGCTATTCGTTACAACGTTCTCCTACTTTCTTATATATTTGAAACATTTCTAATGTGAAAAATAAAAAACAAAAATAAAAAAATGAAAGAAAAAAAGATTCCGTTCATTGATTGGACTAAAAACCCGTCAAAACATTTCTCATACTATTCTAACAGGGAACTAGTGTAAAAAATAAAAAAATGTTGTGAAACAGCCAGGCTGAATTTTCGATCTGGTTGACTGATACTTTCATATTGAATAGATACAGCCTTGGCAGGTGCAAACATAATCCGAGGCAGAGTTGGCTTCTTTCCATTCTAACATTTTTCTGACTCACATTTTCCGTTAGCATTGAAAGCTTTTCCCTGTTTTCATCTCAGAACTAGTTAAAAAAGGAAAAAGAAGACAGTGATACATTTGAGACTTTCTTCTTAAGTGGGTTTCTATAATTCAGAATATAGGAAAGAATATGCATAACTTCCCAGGTTAGGATTAAGTAATTTGGGGCTCTTTTTTAAAATGACTTTTCTTCAAAAACACTTTACCTTTTTTCCTCATTGACCTGTGGTTTGAAAGAACTGTTTTGATTAGTACAGGCATTTTAACCTCAGTCTTGTGCCCTCATTAAATAGGCTGTAAACATGAAGTGCTTTCAATGTATAATTTCTTTCTTCTCACATAATATAGATTAATTTTGAAAGAAATAAAGAGAGTGTGGAAAATAGTTTCCACCTTAAATCATTTGCAATACATCTTTTTGCTCATATTGCTAATCAGAGAATGCCTGTTGGGGCTGAATGACAAAATTGGCTCTGGTTTTGCCCATTAAGGCCATATCTTTGTTGCAGTGCTTGGAGCAGCAGCAGCTGGCATGGGCGGATCAAAGGAGGAATGAAAGGCTTTCAGAGTTTCATGGTTTCAGACAGTAACATGAGTTTTGTTGAATTTGTTGAGCTGTTCAAATCATTCAGGTATGACATGACTTCTTCTTACCCTTTGTCAGCCCCATATTTTAATAACAGTACTAAATGCGAGATCTTTTCATCCTTCGCCCAGTGTAAGGAGCAGAAAGGACCTCAAGGATCTCTTTGACCTCTATGCCGTGCCCTGCAACCGAGCGGGCTCTGAGTCGGCCCCACTCTACACCAATCTAACCATTGATGAAAACACCAGTGGTCTTCAGCCTGACCTAGGTTTGTGGAACAATTTAATCTTTCCCTTTGAGACCTTTCTATCAAAAAAACAAGGTTAGAGATTCAATCATACAAACCCTCAACCTGTCCTACATGGTGTGCTGCTACCTGGAACATGGTGAAAGGTGTAGACAGTTATTTCAAGGTGTCGTTGGCATTCAGAACAAGAAAATTAATTATTTGGAGGTCCATCCATGTATTCCAGGACGTTAACCAACAGAGACCTCCAGTCATTCTGACAGCCCAAAACCCTTTCCCGTCTATTTCCATTTCCAAATGTCCACTGGGTGTGTGGTGCCTCCTAGCTGAGAACCACCAGTCTCCTCCCTGCCTACAGGCCATGCATGCTGCACCCCAGAGTGGGAGTTCTCTGCCCTTTAACAAGGAGAATTTTGGTGACCCCAGGAAAACACTCTGAGCATCCAGGACATTTTTCCTAACATGTAAACCAGAATGTCTGGTTCTTCTGTCCCACTCGTCACCACCACCATTACCACCACCATCCATGCATTTTAAAGCCTATTATTTTTATCTTCTGTTCTTGCTGGAAACTATAAACACAAGAAAAAAACAAAAACAAAAAAGCTGGCCTCTTTCATGTATTTGCTTTTCAATTATTTAAAACCTGTATTGTCCTTAAGCTAAAAATATTAACCTTTTTCAACTTTAGTCATAAAACATGCATAATTATGGATTATACATCCTATGGGCTTTGACATAAGTATAATGACATGTATCCACCATTACAGTATTATATAGAAGAGTCTCACTATCCTAAAATTTCCCTGTGCTCCACCTTTTCATTCTTCCCACCCTCCGTCGGAACCCCTGGTGACTCTTGATCTTCTTATTGTCTCCATAGTATTGCCCTTTCCAGGATGTCATATAGTTGGAATCGTACAGTATGTTGCCTTTTCAGGTTGGCTTTTTTCACTTAGCAATATAGATTTAAGATTCCTCCACGTCTTTTCATGGTTTGATACCTCATTTCTTTTCATAGCTAAATAGCATTCCATTGTATGAATGTATGTAAACAGTTTACCAGTTCACCTATGGAAGGACATCTTGGTAGTTTCTAGGGATTTGCAATAAAGCTGCTGTAAATATTTGTAGGTTTTTGCGTGAGCATAAGTTTTCAACTCATGGGTAAACACCTAGGAACACAATTGCTGGATCATATGATAAGCCTCTGTTTAGCTCTGTATGAAACTGCTAGAGTATCTTACAAAGTGGCTAGAATTTAAATGACTGGTCATACCAAAGCCGGTGCCAGTGCGGAGCAACTGGAACACTGCTGATAAGAATATAAAATGGTCCAGCCACTTTGGAATAAAGTCTGGCAGTTTCTTACAAAACTAAACATACTTTTGCCATATGATCCAGCAACTGCATTCCTTGATATTTACTCAAATGAATTGAAAACTTATGTTCACACAGAAACCTGCGCACAAATGTTTAAAGTTATGCTTTTAAAGTACAGAAAAACTAATTTTAGGGGTACATCTTCTGTCTTTGCAAACATAAAAATGTTGTAGTTATTCTCAAAAACCAAAGTCCAAATTTAGCCTAAAATCCCCAATTAAATGTACATTTAGTTCCCATCTAATACCTACGCTCATGGGCTTTAAAGGTCATCAATTTCTCATAGTTTCTTTTATTTATTCATTTATTCATTTTTTTATTCCTTCTACTATGTGAAGCCAGGAATAAACACTAAATTTGGTGGCTTGTTTAGACAGATTAGTGAAGAATTTCTCTAGCTTACTAATGCCACAACACCATTATCTCTAAAATGAACTTTGTGGAAGATACTGGCTAGCTCGTTCATGTTCTTTGGGTGGTTCTGTTTCAGATTTGTTGACCAGAAATGTCTCGGATTTGGGGTTGTTCATTAAAAGTAAACAGCAACTGTCAGACAACCAGAGGCAGATCTCTGATGCCATTGCTGCTGCAAGTATCGTGACGAATGGTACTGGGGTCGAGAGCACATCTCTGGGTGTATTTGGGGTTGGAATACTCCAGCTCAATGACTTTCTAGTGAATTGCCAAGGAGAACACTGTACTTACGATGAAACCCTCAGCATCATCCAGGTATGTACCTGTTTCCTGTGCACACATATGTGTAAATCCTCTGACCATTCTAATTCTTTCTACTGAATATTTATTTTTTCTATACTTCTTTCCACAGACTCTAAGCCTGGGGCAGAAATAGAGGGTTTTTCCAGAAAATCCATAATATATGTGTACTTCTTGAACATATAATTGACATAGGTCTCAAGCCTTCTCTTACTCAGTGACTGTTATAAGAAATCAGTACATGATTCCTTCTCATTGTTCTAGCACATGCAATAGAATTAGTAGTCTGGTTTACAACTTCTCTAATCATATAACAAATATTTGTTAGCTCCTACTATGGGCCTGGCTCTGTTCCAGGACCTGAGAATATAGTAGTAAATCAGATCAAGTTCTGGCCCTCAACGCAGCTTACATTTGGGTGTGTGAGGCAGACAGTAAACAAATAAAGATATAATGTAATTTCAGGTAATAATGGGTTCTGAAAAAATATTGAGCAGAGTAGGGGGATGGAGTGGTGCGGGAGAGCTAAGAGGACTAAGCAGAAGCCACTCTGAGGAGGTGACACCTGGGCTGAATGCATAAAGGCATTGAAGGTCTGGGGAAAGAACATTTCAGACAGGAAACGGGAAGCTCAAAGTCTGAGGCAGGAGCAAGGTCAGGGTTTATGAGGGAAAAAAGACTGTGTAATGGTAGCCACATAAGCTAGATGGACAACGGTCAACCTGTTTTCAGACAGGTAAGCAGAGGCCGAACCATCTAGGCATTTTAGGCCGTGGTACAGAGTTTGACTTTAGCCCATGAGAAATGGGAGCTAATGGAAATTTTTGAACAAGGGAGTAATATGATTTGATTCATGTTTGTAAGAGATCACCATGGGCTCACCAGAGAATAAACTGCTAGGGAAGGAGTGGAAGCAGAAAGACTGGTAGGAAGCTTTGACAGTAATCCAGGGAAGATGCGGTGATGGCTTCAACTAGAGGGCAGCAGCAGATAGTGGGGTGAGACAGTTCATTGTGGCTATCACATGCAGCAGAATTAGTCTGTTTTCAATCTCCCTTGTCAATTGATTGGTATTCAGTGGATTAGCTCTCCAGCAATTGGATTTGATCACTGAAAATGTTTAAAATGTAAGATTATTTTCACATGCTGAGTGTACCATATAATATTACTGAGTACAAGCACTATACTAAATGTTCTATGAGAATAATCTCATTTCGCCAACTCTGTGGTAGCTGCTATTAATATCCCCATTTTCACCTGGATAAACTGATATAATTTGTTTTCATATAAATCAGCCTTATTCTTTTCTCTTGCTCTCCTTTTTTCTCTTAAATAAATATGCTTCATATAATAAACTCACTTATAATAAATATTTTCTTTTGGACTAAAAAACTACTTCTTACCACTACATAACTAAATAAGTTCAAATATTTGGTTTAGACATTTCCTGATGAAAACAGAACAGCTATAAAAAATGATGTGGTGGTTTTTCTCCCCTTAGTTTCTTTTACCTAAATAACACTCTTTTTGTATCCCTGGCAGAAGTTTGAGCCCAGCATTAGTATGTGTCATCAAGGCCTAATGTCATTTGAAGGATTTGCAAGGTAACTTTTAAAATATCTTTTGCCCATCACTTAAGAGTATATATTCTTCCAACACAGTCCTAAGAAAATTTGTTTCCTCTAGGTTTCTGATGGATAAAGATAACTTTGCCTCGAAAAATGATGAATCACAGGAGAACGTTAGAGAATTGCAGCTGCCCCTCTCCTACTATTACATTGAATCTTCACACAATACCTACCTCACAGGCCATCAGCTCAAAGGCGAATCCTCAGTAGAACTCTACAGCCAGGTACTGAGAATTCCATTTCGAATGTGGTTTTCATTAAGCCTTATTTACATAACCCCCAAAGTCACAAAAACCTGACCCCAGACTCCTGTGAAGAACTTACGAACCTACTACATGTGAAATGTGAGGAAACGTGATGTGTGGGCTGCCTATATGTACAGTTGTTTTCTTTACTTCTTTTTGTTTTTTTCCTTCCTATCTACGCTTAACCTTTATTCTGGGCAACCAAAAATAAAAGTATTTGCTTGAGACTCATAGCTTTTAGATCCTAGTTAGTCTGACTTATTCCTACTAAAATTAGATTTTCCCATGGGAAAATATCTAATCATTTCCCTAAATGCTAAATAAATCAATATATTGTGATGAGAAAGCATAGTAGAAAATGCAGCTTTCTGTGAAGTTATTCCCAAAGTATCGTTTGTTTTGCTTTGCAGTTGTTAGGTAATCAATCCATCCCTATAGTAACCAACTTAAGAAAAAAAAGTCCGCACAGACTGTAGGCACACTGCCCCTGTAACTTAATTCCTGGGGATGTCCTGGGGAACTCAGTAGGTCTCTGGACAAGAAAAAACACATCCTTTCGACCTAAACATCCAACTCTCAATGACCTGTGTGTCAGTTGCCTCTCTGCTATATTCTCTGCATCTCCCTAGTCTATGCTGTCTGTTTCTGAACTCTGACAAGACAAGATAATCAGGAAGGAGCTAAGTGTGTGATGGGAGGGGTCGAGGGGCAGGGTTCCAAGTGTGAAAATTATAATCGTATTGCTTATACAAATCTAGCAGACTTGAGGTTCCTTTGTTCTCCAAATTAGTCTATATATTCCTTAAAGCATGGGTCTTACTTCTGTCCCAAAGTTTATCTAGTATAAAATATGTTTTAAATTCTAAAATCTAATATACTTTTATTATGAAATAAAGCTGTCCTTAGAGAATGATTTTCAAAATAGGAGTGCTCATCTTCTGACAGTGAGATAAGCATGCCTTAGAGTGAAAAGGGTCTCATAACCTGTTGCCACTGCAGCTGAAGTCCTGCTCTTTTATGTGCTTTATGTATTGGCCCTGCTTTTGCACAGATTCCAAAGTTTAAAAAGTTTGAAACCCATTGTTCTAGGGAAGAAAAATGGAGGGGGTGGTGGAGGGAGGGAGGGGGAGAGAGAGAGAGAGAGTTTCTCTCAAGAAAATAAACAACAACCAGTGTCCTCTAATTTTTATTTCTACTTCAGAGTTTTTGTTTTAACTTCTTAATATTACACAAGTAGAGATTGTCACAGTTTTTGAATAAGCAAAAAGAAGTGCTCAGATAGACTCACAGACGTGATTAAACCCAGTATGACTGTCTCTTTAATTTTATTTCTTACCACTCACCTCTCTCCCTCAGCCTGTCTAATTGCCTCCTAACATTACTCTATGGAGCAAAAGAAAAGAGAAAAAGCCCTGTTCTCATCTGGAATTTTTAGCTGTGGTTTTCCTTTTCTATCCATATATGGAAGCCTTAAGGTCATGCAGACTTTGATTAAGATCTTTAGTCTGTTCACGCTGAAAAACCATCTCATCTGCTGCCAATTGGTGAATGATCTTCCCAGTGTGGCAGGCTCGCTACAGAGATGAAGCAGCTGTCACATTACACAATTTTCAGCCCAAAGCAACATACCTCTAGAAGCTCTATCTGCTGGAAGGGGCTGATAGCTTTAGGATTCTAGGTCACAGAATCAGTTTTACCTGGGAAGACTGGTCATCCAGGAGCACTGAGTACTGCTTACTGGACAATGGGAAGAATAAAGCAAGTATTTCATACAACAATACTAGAAGAAGAGGGATTCCACTATCCGAGTTTTGTTGTAGCAACTCTTGTGGCCGCTGGCCCCCAGTATTGAATTACTGTCACAGAGTAATAGTTACATGGCTTCTTAAATCAGTGGATTGGCCCATTCACAGATATATCTTCCTCTTGATACGATTGGCCCTCCACAGATATATCTTGCTTTGGGTTACCCTTTCAATACATGGTAATCTTTTAAGATAGTCTTCAGATAGATTCAATGGAGAAAGAGGCTTCAAGCAAAGTTACAGAGCTACAACTCAGGCAAGTGTGTCAGGAGCTCTGCTTCCAACTGTAGATCCAGGATAGCAAATAGGTATCATCTCATCTGATTCCTTGGTAGTTTCCTGGAGCACTTTGCTGAAGAAGTTGGGAAATAACTTGTCAAAGCTTAGGGAACAAGTACACTGTGATTGATTACTGATATCTGCTAAGGGTGTGGGAGAGGCGAGTTCATAATTACTTGCCATCTCTGCTCTACATAGCATTTTAAGATTAGACAGCAAGGCAGATCTTTGATAAATTACTTGCTTCTACTCTTCTTTCATGTTACATGTTCATAGCAAATGTTTTAGCCAGTGGCAAGTGGCAGAATTTTGATCTAAATCTGGAGGAGATTTTATCCTGATTGGTTTCATTTAATGTTTGGACAATTAAGGAATCAGTGGCCTCATTCCCTTTGGTCTATGGCATCACCTCCACTGACATCTGCCCAGATAGAGCACTGGCCTGGCTCTCTCATTTTAGCATGTACCATGTACATATAAGTCCCCCGAGGAACCAAAGTTGCTGGGAAAATGGTCAAATATTTTTGCTATCAAATTTTACTTTCCAGTGATATTAAGCTCTGGTAAGCACTCTTTCCATCTTAATCTGTTCTACCCCTACCCCACCCCTGATTAATTGTGGCCTTTGGCCAAAATGCAATACATATTTAGATCTTATGTTCTTGGCTTTAGTCCTCAATTTGAACACTGATATGTAGAATCAATGCTGGGTTTAAGGCTTTATCTCCATTTGCTCATCGGAGTGGATTCCTTCACTGATCACACAGGTTCTCTTGCAAGGCTGCAGGAGCGTAGAGTTGGACTGCTGGGATGGAGATGATGGGATGCCCATCATTTACCATGGACACACACTGACAACCAAGATCCCCTTCAAGGTAATACTTTCTTTACCTCCCTTCCAAGGTAATAACTTTCTTTAAATCAAACCACAAAGAGTCATTATCTTTATTTGTCATTTAAATCAGTGACTCTACCAAATTATACCTTAGGTGGGGGTAGGGGGAACTTGTTATCCTAGTTCTGAAGAGTTCCCAAAATTGTTTACAGTGTTGCATAGGGTGTACAGGCATATTTGTTTTTTCTGGGAGTTGATCTAGAACTCTCAGATTGTCATTCAACCGAAGTTTAGTAACCATTACCTTAAATTAGTTTTCAGGTAATACTGTTGATGCAAATTTTATATCATAGGATGATATATAAAAGGCAGCGCCTATTCTCTTGCTAGATCATTTGTCTTGGTATCCCCTTGACAAAGGCCAACATCATGTGTTAAGAGACGATTAGATAATTAGCATTATAAAATAATGAGAATTGGTTCCACCTGGAGAGTTGATCACCCAGGAAGACTGATCTCATTGGATTGTTGTTTCAAATTCTAGGTAGTTTATTAGTTTATTATGCAGTTACTATCCTCATATAGAAGGGCTTTGGCTGTGTAACATCATTTTTCTCTGAACTGTGGCTGGCCTGGGAAAGAATATTATTACTTCTGTCTTATATGTGGAAATGATGTCTAAAATGCATTTTTTTCTTTAATTTTCCTATTCAGCTCTCTCAAAACTCTTGTACTCTATATTGAGAGGAGGAGGAGTTGATAACTGTGTTTACATGCACACATAAATATATGTGATAGATGTCTTATTACCCCAAGTAGATTATAAACTCCTCGAGAACAGGAAAGTGTCTGTGCCTCACTATTTTTGATGCTGTAACTAAAACAGTGTCTTTTACCTACAGTATACTCAATGTACATGTATTGGTTTGTTAAATTCAGCATACTGATAGCTGTTCTTCATAGTATGTGAACAAAAATCTATCTGAACAGCTTAATGTCTTTATGGAAAATAGCTTTACCTTCTTGCTTAATTTGAAAATACATTTGAAAAGATAAAAGTCGCTTTGGTCAGAGTCTTATGAAAACAACATTCCAATGCTTGCTCTGGCTATAAGTACCTTGCCTTCTGACACCCGGTAGAGATATCTAGTGAGATACTTAATGAGCTGTTTTGGCTCTTATAGGAAGTGGTTGAAGCCATTGATCGCAGTGCCTTCATCAACTCTGACCTGCCAATCATCATATCAATTGAGAACCACTGTTCATTGCCTCAGCAACGAAAAATGGCCGAAATTTTTAAGGTAAGCTTTTAGCTAAGAGGCAGAATGGTATCTTGGCCTTTGTCTTGAGATTGTTGAGTTTTATATGGGACCACCGTGGACCACACCACAGCTAGACCTGAGCTGTGAAGCACATACAGTTAAGGTCCCTTAGACCTGAGAAATGGGGGTGCCCTGGGAGCTTGGGCTCTCTCCTTGACAGTCTGCCTTTTCAGCTGGAGCAATAGAAGCACTGTTCTGTAGTCTTCTGACCATTTCCAGAAAGTCTTAGGAAATAAGGAGAGACCAACTCTCCAGTGCTTCTGGAACCACAAATCAGAGATGCCAGGATGTTACCTGTCGGTTTTTGGAAAAGCTGAAAATATCTCGGGGCAAATAAGTCAAATCTTCTTGTGGCCCACACCACAGGTAAATTGACAAATTGCTGAGAGTGGCCAAAACAGTTGCTATGTTAACACCCAGCCCTTCCTTATACAAAGAAACTATAATGCAGGTAGATTTAGGGGCAGATATTCCCTTATACTTCCCCCTTCCTCCACTGGTAGAGGCCTTTGTGGAAACATAGATCTCAAGCGGAGGGAGGGACATGGCCAGCGGGAAATGTCCCCAGATACTAATGCCAGCAAAACTAATTAGCCTTTCCTTTGCCATCATTTATAGTAATGGTCTCTAAACTTGATTGTATACTCCTAACAGTAAAAACTATTGCTTGTATTCCTACTGTGCATTTACTGACTTATTTCTAAATTATATATATCCTACTTATTAATATACTTTATACATTAATTAAAACATGCAAAAGTAGACTATAAAAGAGAATTATATAAACGTGATGAAGTAAAAAGTAATTTTTAATACTATTATTTATTAATAATAGAAAAAACCTTGCTCATAAAAAATTTTAAGTAAATTTATTATCTAAATTTTTAATGACAGTAATATGATCACATATGCTTCATTATGTTTGAAATTTTTGGTTTAAACTTTGTGATCAGTGACTTAGATGTCTGGTTTAATAGTTTATTATTTCTGTATTTGGTCTTAATAGCTACAGTAGCTAATAAAGATACCTTACAAATATACATGTATCCAGATGGAAAAGGGGTGTCAGTAGGTGCACTTGCCAAATTATGGTATTCATTTCTCAATTCCATTAATGATGCAAAGGTTTTTGTTGATATTTGGCTAGAAAAGTGGTGTATTTCCTGGTATCAATCAGTTTTTCTCAGAAACTTATTGAGAAGGTATTATCTTTTAACAGGTGAGTTCAAATGCCACTAAAACTCTTCATTTGGATGATTTTTTTAACCCGTAGAAAATCTAAGTTTTTTAAATGTACATATATGAGTTTTTATCATAACACACAGTTTCCTACAACAAAATCACATCATGATAGCAATGTGTTTAGACGTGTGTTTTTGAAAAGCTCTTTCCAGAACACAAATTTGTCTAAAACGCAATGACTTACTCAATATTTAAACACTACCCTTATCATATAGAAACAGATTAAACGTAATTTTTATCATCGTTGTCATCATCATTATCATCTGGTAACAGTGAAGTACTGTAAACAGAAGAAATCAGAAATTTTAGGACACTTTTTTAAAAAGAAAAATATAAAACTTAGAAATACTCTTGTAACTACTTTTTTTTATGACATAAAGTGTGAATTCTATGTAATATAAAAGATTTTCATAGTTACTCTTGTCTCATTATGAAATATTTTCAAGAAAAGACTTCCTTTTATGAAATTAACCACAGTGGTGACATTCTGTAGCACCCAAACTGCAATCATCTCAATAAACTGGTAGCAAACACAGATGTGAGGAACCCACTGTCGGTCCCTCTGCATCAGGAGATTCACCGTTGTCACTCAGAGACCTTCATGAACAGCTTTCTGGGAGGAGGAGGGACACAACTTATTTCCTATTTCCTCTTCCTAGGATTTTTAAAACAATTCAACTGGGCTGAAATTTCCAGTTGAATAATTCAAGTATAGATAAAAGGCATTGATTATGCTTTTTCTTTTATTCCCTTTAGACTGTGTTTGGAGAAAAACTGGTGACTAAATTCTTATTTGAGAGTGACTTCTCAGATGATCCAATGCTTCCCTCACCTGACCAACTTAGAAGGAAAGTGCTTCTTAAAAATAAGAAGCTAAAGGCCCATCAGACGCCGGTGGATATCTTAAAGCAAAAGGTACTGTCCTCCTGTTAAAGAGATTGTGGGTGTGCTGTGTGCCCAGAACAAAGAAATTGATACCATTCTAAGCTTTCAGATGACCTGCTGGGAAATCAGTTTTTGAAGGCTGAATTTCTTTGAATGATACATTTGATTTTTGACTTTCCATTTTATAGACCAATAAATATTCTCACCCTATTCACCGAAAGTTTTATTTTTATGAAATTGATTTCCCATGTAGAATGTGCCTCTGTTATTTCATTTATTCTGAGCGGGACAGTGTGTGACTGGTCTCTGGACCTGGGTTTTACAACTGTCAGTCCCACAGTGGGTACTATAGTTCACTACAGGAAGACCTTCCTATAGGGAGAGCACTTGGGAGCCAGGTTATGAGTCTCGAGGCCAGTAGTGGAACTCCATAGCAGCAGCCCTGCGGCCCCAGCACGGAAGTTGGCACTATGTATCACTGTGGTTTGTGGACGCTAAGGCACTGCCATGCCTGCCTCGCCCTGTGGAGACCTGCATGCCAAGCACCATAAACCCACCTGTATAAAATGGCCCTCAGATCAAGGACCCCTGAAAACATTTGGGTCCAGGACCACTGGGTTCATATGCCAGGTTGCATTTACTCATACCACAGAATGACAGCTGCTGAAACTCTTTGTCCTGTTTAGGAGGGCACTATTGGCCCTAAAATACCACTTCTAAAACTTAGAGCACCACGAGTTGCTACACTAACCTCAGCACCCCCCAGGGGTAGAATGGAGCAGCTGCAGCAGCAAGACAGTGTGAAGCCAAAACTAGATTGTGTCCTATAAGTTTTACTGTCTCTGTGCACCATCACTGTTAAGCCTCCAGGCCCTACTCCAGTCCTGCTTTAGTGGTTCCCAGAAAACAGAAACTTCAGCAAGATTCTATGAGTCCGACAAATTTGAAACCTTTGCCCTAAATCATTAATAAAAATGACATCTCGAATTGAGTCAAGTATTCAGTTTGACCTAGTTGAGTAGTCAATTTGAAGCAGTCATCAAACCTAAAAGCTCTAGTTTGTAGAACTCACAGGTAGGGCCTGAGTTTAAAGAAAAATGACATACAGCATGATATTGGAGAAGGAGCATTAGGCAGGGAGCTGAGATACCAGGTACTAGCCTCTGGCCCTGTCACAAACCCACTGTATGACCCTGGGCCAGCCGGTCTTAATGGGCCTCCATTTCTTCATCTGTAAAATGGTAACGTTATGGTAACTAGCCTCAAAGTACCCTTCCAACACTAAAATCTCACAAAATCTCTCCCAAGATGAATCATGAAACTCCTGTCAGAATTGCAGACCAGTCTGTAAACATTTTATTAGCCCACTTCTGAGGCTCTATTTCTAATATTTCTTGCCATTCTAGAACATTACTGTTTCTCTGAGGGGCCCCTTGGAGCATCCTGTCCTCTGCTGTTCTAATAAGTATCAGGGAGTTCTCAGACTATACAGCTCACCCGCAGCGGGGTTCCACGTGGCCCAAAGTCCAGGCTGAGTTAGGGGCTTACATTATATCAACTGGTAACCTCAGTGATTGAGCAAAAGCCTGATTGCTTCAGATGCCCTCAGGGTGGTGGGAAGGAGGGTGGGGCCACAGGCTTCGTCATCTTTAGATTTGCCCTTCTGAGCAGAAAAGCAGATATTTATGGAAAGGACCCCAAACCAGTCCGGCCTGGCAGATGCCTACTGATCGGGTTTGCCCTACGAGAGCAGCTCAGAATACCGTGGATCTTCCAGACCTATGGTCTTCAAACTTTTTTGCTTGAGTACCCCTTAAATTTTTTTTGAGAAACTGTGTACCTCTCTCATGCATTTTTCCTCATATATTTTTAAGGTAACATTAACAATTTTGTCACAAGTTTAATTACAAAGGATATGTTTTCAGACATATCATATATCATACATAAATATGTAACACATAAGTTACATACAAATATAATGTACAAAAACAGCCTTCATTGTCAAGTAAAATTAGCTTAGTCAGCCAGATTGACATTTGGTCAGAAAAAGTCTGACTTTATTTTTTTAATTTAAATAAACATGATATTATCATTTCTGCGATGACCATCTCACTTTTTAATTTTAATTCTAAAATGACTGGACGGAGAAAAGAAGGAAGAGAAGGGAAGAAAGGCAGGAAGGGAGGGAAGGAGGGAGCGGAGCGGGGAGAGAGGAAGAGAGAAATAGAAATAGAAGAAAGAAAGGAAAGAGAGGGAGGGAGGGAGGGAGGGAAGGAGGAAGATAATAGATAAGGCATGGAACCTGGTATATGCTTCGGACCTAGATGAAATACAGTGCTCCCTCCTTTAGTTTCTCAAGACTCTCTCAAGAGTTCCACATTATCAAATGTCCCTTTTGCTGTCTTGGGTGGTTTCTCACCTCATCTCATGCATCATAATAAGGTTATTGGTTGATAAGTGAGAATTGTATTTCCTTTTGTAAAGTAGGAGAAGAGCAATTATGAAAAGAAATTAAGAAGGGAGAACTAGCCAACCATAAGTTTATTCTCAAACAGGCTTATTTTTTTAAAAGTACACATAGATGTTAAAAATCTCAAATCTAGAAATTGATTTTTTTTAATATATGAGCCTGCATATCTCTAGAAGTCTTTGCATTCCCCGGAGGTACACATTACCCAATTTGAAGATCATACACAGCTCTGTACCAAGAATGACAAAATCAGCCACCCTCAGGGGCCAAGCAAGAAACATTAATATGAGGAGCCAGCTGGATACTGTGTATGACAGTTGGAAGCGAAGACAGGAGTGGAGCATCCATGCCCTCATAAATAAACAGCTCTAAATAAATTATTTTTCAAACACTGTACCAACCAAACAAGTCTAGACTAGAGGTGAAGTTGGCCCCGAGGGCCACCAGGGTGAGATCTCTGCTAGATCTGTGTTCTCAAAGCTGTTCCAGAAGGCCTGGCATTTACTTGGGTTCCAGAGGCCATGAGACCTAAGCTGATAGGCTTTGTTATGAAGTTATTTGACCACACTTGACCCTTGAACAACACAGGTTTGAACTAAGTGGGTCCACTTCTATGCAGATTTTTTTCAGTAAATACTGTTAATGTATTTTCTCTTATGAGTTTCTTAACATTTTCATTTCTCTAGCTTATATTATTGTTAAAATATAGTCTATAATAATCTAACGCGCAAAATTTGTGTTAATCAGCTATTTATGTTATCAGCAAGGCTTCCAGTCAACAGTAGGCTATTAGTAGTTAAGTTCTTGGAAAGTCAAAAGTTGTACATGGATTTTTGACTGTGTGGGGGAGGGTGCTGGCGCCCATAAACTCCCACGTTGTTCAAGGGTCAACTGTGCAATGTTAGTATGTGTTCTCTGATGCCTGGTCCGCCTCAAATACTGTATTAGCAACTGACTACCCAGCACTGGGGGCTCTTTCTTGTATAACACCGTTCCTCCATGCTGTTTTCTTTATCCAGCATCTACTACCCACTCCTCATCGCCCAGCTGTTCTGTGCATACCTCTGTGGTCTTCATGATGTGTTTGAATGTTCTTGGAGCTGTTCTTGGAGCTATTGCCTTTCCCATTCTTCACACAGTCATTTGCAGTTACTTTATGCAGCTTCCATTCCACTAATGAATAGATCGTGTTGTTACAGAAGTCTTTTTTATGTTGAGCCCAAATCTTCCTTCCTGTTCCTCCTACTCTTTGGCAGTACTTCTTCCCACTGCAGCTGCACAGACTCATTGCATATCTAGAAAGCTAGCATGCATCTCCCCACCAGCTTTTCTCTTCTCCAAGCTAAATGTTCTTGTTGTGTCAACTGTCCCTCACAGGATGTGGCTGCTAAGACTCTTCACTTGCCAGTAAGAATATTTGGGGTATTCCTAAATTCGTGAGTATTCTTGAATTTGTTAATGTTCAACAATGATTTCCAGAACTAAGTCAATGCTCCAAATAGGGTCAGACAGCATGAGGAGAGTGAAACCATAGACTCTTAATTTAAACTTTATACCTCAATTAATGCAGCCTAGGACGGTTCTGCCTTTTAAAATTCTTTAATGCACAACAAGGTCATATTGAGTTTGTAGAAAACAAAAGGAGTTCAGTTTTTTTCACAGGGACTGTTCTTATGCCTAGTCTCGCCATTTTTTCCAGGTTTACAATTAATTTTAACCTTTCATGTGCAGGAGCCTCACATTTATTTCTGTTAAATTCACTCTTCTTGGTGTTGGTATGCTATTGCAGCATACAAGGTTCTTTGTGAATTTTGACACCTGTCATCCACTGTATTGGCAGTTTTTCAAATTGTGTTTTCATCTCAAGGTGCCCTGAAGACAGATCGCCAAGTATAGAGGGCCATGGCCCTTCTTACAGAACCTCCTGGAGTTCACTGCTCATCGCCCCTGTTTGATGCTCTCCTTTCTTGCAGCCCACATTTCTCCAGAGTCTGCTTCAACTTCTTTATTTATAGAGTAGAAAACTGAGACCTAGCTATTTACATGACTTTCTCAAAGCCAACCAGCTCATAGTGGCAGAGCTAGGATTGATTCAGACACAGGTCTTCAGGAAAGACCTTTCAAACATAACACAGAAGTTAGAATACATTGATGAGAATCATTACTGAGGCACTTATAGATTCTTAGGTACCAAATCTGCCCAACTAAATCGGAATTTCCAAAAGGAAGGCCTAATAATCCGTTTATTTAAAAATAATTCTTATCATCCCGAAAATTTAGAAACACTGCTTATCTGTTATTTCCCACAAATTGAGTTACCTTATCCAAAAAGCCTAAAGAGAGTACTGTGTGGGAGATTTGTTTTTAGTAAACTCATGCTAACTCTTGCTTTCTGTGTCTCACAACCAACCTGTTAATACTCCATTCTGAAATTTTGTCAGGTAACTTGACAGTTCCTACCATATAATTTCTACAACTTAACTCTTCCACCTTTTGTAAAAATGGGCAATGTAATCCCATTTCCAGTTTTTTTTTTAATTAAGTTTATCGGGGTAACATTGGTTAATACAATTACATAATTTTCAGGAGTACATTATAATTTATCATCTGTATATTCTATTGTGTTTACCACCCAAAGTCTAGTTTCCTTCAGCCACCATATATTTGATCCCCCTTTACCCATTTTACTCTTCCCCTACCCCCTTATATTTGACCCCCTTTAACCATCCACCTACCCCCTCATACCCCACTCCCTACCCTCTGGTAACCATTAGTCTGTAGTCCATGTCCATGAGTCTCTGTTTGTCCTGTTCATTTGTTGCTTTTAAGTTTATACACCACATATAAGTGATATCATGTGATTTTCAACTTTTTCTGTCCGGCTTATTTTGCTTAGCATGATTATCTCAACGTCCATCCATGTTGTTGCAAATGGCAGTATTTCATCTCTTCTTATTGATGAGTAATATTCCATTGTATATATGTACCACAGCTTCTTTAGCCAATCATCTATCATAGGACACTTCGTTTGCTTCCATGTCCTGGCCACTGTGAATAATGCTACTGTGAACATCGGTGTGCCATTTCCAGTTTTTTAAGACTACTTCCAACCCTACCCCTAATCCCCTAATTTCCCAGGGAGTATTGACAATCATATCTGTGAGGCTTTTTAGTTGTCTGGCAGGTTGTGTGTCTGGACCTTGTGATCTTTGTTCACACCAGACTGGGTGAATGAATGCCTAGAGCTCCAATGCACTCAGACCCAGTCCCTAATTTAGAAGGCCTGGGTCATTTCCATACAAGGAACTCACCCTCAGAGCACAATTTCTAAGCCAAGCCCTCCGTCTGCCTCAAGCTCTCACTGAGGCTCTTACTGAGGCCTCTTAACTAAACTTCACCAGATCCCCAGCATTCTGACCTTGTCTCCTAAACTCTAGCCCCCTAGACTCAGTTCATACTAGATGAACAGGCACTGTGCTAGGCGTTGGGGGAACAGAGCAGGATAAGACATGACTCCTACCAAGACCCATCTGAGCCAGTCTCCTTGTCTGACCCCTTACTCTAACCCCCTGACCTATATCTGAATTGCTTTTATTCAAGGACTGAGGTCCTGTTTTTCTGCCTCAGAATAAGTAGGATATTGCAAAGAATAATGGTGTCAATTACTGGTTATTCATTTGGCCATCTCTCTCATTCTTCCTGCACTAGTGCAAATATTTGAGTGTCTAAGGGTTCTTGGCACTCACTCTCTGACGTTTGCTAGTCCGTGGGTCTTTGAATGGCAGCACTCCTGCAACACAGTTCTCACATTTTTCTGCCTGCGGACTCTTTGCATCATTATTCTCAGCGCTTTGCTCTACTTCGAATGTTTGCTGCATCAAGACTCTTCTCTTTCCATGACAAATAGACTTGCCTTTGTGGCTCACTTGTGCCTAGAGCAGATTTCCCAAAGTTCTGAAGGACACTTAATCTTATGAGATTCTCTGAAAGAAAAGATTTTTAAATTCTCTGATTAAATAAGCCTGGGAAATTCTGCGCTGAACATCTTTGATGAGTCATGGTGCCCTTTATAATATTAAATGAAGGCTACGTGAAGCTCTGTAGTAGGAATGTGTTTCAGTCTGCTTAAGCTGATGTTTCCAAACTTCCATTGTGTTCTCTGGTTACTGTAATTGTCAGTATTTATATAACAGCTATTAACACCCATGGAGCAAGTGTTCCATAAAACCCACTTTGAGAAATTCCAGCGAAGACAATGTTCAGTGGATACAGATATAGACATAGCCTAAACTGTATCTTCCTTATGTATACATTTTTATTATAAAGGTAATATAACGACATTTCAAGAAGTTCAGGGAAGAGAGAATTATTTTTAAATATACATAATTCCAAGGCCAAAAACAACCTGTATTAAGGGATTCTTAACCTTGGTAATATCCATAGATAGAATTCAGGGGGTCAGTGAACATAGGTGAAAAAAAAAATTAAATCTTCATTTTCACTAACTTCTAGCTGAAATGTAGCATTTCCTCTGATTGTAAATGTAGGGAATAAAACACAGTAACGTTAGCAGTACCTATGTCTCTGTCACCAGAGGAAATCACAGATTTTCCATGTTACATCACAGTTATTAATATCTCCAAGAATTATTTATGCTCATCACTATTTCAAAAACGTCACTTGACCTATAAAAAATTACATATGTTTTACTGTGTTAATAAAGAAACATATATTCCTATTACAAAAAATTGTTATTTCAACAATCAGTAACTATATTCACCATTCTTCTTTTCCTTTGTAATCTCATGTATTTGATTTTATGCATTAAAAAATATTATTCTGAGATGGGATCCTACCTCACCAGACTGCCAGAGGGATCTGTACCACAAAAACAGGTCAAGAATCCTGCTGTATTGACATTTAATATCTAGCCTTTTTTTGCATGTCATATTATATCATTACAATCATTATAGACAGAGATATATACTGATCAAAGGATATAGAATTATATATATACAGATACATGTATATATGTATGTATTTACATGTATAAATAGTATATACACACAATTCTGTATCCTTTGTTCAATAAATATAATCATAATTATTTTTTCACATCTCATTCTCTCAAGCGGATATAGTGTACTGACCCCATTCCTCAATTGTTGGACTTTTAAATTGTTTCCTATTTTTAATTTATAAAAATAATGTTTTCTGTATTTCAGATATTTCCTTATGCTAGGTTCCCAGGCCTATATTTATTCTTGTGTCCTGTGATGTCCCCTCATAGTAATTCTAGTCAAATGTAGAGGCTCATGACCTCCCTAGCAGCACACATCAAGTTTTTGGAAGTTTTTAAGCCTATCTTGTTAATCTGATTGACGATTATTCAGATAAAGTCTGTTGAAAAAAACTTTATTTAAACCAACTATTCATTAGTTCCCTTTATCCATAGGGAGTCTAACATTGTTCTCAAGGTCAGAGGCCTTTAGATACCTTTTTTTATTAAGTTTATCAGAGTAACATCGGTTAATACAATTATATAATTTTCAGGTGTACATTATAATTTGACATCTATATTAGATATTATTTTAAGAAAGAAAAAGAAAAACAGTTTCTTAGCAGAGATTTACTTTTTTAAAATTGGTAGGCTGATTTACTTTCTCATTGGAGATTGGTGGTGGTTCTTTGAAGCACCGAGCTTTCTCCTGGAGAGTTTGCCCTGGGGAACTGGGATTCCTTGTCATTTTTCTTAAAAGCTCCAGGATTCCTCCTATAGGGATGTTAACATTCACCCAAAGATTAACTTTATACTTCAAATGAATTTAATTAGATTTTTGTTTTCTTTCTCAAAAGAATCAAAATAGGATAAGCCACTTTTAATGACTGTGGTAAGCACGAGATGGTCATTTCGCAAGTTAACAATGGAAGTTCTCTAGCATCCGCAGTCTTTAATTATTGATATCTTACAGGCTCATCAGTTAGCATCCATGCAAGCTCAGGCTTATAATGGTGGGAATGCCAACCTCCCACCTGCTAATAACGAGGAGGAGGAAGATGAAGAAGATGAATATGATTATGACTACGAATCCCTCTCTGATGGTAAGAGAAACAGAACCCTATGCTGTGCGCAGGGAAGTGCCTCGATGATTTTCTGTTGGGGTTTTTTTGGGGGGGGGTGGGGAGCGGGGGTTTCCAGAAATAAGTCTGGCACTCCATAGACCAACATTACAGATCGTTGTAATATTGTCCAAGAGTTTCTGAATCCCATCACTTAGCGAGGGATCTGTTAGCTACAATAGCTGCCACTCAAGGAAAGAAGAGGGAGCAGTGGGAAGCAACACAGGGGGCTTTCCTAAGTGGGTTTCTAGCAGAGATTTACTTTTTTAAAATAGGTGGGCTGATTTACTTTCTCATTGGGGATTGATGGCGGTTCTCTGAAGCATCGAGCTTTCTCCTGGAGAATTTGCCCTGGGGAACTGGGATTCCTTGTCAGATACAGAAGCAGTTCAATTCCAGCAGCGAAACCTCATTCTCACCCTTTCAGTTTCTGGAGTGGCCAATGCTCTTGGCAAGAATTATAGACTGTGGCTGAATCTTTGTTGTCTCCTGTGCCACCTGCAGGGGGCAGCATCACATTTCTGTATTCAGCTTCTCCTTCTCATAGCTTTCGCTCCTACTTTCTAGGACTATGGAAAGAAGCATCATTTCCCTACCCTTCTTCTCACATCACTAAGCCAACCAGACATTTCATTCTGGCCCCACCAAAGGGACAAAAACATGGGCAATGGCTAATGGTACAATATATGAAAAGTCACATGAATGACATTATCTAGAGATTACTAGTGAAGGATTCTTCTTACATGAGAATTAGGTTTCAGGTGTGTTTTGTTTGCACTAAATTAGCATCATTTATTACATATTGCAAAATGTTTCCTTGGGTACCATTGCCAATGGTAGACTTTCATTTGGCAACTTTTTTTTTTTAAGTATAGCTAAGATTTATTTAGCACTTTCTTTTTTTTGACATCTCTATTATAAATAAAACAGATACAGAAAATTACACAGAAATGCACAGATTAATGATGCACTTAATGCAACACCTACTCGGGTTTAGAAATAAAACTTTCCAGCTATTCTAGAAGCTCCTGCATGTAACACCTTTCAGTCTCAACAGTCAGTCCTCCTCCTCCCCAAAGTAACCACTCTCCTGACTCTATAATAATCACTTCTGTGTATCTGTTATAGTTTTATCAAGAAAGTGTGTATCCCTAGACGATGTAATTTTATCTTACCTGTTTTTAAAAATTTGTCTTTAATATCTCTCTTAATCTGCAATTTCCTCCTCTGTCCTTTTCACAGATTATATGTGGAAGAACCTGAGGCATTTGATCTGAAGTTTTTCATAGTCCAGATTTTTCACTTTGACACTTTCTTTATTCTTCTGTATTCCCTACAAATTGACAGCTGTATCCAGACACTTAATGAGGCTTGTGTTTGATCCCTTTTGCAAGTGAGGGAATTTCAATCTCCATTTCATCCATTCACATATCTTTATTGTATCTAAAATTGTCCTGTATCTGGCCAGTTGGCTCTTCAAGTTGGTTCTAAGTTCTTCTAACATGACTCTTTGGTAACTTCTTTGCTATTTGGTGTGACAAGGTTTTCTAGGTTCATCTTGTTTATTTCCTGCCCCAGACATGGAAGTAGCTACTTCTCTAAGATTTGGGTGTTTTTGTTTTTGTTTTAGGGAAAATGATATTTCAAAACCACAATCTGTTTGCTAAGGAGGGTCACTGTTTCTAAGTCTCTTCAGTGGACAGAGTTACTCCATGAGTTCATACTGGTAGTTCTAATTTAAATTCAAGAACACAGTTTTTTATTTAACTTCTGTATTATATTTCTATTTCCTTTCTTCATTTTGGCAACTTTTGAAAGACAACAATGTAGTAATGAAAATATGCCGAACTTCCTATTTATATAAACACTATATGCGTAGAATTTTTACTTCTCCGTCAGATGATTGTTTTGCTAGTATGCGCAGAACAGCAACCATTTACCACTGGCATTAAGACAGCCAAGCTACCCTCCAAATATCTGTGTCTCACTCAGCAGAATTGTCTCCTGGTCATGTTTGGATCTGTGAACCTCCATCTTGGCCAGCAGTCACAGTTTAGTCTCTTTCTGCCTCACAAATACCATGTTAGTCTCTATGTCCATTTTTTAAAATTATAGTTGACATACAATATTATATAAGTTTCAGGGGTACAACATAATGATCAACTTTTATGTGCCTTATGATGTGATCACCACAATAAGTCTAGTAATCCTCACCATACAAGTTTCTACAATAATATTGACTATTTTTTCTGTGCTATACATTACATCCCCATGACTTTTTTTTTCTTTTTAAATAACTTGTGGTTTGTTCTTCTTATTCCTCTTCACCTTTTTAACTCATCCTCCATGCCACTCTCCTCTGGCAAGCATCCGTTTGTTCTCGGTATTTATGAGTCTGTTTCGGTTTTATTTTGTTTTTTTAGATTTCACATATAAATGAAATCATACGGTATTTGCCTTTCTCTGTCTGACCTATTTCACTTAGCATAATACTTTCTAGGTCCATACATGTTGTTACAAATGGCAAGATTTCATTCTTTTTATGGCTGAGTAATATATTCCATTTTTTATATGTACCACTTTTTCATTATCCATTCATCTGTTGTTTCCGTATCTTGGCTATTGTGAATAATGCTGCAACGAACACCAGAGTGCATATATCTTTCAAATTATTGTTTTTGTTTTCTTTTGATAGATACCCAGAGTGGAATTTAATTGCTGTGTCCATTTAATATTTGTCCTTTGTAATAGTTGATTGCTTCATACCATCAACTAAAAGCCTAAAATCCCATCAGATAATACAATGGGCATATTCTTTAGCGGGGAGATCAAAAGAGGGAGAAAATGAAAGAGTCAAGATAATTTCTTATATCCTATTTCTGAAAAGTTGTGGGAATATAAATATTTTAATATTGACTTGTTCTTCCCTACGGGTCGCTACTACTGTCATGGTGATGTTTTCCCATAGAATGAATTTTTCAGATCAGAAATGAAAACCACATTTAAGGAGTCACCCAATCCAGATGTTATTTGCTTCTGAAAGAAGTTAACGCAGTGGAAGATCAATTTGCTCTTAATCATAAATTACTCCTGTGTTCTTCCTGTACTTTTGAGAACAAGAAAGAAGGCTTTTCTTAAGTATTGTTGTTGTTGTTGTTGTTGTTGTTGTTATTATTATTATTATTATAGATGTTTTTGATATGCAAATAACAAAATGAACAGGTAGGGGAAGAATCTGATTTACAGGCATATCTCAAAGACACCGTGGGTTCGGTTCCAGACCATCCAAATAAAGCGAGTATCGCAATAAAGCAAATTGTAACTTTTTGCTGGTGGAGGGTCTTGCCTTCAGTTTGTAAAAAAACATAACATCAGTGAAGTGCAATAAAAATAAGGTGTTGCCTATATTTTCAGTTAGGAGAGTAAAATTTAAACTCTACAGCACTGAATTTCTATGATAGTTGAGTGTTTTTTAAAACCCACCTACGCTGAGGTGGGATGTATGTGGAAAGGGGGCCCAACCAGATTCTGCTCCAGTGGACTGTGAGACCTCGGGTAATGTCCTTTCACCACTCTAGGCCATAGGTCCCTCAGATGTGTAATGAGAGGTTCTGTTCCATGTCGACTGATGCCCTCCCTTCTTCCAGCACTAACATCTAGAATCTATGACAGTTAAGTCCACTGTCTTAATAACCACATGATTATTTCATTGAAAGATTCCTCTGATTGGCTGATACCCAAACAGGCCTTGTAGTTCTGCCATGCTTGTTTAAGTTTGTTCTATTCCGCTTCCTTATGCTGCTGTTAAGTGTCAGTCATATACCTTTTGGTGGTGGTTTGTGGTGCCTCACTCATCTCTGCTTCCCTCTACCATCCTCACTTTCTCCATCTGAGATGAGAAGAAAATAGAAACATGCCTGCTTGTGGGTAGGACCATTCTCAGCTTCTTAGGGGGAACCTCAAAGTTTTCTCAGCTTCTTCTAATGATGGTTCCCTTTGAGGATGAGATAGAAGCTGTCACCAGTCCCCTCAGAAAAATAAACTTGCTCTCAAATTTCTGCCTAAAATTACAGGAGTGTTCACAGGCCTTCTGAGGCCCTCACAGGCATTTCAGGTTAAGAACCCATCTCTAGACTTTGGGTGGCCCAGTTTATCTCTGTGACAGCTCTAGTCCTCAGTTTTCACATCTATAAAATAAAAATTAGTCTAAAGCCTGTTTTGGCTATAAAAGTATGATGATCCCTAGCCACAGAATTACTTCCAGAAAATCTAAAGGAAGTTGCAAATGAGACTCATATATTTCAGGAACCACTGCTCTACTTTTTAGCCAAAATTGTGTAAATGACTATTTAATTAAATTTTATTAAATAGTAAATAAACATAGATTAATTTTTCCCAGCCTTGTTGTTTATCTTGACTAGCTTTGAACATACACTAGAGTACAGATTTGAATAAGTAACTCAGTATAGATATGTTCTATGCCAAGGACTACATGATTCTAACAAATTAACCAATTTCTATTCATTTGACATAATGTACTATTGAGAGTATTACAATTGTCAGAAACTGAAAATATAAAATGTGGATATGGCATCACGATTAACACTAACAATGTTCGCACTTCGTTTATCACTAGCCCTTGCATCTCTTAATAGTCAAAATATTAAATAGACGGAAGATTTCTTGTTTCATTTATCTTATCACCTAAGCTATTGTTATTTATGCTTAGCTTCATACCTTAGTTTAATTTATCAGCTTTTTGTCTTAATTTTTCTTACTTTTATCCCCTTTCTGATTCTGTTTTTCTGTAGCAGATGTCCTTACTGCTTCTCCTGCTCCTAACGGTCAGGAAGGTAAAGCCATTGAACTGGGCATTTTACTGCATGAGTGTCAGCATACTGTTTCCAACTTATTAGACCTGATTAACATGAAGTTGTGACACTTATATGAGTAAAAATGTAATAAAATGATCAATCTCGTTTACTTCTTGGCAGCCTGCATGGCCTTGATTTGGTATAAGGATATTTTGGTCTAAGCATTTGTGGTCTGATGAGATAATAAATCCTGGGTGAGAAATGAGCATTCTTATTCTTCACTTTTAAAGAACATAATCATGATATACCTCTAACACCTTTAAAGTCATTTTGAATAGAAATACAGAAACAAAATATAAAATTATCTCTCATACTTTAGATATTTTTAGATATATTTTAATTCTTATTCCTAAGATTTTCACTTCATAAATGATAAACAATTATGAAAACTGCATTGCAAATAACAATGTCTTTTCTCTTCTGGTTTTGACATTTCTAGAGGTAAAAGAAGCTAATCACTTCATTTTAAAGTGATAGTGATTAAATGATGTATGCACCATCTAGAAGTGCTTCAGTCACTAAATCTTTCTGAAACTTATGTGCTGAGAGCTTCTTAACATAGTAAATCTTCCATAATGTTTTCACAGTTCCAATCAGCCATATGAGAATGAGCCTTCTCATTTAGATTATGTCTATATGATACCAAAACTACTGGTAAATGAATCCATTCAATCAAAAATAAATACACTGTTTAACAAATTTTAAAATTACACTTCAAACCATCATTTTGGTAACATGTAGCCAGCCTCAGTCTTCCAGATAAGTACAAGTATCTGGGTATCCTGGCAATGACGTAGACATAGCCCTTAAGTGAAGCATTTGGTTCTTGTTCACTGAAGCCTGCCAACTCATTTTCAGACAACATTCTAGAAGACAGACCTGAAAATAAATCATGTAATGACAAGCTTCAATTTGAATATAATGAAGAAATCCCCAAGAGGATAAAGAAAGCAGATAACTCTGCTTGCAACAAAGGAAAGGTGGGTGAATGGTTTCTGTTATATTACACTTGGACCCTGGTACTCTTGTCAGTTTCCGATGGGATTTCACTCCTCCCACATCCCCTCCCTTTGTGTTTCCCCTCACTTTCTCTTAGATGCCAAAGCCCACAGGGCGATGCTATGGGAAACCCACCTGCCATTTATAGAAGGTTAGTCGTTGATTTATCCAACCAATACCTAGTAAAGGTGTCATGTGTGGCAGACACTAAGGCGGCACAGGAGGCAGTTTAGTGATGGAGACAAACCTGTAAACAGTGCTTGTAGATAAGAACAAAGAGCAGTGATTACACAGTGTTATCAGAGCATCAGGGAAGATGATGTTGCAGAAGGAAGAATTTCCCAAGCGGACAACAAGGAACACAGGCCAAGAGGACAGCCTGGTTTATTTAAGGAATTTCTAGGAGTTTTAAAGATGTTTGACATGACCAAGAAGATTAATGGGGACCAGACCGTGAAGTGTTAACAGAGAAATGATTCTGAGAAAGATAAATGAGATACCCAGACCCTATCCTCAAGTGCCTCATAGTATGTAGGCTCTGAGCAAATCTGTGGACATAGTTGCAGTGACATTGTTGGATAAAAAAATAACAAACTATGTCCAAAATGTGAGCTACAGAAGATATGTACTCAGTTACCTATTCATTCAACAAATATGCCTTGACTGTTCTACATTTACAACACTGGACTATGCCCCATGAGTTAGACTTACCCCTTGCTCTCAGAAAGCTTTTACTCTAGGAAAGGTGTTAGGACATAAGGATCAATATAGAGCAAGATGAAACACTGGTGACATGAGAACGGAACAAATAAAGAGCTTTGGGGTGGCGTATACCCTCTATGTCAACTGGTATCATTTTTCCCTTGATAGGTTTACGACATGGAACTGGGAGAAGAATTTTATCTTCCCCAGAATAAAAAGGAAAGCAGACAGATTGCACCAGAGCTTTCTGACCTTGTTATCTATTGCCAAGCAGTAAAATTTCCAGGTAAGAATAGGCAATATCTTCTAAAACACTTTAAGATACCAAAAGATAAAAATGTTATCTATTATTTACTCTCAAAATAACTAAACAAAGTCTGAGAAAGTTGAAGTAATGGCCCAAGATTTCAGAATGTATCAGTTAAGACTCTTGTTTGAAAGTGGCAGAATTTGACTTAAGCAAAGAGGAAGTTTGTTGGCTCGTATTGAAAAACGAAGGAATTCACAAGTTTCAAATACAGCTTGATCCTTTCTCGCTCCTCGTTTCTCACTGTGACTCCACTGTGTTGGCCCTGTGCCCTTTGTGCTTGCAGGGGGCTGCAGCAGGCTAGCACATGTTTCCGGATACAGTTTCAGTGTAAGAGTCTCTTCTAGAACTTTCAACAGTTATTGTTTTTCATTGGGTCCTTTGCCCATCCCTGTACCAATCACTGTGGCCAAGGGCATGCAGTGCTCTGACCTGTGTCACATGCCCCCATCCCTGAGTTAGGTAGCAAGACTCTACCTATGCCATATGGACCCAGGACCTTGTTTCAGCGGAAAAAAAAAAGATTTCCCCAATTGGTAATTTCTAGGAGTACAGTGAACTTAAAGCTGATAAACTGCTTCCAAAAAAAAATGCATTTTAGTTAATAAAGGGTAGAACTATAATTCTGAAGCCTGTCTATCTCCATTGCACTACCCTGCCTCTCTTGTTAGGATGTGTCATCAATGAGCTCACCCAATTGCGTGTTCCACAAATGGGGCAGCAGGAGGTAGAGGGCAAACAGGAAAGTCCATAAATATATGGAAGTCAGAAAAATTCATCTCTTCATACTAAAAAAAAAGATACCCTTGTACAAGATGTCCAAGGACAGAAAAACAGCCAAAATTGGGGATCGTCAAATGTTAGTAAACAGGGTATATAACTTGGCCTGGAGGGTCAAAATACCAACCCTCATTTTTTTTTCAAGATGGTCTAAATGCAGATCCTGGCTTCCAGAGGTTTATTTTAAACACCAGTTCTCACATTCTGCCCTGCAAATGGGACAGGGGGATTAGGCTATTTAAAAATTAGGTAATAGTGGTTTTTTCACACATCAGAGAGGGAAAAGTCATAGAACCTTCTCAATTTTAAGCTTTCTTCCATAAACTGTTTTTAAACTTTTGGCAGCCACTACTGCTTATCTGCTAGCAAATTCTGTTGAGGAGGATATGAATGAATAAGTAGTAAGCAAAGATTTCAAAGAAATGCAAGGAACCTAGCCATTTGGTTGAGTTTCACAGATTGTGACTTTCTGTCACATAAGTACAATATGATCATATTTGCAGCTAGTAAAATTGTTCTTATGATGGGGAAAAAATCCTTTACCTGTCAAAAATTCATGTGGCATGCATGTCACAATGAAGTGGGAGGGCCACTTCATTCAAGAATCACACTCACTGCATCTCTTGTTCTTTATAAATTCAGCTAACACTACACCCAAACTATTCCACAGGCTTATTAGTCTTTTTTTATCAAGCACTGAGTAAATAAAGAGCACAAATTTCCAAAGGTATTTGAAGTCATTGTGAAAGATAAAGTTTCTGTACCAATAAAGAATCAAAAGGTCATTTAGTCCAGCTTCTGACTTAAGACACAGGGTAAGCATGGGGTTGTTTGGCTTATTTTTAAAATTCACATATGCTATATTTTAAAAAGTATTTATATAGCACACATTCTTTATATACTATTTTTTTTCAGCAATTGAAGTTTCGTACATTTTTCTTTCCCCAAATTTATTTTTCTCCAAATAACTAAATTGTGTTGCCAGAATCATTGTTATAATACCTTCTAAATATTTATTGCGATTATGATTTGTTTTGATGCTCATGAGGAAAAATACCATAAAAGGTTCATTTTGCTACACTATTGATTTTAATTTTGCTCCATTATCCATTTCAATGCATCTCACCTTTCACTATCTCAAGTCCCTTCCAAGGAGTCCTATGCAAAAACTTCTGAGCAGTGAGGCACCACAGCGATCACGTGATACCTTTTCCATAAGTAAAGTAACTTCCCTAAGATCATGAACCCATGTTCGTGGCAGGACTGAACTCTTTGGTGACCTTCACTAGGACAGTTATATAACTTCTCTGCATTTCAGAGTCCTTATCTGTAAAAGAGACATAACAGTCCTAACTTGCAAGGTTGTTGTAAAAATTAGCACTAAAGTATAGAATGTGATCAGCACACTGTCTACAAAATAGTTGGCACTCTGGAAAAGGTGGTTGTTGCTGTAATTATTGAAAAATGGCCCAATAGGGCAAATGAAGGTTATTTTTGCTTCTTTAGTTACTTCTCTGGCCTCTCCAGACTCCTCTCCTTTCTTGATCACCCAGCCCTTGTTCTTGCTTCTTTGCCCCATCCCAAGAGAACAACGAGGCTCTTCATAGAAGGGTGCGCATTTCCCTGGGGGATACCGGTATGTGCCAGGATGTATGCAAAAACCCCAGGATGAACACAGAGCCTCACCCTGGCCCTTCCTTTTCAGTTTTACTTGGGAGAAAATCCACTGTTACATCACTGTGTAGAGAGCAAAATTTACACAAAATGTTAAGACAAAGCATGAGAACTCACTAGTCCAAGTTTGTGCATCTTTGTGGATACTTCAGAGAAAAAAAATCTAGACGCCCACAGCTGCTATGAACTGAGCACTTTCTCTGAATAAGACACTCTACTAAGAATGTATATACATTATCTAATTTAATCCTAACCACAGCCTTTTACAGATGAGGAATGAATGATGCCAAGAGATTAAGTAACTTGTGCAAGGTCACACCACCAGGAACTGGGTTTAAACCCCAAAGTCTACACTCTTATTAAACACTACTTTATCCTGTCTTCTCTGATGGTGTTCTTGTGTTACTGAACTCAAAGGGTTCGTTTTGCCTGCACACGTCAAAGCCAAAGGAGACATGGACAGGAGTTTGCAGCAAAGAAAATAGAGGTTTATTTAAGGAAATGGCACCAAGCCTAGAGACACACGTGAGCTAGAACTCCTAAGACCTGGCTCCCTAATGGCCTCTAGGGAATAGGTTACATAGGGGAAAATTCATTAGTCATGATAGCTAAAAGAGTTGGGGTTGTGGGCTCTACTGATTGACCGAGGCTGGAGTAAGAGGCAGTCGATCATTGCATCAGGTCCTGATGTCAGTCATGGCATCGTTCTGTCTGGTTTCCAGGGCGTGCTGGTAGGGTCATTCCATCTTCATGGGTCTAGAGCTGCAGTACAACTAAGGTCAAGTTGTTACCTTTAGCTTGACCAGAACTCTGTTTCTGTGGTCAACAAATGAGAGGCTTTGTACCTAAGACTGTGTGATGTTGACCCAAGGGCTTAATGAATTAGGGAGTGGTCATGCATGTGCAGTAGGATAAGGAAAGAAAAGAAGCAAGTGAGTACAAGGCCAGATTGAGTCCAGGAAAAAGAGAAAAGAAAAAGTCTTTTTAAAAAAGTGAAGATTTGCAGTTACACTTGCAAGGCATATTTTTATCTCAAAGAGGACCTCCCGAATGCTTTAGTTAAAGGAATTACTTTCTAAGGTACAATTGTAGACAGTAGAAACTGTTTGGAGGCAACTCTGGCTTCATTGGTGCCTTTAAATCACTCTTCCTGCACTGGATCCAGGTCTGCACAGTGTGCATTCATTTCCTCATTCAGCAAATATCTATTAAGTTGCTGCTGTGCACCAGGCACTGGGCCAGGCAGGAAGGATCCAGGCAGTGGTTGGACAAGGAGTGAGAAAGAGAAGCCATGAAACATTATCATCATAATATATTTCCCATTTCATCCTCAGACCAACCCTGTGATTTCCTATTATTATGCCCATTTTGTAGATAAAGAAACTGAAGAACGGAGAAGGTAGATGTTAAGTCAAAGCTCATACTGACAGGAATTGAACCTAGATACAACATGATGCTAAAACTCAGCCTCTTAACCATTCTTTCATCTCCAAAATGAGTAATTAGGTCCTGATAATTGAATATGGACTGGAGCATATGCAGCTTTTCAGTTTTTCTGGTGCACAATCAAGTGGGTATATGTGTGATTTCGTGGTCATTCATTCTGTAATAATCATACAGTTCATGTCATATTTGCCTACAGAAATAAAAACTTGGCTATAATTGCCTACAGTACTATTATTAACATTGCTAAAAATGCTAGTAGATCTTCTATACTGAGTTACAAGGGAATAGTAGGACTTCAAAATAAACATTAACAGAGATGGAAAAGGTTGAGTTCCCTTGCTTGTAGTTTTTGGCTTATTTTTATTTATTTATTTATTTATTTATTTTCATTTTATGGGAACAGGCCTGTCAACTCTAAATGCATCTGGCTCTAGCAGAGGAAAAGAAAGGAAAAGCAGGAAGTCCATTTTTGGCAACAATCCGGGCAGAATGAGCCCTGGGGAGACAGCATCATTCAACAAAACATCTGGAAAAAGTAAAGTCACCTTCTTATAATCTCTTTGCTTGATTCTGCGTACTGGATGATGCTGATATTTTACTAAGCACTTCCCTTGAACTTTTTAATTTTTTTTTTTTTTACTTTTATGAATGTTTATATTAATTACGTATGGTATAAATACTTTTTAAATTATGAATTTACATTTTTAACTTCCTGAAAAATAGAATTTTACTGAAGATGTTCTAACAGTGTTTACCTCAAAAGGAAAAAATTGGAACCACCTTGGAACATTCTAGCAGTTCTTGGAACTGCTCTCTTCACCATTATAATTCCAGAAGATATATCCATTTTATTTCTAATTAGTTTTTATTATAAAAGTAATAAATTCTCATAGTTAAAAACTCAAACAATACAGGGTATTATTAAAATTCCTTTCCGCTCTGAATGGCTCAGTTCTACTCCCCAGAGGTAACCACTGTTAAGTTTATAGTGTTTTGTTCAAGAAAAATAAGATTCTCTTTTAAGATGATCCAAACGGGATATGACTGAACATATTCATATAACTTTTATATTGCTATAACTTTTCACATAGCTTTCTGTACATATATCTACCTTATTCTCCCTAATGCCTCTACGGTATTCCATTGTATGGATATATTGTCATTTATTTAATTACTTCCTCCCTGGTAGAAAGGTTGGGTTGCTTCTTGGCTCTTTTTCTTGTTCCCTTTTTTTTTTTTTTTTTTTTTTTGCTATGAAAAATAATGCTATAGTGAACACTCTTGTGCATATATTGTAGTGTATTTGTGCAAATATATCCATGGAGCAGATGAAGTACAGAGACAAAGGACTTTCAGGCTTTTAATTTAAATTGGTGTTTCTACACTCATTTTAAAATTCAGTAGCTATCATTTTGTTTCACGGTGGTGGACTAATCACAAGTGACACTCAAGATCTATTCTGATGTGTTATGTGGTTATAATTGTTTCTTGGGATGTTGTTCAGTTTTATCTTTCTAAAATATTTAAAGTTTTCTGCACTAATCTGAGGCTCATCTTTTGGGGGATTTAGGTTCCTGCGAAGGAATGCGACAGGCCTGGGAGGAATCTTCTTCCCCACTCAGCCCAACCACATCCCTCAGCGCTATCATTAGAACTCCCAAATGCTACCATATCTCATCGCTGAATGAAAATGCCGCCAAACGTCTGTGTCGCAGGTATTCTCAGAAACTGATCCAGCACACCGCCTGTCAGCTGCTGAGGACCTACCCAGCTGCCACCCGTATCGACTCGTCCAACCCTAACCCCCTCATGTTCTGGCTGCATGGGATACAGCTCGTGGCACTCAACTACCAAACAGAGGGTAATGGGCCTACCACACCCCTGGGTGCTTCCTCACCTTTCTCCTTTGCAGCTTATATTTCAGTAAACATAATTCAACAAATAACATTTTTTTAAAGGGCAAGATTCCGGACCAGGGCACACTGCATGTAAGAGTAAAAATACAGAAGACAGAAAACAAATGAATTTGATACTGAATTGTGTTGCACCCTTGATGTTTCAGAGTTAAGGCGATAGAAAACTCTGAAGGGCCCCCAATAGTCTCCTGCTGCTGGCCTCCTTTTGAAGGAGTTTTTAAACATAAGACTGTTCTTGTGTATCTTTAAACAGGACACTGTTTAGGGCTGTGTCTAGTTTGTTTTTTAAAGATCTTTTGGGACAGAGAGTTCTAAAACCCCTTAGAAACCCCTCTTGTTAAGCTAGTTTTCTTTGCAGTCAAAAAGTAATTGTCACTCCAAAAGAATTACAAGTTAAAACCATTTTAGCTTCTTCTCATCCCTTTGAGACTGAAATGGAGAATAATGGAGTAGCAAACACAAAGAAAACAAGTATGTAAAAGACATGAACAGAGAAAGTAGTGTTGGTGTTTCTCCACTATTGACGAGACCCCATAACGGGGATAACTGATGAGGCCTAACACAAGATTGATTGCATGCTTACTATGCGCCAGGCACTGCGCTAAATTCTCGACCCATATTATTTCATTTCATCTTTGCAACAACCCTAAATGGTGGGTACCTTTGTGATCCCCATTCCTCAGATGAGCAAACCAAGGCTCAGAGCGATTAATTTGCTCAAGGTCACAGAATGATTTATAATAATAAATTCAAGGCCTCTGGGAGTTTAGAGAATTAAGTGTTTTGTTTCACTTGGTTATAGGGGCAGGAAGAGAGCTACAAAAGTTAAAGGAAGAGCAGATGAGGAATGCTTCCTCAAAGCTCATTCAAAACCACAGTCTTTTCTTTGAACACTCAAGTGACCTTCTCATTCTTCTCACATGAACTGACTCAGGTCCTAATTAACCATGCTGACCGGTCAACCACAGCTTATGCCTGTCTTCAGCCAAGGTCAAACCACAGCTTTAGCTCTGGCACCAGCTAACCACCTGACAGTGGTGCTAACAGTGCCCATTTACGGCTGACCCTGCAGATGTATTTTTTTGCCTGTGTTAGATTTGCTTCTTTCAATTGAAATTAAATAAGAGAATGCAGGTGAAGTTGACCATAGTGCCTGGCACATAGAATGCATTCCACAAATGTTAACTATTATTAAGTATTTTGGGTAAGTTATGAAAACAGTATGCTTTGGACTCACAAGTGGAAATAATAATGAAATATTTTCAAAGTTGTAAAAAATTTTTTTCAGTCTGTCCCGAGTGGATTGTGGGCTCACATCTCTGGCCCTGTCTGTAGCCCGGTGTCCACTGGCGCCCTTGATTATTATGATACTGAAATATTTTAAGTAAACTGAAATAACTAAGAAAAATGGTTTTCCCAAGGAAATGTAAATGCATTCTGTTTGGGATAATCCTTTTCTCCTAAAGTGCCAAAGCTGGTACAGACGCACTGGTTCCACTGACGGCAAAGGGAGCCACAGGTGAAGGGGACATGAGAATTGCCCCTCCTTGGGCCATCTCGCAATCCAGGAGCACACACTAAGGCTGCAGCTTGGCCTTCACTCACCCCTGAAGGCTTTGCCTCTCTCCCAGGTCAAGCCAGGAGCGCATGTTCGAGCTGTCCCACTCAGCAGAGGCAGATGGCTGTATTGATAGTTCATCCTTAAGTTTCTCTACATAATCTTCTAACCCAGGAAAGAGGGCTGTCATTAAACCTCTCTTGATTTGATGCAGCAAGAAATTATTAAACATCTCCCCTCGCTGGACCAAGCACAAGCTACTTGCAGTTTCATCATGTTTATCTGTAAAAATGCTCTTCATTTCCACAGACTGTGGGTAGAGCCTGGTCAATACCTCGCACACAATAGATGTTCAATAAATGTGTGCTGCACTGAGCTGAAACAGATTGTCCCTGTTTTAATTTTTTGCAAAGAATTCTTAGGGAGTGCTTGATTTTTAATTTTTGCAAAGAAAACAGGGAGTCCTTGAATATCCATGAAGCATCCTAACCAAATAACGGAGAACCCCCTCCTAGTGTCCCTCTAGCCTTATGTTCCTTACCACTTCGTGAATTTCGGGTGACCCTGATACCACAAAGGGCTGTCCATGGACTTAGGGACATCTCTTCCCAGGATTTCTAATGGCGCCATCAATTCCGAGAAGGTCTGCAATAATCTGGAACTAGGAGTTTAGAAGGTCTACACTCAATAAAACTAACTCTTTAGTTCAGAAATTGACTTGAGCCTGGTATGCAAACCCTTGTTATTGCTGGCAACAGCCCCTCAAAGTTCTTTCCATCTGGGGCAGAACAGTTCCTGCCTCGTGTCCCAAGTATGTAGACATGCAGCCCAGTCACAAGAAAAGCTTCTATTATTTATTACGCTTTCTCGAATAATGGTCAAACTCTTTACGATGACTTTTCCGGCCCCCAAATATAGAGGTAATTATTACAGGAATGGTGTCTACTTAATACCGTGTTTTTAAATAAATAGAAGACCATAAAGATAATAATATGCTTGATCTGACATCACATGCATTGACTGAGAGGGGTGATCAAGTTACAGTGCCAGTGATCCCCAACCTTTTTTGCACCAGGGACCGGTGCTCCTATGAGAATCTAATGCCTGATGATCTGAGGTGGAGCTGAGGCGGTGATGTTAGTGCTGGGGAGCGGCTGCAAATACAGATGAAACTTTGCTTGCTCACCAGCCACTCACCTCTTACTGTGCAGCCCAGTTCCTAATAGGCCACGGACCAATACCAGTCTACGGCCTGGTGGGGGTTGGGGACCCCTGGGTTACATGGATTCATGCACACTCTCTAACTTGGTTACGATAAGGGTTTTAAAACTGTAGCTCCAGATGAAATTCTGGAACCACCTCTAGGGAACAGTAGGAGGGCTAGATTTGAGGTCCCACCTTTATTCCAAACTGAGCAGCTCCATGTGGATCTGTTTTACCTATTGGATCACCAGATGAGATTGTAGTTAAGAAAAAGTGCTTTAAAGTTTTGGAAAGCTACAAGAGTAAACACAGAGCTAATGAAATCAGACTTCAAACCCTAATGGATGTTGATACCATAATTTAATAGCTACTGTTTATGGAGACCTTCTATGTGCCAGATGGTACTGTAGGGACTTTCTTACATTATCTCATGTATCTTTATGACAGCCCTATGCAATGTATATTATATGGCTTGGTGGTTAAGATTGAGTCAGGCTGTCTGGGTTCAAACCCCAGCATCCACCACTTACTAACTGTGTGCCTTGGGTTCTTTCACTTCTTGTGCCTCAGTTTCCTCATCAATATAAATGAGAGTACTTGACGGGTTATTGGGAAGCACTGATGCACCTAACATGCTTAGAGTGAGGCCTGTACATAGTAAGAGCACAAATAGTGTAAGCTGCTATAATTTTTTGGTAATATATATCCATTCCACATTTACCAACTCTGCATGAGCTAGTACGCTTCACTCTTTCGGCCATCCTAGCCCATGTCTATGTTACTCAGTCACAGAATAGCCTGGGAATAGAATTTCCTTTTACTGCAAGCAGGACAATTGGCCTCAATGAATGCCACACTAGGACTAGAAGGGATGTGAAAGATATGAGGTCCACTGCACTGGTTTTATAGAAAAGGAGACTGATGCCCAAGTTGATATGTGTCTGAGACATCTTACCTTAAGAATTCCTGCACATGATCCCGACTATCTTACCTTAAGAATTCCTGCACATGATCCCGTGTACATGGAAAAGTTTTACACACGAGACGAGTAGAGGCCAACTTCTTATTGCTCCATGGTGCTTACATGCTTTTCCTTGATGTTGGTCCATGTAGCAGAGTTCATTCTGTACATGGAAGGAATTTATCAGAGGGAATAGTTATCAGGTGTGTCTCATAAACTTTTTGCTCCTTTGGGCATCTTTATAGCAGACTTGTGCCATCATATGAGCATTTGCGTGTGTAAGAGCCTAAAAATAGTGCAGGAAAGAATTCTCTCTGTGTCATTTGTTCACCAAAGAACCGTGCCAAATAAACTCTGGCCACAAAAGACTGGAAGGTGTTGTGAGGGTACCCAGAGTTTACAATTGAGGGGATCGTGAACATGATGTGAATCACATGTAATAATAATTCTTTTCATGTTTACAATTTTTAAAAAGGTAGAAGTATTGTAATTTATGGATTGAAGTTGAGATTTCAAAGAAAGATACGTTTTTATGGCTATTCTCCCAGTCTTTCTTGGATGATTAAGATTTTATTTTATATTTGAAAAAGCATACAATTATCTTCATGGTTTGACTTTGGGGATAACAAAATGGCATTACTATTTCTTTCTAAAATTCAGTATAAAATGAGGTATTTCAAAGATTTTGGGGGGGTGGATGTTGTAAATTTTTATTTGCAAAAAGAGTTTTTAAGTACCAAGATCTGGGTTGGATTAGGAATGCTGAGCTTCTCCCAGAGACTGAACCCCGTGAAGACAGGAATTTTCTATCATGTAATCTGCTGTGTTTCTGGTGCCTAACACAACCTGGCACGCAGTAGCCACTCAGTCTATGGCATAAATGGACAGATGGTTATCGATAAAAAAATCTGTTGAACTTTAAGTCTATAAGGTAAACAGTTAAGCGACAAAGTAACAAGCACTGTTGACTTTGTTTTGCAGATCTCCCTTTACATTTAAATGCTGCCATGTTCGAGGCCAATGGTGGCTGTGGTTATGTTTTAAAACCTCCAGTTCTGTGGGACAAGAATTGTCCCATGTATCAGAAGTTTTCTCCCTTGGAAAGAGACCTGGACAACATGGAGCCTGCCATCTATTCTTTAACTGTAAGTATGGCCCCTGTCTTCAGAAGGCAGCAAAGTGCTTAAGCCTTCCTGGATATGAACTGATTTTGAATTAAAGGCATTTCAAAGTTTTCACACCACACACTGTTTTGTTCATACAGATCTAGTTCCCAGAAGGATTTCTTTATCTCTCAAAAGCAGTGGCTGTGGTTTAGGTATACTATCACCAGGCACTATATAGGCCAGTGCCCAGGAGATGGAGTCATCAGCTCCCTGCTTCACCTACATACTGATGATGGTAGTTCTTCCTGGGCCTCAGAATCACCACTCTGAGCTTAAGCTCCTCGTTGGAGCAGGTCATCTTAAACTCTGACAAGCTCTTAGCAGATCAGATTAACAGGCATCATTATACTAATACAATTAAATATCTTTCCCCCTTACAGGTTAACCTTTGTCATTCCTGGGCCCTCCCTTATACCTTTTATTGCCTAATTAACTTAAAGTCAAGACTCCACAGACTGCCCTTAACAACAGCCCCTGGAAGCTAGCTCATCACTCAACTTTATTTCCCCATTCTTTCGCTCCCTCTTAGCAGACAGGGAAAACGACAGCTGGATGGGTGATAGAAAAAAGGGACAAAGCAATCTCTTCTGTCCATTGTTATAACTTGGCCATTTCCCTCCAAAGGAAGGGTGCCAAGCAGTCTCTGCTCACGACACCCATGAATCCCACTCACAGATTTTCCTGCCACCCTAACTGCCTTTCTGTTTCCCTAAGACCTGGGCAGTAGCCCCTCGTCTCTTTGGCCCTTTTAACTAGACTCGAGCAGCGTATCATCTATTTACAGAAGGTTATAAATTAATTTTTAACAACATTCCCTGTGACTTGCTCCAGAACTAAACTATTCAAGAAAATGATTTTACAGTTAAAAAATATACACCTAAAACATTCTGAACAGAATATTCATAACAGACTTATGGTGATGTTGCATAAGGTCCCCTTTTCTCTCGCCTTCTTGAGAAGTTTAATTTCATCTTAATTGGTTGGTTTTTAAAGATACTTAAACATTTTGACAGTTGAAAGGTGATAGGTGAATGTTTTAGACAAAATACATTTTTCCCGTGATTCTAATCATCTGATTACCGATTACAATCACTTTTTTTTAGCAGGTTTATTAATCATTTACCTCGTCCATTCCAGAGTGTCCTTTGCGTTTCTTTGTGAAGGAAGCGGTGAGGTGCAGACGCTGTCTTTGCTTCCTTTCCATCTTCAGTGACTTTGATCTTCGTTTCCTCCCTCAGATTGTCTCTGGACAAAATGTGTGCCCAAGTAACAGCACAGGAAGCCCGTGTATTGAAGTTGACGTCCTGGGAATGCCCCTGGACAGCTGCCATTTTCGCACGAAGCCCATCCATCGAAATACCCTCAACCCCATGTGGAACGAACAGTTTCTCTTCCGAGTTCATTTTGAAGATCTCATATTTCTTCGTTTTGCAGTTGTGGAAAACAACAGCTCGGCAGTAACTGCTCAGAGAATCATTCCACTCAAGGCTTTAAAGCGAGGTAAAATAACATTGTCATAATGTTAATAATTATTGTAGCTAAGTGACAGATGCCCTGGAGTTTGTTGGACTCTTCTCTCTACTTTTGTGTAGGTTTGAAATTTTCATGTTAAAATAAGAGGCAGGAAGAAATAATGCAAATTTGAACACTGTTTAAGCGCATCTCAAAAGAGCTTTTTTTTTTTTTTTTTACATTATCCTGAAATCCAAGGTATTGACAACATTCCTTAGGAAGTATGGCCTCTCCCACTGCTGCTGATGTTGGGAGCAGTGGCAGCTGGCTCTCATTCCCTCACATCTCTTTCCAAATAGCACCCACTGCCCTCCTGGCATTTTTAAAGCAGAGATTGAAGTGAGGCGAGGAAACAGAAGAGAGATTAGGGTGTGGTATAACTAAGTGGGCCAAAGCTGGAATCAGTGCCTGGCAGAAGTTCAGTGTCAGAAGCCAGAGGTGGATGTTGGGTGCAGAGCAGGGAGGATGGAGAATCCTAAGCAGAGGCCAGAGCTGTTGGCTGATGAATTGGCTTTGCCACGGCCCTCCTGGGAACTTCTGCTTGTCGACTGTCTGCATTTCTTCTCAAACTTTGGTGTGCATAGGAGTCACCTGGGGCTCTTGGTAATAAGGTTCAGATTCTGATGCAGTAGATCTGGGCTAGGGCTTGAGATCCTGCATTCTAACAGGCTCCTAGGGTTGCTGGCCCTGCTGGTCTGCTTTGAGTACAAAAGTTCTAGTCCATACTTCCTCCCACAGCCACACTCAAACTGCCAGGCTCTGAACTCCACAGACACATTATATTTTCCTACTTTTTGTGCATTTCCTATTGCTCATCACCATTGTGCAAGTACCACATGGTCACTGTATTAGTCAGCCCAGGCCGCCATAACAAAGTACCACAGACTAGGCGACTTCGCAACAGAAATTTATTTTCTCACAGCTTTGGAGGCTAAAAGTCTAAGATCAAGGTGTCAGCAGGTTTGTTTTTTTCTAAAGCCTTTCTCCATGACTTGTGGATGGCCACCTTCCCACTCTGTCCTCACATGTTCATCCTTCCGTCTGTGTGCATGGCATTTGATATCTCTTTATCTGTGTGCTAATCTCTTCTTATAGGGATGCCAGTCATATTGGGCCCACCCTAATGATTGATTGTAACTTCATGACCTCTTTAAAGGCCCTATCTCCAGCTGTTGTCACGTTCTGAGGTTACTGGGAATCAGAGCTTCAATATATGAATTCTAGGAGGACACAATTCAGCCCATAACAGTTATTACAGAAATATGAGAGTATAGAGAAGCAAGAACAATTTTTTTTAACCCATTTTTTCGTGTCTCCAAAATAATCACTTTTGGTGTATATCTTTTGCAGGCTTTATTTCTCTGGCCATGTAGAGGCTTCCTAATCATAGTGTTTTGCAACTTACTGGTTTTCACTTAATAATACATGTAGTGAGCAACTTTTCTAGTTAATAACTATTCGAGTTAATAACTATACACCTACATTATCACTTTTACTGGCTGCATACTAGTTCTAATGCCATTTTATACTTAAACAAACACACCATTACTTACTTAACCAAGCCCCTATTGTTAAAATTCTTTATATCACTAAAGCTGTTCTGAGGTGGAACATTTGTAAAATAGTGACTGTAGATGCCTTGATACAAAAATGATGAGATTTTCCTACGATATTTTGTTTAAGATTTTCTGTTCGAGTCTAAGTTAGAAACGGTACCTAGATAAGTTAATCACCACTAGGTGGCCCAAAACTGTCCCCGAAGGATCCACTCTCCCGGTGACAAGGCATCAGTTGGTTGCATGCCTGTTGCCCCTACCTGCCCATCATAAGGTCTTATATCTACCTATCATTTCTTGACCTCCCTAAGGTATCTCTTTGACATAGCTCTGCAGGTCCTGGCTAACAGGCTTTTCCTAATTCTGCATTATTCCAGGATATCGACATCTTCAGCTGCGAAACCTCCACAATGAAGTCTTGGAAATCTCCAGTTTATTCATAAACAGCAGAAGGATGGAAGAAAATTCCTCTAGCAGTACCATGCCAGCCTCTTTGGTAACCAAGTTCTGTTTCAGCATATTTGCAGGGATTGCTATGCTGGAGTTCGGCTTTCTTGTGGTACAGGACAGTGATAATTAGGTAGCAATGGAAATAATAATAATAATGGCTGGCACTCAGCACTTGATAAGCACTTTATATATACTAATTCACTTAATCCTCTCAATAACTTCACAAAACATCTATTAGTATTGTCTCCATTTTACAGATAAGGAAGGTAAGAGCTAAGTACTTCTGAGGTCACGCACATACAAACCCAAGTTCATCTAGTGCCAAAACCCATTCTTCTTTTTTTTTCAAAACCCATACTCTTAATGAGTATATTATAGTGCCTGCCAGGGAAGTGAGTCAAAAATAACAAGGTGGGGAAGAGGCTAATTAAGCACATCTGATAGAAAGTAATCAGTACTTCTATAAACTTTAAGTCAGACCAGGAAATCCTTTGCTTCTTCAGTGGTCCAGTGGCAGGTGTCACAGGTGAGCAGGGTTGGAGTGAGCAGCCAGGTGCTGCTGGCGATATGCAACTTACACCCTGGCATTTGGGGAGGTGCAGAATCTTCACTCTTGGGAATGGGAGAGGAACACCACAAAAAGTCCCACCATTGCAGTCGATGTTTTAACAAATTGCCCAGGGAAGATTTGTGCCTAGTGAAGTTCGAGAACCATAGGACCAGTAATGAAATGCAAAGTTGTTTACTTAAACAAGCAACACTGCTTTAATTAACTAGTTAATTCCATTATGCTTGCTCTTTAAAAATTAATTTCAAGGGGTGTCCATCCGTTACCTCTTTATGTGTTTAATAATCTGATTACTATTGTATCAATCATATACTTCAACATAGTCCAAACAACCCTTGGAAAGGCACCTTATACACTCACGATGGCGCTGGCTTGACCACCATCTCTGCCACCTTCGATAGCCATGCTTTCTTCTCTGCTTCTCTTTTTTTTTCAGCTTCTTCTCCATCCCTGACCTTATTTCCTTAGATTCTCCTTCTTCCCCCTTCCATGTGTGGCCAAGGTTAAGAACAAATGCCAGTCACAAGTCCCAACTTGTCACCGGTACTTCTAACCAACCAGCTATAAATTCAAGAGGTTCTACAACCCCCTCCTCAAGTTCACTAATTTGCTGGAATGACTCACAGAGCTCAGGAAAGTACTTTACTTGCCAGAATATTTTATTTATCATCTCACCATCCACAATTCTTGCCCAGTACCCTAAAGAGAGATAAAACTCAATATACACTATTGATTGTCAGTTCATAAGTAAGGATTGACATACATTCCAGGTGATATCAGTCCCATAATTACAATGGAAAGAGGCACTGTTTTATAAAATAAATTAATATTTTGGTGGTATGCTGCTACATATCCTCACTCCACTGTTAAGGAAGATGCACTGTTACTTCTTCAACCACAAAAAGATGCATCAGGTTATAAAAGGATGCTCTGCTTTTGCATTTATGTGTCCCTCATTCTAAGAACTAGCACTTCTGTGTTAAATGTAGCCTAGAAGTTGCGTGAGAATGAATGAGAAACCATATGCTCTTCCTTGACAGATGTTTAATACAGAAGAAAGAAAATGTTTGCAGACTCACAGAGTCACAGTTCATGGGGTCCCAGGTCCAGAGCCCTTTACTGTTTTCTCTATAAGTGGAGGCACCAAGGCAAAGCAGCTTCTCCAACAAGTAAGTCCGCTGAGCCTGCAATTGGGAGAATCCGACATCTAATACGTATGGATATGTGTGTGTGTGATTGTGCGTTTGTGTCTATAAACACACACACAAATACACAAAAGTCCATGTTGATGATCTGTCTTTTGATTCTGTTGATATTCGACATTGAGACCCACCCTACAAATGATCCAAGGGATCTTGGTACCACTAAACAAGCCCCCTTAACCTTTAGAAAAACATTTTTAAGAATTCTTCAGTACGTCAAAACACTGGGCTCAAGAAGGATAAAGACACGAATAAGTGACTTTCCAACCATGTGTGCCCTTTTCCTCTGAGCCTAGACACAGGCCTCATCTTCCCTCTTAATGCAGAGCTTACTAATCAACCAGAATTTGCACACAAGCTGAATGAACTCTGTCATTCTAGGAGCTGGATCAAATTCTTAGAGTGTCCAAATGGACCACATAGGCCCAGATGACATCTTGGGCCCTTCTACCAATAGGTCTTCATTGGCATGTTGAGCAGCCTCCTTGTTCCCCATCCCCTGGCACTTGACCTTTGAGGTCCTACACCTCTAATGCTACAAAGAGGCATGGAAGGCCTAAAACAAGAGGATGAGAGCCTGTTACACCAAACCCTGAAGCAGAACTGGCGTAAGCCCCCTCATGCTGTGCCACTTCTGCTCTAGAGCCCCAGGGATCTCAGCGGCCTCCTGCAGGCAGGGACACTGCCCCACAGGGGGATTTGTAAGGTTGAGAAATCCAGGAACTAAGAGCAGCGTCCAGAGAGAGAGGCAGTTCTTTGAAAGGGCAAGGCAGCCCTGTGTGCATTTCCTTTTCTCTTTACACTTGAAGCTCCACTCTTGCTTGGCACAGTGGCCTAATATCCTTGCAAACTTTTATCCTTAACCCATCTCAGAATTCTTTCTTCTACTTGGGGGCAGTGACTGTGGAGCTCCCTCTGAATTTAGGGCATACGATGAAGTGTAAGTGGGATTGTAGAATGGTTGGGGGATTAAAAATCCATTGAGCAACCATACATAATCAGTGTTAATAAGTATTTCTGTTGTTTGAGGGGAAGTCTCTATGGACAGGCCAACTTTTGCCCAACATTTTAGAATTGACTTAGAGTCAGAGAAAACAGCTTCAGTGTCAACTTTCATAACATATCAAACAGAAGCTACTACCAAAGTTTTTGGTTTTTAAATTGGTCCATAAACTCCAATGTCTGCTATCACAAAGCACTATTGGGGTTTTGGAGACACTATAAAATGTGAGGATTTAAAGCAAGGGAACATTTCCATGGACCACCTGTGAAAAGCAACTCATTACTGCATTGTTACCCCATGCGGATAACTACGTGGATGTAAAGCAAGTCTGAGGAGGGAGAGATTCTGGGCCCCTCGTGGAGGTGACAATGCCAACTAACCTACTCCTGGAATCTTCCTGTCCTAAATTATTCCTATATTAGTAGGAGGAGTTGCCTTGCCCAGAGCCCAGCATCAGTTACAGAACAAGGGCAGGGATGAAGGGAGCAGAGTCTTCTTGAGAATCTTCTGCCCCCACCATCCTCAGTTCATTCTATTTTTCCTTAAAGTTGAGACACAGCAGTGCCAGGTGTTGAGAAGGAAGTTTGCTTAATCCAGGCCAGATAGTGGCAGCTTTCCCTTGTCACCCCTTTCAAGTTTAGCCTTTTGTCAGTACCCTGTACAACATGAGTGTGAAAGAATAGATCAGTAAGAGGAACTATACTGACGGCTAGTGTCTGTTGAGTTCTCATAATGTGCCCATGTTATGCTTTATAACTAGTGACTCAGTCATAAAACAAAACAAAATTAAGAGGCTGTTACTATGGGGGCAGAAAAATAATTTTCTTCCCACCTTCTAAGTTGTCCTAGCTGGACTAATAATCAAATTAACATGAGAAAATAACAAAATAACACGAGAAAATAAGATTAACAGGAGAAAATAACCAAATTTATTACATATGCACATACAGGGGTTCCATAAGAATATTAGACTCAAAGACAGATCTGGCAGTTAAGGCTTATATGCTTTCTTGAGCTAAAGGAAACAGGAGGTTGTGGTTTGGGACTTCACAGGACAGGAAAGCAATTCACATGGAAAAGTAAATGTTTGGTAAATAAATGTTTGATGGGGCATCTTTAACAAGGGACACAGAGAGGACTTTGATCAAATGGGCCTTGCTAGGTTCATACTCATTGATATTAAACCATAGCAGGTCCTCTAAGTTCTTTTAGGCAGTAAGGGGAAGGTTAAAGCTTCTTTCTGAATCTTTTGTTTCTTGAAAATAACCAGCCTAAAATAATCAATATCTCAAAAGGCATATTTTGGGATGGCAGACTGATTCCCCTCATTACTCTCGCCGTTCCCATTTCAGTGGGAACTGAACCTTCAAAGGGTTAAATATCTTGCCCAACACCTCACAGGCACTAAGTATTAAAGGCAGACCTCAGATCAGGTCTGTCTGGCTCCTGAGCCTTGTCTCAGCCATTCTGTTTGATTGCCAAGGTCAGTGGCCAACAAAGAAAACAGGCTTCTAGTCTCACTATCAAGTTTGTTGAAAGGAGAATTCGCAGGAACTTAGAAAAGATGAGATTAGAAGATGATTGAGAGATTATTTTGGTAAAAAACTGGACTAGGTTCTTTACCCTCAGTCCTGAATTGCAAGATTACAAAGAGCTAAATTCATAGTTTGAAAAATCTAAAGGTTTTTAATCAGTAGGAGCTCTCATTCCAGCAGTGGGAAAAACAGTTATGCTGTCTGGGGATTATGAATAAATTGTGTTGTTGCCCAGAATGGACATAAACAATCCTTTTTGGACATAAGAGAATTCTTAGACTGTCCCAAAAGAATTATGCAACACTCCAGAGTAGGTTTCACTTACAAATTGCACATCAAAGCTCTCTGAAAACCATGCAAATAGACTTGTTTTGAATTAAAGTTTTTGCCCACTCCTCAGAGGTGTGCTAAATTTGCCTTTGCTTTATCTTTAGATTCTGACCACCGAACAAGACATCAAACTTATTGCCACAGACTACTTTTTGATGGAAGAAAAATATTTTATATCTAAAGAAAAGAATGAATGCAGAAAACAACCATTCCAGAGAGTCATTGGTCCAGAAGAAGAGATCTTGCAGATTTTAAGCAGCTGGTTTCCAGAAGAGGGATACGTTGGCAGAATTGTCTTAAAAACCCAGAAGGAAGTAAGTGTGTCTTGGCACAGTGTACACAGTCACAGCTCAGTATGCAATTAACCACCTCCCTACTGGCCACCTCCCTCAACATCAGAATTTCTTGTAATTCCAACTTGGTTTATGTTATTTCTAAAGTGAACATGGGGAGATGATTTTATTCTTCTGCACATACTCAGAATATTATCTCCAAGCTAACAAAAATTCAGTCTAAAAATCATCCCTTGTAAAACAAAGCAAGCAAAAACTCAAAGGATTCCTTACGTGTGTCCTCAGCTCTTTGTCCAGTATTTTATCTGTATGTGTGGGAAGACACTGTTATGAGGGTCACAGAGTTGTGTAAGGCAAGGCCTGTAGGCATTTTGCATTTTAGAGTTGGCTGCCTTCTTGTTAGTGCCTGTTCAAGTTTTAGCTAATAAAAGATTCTGTACATATAAGAAAAATAATGCTATTTCCTTGAAAATATTCCATAACTTCACACAAAGTAAGAATAATCTCTCAACTTCAGTCAGAATTCATATAAAATTACATTATGTTCACTAATTTTCCCATGATCTTTCACGTGAAAGAAACAGTACAATGACTACATGTCAACTCCAGATTGGTTGGCTCCTCTGGGGGGTTGTTGGAAACACTTTTTTTTCTGGAAAGGAGCCCACTAACTTACTGCTATTTTTTTTTAAAATGATGGTATATTTAAAATATAAAGTCATTGTTCCAGCGTAGACAATCATGCCTCATTATACGTCAATAACAAAGCAGCTGAGTCCGTTCAACAGTTTGATTAAATAAATATTTATTGAGCACCTGATATGTGCCAAGCCCTGTTCTGGGCACAGGAACTGCTCTTTTGGGGCATGTAATAGAGCTTGACTCATAAAATGCGCATCTGTGCTTGTTAGGACAATGCACATCTGTACTCTGTGCTTGTTAGGACAGAGTGGAGACAATAAGGAATGCATTTTCGGCACCGTATGTTACTTTTTCACTCTGGACTTAACTGTGAGCATGGCCCACAGCCTCTGCAGACCTTCACCGTCTCCCCTAGGAACCAGAGCCACTCACTGCCTTCCCTCCTAACCTTGCGTTAGACCAAAAAATAAAACTTCTTTTAAGCAAAGAAATGTAATTGTCTCCCCGGCTTCCTCTCCCTATCAGACATACAAATTGCTAAGCCAGTGAAAACGCGGTTCTAATTATTAATAGCTCTATGAGAAACTGTCAGAGGGCTTAGCTGGACTTTTGAAGCCATCTTTAATGTCTAATTTTTTTTCCTATTTCTAACTGTCTTTGCCATATTAAGTATCCTACAAGTGACAATTTCAGTGACTTCTTTAAATCATATATTTGCATAATGACTTACAATGTTTACAGCTCTCAAACATCCACTATTTCGAATGATCTCATGATATAATGGAAATCATTCTACACATGGAGCTTCAGAGAGGTTAAATCACAACAGGGCAAGAAGTAGAAAGAACTCAAAACTTACGGCGTCCAGGTCAGTGTTGTTTCCACCATCCCATGCTGCTTAGGCTGGAGTTGGGTCGGTCCCCATGGACCACCCATGCCCAGCACTATAGGAAGCCATGAGCAGGAAGAAACATGGGCGGGCTCTTGAGTGGGCCTTCATCATTTGGTTGGAAGGACTGGGGAGGTTAGGGATGCCCATATGCAATTTAAAATGTATATGACAACAGGCAGTAGTGACCTCAGCAATAAATATTTAATAAGGGCTGGTGGAGGGAAGCATTTTGAAGAAAAGGGGGGATAATTTAGGAGAGAAGGCTAACAAGCAGTTTCCGATGAATAGAATACAGCAAACTCTCCTTTATACTCCTTTGTTGGGAAATTTTTGAAATGACTAATGAAATGTATAATAAAAGATAACAAATCACATTTAATGTATCTACTAGGTATACCTGTTGCATCGTGACACACACTGCATATTAACTGATTAAATAAATGAATTCAGCAATTATTAAATGCAAGCAGACACTAGCATAATTGATATATTAGGATTATAAGTATTTTCATTCATTTACTCTGTGAAACTAGTAAGATATATAAGCAGTTTGCTCATATAAGCCCCTAAACTGCAAATTATGACCTCTGATCTCTCCTGTCTGCCTTTCATAATTTTTTTTGTTTCCTGGGCTGTCAAGCTGGCAAAAATCACATCTTCTTGTAGTCAGTATGCCCTCCTCTGACACCTGCTACATTCAAAATCCAGCAAACCTGGCTCTGCCATTTATTAGGTCACCTTGGACAGCTCATATGACTTCTGTAAACCTCTGTGCTCTACTGTGTAAAATCTATAACAGAAACTACTCTGCTTGACTCAAAAAGGTTGTCATACTCATCCAAACATGTAGACAATATGTAGAAAAGTGCTTAGTGAAGAGCTATACAAGTGTGGGCTGTTGTCATGGTCATTACTTGTGGCTTCCATTGCAGCTGAAAACTCCTTAAAAATAAATAAGATCTGACAGCAACACGCTCCTTCTTGTTCCCCCAATACTAGCTTCAGCCCACTCACCAGCTGTCAAAAATGGTGAAAGAAACCACTTACTATGATGTTTTGGGGGTCAGACCCAGTGCCACTCAGGAAGAACTGAAAAAGTCTTACAAGAAACTGGCCTTGAAGTACCACCCTAGTAAGAATCCAAATGAAGGAGAGAAGTTTAAACAGATCTCTCAAGCTTACAAAATGCTCTCTGATGCAAAGAAAAGGAAATCATATGACAAAGGAGGACAACAGGTGACTAAAGAAGGTGGAGCAGGTGGCGGTTCTGGCTCCCCCATGGACATCTCTGACGTTTTTTGGAGGAGGAGGAAGGAGAGGTAAAGTGTTGTGTATCACCTATCAGTAACCCTAGAAGATTTATATAATGGTGCAACAAGATATCTAGCTCTGCAGATATGTGAAGGCCAAGGTAGTAAGAAAGGAGCAGCAGAGTGCTGTCCCAGTTGCCGAGACACTGAGATGCAAATTAGAATTCATCAAATAGACACAAATTCAGTCTGTGTACGTGGAGCACCCAGCCATGGGAAACGGATTGGTCCTAAAGGTAGATGTAAAAGTCTCAATGGAAGGAAGATAGTTCAAGAGAAGAAGATTCTATAAGTTCATATTGACAAAGGCATGAAAGATGGCCAGAAGATGACATTCCGTGGTGAAGGAGACCAAGAACCACGATTGGAGCCCAGAGACATTATCATTTTTTTTAGATCAGAAGGACCACTCTGTTTTTATTCAAGAAGACCTTTTCATGTGTGCACATACAGCCAGCTGAAGCATTGTGTGGCTTCCAGAAGCCAATATCTACCTGGACAACTGAACCACAGCCATCGCCTCTCATCCAGGTTAGACTGTCAAGCATGGAGATATCAAGCGTGTGCTAAATGAATGCCAGTTTATCATAGACCATATTAAAAGGGTCACCCAAACATTGAATTTAAGGTAAACTTTCCTGAAAATGGCTTTCTCTCTCCTGATAAACTCTTTGCTTGAAAAACTCCTACTGAAAGGAAGTAGAAGAGACTAATGAAATGGACCAGGTAGAATTGGACTTTGATCCAAATCAAGAAAGACAGCACCATTACAATGGAGAAGCACAAGAGGCTGATGAACATCATGCGAGGGGTGGTGTCAGACCTCTTAGTGGAGCCAGTGAATAACACTCGCTGCTGGCATTTTACAGAATGAGTGAAGGACTATAATCATAATATGCTCACTACTTGCTTTTGTTTTTAATATTCAACTGTAGTAGGTTTTTTTTTTGAGTTAAATAAAGAATAACCTCAAATATTAAAGCTCAATAAAGAAAATAAGCTCAGAGTGAGGTTCTAAGGAGATCTTTTAAAAATAAAAGCGCGGAGGAAAAAAATGGCGTAGATAGAGGCTCTGTCCATCCTTCTGACGACCAAAGTTGTGACAGAAACAAGGAGCAAACAGCGAGGAAATATCTCCTGGGATATAGATGAACAAGCCATACAACTGGGGAGAAAGCCAGGAAATCACCCTGCAACGGCAGAAGGTGGGATGGGGCAAGGACGCGGGGCTGCCCGGTCTCTAGCGGCTGAGTGAGATGGAGGCTGCGGCAGCGGCAGATGCCTCTTAAAGGGGCTGCATCCATGAGCGGACTTTCATGGTGACGGACCTGCTCACTCTGAGCACCAGTGCCTATTCAGCTGAGCACGGGGTGCACCAGGGACTTACAGGGAGACATTGTCTGAGTGAGGGTCGAGGCAAGACTAGCTCTGTACAGAAGTGCTGGTGGTATCCATTGTTCCCTGTTGAGCCCTCCCCTGCTTCCAGTGTGTAGACACAGGGCCCCCATGGCTGTGACATCATCAAACTGGATAACAGAGGTCGCTCCTCCCAGATGATTCCCTAAAACTCCGCCTCCCTCAACTCACAGCCCCACCCAAGCCACATCCAGGTGTATCCTCAGCAAGTCAGGTGCGCCTTGCTGAGCAGTGCCCAGACTCACACTGGAGGCAACTGGCCTTGGTTTCTGGTGTGGCCTTTTGAGGCAACTATAAGCACAGCATCTATGGATTGCTTGCTGAATCTTAACAGGTGGCCCCGGAGGGGCA
>NW_006494611.1:13291723-13316563 GCF_000325575.1 Pteropus alecto | reverse complement strand
AGGGTTACAGGAAATGTTGGAGGAACTTCTTTAAGAAGAAAAAACATGTATCAAAAACAGGAATAAAGAATGGTAACAGCTACATTCCTATCCATAAGTACCTGAAATGGAAAAGATTTAAGTGCTCCAACTAAAAGATAGAGTGGATGAATGGATAAGAAAACAAGACCCCTACATGCTGCCTACAAGAGACTCACTTCAGATTAAAAGACACACACAGGAAGGGAATGGAAAAAGATATCGCCTTGATGAACCTAGAAGGTACTTAAGTCAGAAAAAGATAAATACTATATTATTTCACTTATATGTGGAATATAAGGAACAAAAAGAACAAACTAATCAAAAACAGACTCAAATATAGTGGACAATTTGGTGACAGACAGAGGGGAGAGGGGTTTGGGGGACTGGGAGAATGGGTGAAAGGTTAAAGAAGTACAAATTAGTAGCTGACAGATGGTCTCGGGGATGGGGAGCACGGCATAGGGAAAGCAGTTAGCATTAATATGTTGGCTAGGTGGAGGGTCAGGGGACGGAGGGAGCAGTTGGGGGAATCGTTTTATGAACTACATAGATGTCTAACCAATGTACTGTATCCTTGAAACTAATTAAAATAAATAAAATTTAAAAAATAAAAAAATAAAAGCGCATGGTTGTCAGGATAGTTTACGTGGCAATTAGAATCCTTTTTGGTTTTTGCTTGCTTGCTTCCTGGTTTTCAGGGCCCTGAAAAGCATGTCATGTGAATTACCGCCCAAACCCAGACTCTGATTGGTTAAATATATTATGATCATTGCAGTAACATACAATGCAGCAAAATCTATAGGAACTGACATGAAATGATAACATTTTAAGTGAGGAGAAAAAACAAGTTGTAGAACAGCGTATGTGGAGTACAAACTCATTTTATGCAATAAAAAGACATTAACTCTCCTCTGCCCATCCATAATATAATAAATGGGGTCCAAAAACTTCAGTCGTGTAAATTGTAGGTTCCACGACTGCAAGAATGATGAAATGATTGGGGTGAGCCTGGTTGGCAAGAAGCTCCAGAAACTAGACCTTTCTGGTCGTGACTACAGTTTGGCGCCACCTGGTGGCAGTGATCCATTTTGACTTTAATTTTAATGGGAACACTTCTGGGTCCTGTGGCTGGCTGGTTGGAACTTCAGGATAGTGATGATTTGGGGAGTCTTCTGGCGAGTTAGCACCACTTCAGTGCCTGAGCTGAGGAGATTAGGCTAGGAGAACGCCAGGGATAGGAGCACCTTCCTGCCAAATCCTTGCTTCCTGAGATGGGTTGCCTGTTTACTTGTCTCTCCTTCCCCTTCCTATCCCCCACCTTGTAGAAGATAGCTGTACGTACCCTCATTCGAGAATGGGGCTAACAAAGAACAGGAGCCATTTGACAATCACATGTCTAAATTCACATAATTCCAGGGTTTCATTGTATTATCTATTCATATACACAAAAATACATTTGTATATCCATGGCAGATGTTTAGAAGGATATGTAACCTAACGACAGTGGTTTTTGTAGAGAATGAGGTGGGGAGAGAGAAGGAAAAAGGGTGAGAATGGAAAAAGTTTGCCTTTTTATTACTATAATCCTGTACTGCCTGAAATGTTTAATAAGATACATATGTCTACAGATATACCTATATAATATATATAGTTAGATATATAAAATACACTGGAAGCCAGTTCATCAAAAGCCAATCAACCTGGTGAGCAATTCTCTCTCATAATTATTTAGTATTTTGTCAATATCAATTTCAATGTGACTCACCTCTAGCCATCGTTTTGCCTTTTCACTGTGGATTTTGTTCATCTAGCCTGGCTGAATGTCAGTTTCACATTTCAGATGCCTAGCATTTCTTAAATGCTCAAGGTCTGTGTGAGAATGGGTGGACTTTCTCTTAAATGGAATTTACTGTGTTATTTGGCTTTTGGTAATTGCCAAATGGTATATTATCATTTTACAAATTTATCTAGTTAATTTGGACTCAAAATCCACACCTAACAGGAACACATCTACTGGGTTGTTGTGGCCATACCTTATCAGTCTGTCAACATCAGCAGAAACACTTACAGTACTTTCTTTCTCTGAGACATGTATGTCCTTTCAAAGTGGTTTATGAAATATTAACTAGTGTGATAAAAAGCTAAGAAGTTGTTTCACATTACCAAGGTACATCTCAAATTTTTGTTAGATTTTTCTTATTCTGCATCAGCTCACCATATACTCATATTTTTCTTCTTTTTTAATATAGAACCTAGAAGAGAAAAGCATCGTGCAAGATGACAAGGAGGTGATCTTGAGCACAGAGGAGGAGAGTTTCTTTGTCCAAGTGCATGATGTTTCTCCAGAGCAACCGCGAACAGTCATCAAAGCACCCCGCGTCAGCACCGCACAGGATGTCATTCAGCAGGTCAGAGCCCCTCCCCACCTCACCTCAGTCCTGTCCTCAGTGTTGATTGCTGGGACAGATCAGATGTCAGCTCATTTTATGAATGAAGTTCGAGACCTATGGGGACCTGAAAAGGCAGTATGTGCCTCTTAAGGCTGGGAAATGTTAGTTGCTCCCTTCAGCATAGCATCTACTATGAGTCAGGCTTTCTATGAAGCACGAATATTATGGATTTAGGAGGTGGCTGTACAGAGTAGTAATTTCATTGTCCCGGAAATGCCTAAGCCAATACCTAATGACCATCTCTCAAGATCCGTTGGAAGATAAGCAGGCCTACCCTGACCCTCTCCCCTCCTCTACGGCCTGCTTCTCTGTGTATGTAGTTTCAGAAAATATATTTCCTTTTTTTGAAGGCTTTGTCACAGATTGTGTTCATTAAACACCCATTTGAAAAGTGGTAGAGCATATTGGTTAACGCAGACTCTACCAGATCAAATTGCTCAATTCAAATCCCAGCTGTACTTACTAGCTCTGAGATCTTGGGCAAGTTATTTAACTATCTTTGCCCTAGTTATAGTGGTGTACTGGTAAAATTGGTTCTTAAATAAAAGCAGGGGGTGGGGGGTCTCTGATTTGTAGTGTTTGCCCATTTCTGTTGTATAAATACTCCCACCACGTCTGATTTCACTAACCCATTCCAGCTGGCTCCAGCACACCACTGCATGGCAAGTTACCACATAGATAACATGGAGATAGTATAACAGTACTTTCCTCACAGTGTTGCGAAGAGTAAATATATGTAAGGTGTGCAATGCTTAGCACAGGGTAAGCACTATTTAAATGCTATTTGCTATTACTGCATGGTTAATTTTAACCTCCTCAATAGGTTTTGAACTCTACGAGGGCTTAGATGTGTTTCTTTTGTGCTGCACTGTTGTGTCCCCAAAGTATAGTGTAGTATCTGAGACATAGTAGGTTCTCACTAAACATTGATGAGTGAATAAATGCATAAATGAGATAATCTTGTACTAAGTGAGAAGTGAGACCAAGTAAATTTTAAAATGCCTTCAGCAACCAAGATGCTGTGGTGAAGAGGCAGCCTAATGGGACAGAGAGGCATCTGAGGGTCAGGATTCTGTCCCTTACTATCAGCATGACCTTCGTGTCTATGAGCTTTGGTGCATGCAGACAGTCCAGTTCAAGTCTTTATTCCATTACTTCTTAGCTGTGCACCCTCTGGAATCTGCTTAAGTTCCTAGTCTGAAATGGAGATAATAATGCCAGAACCATGGAATGTTGTGCAGCTAAATGAGGTAATGTAGGGAAGTGCGTTATAAACTGCAACTTGACACAAATGTAATGAGGACTGGGATGACATGATCTGAAAGATTCCCTCCATCTCTAAGTCTGTGACAGTTTCCCACCTGAAAGTTCCATTTACAGTGAATGCAGGTGTTGGAGACAGTGTCTTCATTCAGTTGATCATAACTTATCTTTCAGACCTTATGCAAAGCCAAATACTCCTATAGCATCCTGAGCAACCCCAACCCGAGTGACTATGTGCTTTTGGAAGAGGTGGTGAAAGACACTTCCAACAAGAAGTCTTCTACCCCAAAGTCCTCCCAGCGGGTCCTCTTGGATCAGGAGTGTGTGTTTCAAGCACAAAGCAAGTGGAAAGGTGCAGGAAAATTCATCTTGAAGCTAAAGGAGCAGGTGCAGGTAAAGTTCAAGGTTATTTTGCTCTCTTCACAGATTATTTGATATTCTTTGGGAGATAAGAAATCTAGGAAAATGTTTCTGAGTCAAGGAATGTATGAGGGAGAAAACCGTGTGGCTTTGTTTTCATTCCCTCGGTGGTTAAGCGGTCCTGAGAGGCAAGTCTTTAAGCCCTCGTTGCCAGTGCTCTGACAGGGAAGAGGGAAGAGCTTTCTGGTATAATGTCATGTGACTGAGGATCCTGGCTTCAACCTAATGCCGGTGGAGGGTTCTTTTTGTCTCCACAGGCATCCCGAGAAGACAAAAGAAAAGGCATTTCTTTTGCAAGTGAACTCAAGAAGCTCACCAAGTCAACTAAACAGTCCCGAGGACTCACATCACCTTCTCAGGTCTTGGCCTCAGAGAGTGTCCAAAACAAGGAGGAAAAACCTGTGGGAGGCTTGTCCTCCAGTGACACGCTAGACTACCGACAGTGACCAAGAGTAGCATGTTTTACCAGGTATGCTAAGTCAGGGTACCATTCTGAAACAGGGATCAACTTACACTTTGTAAGGCACAGTTTGTATAGTATCAAATGGAGGATGGCCCCTGAGGGAGGTACGAATGGTAGCAAAATAGGAAAAGGGCTCTGAAGATACAGGTACCTTCAGCATTTATAATTTTAGACCTCCTTATTTTGTAGATAACAAAGGCCCCAAGAGGACAACCAGCTTGCCCAAACTACTACATCAGTCCCATCTCATCAGACATAGAACTCTTTTAATTATTGGTAACTCACATAAAACTCAAGGGGCTGCTGTGGCCCTCTCAGCTTTCATTTTTTGGATTTCTACTTTTATGGTATTCTGATTTAGGTTTGATTTAGTCTCAACAACCTCAACTTCTTCTGCCTCATTTAAAAAATAAAAATCTGGCATTCAGGATGTGATGATTAAAAAGAAAGCAGAATAGCATAACAGCCTCCATCCTGAAACTGCAGTAGACTAGGCCTGTGTTTGCCAGCCCTCCGCTTGGTATTCACATACAGAGTAAACTTCATTCTAGCTTAAAATACATTATTTACATGGAACTTGAATTTTTTTAAAGAAGTAAACATGGGTTTTTTAAAGAAACCAAACATGGGTTTCTTCTTTTCACTTAGTTTCTTAATGAACCCAAGGGATTAGTAAAGCCCACTTTTTACCTGTTACATTAAGTTCTAAGATTTAAAATTCGTGAAACAAAAATAATAAAATTCACATGAAACCAACAGCAGTAAAGGCATTGTTGCTTATACTGCAGAGCTTCATCGTCTGTCTTTATCACAATCTGGAATTCCATATATAAAATTGTAGAAGCTCACAGTTAAAGAATACACCGATATCTCTTGACAAGGCCAACTTGGTTTATAACAGCCCAAAGGGACTGATACATTGAGCCCATGAGTCTACATTTAAGGAGCAACTCTTAAAATAATTGGTGCCCACACTACACTAACAAAGCTCTTTCAGAACAACAGACAAAGCCAAATATAGGAAATTACCTCCTACAAAATATCTGCATATCCAACTATTCCGACTCAGGGTTGTTTGGGGTCTGTAAGCAAAGATTCATCAGAAATATCGGAACTGTGGCAGCAATCCATATCACACAGCATCAGATAATATTGAATATGCACAGAATAGTGAAGCTCTGGGCTGTCCAGACTCTGAGAAGGTTCAGCACCCTTTTTCTGTTGAGATACAGTTGGTATTCCAATTTCGTAAAGTTCCAAACTTGCTTCCTTTTCTGCCCCAGTATCACTGAGACAATCAGTGCCATCACCAAAAGCCGTGAGCTTTAGGACTAAACACCAATGTTGAGCCTCTAACTTTTAGAAAATGACTCCCCATGGTAGTGGTTCTGGGAACGGGCCATAAGGACAGTGATCAAAATTTAAAAATTTTCCATATCAAGAACTTTGCATCAAATGCAAAGTGTGATGTTATACACACCTCTCTTTTATAACCTCCATAATGACATAGTGAAATTAGTCTGCACATAAGAAGTCTTCGTTGTGCTACAAGATTACATTAAGTACATAAGAATGCAACTCCACTAAAAATCTGCCTTATTATATGCTTGCTACAATGAGCATCACTAATTGCTTACGTTTTAGTAGAGGAGGGAGGGTAGCAGTGATTTAGATGAATGCCTTTGGACTCACATTTTCCTGTAGCAATCAAACATTCAGAATCATTTCGTTGACCTCAGCTGTGCTTAAACTTGGAGGAGCTTCTCTTGTAAAACTGCCATTTGGCGCATCTACGGGACTATATTATCCCATGTCATAAACTCCTTTACACATGCTGACAAAGGAAGGGCCTTTAGGAACACGTGCAGAAGAAAACAAGTTTAGTATTTTTACTGCTTTCTCAGTAACATATTTCATGTTATCCTAAAATTTTTACTTCTAAAGTGTCAAGATTTACCCCTTAATACTCTAAGAATATCTAAACAAGTAATTATTTACCTTACTCTTATCTGAAGTAATTAATACAGTTGTTGAAGGAATTCCACCTTTTTTAAAAAGTTAAATGGTTTGGTTATGATTATATATATATATATTTCTAAAGAATATGATGTTCCAGGATGGAAATCGCCTGATGTCCCACCTCCCGGGAACATTATAACATTGTGAGTTTACAGGAAATAGGTTCTTCCCCAAACCAGAGCCACGAGAGCTGTGGGTTTCTGTTGGCTGAACAACACTAAACCCTTGTTCCACTGTCAATGTTTCTGCTCCTTTGTTTAAAATATACTAACAAGCCTATGTATATACAACTTTACAGGTGAAGATCTTTTGGCAAGGAGTTAAAGTCAAGAACAAATGTGGTAGAAACAAATACAATTTCCTTGTTTCCCTTCAACTTAAACTGGAAATTAATGATTTCTGAACTGAAGCCTTCATCACACATGATGTGAGGTCCACAATGAGGACAAGCAAAATGGCACCATCCATCTGGGCTAGCTATCAGCCATTTTCCTGATGAATGAAGCAAAGAGGCCCAGGAGACTGCCATTTTACAAATGTCAACAGTTGTTTAAAAAAAAACAAACAAACATTGCTGAGCTTGCAAGAACAGATTTAGAACAGGGGGTCAGCTAACTTTGTTTGTAAAGGACCAAACAGCATGTTAGGCTTTCTGGACCATATGGTCTCTGTTGCAACTGGCCAGCTCAGCCACAGTGGTGCAGAAGCTGCCACAGACAACACACACATGAATGAGCATGGCTAGGTTGCTGGCTTCCTAGAGAACTATTTACAGACACTGAAATTAGAATTTTATATAGTTTTCATAGTCACGAATATTCCTCCTTGGATTTTTTTTCTCAATTATTTAAACATGTAAAAACCATTCTCAGTTCAAGAGCCATACAAAAACAAGTGGCAGGCTGGATTTGGCTCAAGGGCCATAGCAGACCTGACTTTGCAAGCTGGGAACAAGAGGCATACAGGTCTGAGAACAAGCAAGATAGTGTAGCCATACTTTTACGACTGAGAATTGGAAGCTTTTGGGCATTGCAAATGTAAATATGTCCTGTAAGATTCATTATAATTCAGCTTAGTTTCTATATTGTGTACCATAGTGTACTCTTCTCTAAGATTTCTTTTTACATATAGAACGATGTTGGTTTCAAGTTTATTGCTTATGTATTCACAGATTATTCCACGTTTGGTTTTCACAACATAAATTTAGAATGATGTGTAATTTAATATCTACTGAGTTGTGATGTCTTAACAAGAAACTTAACCATTTTTTAAAGCAAAAGTAGACTGAATTGGTGTTTAAATTTATTTATTTTGCAAGGTTTGTATTGACACTGTACTTATATATTTATTATACATAGCTTCTTGATATCGCTTAGGGATTAGAAACATTAGTGGTTCTGTCTTACTCTTTGAAGACAAATCTCCTAAAAAGAAAATGTATGCTCTGAATACCTGAAATGGGCCAGAAATAAAAAAGCTCCACTTTCATTTTTGATTCACTGAAGAGCTATTGATCCAAGTCCTACTTGCCAATTGATGTAAATTATTTTTAAAACTTTGCTGTATAAAACTATCATGTAAGCGTAAAGGATTCTTCTTATTCTTGGTATAAAGCAATTAAAATGAAATATGATTTTTAAAATGAAATATATGTTCCTCTAAAGTAAAATCCAAATTTTATCTTTCTATTGATACTAAAATTTGATGTTTTTTTTTTTTCAAATTATAAAGCACACTAAAAATCCTCAACTTTGCTTTGAGTTTTTTTTACCAATTAAAAAAAAGAATTAAAACGATCCCCAGTTATTTTCATATTCTAGAAACCAAAAGTGTTAAAAATACACCACAAACCTTTCATGTTATTGGAAGTTCTTACCGACTCAAAATGCGTTAATGCTACAAGAACCACCAATTACTTGTTGGCAGAATTCAAGCTCATCCAGTTTGATGAGCTCATACAATGCTGCAGGTCTCCTTTTAAATCAATCAATCTCTCATAAATGCACAATGCTGCCCCGTTTTAAAAAGTATTCCAGAAACATGTTATCAAGCTTCTATAAAATAGGCATTTTTCCCTCTGGTTTGGCTTACCATGTATTGAAAACCAAGTTGCTATCTAACTGGCTAGAGTCAAAATGAAAACTGTACAGAGTAGAGATGAAAGGCAAAACTGACCTCCCTAGGTTTATCATTTGGCCTTGACTTTTTGGCTCTTTTTAAGGTTCACCCTACTCCACTTCACAGCCTTTAACATAGCTGATTTGACTACAACACAAAATCTGAAATTTACCGTGAGACTGAACATGTAAGACTGTTTTAGCAAGTGAGTGAACCAGCCAGCTGCCTACATTGCAAACCCACTTGGTTGTTCATTCCATGTTGAAGTAAGAGTAGGTACTCTATTATATGTGAGTCTTTGGAATTTTAGGAGTATTACAACCAACCAGCACAAACCTGGTGTTTGCCAAAAATATGAAAATTTTATTTATGGCTTATCTGAATCATACAACTATTAGTATACCAAATGAAATTATCCTATTATTTAGAATGCATCTAAAATAGCCATCCAGACTATACCCATTACCACTTCATACTTTTCAGACTACTAAAAATCTGGGTAGCAAATTTTCAGTATAATTCATAATGGAAAAGAATCTAAATATGCAAGCTGTCACTCTGTTAGGTGGTGACAACTTTTTAAAAAACCCGATAGCTGGCAAAAAAGGATTAGAGTATAAGAATCTACTGTGGTTTGTGATGCTCAAAGAGATTAACTTCCTCTTGGTCACGAACCATTCATCTAGAATTGATTACTTTGCAAAGTGTAAAATTACTAGAGGAAATGGGGTAAGTTTGATGAAAAATCTGTAAGAAGTAACACTTTTTGGGCACAAAGTGCCCTCTTGAGGGAACACTTCTTTTCATGTCTTTATTAAGTAAAAGTTGTTTATAAATTCTCCAGTTGGGGTAAATATGAAATCTAGACTCAACAAAGGTGAGTTACCAGTGCTTGTAATCAAATTTGCTTTCATACAAAGGACTCCCATCTTGACAGTTCTGGAGACACTGGAGCCTCCCCTACTGTTACATATGTACTGTTTTTAACTACATCTTCCCATTCCTCTGTTCTGTCCCTTTCTAATCTCTGTCAACCTCTCTTCCTCTAAGTTATTAGAAAAGAGAGATTGCCTCTAACAGAGTCCATGCTTGGGTCATTTCCATGATACAGTGCATTAACAATTTATGTGTTTTCTGCCATCTCTGTGCATCAACCCCCTGAAAGCAAATCCTTGGCTGATGGCTAAGTATCCTGACATAGGAATACCTGAAGTGAATGTTTTTGAAATACTTGCTGACATCTCCATGATTATCGAAATATTCATAAATGTCTCTTAGACCCAAAACATACTATGCGCAAGCCTGCCATTAAGCAGGACTCTGAAACCTTCCCTATTTCAGGTGACACGGGTCTCTGAACTTTGAAACAACTCAGTCTGACACTGAATTAGGTAAAGTATTTTGGAGGGGTTGTGTGAATGATCGGACAGCATGCATGATCATGGAAGACTGAGGCTCTGTCTTATGCCCACTGTTACCCCACTTCACTTTTAAGTGCCTAGCACAGTGCTAAGCACCAAGTAGGTGATCAATATTTGTCTAGTTAAAAAAAATATGAAGACTGTAGCTTAGAACAGCCTCAGGGTGTGTATGTTATTAATGACTATAATATTCAGTTGTAAAAATGAAACTCATCAATACAAGGCTAAATAAGTTAGTGCATGAATATATTTTATTCTCAAATTCATATACAATATTCAAATAATAGATGTATAATTTTATGATCTATAATTTTCTGTATGTGTAACAAGGTTAAAAGCATAACTGAAATGTGAAATAGTTGATTTTTCACTTAAACTACAGTTTCTGCTGCCAAAATGGAATATAAATGTATATGTTTGAAAAATAAATGATCTGTGACATGTATTGGTCACTTGGGCTCTAATGGGGAAAGACACTTTGGTTCTCCAAACTATTCATAACATTCCTGGATTTTGTTTTATATCTAAAAGATAGGTTAAAAGCAAATATTTACATCTCGAATCATACATTTCTCATCATTAAATAATCAAGCTTAAAAAACTGATCTTAGAAACACTTTTAAAAATCACAAAAGAATATGCTAAGAGATTAACATGCAGTGTTAGCCCCCACTCTGCTGGAATGATAAAGGGACTTTACTTTCATTTACGTCATGAGGGAAAAAAAGCTTTAAGCTCTAGACCAAAATCACTAGCTTCTATAGCTCTAAAGCAATAACAAATTATTTAGTTGAGACTGCTGTGCCTTTTTAAAAATCCCTCACAAGAATAGGAAGCAGAAAAAAAAAGCAGCTGTGTTTTATTCAACTGTTCACAGGAATTTTTATATCCTGGTCGTTAAACACTTATTTTGTAGGCCATTCTAAGAATATGGCAATAGCTGTTACATAAAATACTGCTTTGTAATATTCATAAGAATAAGGCATTTTACCCTGTCTAAAAAAAATAAGAAGAAAAAAGCCCTTCACCGGGTACCCTTTATCCTTAGAACAGTAAAATCTGGTGCTTGATTTTTCCATTCCGGAGCAATTCTTCCCCATCACCCTCTAGAGCATGTCAGAAAATGTGAAGGACTTTGAAGAAATTAGAATCACATTCAGACTTTCTTTGAAAGTAGCCATAAAGAACACTTTTTAAGGCCAAATTAGGTTACTTCTTGAAGTGTACCATCTAGCAAGAGCCAAGGAACCTGGCACCCAATTTCAAGATATTTTTTCTTTTCTCAAAAATCTTTATAAAAATATGCTCACTCGAATTTAGAATTTTTCTCTCTTCCAACTATGGTGGTACAATAAAAAAAAAAAGACTTATTTGGTTATAAAGAATATTTGGTTATAAAGAGTAGCTGCACTTTAAAAAGCAATCTCATGGTCTTGATTTTTCTGTGCTCTATGCCCTTATTTTAATCTAGCAACTGCATTTTAATAAGCTCAGTCTAAAGACTTTTTTAAAACTGCAGTTTAATACGTATATTAAATTTTAAAAAGGCAACATCATTAAGAAAAAAATTCCCAAATACTAGGGGAGGAAAGGGCTTTGACTCTCCTTTCCTAATGAAAGAGCATTTTCAGAATTTGGGTAGAATCCTATGCCACCAATGGGTAACTCCTCTGTTCATTTTCTTAGGAAGTTTCCCTTGAATAAAAGAAGATCCTAAATTAACAATGTATCTTCATGTGCATCTTCACAAACATCCAAATATACAAGAAAGTCCACTGACTCTTCCTTCTACTACCTTAATGATGTTTCCAAACAGCTGGTGAAATCCAGAGGCCACTGAGTAGCAACTGTATTGCAATGTCTTTTGATTAGCTGATTTAAATCTTCATTCAAAAATGAATCCCCCTGTAAAACTTTATCCTGAAAAAATATTAAAAGTATGAGTTAAAAGTTCTTATGCCATAAGCAAAAGCCAAGCTATACAGCAAAGCTGAAAATGGCAACAGCTGATACTAAACCAACAAGTGACAGATGCTGGGTCTGGTCTTGGACAATTCCTGTACTGAATGGTACAGTCTCATGACTGTCTCTACATAGAATTTCAACCCCAGAGATCCATCCTACCATCTACTCCTATACATGAAAAAAAAAAAAAAAACCTACAAAACAATTAGGCAAGTTGGAAGTTACTAAGAGATATCTTAGTTTAGTTTTTATTTCATCTTTTAAAAAATAATGAAAAGTATGACACACCTTCATTTTGGAGCTTGAAGTTTCCACAGGAGGATTGAATGTCATTGCTGCCATGCTATAAGTCTCAAAAAGTTCTGCAGCAGATCTATAATCACAAGTAGAAATGTAAAGACACCACCATACTTGTATAACCTGAAAATAATTAACTACACCCAGAGAATGACTGACTCATTACTCTAAACCCATGTATTAAAGGTATAAAATAATCCTGCTCGTGAAACCAACAAATCAACACACGTAAAATCAATCCTAAATTCCCATGTAATGACAACATTTCTTCAACTGAATCTACCTCAGATGGCATCTGGTATACATTTAGAAATACAAGTCTGGACACAGAGAAGGCTGAGCAGAAGACCTCAAGCTCAGTGTGATCAAACCCCAACGCAACCACAGTTATGGGTTGAACTTGGTCATGGGAACCAGAGTTGTGAAACATGGAGTTATCCTCCATAGATTTCAAACAGCTCAACCCTTAAAAGCCAGGAGGGGCCATTCAGGGCAGAATAAACGTCCACACTCATGGCATGTAAACAAATTCTTAATGACCGAGGCTGGTTCACATTCTCCACAGGAGATCAGCAAGGGCCTGCAAGGGTTGTATGGGGGTCACATCCCAAGCTCCACTCTCCAAGGGGAGACACCATGAGTCTCCTTTCTCAAGTCTCTGGGATAAACCCATTCCTCACCTTCCTCCTGAACAGGAAACCTCTGGCATAAATGAGGCAAATGTTCAGGATCTCTAACAAACACTTGCCAGAAAAGGATTATGGAAAAAAAAAGTGACAAAAAATTGTTTTCTCCTTTTAATCTCTATTCTACCCAGAAGAAAAAGGTTTATGAAAAACTACAGAGTTTATGTCTCATTTAGAAGGGTGAGCAGCTAACTTCTGCCATGTAAAATATATAGACCTATTTTGCCACATATCCCAGTATTTTAAAAGAAGCTGAAAATGTGTTTTTTAGGTGAATTCTTCTGATATTAAAAAGATAATAAGTAATTCCATTTTTGTTCAAACTCTGAGAGGCCAGAAAATCAGCTTACTGGCCTACAGGTCACTTGCCTGTGATGTGTGAATTTAAAAACCAGTGTATTTGCAAAGATGGAGAAAAATCCACAGCATATTAATTCTGAGTGGTCAGTATATTACAAGGGTGTCTTTTATACCATTTTCTCTTCTTTTCTGTATAACTAAAGTATTTCCTAACTGATTTTGTGGACAGAAAGGTAATTACTATTTTTTCAACTTTTCTGTACTTTTGAGATTTTTCAGAATAAAAAGGTGGGGGAAAAGAAACTTCTTTTAGAGGACCCTTTTCCCACTCTGGAAGAGTTAAAGTTAATGCCGGAGCGGTGGTCCAAGCTTCCTGCACATCAGGAAGCCCCACAGAGATGGCTGTGAAGGCCCAGGAGAGAAACTGGTGACTTTCTGGGCGGCAGTGTTCCAAAGCACTTCTTTTCTCTCTCTCCTCATTTCTCCTGGCACTAGCAGGACCATTCAAGAGAAAAAAAAAGGAATCTCACTGTGGTTGGACTCATCGATCTTCACATAAGCATATATGGCATTTTCTTATTAACTGTTGAACCTGAGTAACGGGCATACCGGAATTCACTATTCTTTCTACTTATCTACCTATACGTATGAAAATTTTTATGACAAAAAATGTTAAGATTAACCAAAACTAACAAAAGCATGTTTTTTCTTTAAAACAATTCAGGAATATGAAGTAAGACCAAACCCAGATAACCAACTAGCACTTTACATTTTAAAATCTCTTCCTTTATAAAAGGGACTTTCACAGTAAAGAGCTATCAACTGAAATCGCAGCTTTATAAGGCGGCGATGCTGAGTCCTACCTTCGGCTCAACTCTGGCTTGAGTGCATCAGAGCCATCCAAAGGGGCCCCCGCGATGAGGTGAGCTGCAAACCTCTGCACTGTAGGATGGAAATGTCTCTGAGAGGGAAATGGGACAACCACATTTTGCACAGGTTAGTACTTTATAAAACACTAGCTACAGCAAAGATTTTACTTAACAAACAATTTAAAAAAAAACTGTATATGTAAATATAAATATTAATTCATAAGAACCACATAACTACAAGAAAAATACTATCTTTGCTCACATGATTACAACACAAATCTGTTTGATGACCAAGTCACCAGTGACATAGCTTAGTCTTGATTTTACCATATGAAAAGAAAAATCAAAAATCAGAGGGAAGAAGTTAGTTTGCAACAGGTTTCCTAAAACATTTTCTATGAGTCTCAGTCTAATGCTGTCCCCACTGTAGAACCATGAGGTAGGTGAAACCCTCTTAAGGCCAGCAGGCCTATCAAAGTCTTCTTGGATAGGACCCAGTACAAATGTGCCTGGTAAGGAAAAGGTGTCAACACTTACCCCGCAAAATTGTCATTTGCAGCTTCCTTTGAAAAATGTTATCTCAACAGCTTAAAGAGTAGTAAGAGCAAAGTGACATGCAGACTGTTAAAAGAGGAATTCTACATAAGGCGGTCTCAGAACAAAATATATTAAGTACTCTGGCCATAACAACTACTAGGGGAAAAAACTGAACAAAATAAAATAGGGGGTACAGGGGGTACCACTCTTACCCGTAGCACATGCAGTTCCCAAAGAGCGGTGTTCTGAGCATTGCAGTACTCGGGTTCATCGAGTTCAGGGAGGAAAACCCCACTTCCCTGAGATTCACTGTCAAGCAACAGATCTGTTTTGGGGAAAGTCTGTAAAAATGTCACATAAGAAGGATTAATTAAATTAATATTGTTAATTTAAAGAAGGCTACTGGATTCTGCATTTTTATTTGTAGTTAAATTTCATTTGATTTTAAGGTTATATAAGAGCTATAAGCATATGGACTTCATACTTAGTTTTAATTTTTGAAATTTAAGCTTATAGCATATGAGAACGAAAATTGCCAAGGGTTATTTTCTTGGCTTGCTAAGAATTTATCTTGCAAGAGAAAACAGAATATTCTTTTCACCCAGCAATCCCACTTTTAGGAGTCTTTCCAACACAAATAATTAGATACACATAAGTATATTCATTATAGCATCATTTGTAATAGCTTTTTAAAAGGAAAAAAGCTATATCAAAAGAAAAATACAAAGTATAAAAACCAGACTTGCCTGAATTTCAATCCCACCTCTGCCACTCACTAGCAGTGTCACCTTAAGCAAGTTACCCATTCTCTCTGGACCTCAGTTTTCCCCGAAATAATAATAGTAGCTACTTCACAGAGCTGTTACAAAAATTCAGTGAGTTAATTTTTGTAGAGCAATTTTTATAGTGGCAGGTACATAGTAAGAACTACATTAAGTGTTAAGCAAATAACTTTATTTAGTCATTAGAGAAATAAAGTAACTATATTTGTACTGACACAAAAAAATGTGTTCATCACCATTAAGTGTTAAAAAAAAGTCATGTTGTTAGTGTTTAATGTACGCATTTATATTTACGAATTTTTTAAAAGTTTGCTGGAAGGATACCCACCAAACAGTAAAAATGGCTACCTCTGGAGAGTATCACTAAGAGTGAAATGCTTTCCTTTTGTAATTCTATGTACTTCCCTAATCGCCTGATTAAGACATGCCTCAAACAAAGCACCGCTGCTGCAGGGCCAGAACTTACATCCGTATCACTACTTACATGCATTAATATTCTGTTAGTTGCCAGAATGCCAATGCTTGCATTTGGAAGAACGTGAAGAGCAAGGGTGCAGAGGCGCTTGATGAAGGCAAGGGCTCGCTGCTGAGAAACCTGCTTTCTGCGCTTAGTTAGCATGATGTCAAGGCACTGGAGTACAATCGCAACCCCTTCACTGGTAGCACCTAAAATAGCAGATACACTCTTCATTACTTTTTCATTATGCAGCCTCACCTACCTCCAGAAAAACCCAAGATCAACCATCGTATCTGTCCCAAATCATTTCCCTAACCCACAAAGCAGACTATACTGCTCAGGAGACGCAGTGGGTTACAGGGCATCTTCAATGGATTCTAGTTCTCTCGCTCCAAGTCTTACTCAAGGTTAAATACAGACGTGTGGCACTGGCAGGCCAGCATTTTATACACCAGTACCTAGTTCTCATTTTTCATTGACTATAATTCTGGTCACAACATATTCTTAAAAGAAATATTTATTAAAGACACATTATCTAAACATACATACCTGCATGTAACTTGAACAGTGTTTTGTAAAGATGTGTATAGAATTTCATTGGATCAATATTCAGAACATCACCTTTGAAATGACAACAAATACCAATTAGGTATGTTCCAACCTCCAAAGGTAAAGCAAACAAACTTGATTAACAAAGCATCTCACCTTGACCGGAAAGAATATGAAAAGCAGTCTGGACACAATGAAGACTTTCTTGATAGCTTAGGTCCTTTAAAAAAAGGGAGAGATGTTAAGAATAATAATACCATTTATATCTTTTATTAGTTTCGAGTATACAATACATGGGTTAGACATTTATATAGTTTATGAAATGATCCCCCCAATACTCCATTTAATCTATCAGGCTCTACACATAGCCATTACAATACTACTGGCTACATTCCCTATGCCATGCTCCCCATCTCTGTGACCATCTTTCAACTACTAATTTGTCCCTTTGTAACCCTTCACTCCTTTCTTCCAGCCTCTTAAACCCCTTTCAAGGCAATCACCACAATGTCCTCTGTATTTGTGAATCTATTTTCATTTTGTTTGGTTTTTTTGTTCTGTAGATTCTACATGTAAGTGAAATCATATGGTATTTATCTTTCTCTAACTTATTTCACTCAGCATAATAACCTCTAGGTCCATCTATGTTGTTGTGAATGGTAGGATTTCATTTTTTGTATGGCTGAGTAATATTCCATTGTATATATGAACCACAACTTCTTAATCCAATCTTCTGTTGATGGGCATTTAGATTGCTTCCATATCTTGTCTATTGTGAATCGTGCTGTCATGAACATAGGGATGCATAGATCTTTATGAATTATTGTTTTGGTTTTCTTTAGATAAATACCCAGAAGTGCAATTGCTGGGTCAAAAATTTTAATTTTTTGAAGAACCTTCAGACTGTTTTCCATAGTTTTTGCACCAATTTGCAATCCCAATGCCATTTACACCTTAAAAAGTAATTCATTAATAGAGTTACTTACACCAGACTCAATGAGACTATGTAGAACCACTAATAAATCATCAAAAAATTCCACATTTATAAGGTGAGCAAACCTAGAATCAAACAAAATGTAGTTAAAAGGTAACCTAAAAACAGAAATAAAGCAGCCAAAAATTAAACGACTTTAAAATTATGTTTTTAACATTCTTTATTCCAAAATGTTAGCTATGATGGAGATGATGATGAAAATTTGTTTACTGATACTTTTCAATAATTTAGATCAGCCTTTTTGACAATTCATCCACCACTGGATCCTATACTCAGCAGAAATATATAAGGCACTAAACAAACTAAATATAGTATTTCAAAACTACTTCTGCCCTGAGAAAGAAGTTGCTAAAAGTAAACAACTTCCCCAGGAAAGTTTAACAGGTGCCCAACACTGTTCTAAGTCATAAAGGACAAGCGGCATCAGCTTCTAAGAAAACAGATGGTGGGAAGAAAGAAAAGAGGAAAGATTCTGTTAGTTATAAGAATATAGACCCCATGTAAGCTTTAAAAGTAAAAGGGAAAAGAAGTTGGACCTGGTGTCTAGTTCAGGTTCTGCAATTAATTACCTTTATGATCCTCCGTAAGTCACTTGGCTGGCCTGGGCCTCTATTTCTAGAAATAACTGAGATCACCCAATAGAGTTAAAGAGAAAGAATCGTGGGAGCTCCTAAATGTCAGGGCACCCTGTACACTATAAAATATTAGGCACTGAAATAGTTCAAAGATAACTCTTCAATATTAGTGCAAGAGCCTTTGACGCTATGTAAATCTTAGAACAAGGACCTTATAAGTGATATAGTCTCCGTGTATTGGTATGACCTTTAGGGGAAGCAATTCGGCAATATTTATCAAACTTTCAAATGAGCATAACCTTTGGCCAGACAATATATGAACTCAAGTGCATGAAGATATTTCCAGTGCAACAAAAGAGACGAGCCAAATAAAGTAAAACAAGGAAAGGCTAGTGACAAAAAAGAAATGAGAACTGAGAAGAACACTAAGTCAGCTTTAGTAAACCCTGTTTAAAAGTCATGGTTACTTCAGTCTTATTTAGAAAGAATCTAAAAGGTTTCAGCCTACACAGCCCTTACTTGGCAAGACCTTCTAGAACCACTGGCAGGAGAGGTGACTTCTGGGCCTTCTTCAATATTCTGAAGTAGGTCACAAACACAATATTCAAAGTCTCCGTGTGCTGGCAAAAGAAACAGACAACGGGATTTTAGTATAACCCAGTACATGTTCTCCTGAGTTACCATAGTTAGCACTTTCAAAGCTCAACCTTTTTTGTCCCTTTCCATCCTTCCCCACGATTCAATCTTAGGAGCTTTGACAAAACAGAATGAAGATACACAGCCCGTGACTTCATAAAACCGGCACTGATCACATTACAGTTACTTGCACATCTCATATCCAAGCCTCGTGAAATAAACCAAAATTACATAACCACAAGTTAAAACAATAAGTCCCTAATTAAAATTATTTAACAAAACATTTCATAGGCATAAGAGAATGTGAAACTGCCTACCAGTTTAAGTTTTTTCTCAGAACTCTCTGAAGCTTCTGCCTCTCGAAGCTCTCGCTCCAGCTTCTCTTCTGCTTTCTTCCACTGAAAATAGATTGAAAAGAAGTAAGAGTATATACCACTGAGTGAAAAAAACATGCTTCAGGGGCATAATATGTAAACATTACGAAACACATACAACACTATGTGTTTCATAATATTTAAATCAAATATAAGCAAAAGTACAAAAATGTGGCTAAGAAGCATACACAAACCAAACTCATGACAGCGACTGCCTTCTGGGAGGAAGGCACAAAAACTGAGACAGGGGTCTGAGACCAAAGGGGATTCTAATTCTGGTTTCTTACTTTTCAAGAAAAAAACTGAGGTGAGTCTATTAATATCTGCTCATTCAGAAAGGTGGATACATGGGATTTACTATACTATTCTCTGTAGTTGTTTTAAACTTAAAATATTTCAAAAAAGAAAAAAGAACATGCTGAGCCCAGAAATAATTCTCGATATTAAATCATCTGACATAGAAACCAGACATCAACAATATTTCCCAAACTCATTTATATACAAGGCATAAAACCAGATACACTACAGAAATTTAATAAAATACCAATTTTTTTCCACTTCCTTATACTGTAAGAGCAGCAAACAATGGTTGTTAAGCTGCCTGAAACACAGGGAACAGTTTCCTTCCCTCGTGTGAGGCTGCTAAAGAGCTTCCACATTCTTATTACACTTTTGCTTCCCTACAGCTACATACATGCTGTTCTTACCAAGCATCTCCAACTTATGTTAAGGAAATACGGAATAAATAACGAAAATATCTACCTTCATTTCATTTGTTTACACTTATTACGTTTAATTTGATATTCTGTCACATTTTCAAAATTATTAGATACATTCGAAGATGGATAACCTGGAAATTATTTTTGTTTTGTTTTTATAAGCAATTTGCTAACCCTACTAAACTGTTTAGAAATGTTCTGAGACGTGATAGCAACAGTGGTGGTGGTGGTAACTAATGTTTATAAAGCACACCCAGTGTTAGGCACTCTGCTGAATTCTTTACGTACATCATCTTACTTAAACTACACAATGACTCTGCAAGGTGGTGGCTTTTTTTTTTTAAATTAATTTATTTATTTTAATTAGTTTCAAGTATACAGTACATTGGTTAGACATTTATATAGTTTATTAAACAATCCCCCTAGTTGCTAACTAATGTTTATAAAGCACACCCAGTGTTAGGCACTCTGCTGAATTCTTTACGTACATCATCTTACTTAAACTACACAATGACTCTGCAAGGTGGTGGCTTTTTTTTTTTAAATTAAATTATTTATTTTAATTAGTTTCAAGTATACAGTACATTGGTTAGACATTTATATAGTTTATTAAACAATCCCCCTAGTTTCTAATTCTCTCCTCTGGCTTTCCTCCTAGCCAATATATTAATGCTAATTGCACTGGTGGGTACTTTCAATTAGCTCCATTTCTCAAAGTTAAAAAAAACAAAAAAAGGTGTCCAAAGTCTCATAGTAAATAAACAAAGGTTTCAAACACAAACCAATAAAGAAACATGATTCAATTAACAAAACCTACTTCACATGAATACAACCTTTCTGTTAAGAAAAGAATCTGTGTCACAATGAATCTAAGATGATCTTAAAAGCCAGCATGGCAAGAAAATCTTTTCATCTATTGCTCTCTTTGCAAATGAATTGTCAGCTTAAACTGATATCATAAAATATTTCTTTGCAACAATTGGGAAAAACTAAATTCTCTAAGTATTTGATTTTAAAATATTTATAATTATGATTTAATTATGATTTTTACATGTGCCTAAACTATGATTTTAATCTAAAAGCAAATAAAATAAAAAAAGAAATAAATCAAACCTTTCTCTGCATTCTTGATAGATTTTTTCTCTTTTCCTTGAACGTCATGAACTTTTTTGGTTTATTAATGTCTTCTGTATCTTTTTTCACTTCTACTTCTTTGATTCTTAAGCACAAGAATGTTTTCAATATCTAATATTGAAGGAAACACAAACACTTAATATTTATACTGCCCTCAAAAAATTTATACAGAAAAACAAGCATTTAAACAGTTATTTCCCTTTTTCATGCAAAAAAAAAAATGCAAAATATCTTTTACCACATTTTACACAAAGTTCTATTACATCTTTTTGCTAAACATAGTATGTCTATGAAAGAACAAACTAGTATTTGACTAAATACATGTAATATTACTTTATAGTTTAATGAAAATAAGGAAGAGAGAACACATTATTTGGCACTGGAATATATCATTATAAAGAGTAGGCAGGCCAGAAAAAGGTTTAGACCAGTATGGGAGGAGAAGATATAAATTAGGTTATTTCTAAGCCAGCTTCAGTTTACCAAACCAGCTTTAGTTTTATAGCAAACAGTTCTGATCTTCATCTTTTTCATATTAAAAAAACATGACAACAAGTGTTATTAATTGTAAGAACTTATTTTCCTTCTTGACAATGGGTCTCCAACTTTAGCAAACATCATCACCTGAGGGGCTTTTTAAAACACAAACAGCTGGACCCCAGTGCAGTTTCTGATTCAGTAAGTCTGGAGTGGGGCCCCAGAACTTGTATTTCTAATTCCCACTGATGCTGGTCCAAGGACCACAATGAGAACTATTGCCTTAAGCCATTCAAAAAATTGAGACGCTAATTTGGAAGCAGGTGTTTTGTGTGTTATAGCAACTATCCAAACACAAAGACAAAAGGAGTTTAAAATCCTACATTTCCTGGGGAAGAAACCATTCTATTGATCTGCAGTCACAGAAACATTTCCAGAAAGAAAAAAAACTTGAAAACTACAGCTTTATATTTTTCCATTATGTACACTGGAAGAAAACTGACTATTTCAGAGTACAGGGCTTAAAAGCATAAAATGAAAACAGAGAAGAACTACATGCATAAATAGTGAACCTAAAGTTACTCTAGGTATCAGAAAGATCAACTTGAGTATCTTGTAGGTATTCTATGTGCTCATAAAATACTAGCCACTGATGAAAAATAACTCCAAATTAAAGAATATAATAGCCTTGGCAAGAGCACCGAAAATACACAACAGAGAAGGACATTCTCTTCAATAAATGGTACTGGGAAAAACTGATACTACATGTAGAAGAATAAAACTGAACCCTTATCGTAAACCATTCATGAAAATTAACTTGAAATGGATTAAAAACTTCAGTGTAAGACGTGAAGCTATAAGACTCCTAGAAAAATAATAAGGCAAAAGGTCCCTGACACTGGCCTTAGGAATGTTTTTTTGGATATGACACCAAAAGCACAGGCAACAGAAGCAAAAATAATCAAGTGGGATCACATTAAACTAAAACTTCTGCAAACCATCAATAGAATGAAAAATCAATCTACAGAATGGGAAAAAAAATATTTGCAAATCATATATCTGATAAGTGGTTAATACCCAAAATACATATGGAACTCACACAACTAAATAGCAAAATCAAATAATCTGATTAAAAAATGGGCCAAGAATCTAAATAGAGATTTTTCCAAAGAAGACATATGAATGCCCAAAAGGTATATTAAAAGGTGCTCAACATCACTAATCATTAGGGAAATGCAAATCAAAACCACAGTGAATTATTACCTCACACCTATCAGAATGGGTATTATCAAAAAGACAAGAAATAAGTGTTTAGCATGGATGTGGAGAAACGGCAACCCTTATGAATTGTTGGTGGGAATAAAAACTGATCAGCCACTATGAAAAACAGTATGGAAATTCCTCAAAAGATTAAAAACAGAATTATCACATAATCCAGCAATCCCACTTCTGGTTATATAACCAAAGGAAGTGAAATCAGTATTTCAAAGAGATATGTGCACTCCCATGTTCACTGCCGCATTATTCAGAATAGCCAAGATATGGAAACCGCCTATGTATCTGTAGACAAATAAATGAATAAAGAAAATGAAGTATATACATGTAATGGAATATTATTCAGCCATTAAAAAGAATCCCACCATTTGTGACAACATGGATGAACCTAGAGGGCATTATGCTAAGTGAAATAAACCAGACACAGAAAGACAAATACTGTATGATCTCACTCATGTGTGGAATCTAAAAAAGTCAAACATCTATAACCAGAGAGAACACTGATTGCCAGGGAATGGATCAAATGGGGAAATGTTGGTCAAATGATACAAACTTTCAGTTATAAGATGTCTAAGTTCTGAGATCTAAAGTACAGCAGGATGAATATAGTTAATAATACCTTATCATACACTTGAAATTTGCTACAAGAGTAAATCTTAAGTATTCTCACCACACACACAAAAAAAGTAACTATGAGAGGTCATAGAGGTGTTAATTAACTTGATTGTGGTAATCACTTCACAATGTACACATATATTAAATCATCACAATGTACACCTTCAAAAAATTCACATTGTACTATCTAAATATGTACCCCAAAACCCCAACACATTAAAGAATGTAGTTTATAATTCTAACATCACTAAAATGAAAGTGTTTCCCTATGACCAAGTTTCATGTTCTTATTACCTGATCATTCTACCATTCTGAGTAAAAATACTGAATATTTTCCTCTTACTTAAGCCCAATTTCTATAATTTTAGCAGTTGAACTAAAATTATTGGCTTTAATGAAAGGAATTTTATGGCCAAAAAAAGACAAATTAGGAAATAAACAGTAGAAAATATCAACTTAATCAAAACTACAAGACTAAAAATAAAGTTAATAAAAATAAGACTCGAATGAGGAAAACCATAAAATTTCACTTAAGAACATAAAAGCCTTAAATATATGGCAAAATATATGATATTTTTGAACAGAAAAAAATTAATTCTGTAAATATTTTAATTCTCCCAAACTAATCTACACATTTAATCAACTACAATCAAATTCTCTGTATGGACTATTTTGGGAGGGGAAAGTAAAAATCTAATTTTAAATCCCATCTAGAATACATTAAAATCATTTAAAATATTTTGGAGAAAAAAAGAATGATCCATGCCTTTTACTGCAATGCCCATTTAGATGAGCACCATCCTACTTGATACATTATAGTTATCTACACTGATACCATACACGCACAGAAAGAATTAAATATTTAAATATAAATACTTAATCAGATTAAGTATTTAAATATAAAAACTAAAATGCTTCTGGAAGAATTCTTTCGGAAAGAGAGAATCTATAAATCTTGGGATTGAGGATCTATCCATGACAAAAATTCACCTCATATATAAGGGAGGAGAAAATGACAGTCATTAATTAAAATATAAAATTTCTACAAAGCAAAAGAGACCAAAATACAGAATTAAAAGTCAGAGCAACAAACAAATATTTGAAACTTACAGAGACTTATTATCCTTACTATGTAATGTAAGCTCAAAAAACACAGAGCGTGTTTCTTTTGTTCACTATTTTATCCCCAGAACCTAGACTAGTGCCTAGTACACAGCTGATATTTACTGAAATGAATATTAAAAAAAGTTATTACGAGCCATTAAGAATGACAAATACCTGAGAAAAACTGGCAAAGAATAAAAACAGGCAAAATATTCAAATGATGAATAAATGTCTAGAAGTAAAACCTAATAACGATGTATTAACAAAAAATATATATGTAACATACAGTATTTTTTACCTACCAGACTAACAAAGATTAA
>NW_006494611.1:13277647-13291671 GCF_000325575.1 Pteropus alecto | reverse complement strand
TGATAAAATGTTTTTGGAGAAAAATTTGGCATTCTCTCTCAAGTTTTTAAATGTGTATTCCATTGGATCCAGTACCTACACCTTAGAAATTTACCTCACAAAATACTCACACAAGCATGAAAAAATAATATGGCCAAAATGTTCTCTTCCATGCTGACTACAATAGCAAAAATCTACAAACAACTCGGTTGTCCATCAAGTAGGAAGCTATATATTCACATAATGGAACACTAAGGTAGATATTCAAAAGAATGGGATAGCCCTATACTTAAGTCCACAATACATAAAATGAAAAGATCCAGAATAATTCCCACAACATAAAACTATTTTTATTTTAAAATAAATCTATATCTGCATAGAAAACCATCTAGGATACAAATCAAACTGTAAAGAGAAAAATATCAGTTTAACAATCAAAAGCATATGACTAAATAGAAGTTTACATCTGGAGAACTGAGTATTTTCCCTTTCTACTTTGTACACTTCTATAAGAATAAATTCCTCATGACAACTAAAAATTAACTTAATAATTTAAAAACAAATACAATGCAAAGTAAAAAAAGACAAGCTTACCTCTGGCCTAACGTCATAATTTCTGCCCTTCACAAAACCAGAAATCACTTTAATTACACCAAGAGAAGCTTGGCCTAATTTATCTTGTTTAAAGAGTTTCTTTACCGCCTCACAACACATTTCAGATATCTGAAAAATAAAATGTTACACTAAACCAGTGTTTCTCAAACTTAGCACTACCGACATTTGGGACCAGATGATTCTTTGTTGTGGGGGGCTGTCCTGTGCATTGTAGGACATTTAGAAGCCTCGCCTTTACCACCTAGATGCCAGTGGTAACACACCCCCACCACTATAGTAGTAACAATAAAAAACGTCTGTAAACACAGCCTACTGTTCCCTGCAGGACAAAATTGCCCCCTGTTCAAAACAATGCACTAAACTTACAGTCAAATAATTTTCTTAAAGAGACAATGTTTAACAAATTAACAAATTTATTTTAGATTTTAACAATAAATAACAGCTCCAAAGGAATTTTCTGTTTTTAAGTTTCTGTTAAGCACAAAGCCACGATCATTAAGAGTAACCCACCGATTTTGACACATCATTCATGAGAGGGACAATCAATACAATGATGTTGTTGTGGAAATTGAAATGAGGTAGTGCCACCAACAGCTCACACAGGCTCTTCACAGCCACTTCTGCCAGTCCTTTATATGCCTTTAACGAAACTACATTACTTTTCTTCAGCTTCCTTTGCTTCCAGTCTAGTCAAAAGATAATTGTAACTAGTTATTTTACTCGTTGGTCAATACTTCAACTAATTATCTTTCTGTTACAGTAATGTGATAATATGAAAACTCAACACACCATGCAAATTCTTCAATAGTATAGATACAAGGAGTTGTATCTATACTTAAACAAGAACGAAGGTTATCATTAAAATTTTTCTATACCATTCACCCTCTGACTCTAACCACAATTACCAGAATCTTGGTTTTCTGTATGTTTTAAGAGCTAAATCATTAGATTAAAAGGAGGAAGGAGGGGAGAGGGAGCTGGATACCTCTAAGGAGTCCTTGCACTGCGCTCTACCAAGGCTGTCCCCAAAACACTCAACTATAAGTCAAGAGCCTGGATTCAAATCCTAGTCACCCACTAACTGGCTGGTGAATATGAGGAAATCCTAAACTCTCTGAGCCCCAGACTATTTCATGTTTCAAAAATCCCAAGAATCCAAAACATTTTTCCTGCTGATGCTCACTGTGGTATCTTCACCCAGAAGGTCCAAAAGAAATTAAAATTCTCCTTCAAAATAATTGATGATTCATAATACCTCTTTTCTAGAAATTTCTACATATACAATGTTACTGTAACATGGCATGTTGAATATGAGAATATGAAAATATGCTAGTCTCTCCACAGCAGGTTCAACATCTCCTTCTACAATAAAGCCAGAGGTGAGAAAGATAATATGGATAGTACCTTTATTTTAAAACCTGCTTCTGATACATATAATATTTCCCTAAACAGACTGTGTTCACCATAAATAAGAACCATATATTCTAGTTACTTAAACCTGACAAGACATAATTGACAGATGAATGGGTAAACAAAACGTGGTATATATACATACAATGGAATATTGTTTGATCTTAGAAAGGAAATTCTGACATATGCTACAACAAGGCTGAATCTTGAAGATCTCATGCTAAATAAAATAAGGAAGTCACAAAAGGACAAATATTATGATTCCATTTATATGAGATTCCTGGATAGTCAAATTCATAGAGACAGAAAGTAGAACGATGGCTGCCAAGTGCTGGAGGGCCGGGAGAGGTAATGGGGAGTTAATGTTTAATAAGCACAGAATTTTGGTTGGGGAAGATGAAAAAGTTCCAGAGATGGAAGGTGGCGATGGTTGTACAACAATGTGAATTTACTTAATGTCACATAATTATTCACTTAAAAATAGTTAAAATTATAAAGTTTATGTTATTTATATTTTACCATGATTTATTTTAAAACTTGGAGAGTTCATAGTGGTTCAATTCACTTAGAAAAGATCTGCACCTGCATGGTCCAATACAGACGCCACTGGCACACGTGGCAACTGAGCACCTGAAATGTGACTAGTCCAAGTTCATGTGTGCTAGACGTATAAAATACACACCAGATTTTGAACTTAGTACAAAAAACTGTAAACTATCTCACTAATTTTAAAAATTGATTATATGTTAAAACGATAAATTAGACATATATAATTTACTGCTAAAATTAATTTTCTTCCTTTTTACTTTTTTCTGAGAGTGGCTACATTTTTTTAAATAACTTGTATGTCTCATTATATTTCTAGTGATAGTGTTGGTCTACACAAAGCTCCTAGGACTTATCCCTGGGAGAATAAATGCTAGCAAGTTCCAACTGAGATATCGGAACTTAGAAGCAATACCCATGCCACACACCCACCACTTCCATGCGCTACCACCTCCATGCCTTTATTGGGCCAATAGGATTCAGTAGACCTGTTCCAGCTGAGAAGGCAACAAGGTGATCCTTTGGCCCAACACTAAGCAAAGGAGCCCACCGAGTTAGTGAAAGCACCTAGCCTAGGAAACTGAACCCCTTCCCCAATCATGTCTAAATTTTTCCTATAGCCTTCCTTTTCTGAACAAAGAAAAAGAGAACAAGGGTTTGACAGAAGAGTTTCTCAGCCTGAATAACTGCCTTGTAAGCTATCTTCAAAGCACTTGTGACAAGCCATCCTTCTCCCCTGACTACTCCCTCCAAAAATAGAATTCCAACCATTCATAAATTTAAGAAACATACAACTAAGAACTAGGTAGCAACAATACTAATAACTGGTAAAACATAGTGCCTAATACAGGCTAGGCATAGTTCTAAGTGCTTTACATCTATAAATTCACTTACTTCTTACACAACAATCTAATGAGGTAAGTACTATTATTCCCATTTTAGAGAGAGAAAAACTGAGACAAAGAGAGATTAAGTGACGTACCTAACACATATGTGTTAATGGGTAGTTAGACTATCCTGGGAAATCTAACTCTAGACTCCGCTCCTGACCATACATTATGACAGTCAACACACAGCACAGAATATAGAATTCACCTTCCTGACCAAAGCTAAGTATGTTACATGCTTTTATGGTATGTTTAATATACCTTTAACCATTTGCTCCAGATTTTCCAAATAAAATTTATACTGGCTAACCAGGCCTTCTTCAAATTCTCTTAACTTTTGGGTTTCTTTACGGATCTGAAAAGACCAAAAAATCAATCACTTTTCAACATCAAAATACTGAAATTCAAAACTTAGTGCAAAATAGGAATACCCAGTATATACAGTCATGTAAAAACAACCAAACAAAAAAAACTCTATTATTTCTCCCATCTCTAGCTCTCCAAAATTTTCAGCTTATTTTGTATAGTAATTATGTTTCGCATACCTTGGTAGACTTTTCTGCCTCTGTTAGAGGCCGGATTTTATATGAAGGAGTAATGTCTTTAAACAACTCCATCAGAGAAACTGTCACCAGCTTTCGAACAGTAACAGCCACATCAGGATCCTGTTCCATCAGCATGGAACGTAATTCTTTCAATTTTTTAATCTGTTAAAGAAATAACTTATAAGGCTAGAAAATCACAGCAAAACAATTATGAGCAAAAGCACTATAGGTGAAATTCACACAATGACTCATAGAGTCTAGTCAAGCCATTCACAACTCCAGACACAGCCCCTGTTACCAACAGGTAAATCGCTAAAGTTATAAATTAATAAAAATTTTGTTAAATTAGTAGAAAAGATATAGACTTAAAAAACAGCTTAAATTTGTTAATATACCTATTTTTAGAAAATTTTTTTAATTGGGTTTTCTTAAAGCATGTGTAGCCTATTTCCCTAAAAAGACTTACTGACACATATTAATGCTATATATTCCAATCAAAATATAATCACATGTATATAAATTAATCAGGAATTAATATAATGTATCCACATTAACTTTAGCTTCAAAGTTACTCATACAAAGATCATTTGTATGATACAATGCAGAAGTAGAAAATTGGCTTAAACTAACGTGCTTGCTTTGATGAGCTACTATTGCCTGCTGGAACAGTATCTTGAGAAGCAACATTAGTTGATTAGCAATGTTTGTCATAACAGGGAGAGAACAAGTATGTCACCACCTATTTGCTGTCCTTAACTTATATGAAATGAGCATGAGGCTCCAGAGTAGAAGACCTGGGTTTCAATACAGTGGCTGTTAAAATCTGAAACAAATCACTTGAGTTTTTAAAGGCTCAATTTTTCAGCTGTAAAATGAGATCAGTAGCTCTAGTCTTTGTGGTTTTATAATGATTAAGTGCAATAATACAGGTGAGAAATATTCCAAATTCCCCTCCCCAATTCTGCTCCAGATCTTCCCCTCACTTTGTTAGAAAAGGACAAATGCCGCTCCAAAGCATATCCACACGAAATTTCTTCTATAAATGTAAACAATCTATTTTATTGTTCAGTAAACAAATATTTGTCATAGTAGGATGCTCGGGACACAAAGTTAACAAAAATAACAGTATGACTCTATATGACTTCATGTATACTACTATCATTTAAGCCTCACAACAGTTTTAAAACAGGTCCCATCTCTTTTTAGGAATGAAGAAAACGAGCCTCCGGTAAAAATCTTACCTAAAGTCTAACAAATAGTATGTAGCAAAGCCAAGACTAAATCTCAAGTTTCTTGAGTCCACATTATAATCATCACCACCTTCACTATTGTACGCACGGCACTATAATTCATTGTTACTCTCTAGCCTATTTCACTTAAAATATTTTCCACTTGCAAGTATTCCGGACTAATCTCACCGACTATTGTGTAGCACATTCCTTACTAAAAACTCTACAGATCAGTCAAGCAAATTTACAAGTAGGTTCCTCCTCCCTAGTATAATTAATTTTATAGACTTATCACTTTTAGAGTTACAACATTAAGCCCAATATCTTCATTTAAAGACTCAGCATTTAAGAGACTTTTCTTAGATTATAGAAGAAATTATGTTCAGAAGTAGAATTACGCTAAGGTTCTATCTACTCTCTTATTCTAACTCAGTTACAGTATTTTGCTAATGCTTTTCTTTTTTGTGTATACTTATAATTAACAAGAGAATCTTAAAATATTAGACATTTGGACCACATCTAATGTAAAGAACCTAAAGAAATTAATACTACTTACATTGCTTTCTGGATCTGATAATATGGTAGATGCCAAGGCTGAAATATGCAATTTCTTCTCCTGAAGTTTCTTCTTTCTCTCAAGTAAATGTTCTTCTATGGTCAGCTCTCGAATGGGATCTTCAACGATCTCTAAAACAGATTAGGTTTTCTCTCTTAAACATTCCTTTATTTACAAGTATCCAAGAACCATAATTCATATAATCTTCTCAATAATCATGAGACATGTACTATGAACAACCCCATTTTACAGATAAGGAAACTGAGGCAAAGAGAAGGTAACTGCCTAGGCTCATAAAACTGGCAGAAATGGGATTTAAACCCAGGCAGTCTGACTCTAGAGTTCATATTCTTAACTACTAGGCTAATAAACCCACAATAATTCATATTAATTAAGGGAAAGCTGTTGTGATTTTTTTTTTTTTTTTTTTTTAACACCTACAGCACCCGGTCTTCCTAGGTGATCTCCCATCCAAGTACTAACCAGGTCCAACCCTGCTTAGCTTCCGAGATCAGATGAGATCGGGCATGTTCGGGGTGGCATGGCCGTAGACTCTGATTGTTTTTTTAAGTACAGAATATTCTGTTTTCAATTCTATACAGTCCTTTGAACTACACAAAACATCAGTGCTTTGAATTATACAAAATGTTTACCTTAAGAAATTCCCAGGGAACTAGATTTAATAAGCACACAAGCATAATCTGCAATAAGCCTATGAAGGATGACTGAAAACTAAAATAGTTGACCTATAACCTAATTTACACTATTAATGAGGTTTCCTACGCAGAAGTAAAATTCAACCAGTTTGTTCTTTCAGAAATTCCAAAGCACACAGTTTCAAACAATAAAATATGTTCTTTCAATTTAATGTTGATCAGAACTGTGCCATCTAGAAAACCACATTTAATGATCTAAAACACACATACAAAGTACAACTGCTCTAAGAACCAAAATGATTTCATAGCACAGAATCATTTTTGTAATTTAAGCTAAACAGGTATAATAGTTATTTGTAGGCAGATCCTTCACTTACGATTTAAAAGAATTCAAAATAGTAACAATACACAAGACCTTCATGCATGCCTACACATTACAAATATAAGTACATGAATTTTTCCATAATAAAAAGCAACAAATTGCACAATGTAGAAGTTTCAAAATGTAAGAAAATGTTCCAAATGACCTTGAAATGACCAGTATTCCAAAATGCACATTCCGATTTTATCTAAAATTAACTCACATTTACTATTATGCAAAAAATGTTAATTCTCAATTAACAATTTAGTACCTATAAAGATGTATCCCATTACCTTGCTCAAGTTCCGGCTCTTCTTGATCCTCTTCATCTTGATTAGAGTCAATAACTGAAAAATGTGTATATCAAAAAATGAGACAATATATTTAAGTGGAGAAACTACAAAGGAAAGCAGGGAAGTGATTAACATAAAACTCAGGAAAGTGGTTACTGAGGAGGGAGCAATTAGTGATTCAGGAGAGCACAAGGGACGTTTCTGGGTGCTGGAAGTATTTGTTCCTTGCCCAAATGGTGGTTTTAAGGGTGTGTTTTTTATAACAAACCATATAATTTCATATCTTTGATTTCTAAACTTTTCTGTGTTTTATTTCACAAAAGGCACATGTAAGAAAAAAGGCCTAACAAAAGAAAACTAATATGCTGTAATTTTAGAAACAACAAAATTTGGTGAAATACCCTGAAAAAAAAAATCACCTAAACCCTGTAGTTTCAGTTGTGCTCGCAGTACAACAGACACCTGAGATAATCAACAGTATTTCTCGCCAAAATCATCAAGCTTGCCAGATGACTATTTGTTGCTATCCCTGTTTCATAGATATGGGTAAAAGTCAAAATAAAATTCAATTTGTAAAAGATATTATTAAGGACCTTAAATTTTAATACACAGGCTGATCAGATTCACCTGGCTTCTCCCTCGTCTGTGGGATTATGCCACTTTTGTCTTTGATAGGAAGCAAGTGAATCAATTCCTTCTCTGGTGCATACTGCAGAGTTCTTGGTATTTTTTCATATTTATCTATAACATGCTCATGCTTTCGTTTCTTGGCATGGACAGGCTCACTGCAGAAAACAAAATTAATTTTCAGTTTTAATATAACAAAAAGGAACCTAGAGATCTTCATTTTTAAAACACAGAAAAATAAACCACTAGCCAGACCTTCAATATATACATAGATAATAGCACCTGGACGCAGTACACAGCAGGCACTCAAATAGTAAATGAATAAATGAATTGTATAGTCTGCCACAAAGACTCAAACTATGGCTAATAGCTTTCTCTTTAGATGCAAAATAAATGTGAAAGTAACAGCAGAATCTTTTTGAAGAGTATTCCACAGAACCAAGGGTGACATGCTATTTTGGGTGCTCAAAAACCTTCAGAGCATAGCATGAATTTAGGAGTTAAAAACATCTAAGTTTAAACTTTAGATCCACTACTTGAGATTGTGGGGGAATATCAGTTTCCTCTCCATAAATGGAAATAATATCTACCTAATAGGGTAACTGAGGTCATAGCCATAAAGAATTCAGGACTGTTCCACCAATTCCTGAAACAAAGAACAGCATTCTTCCCCATTCACTCTACTTCACTATTCAAACTCAAAAGAAATAAAGATGTACACTAAATAAAATCAGCTTGTTTTATTCATGAACTTCTTTTATTTAGGAAATAAATAATAGGGTTTACTCTTTGTAAACACTGTGTTCAGAGCTGAAGTCTTGCACTAACCACCTAAGTAAAATTCAAAACCAAGTTTTTAACACTGAAAAGATGTAAGTAAATAATCTAAATGAAGTATTACCTAGAAGAAAGATCTCTGGTTAGAAAAGATGCTCTTTGGCCTAAATCCTTCATTAACTGTAAGTCATCTTCATCCAACATATCTAAAGGAAGGGCTTCTTCTTCTTCTTCCTCTTCTTTCCTCTCAATCCTTTTACCTGTTCCACAAAAAAGAAAAAAAATCAAAAACAAGTATCAGAGACGGAGAACTCTGCATTTTTGTATCTACAATAGGAAAAGCTTATGTTTCTAATACCTCAACCCAGTGTTTCTAAATTAGAGCACAACTTGCACGTTGGACAGGACAATGCTTTGTTGTACCAGGGTTTCCTGAGCTAGGGTTTCCTGAGCTAGGCAAAATGCTAGCATCTCTGACTCCCGAAATCTAAATGCCAGGAGCACTCCCAGGTCACTGTAACGATCAAAAAGCAAACGTCTCCATACAACCTACACTATCTTTCAGAGCATTTGAGAACCAATGACTTTGCCCCTGAGCTCCATCTGACCTTCAATGATGTTCATTTTCATTCCACCCAGCCACCCCTCCAAGGGCCACATCCCAAACTTTGGTGCTCACCCCACTCTCTGCCCACAACCTTTTGTCCTTCCAGCTCTCATCTAGTTACTTCTGCTGCACTTCTTTAACCAAACAGATTTTCAATCCTTTGACCACTTTACCTTCTATCTACTAATGTGTTCTATCTTCATTCCCTCGTTTAGATTGTATGGTTATCACTTCGACCACCCTCTTGCCGATATCCTCAACTACTTTCCCTCTACAGTTTAGACATACGCTTCCAGAAAAACCCCAACCATGGATTATTCTACCTTCTCTCTCTGTCCCTTGCTCTTTCTGTCTCCTTTTTTTAATAAAAAAAAAAAAAAGAATGCCAACTAAGTGTCAAACACTGTCCTAAGTGCTGAGGATTCAACCATGAACAAGACAATCTTAGCATCTTCCCTAACAGAACTTATAATTCTCCCTGACTCCAACAATACTTATAAATAGTGCTACATAAATGTACACACTGCACAGAATAGAACACCAATCTACTTTAAATGAGCCTGCCATTTCTCAAAACCGACCAGCAATTATTTTCCTGGTCAACTTTCTCTCTGCCCTAGGGTGCCTTTTCAAATACTGCATCTATCATCACACTTCTAATCCCATCATCCACCTCACTTCATAATCATGAGAGGACTTAGCTTCCCAAGTCACTGAGAAAAGAAAAGCTATAAGGTAGAAAGAAACACCTTCAATTTCTCACACTGAATTTAACAGCATTTGTATGCATTTTCCTTTTCCCTTCTCATAACATTGAAAGAGATACCTCTCCTCTTGTGCTCTGGATCTCAAAAACTCTTGCTTCTCTTGCCTTGTTCTATCATTTAAGCCTTCTTTCCCCTGTATCTTCAACCTCTTCAATCTACTGACTTCTTCATATTAGCATTTTAAGATGGTCACGTCATTTTCCAGTGGGCAATTTGCCAGTATCTTGACAAAATTTAAATTTAAATTCTCCTTTCGGTGAACTTTTCTACTCACATTTCAAGGTATGACTCTATTACTGGTTAAATAAACTTCCATTCAAGACAAAAATAGGTAGCTGCTAAAAAATGTGAAGTAGGAAGTGATAATAATCATATCATTTGCTGCACAGACCTTATGTATTATGAGAAAATAGCTCTACATCTGTCTTAATAGCTGTATAGTATTCCAACATCTATATACAATATAACATTTATTTTAACAATTCTTTGTTGGACATTTTGATTATTTTCAGGTTTTGGTGGTGGTGGTAGCTTTTCTTTTGTTTTGTTTTGTTTTTTTGCGATTTTAACAGTGTTGCAATGAACATGCTTGGGCATATATATTCTTAGCAAATTTTTTCAAATACAATCATAGAATTCCTAGCAGTAGTATTGCTGGGTCAAAGTAAAGTGCATTTCTTTTTTTTTTTTTATTCCTTCCTGTCACGGTTTACATGTTTATTAGTTTATTATATTGCCTTTTTAATTCAAAGATGTAAGCATATCAGACATGCAGTGATAGCCTATAATTGCAAGTGGATGAAAGCTTCAATGCACACTATTTTTCACGTTTTAATTAACCATTTTGTAGACTCTCATATTAGAACGTAGTTTCCTTCTTTCTTGAAACTCTCTTCTTTTGATTTCTAACACACTGCACAATTCTGGCTTTCTTCCTAATTCTCTGGTACCTCAAGTTTTTTTCCTCCACTCATTTCTTAAATGCTGGGGTTCCTTAAAATTCTGTTCTACAGGTGCCGTACGCATTTTAAAAAAAAATTCTGTTCTAGATTCTGTAATTCTCATACAACACAGTCTCCACAGTGATCTTACTCAAGTCTAAGGCTTCAATTACCATCTGCATGCTGATAATTCGCAAAATTATTCTCTAACCCAGATCTTTCACTAAAATTATATAGCTATATACAAACACCTGATGGACTGCAACATGTAAGAATGAAATCTTTTGCTTATTTTTAATATATAATTATTAACATCATGCTTTTTAAATTCTGCTGAAATTTAGATGGAAGAGATCTTTAAAGGTATGTAACACAACCATCACATTTTTTTGCAGATTAAATTCCTGCAGATTAAGTGACAGTCTAAGGCCACGTTACTATTAAGTAACAAAATCAAGAAAAAAGCCCAAGTTTCCGGACTTCCAGTCCAATGACTTTTTATATGTTGCCAAGAGATCAAATAAATAGGTCAGCATTAAGGAAATGAGATGGACGTGGGAAGACTGAATAGTCAGATCCAGTTAAATATGACTACTTTAAAAGTACCTGTAACATTGTAAAGAACTGGTCTGACTCTAAATGGTCTTATTTCTTAACTGTTTTGAATATTGAGAGTTCTTGGATAGTTTTACAAAATAACCCTGACAATTACAGCTCAATTTCACTCCAAGTTTCCAAGTGAAAAGAAAGCCAGACCTTTAGAATACTAAATGAATTGTGGCAACACTGTGAAGAACGCACCAGAGAAAAGCAATGTTCTTACCTTAGCAAACTGCCAGTGAATGGGAAAGTGGAAGCCCTGGCATTCTGCCCAACATTTATTTACAGGGCTATTCTGAGTTTGTATTCCCAAGTACAGTATCTTCAGATCTGCTTTCTAGACGAACTAAAAGCAGAAGCTAGCCCTTCCTCACAATGATTACTGTACTGAAATGTTTTCTCATATTGACTATAATAAAGTATATAGAACTACTATCCTTAGCTACTCTCAGGAAGATCTGAGAACAAGAGTGATTACTAGAAAGCAGTTATTTCATGAAGAACATTTTGGAACAAATCAATGGAAATTACAGCATGTGAATACTTTCATAATTACCTGGTTGTTTTTCCTTTGGATCCTCCAGTGAAATGGGTTTCTTAGATACAGCATCTTTTACAGCTTGCCTTAGTTTCCTCTGTTCTTTTCGGTACTTCTTGATAGTGCTTTGTTGTTTAAATTGCTTATTTTTTAGCTTGTTTTCAAGTTTGACTTTACTAGTTTTTATCAACTTCCGAAAGCTTGGGACCTGTTTTTTGTTTCTTCTCTGTAAAACAACAGTAGGAATGAGGCACACCCAGAAATGTATATTACTTTCAAAACCAGAGTAAAGAGAATTGATTATAAATTTCACTACACCAATTCCACCACTGTAATGTTTCACAGCCACGGATCTTGCATTTAAGAGCTAAAACCAAACTAAGGCATTAACTAAAGAATGGCACTAGAGCATCAGTTATCCAACCCAGGATCGTCTTGTGACCAAAATCCACAGCTGCTCAAAAGGGTCTAAGACACTACCCACCCCCCGCCTCCCCCCAAAAAAGTTAAGAACCATTCATCTAGTGGTAAATGGTTATTCAAGGCTTGCTTATCATCTACAGTTTAGCATACTCAGAGCAAAACGCTAGCTATCTTTAACGATAACAACTGACATTTCTATATTGTCTTACCGTTTACAAAGTGTTCCAGAATAACTTAACAGCCTAGTTAAGCAGTGATTGCCGTTATCCTACATCACTGATGAAGCTAAGGCTTTGAGAGATTATGTTGACTTGTCAAAGACCTTTAAACTAAGAAAGACAAAACTGAATGCCGGTCTTTGAATTCCAACTCTCTTGCTGGTGACCTCTCATTCAAATATCCAAATCCTAGGAGTAGCTCTAATTTTCTGTAAGAATTGGAACAGATCACTTGCTTTTCCTATCTCCTTACCCTTTAGGGAGAAAAACTGACTCGTCTCGGGTCCCATAACTAATACTATAAACTAATTGAGAAAAGGACTCTGTTTCTCATTTGTAAAAAAAAGGGGTTCGAAAAATGGTCTTGAAGAATCCTTCAATGTCTGACATCCTAGGGATGCAAGACTCGGTGCTTGCCTGGTGCTTGCCTCATCGTACCTCATGAAGCCGAGTGCGAGCATAGTGGACAATGAAGAAAGAGCCAGTTCTAAGGGCCAGGAAGTGGACAGCGCACAGAGCCAAGAGGCAGCTCTGAATCTAGGCCACCGCCCCCTAAACAAAGGCGACAACCCGCCCGACAGCTATACCAGGAAGCGACTCTATCAGCCAAAGGGGCCCTAAACCGCGAGGGCTGGGCTTCTGCGGACGCTTACCGCCTTCATCCTTCAAATGGGAAAGGAGTCTCTGCGCGACAAGTTCACGAGGGGAAAGGGTAACCCAGGAATCCGAAGGGGGCGACACACGTGCCGCAACCTCGACACTGCGCAAGACGGAAGCTGCCGCTAGTCCCGCCCCATTCTCCGCCGCCGGAAATGGGGGCGGGACTTCCGTAGATGGGCTTGGGCGCGCGACCTCTATCGGTGACAGTCCCGCAGCACTGGGCGGGTGTCCCCGCGGTGTGCACATTCGTGGGCGCCCACGGTGCTTAGAATGGCGTAGGCTAATGCGTGTGGCCGGGGACGGTGCTTTACAAGGTCTCTTAATCTTTGACTCTTCCTGGATTTCTTTGGAAGTGTTTAGGAAATCGGGATCCTCCTCTCAGAATGAAGGGACCTAATTTTTTTTTAATCACCGTCCTGCATTTTGTGCCTCTCCTCAAGTAGCTTATCTCATCTTTGTTATAGATACTGATTTTGTAGTCTGTTTTCCATCCGTAAGGTCTCGAGGGCAAAGGAAAGCTTATTCCTTTCGTGTAATGCCCGACCCTCGCCTGGCCCAAGACGGGCTCTCTGGGCGTGTTTGTGGAATGCTGAATGATTTCCCATGACCTGCCGGCACTCAAAAGTCTGTGATTCTGTTTTATTTTGAAACAGTTTTTGCCTTAATAACCATTGTCTGATGTAGAGTTACATATTAGTGAAATTTATCTGCATTTCTATATTTTACAAATCTCTCAATTTCTGGATCCCACTTCAAAGACCAAGAATCCCATTCTGCCTGGAATTCTTT
>NW_006494611.1:13259572-13277616 GCF_000325575.1 Pteropus alecto | reverse complement strand
TCCCTCTACATACTCTCAGAAACGGCATAGGCGGTCCCACTAGAGTATTACTTCATCAAGCAAACTGAAAACTTTTGCCCGTGCTCTTCCCAAGTGTTTGAATTCTTTCCCAAACAGCAACTTATCCGTGGTCACTTCCATCCTTTCAGCCTTTCCTCCAGTTTCCTTAAGAGTGAGGCTTCTGCACTTCAAATCAAAACCAACATCTCCCAGCTTCATCAGACTCCCGTATCACTAATTATCCCTTTTCTCCTTTGTCTCCCTCCCTAATGGATCCTTCCTCTTGGACAATAAACATTCAAATTTCTTCCATCCTTCATTTTTTTCTAATGAGCCAATCTCCTTTCAGTTGCTGTTTTTATTTTCTTCCTTCCCTTGTCCTTACTTTCAAAAAAATTAGTATTCTCCTGGTGTCTCCACTTACTTTTCAGTATTATCACAGCCCAAGCTATGCTAGCTTTTTGGAGAATTAAGTCATACTCTTGGCCCATTTTAAGTTTATAACCAACTAAAGTCTTTGGATCATTTTTAAACAATTGTTGCCAAACAAAATCTCTTCCATCTTGAACTTGAGCAATCTATTATTTGAATGCAAACTTTAAAAAAATGAAAGTTTACTAATTTAATCTTGCAGATTTCTCAGCTTTGTGTCATTGCCCATCCAGTCAATCCACTGCTAAGCTCCATTTGGGCTCTAGATTCTCTTGGATCCTCCAAAGCTTTCCTGGACACTTGGGCTGAGAGGAGTCACTGCACTACCCTGACTAATTTCACGCAGATTTCTGTGAGCCCTTTTGAAAGGTCTGTTAACCCAGCTGGCTCTGCCTGTAACGTCCCACTGAAACTGCTCTCATTAAGGTCATCACGAACCTCCAAGTTGAGAATTTTTTCTAAGTATGCACTGAATTACATCATTTCCTTTTTTTTTTAACCTCGCTAGATCTCTCCACTGCATTTCTTCTTTCTCACATTAGAATTTCAACTCCTTTGGCTCTCCTAACAGCCTCTTCCCCAGGTTCTCCTACCTCCATTCTTTTTTTCTCTTGTCTAATGTTTGTTGACTCTCGGTGTTCTACTCTTTTTTTTTCTTTCTCTCTTTTTATGCCTACAGCACCTGGTATTCCTAGGTGGTCTCCCATCCAAGAACTAACCAGGCCCTACACTGCTTAGCTTCCGAGATCAGACGAGATCAGACACGTTCAGGGTGACATGGCCGTAGACTCAGTGTTCTACTCTTGGCCCACTTTTCTAATTCTCATTCTTCTTTCTCTTCCAGTATGATTTCATCTACCTACCTATTGCGAAGCAGTTCCCCAATTTTTTGTCCTGTCCATACCTCTCCCTCAAGCTTTAGTCTTATAGCCACACCTGCCTCCCGGACATCTCCACATGGTAACCACGGACTTCAGTTCACCATGTTTAAAAACAAACTTTTTTTTTTCACTTGCGCCTCTTCCAACATTTCCTATTTCATTCATTTACCCATGACTAGAATTTCCACATTCCACAGATCTTTGGAAACAAGCCAGAGCTTTATTGGTCACTCATGTCTTACAATTCTCCCATTTTCTAAAGATAAACTGGTTTGAAACTGTCACTAAATGGACATGGTACCACAAGGCTTCTGATGTCCCAGTCCCATAAGGTAATTTATATGTTGTAACTAGGGGTCTTGGAGAAACTAAAAGTGCATAACAGACTCAGAGTAAATGCTTCAAACATAGTTAAAACATAGTTGAGAAAAAAATATGGAGTTGAGAAAGATAATTATGTATGACCAAATAGAAAGTAGTAAAAGAGATTGCATAGGTGCTAAAAAGAAAGAAAGAAAGAGAGGAAGGAAGGGAGGAAGGAAGGAAGGAAGGAAGGAAGGAAGGAAGGAAGGAAGGAAGGAAGGAAAGATACTTTGGAGGAAATGACAGAGTAATGTATGCTTAAAATTACCCCTGAAGAAAAGATCAAGTTCAAATAAGTGGGATAATATTTTCTAAGCAATGTCACACAGGTAGTACAAATAATGCATACTGTGGTCCATCATGAAATTAGGTTAAAATAGCTAATAATATTATAACTAATTATTAATTATTAAATTAAAATTAATTAACAAAAATCCAAACTAATAACAACAACAACAACAATAATAATAATAATATAGCAGATGTTATTGGTGTCCCATTGGCATCCTCTCAGGACTTCCCATCCCATAAATGCCCAAAAAAAGTCCTCTACAAGTGCTTGCAACTTTTCACCTGAGGGCTTTTTCTCAACTCCTGCAAGACAGGCCAGAAGTACCAAGGAATTTTCACCCTGAGAGCAGCCTTTAACATATTAAAAATGGAAGTTGAAGGATAAATATACCAATTTTGGTAGACTGAAAAATGTCCTCCAAAGTTTTCAGGTTCTGATCCCTGAAACCTGTGAACATTATTTCATATGGCCAAAGGTGTAATTAAGAATCTTGAGTTGGGGAGATTATCCTGGACTATCCAGGTGACCCCTAAACGCAATCACATGTGTCCTTATAAGAGCTAGGAAGAGGGAGATTTCACATAGGCAGAAGAGGAAGAGACGGTGTGATTTAAAAAGTAGAGACTGTGTTGATGTAGCCAAAAATCAAGAAATGCCGGTAGCCATCAGAATGGGGAAGAGGCTAGGAACAGATTCTCCCCTAGAGTCTCTGGAAAGAGGGAGGCCATACTGACAACATGATTCTTGTGATAATGATTTTGGATTTCTGGCCTCTAGATCTGTGAGGAAATAAACTGTTGTTTTCAGCCACCAACTTTGTGGCAATTTGTTAGAGCAGCCATAGAAAACTAATACCCAAATATTTGTACTAATAAATATACCAATGTCCTCACTCCTCAGAGATAGGACAACTCTGAGGTACATTCTGCCTTATCTCTGAAAGGTTCACAAAAGGATTGAGCCCCACCTGGAGAGGTAACTTACTCATCAGTCTATTCTATTACTGTCTTTCTCTTCCATGGCTCACTTCTCCATCCTGCTATCAGTAATTCCTGGACTCGCCTTCAAAACAAACCTCTTACACTCAGATCTTTGTGTATTAGTTTCCTGAGGCTGCCATAACAATGTACCACAAATTTTAACAACAGAAATTTATTCTCTCACAGTTCTGGAGGTTAGAAGTTAGAAATAAAGATGTGGGAAAAATTGATTCCTTTTTAAGGCTCTGAGGGAGAATCTGTTCCATGTTTCTCTCCTAGCTGCTGGTAATGGCTGGCAATTGTTGGCACTCTTTAGCTTGTAGATGCATCACTCCAATCTCTGCATCAATCTCTACATAGCATTCTCCCTGTATCTCTGTGTCTTCACATGGCCATCTTTCCCTTATGGAAGGACAGTATTTATATTGGATTAGAGGGCCCACTCTGATGACCTTGTCTCAACTTAATCATATCTGCAAAGGCCCTATTTCCAAATAAGGTCACATTCATAGGTATTGGGGATTAGGATTTTAACATCTTTTGGAGTAGTACACAGTTCAACCCATAACACCTTTCCTGACTCAGGGTCAAATTTGGGGGTCCCCAATGTAAGACAATTATCACTTATTAAGCACATTATATAGTACCCTAAATAGAAATTATTTTGTTTTATCCTCAATAATTTTAAGATAAATATTAGCTTCATTTTAAAGTTAACGTATCTGAAGATTAGATATTACAGTGCAGCAAAGTCTATGTTTACACCAAATGGGAAATATAAGTTGTCAGTCCCACTCCAATGGGAGTGTTTTTCAGCAAAAGGGATCAAATGCCTTAAGCTCTTTTCCTAATCTGCAATATTACAGATCAGAAAAAAATAAAAGAGGGATTTTCCCAAGGTTGTGATATATGTTCTTTTCCATTTAAGACTGTTGTTGATAAATTAAACTTCTAAGACATGACATTTCCTCTTTCTTTACTTGAATTGGTTGTTCAGAGCCATTCTTTATTTATTCATTGCTTTCCAAAATCTCTAGGGAAGGGGAAGTAAATTCCACACACAAAGTCATGTACAGTTTCTGATAGTCCCTTTGGCAGCAACAGTTCCTCACCCTCCTCTCTGTACCAGACTCTGCTAGGAGCTCTCTGAACGAATGTTCTGTAAAACAAAGACTCATTGTCTCTAGGCCTCTATTCTAAAGCTGTGGGGAAGCATAACGAAGCAAGGATGAGACTATAGAATGAAACTAACATCTAAGATATTGTATATATCATTCTCACACACTCCAAATGAACCCTAAGAGGGGATTCCTGTCCCTGCTTATTCTAATGTTCTCTACTCCATCTATCATCAAAGCTTGAGTCCTTCCTGCAGGTATAAGTTTGGAAATACTTTCACTCATGGCCTTATCTGCACACACTCCAAAGACCTGCTTTATGCTTCTGACTGTTGATCTTTTTTTTTCCCAAACTCATGCTGATTATAATTAAAATCCATTTGGTAAATAAATGGATACATAAGTGAAATAAGTAGACATTTTTGAATAGATCAATGAGAGGTTTAGATGATCGCAAATATCTCCCCCTATATCTATCATAACCAGAAAGAAGATAAAAGTCTGCCCCTAAAGATATCTCTTTGGATCCATTAAGATCAAAAGTACTTTTTAATATTCTCTTTAGTAATTTTTCACGTTCAGAGAAAAAAGGAATCGGTAGCTTCTGGAGGTAACAAAAATGAGAAGTGGAGGAAGGGAAGGGTGTTAAGTGAAAGAGCCAAGTTCCAAAACAGCTAGCTTTCAAACATAATATAATGATGCGTGTGTATCATAATATAATGATAGTTTCAGTGGGCATATGCATTATCCATTTCTGCTTTACAAATTACCCTAAAACTTAACAACTTAAAACAATAATAAATATTTATTATTTCATGCAGTCCCCATGGGTCTGGAATTTAGGAGTGGCTTAGACGATGGTTCTGGTTCTGGAAATTGCAGTCTAGATGTTGGACAAGGCTGCGGTCATCCGAAGATTTCACTGAGGCCCAAGGACTGGCTTCTAACATGCCTCACTCATATGGCTCTTGGCCAGAGGCCTCGCTTCCTTATTGGCTGTTGGCAGGAAGCTTCGGTTTCTCACCATGTCTTCATGACATAGCAGCTGGCTTCCCCCAGAGCAGGTTATGCAAGAGAGAGCAAGGGAAACGCTCTCATGCTTTTTAAGATCTAGTCTTGGAGGTTGTCTCTTCTGCTATTCAATTTGTTAGAAGTGAGTTACTTAATTCAGACCACATTCAATGATAGGGAAATTAGAGCGTACTTTTTGGAGGGAAGAGTATCAAAGAATTTGTGGACGTATTTAAAAACCATTAGTGTTACGTTCAATGAACATTTATTGAGCATTTTTATTGATACCTGAGTAGGCACTGGAATTCAAACACAAATTTTTTCCTATAACTCAGAACTAAAGAATTCAGAATTTTTATGTAGGTAAACAAGAAGCAATTTAGAATACAGCGCATTATGGGACTACATGATAGGTTTAAAGCTAAATGGACATGAAGGCGAGGTGTAAATCCTGAACAGCATGTTGTTATTCCTGCCACCATTAGAGTTAGTAACCCCCCACAAGAAAAAAAAAATCATGGACCACGTGAGGGACTGATTTTCTTCTAAACAGAAGAAAAAGCTTATTTTGTAACCTGAGTTACTACCTACTCATAAAACTTTGCACTACCCACTCATAAAACTGAACCGAGAACTAAATACCAAAGTGCAGAAATAGCGACTTATCCTGTCTTGTAATGCCTAACACCTAGGTCACTATTTTTTCTCTACAAATAATAAAAAATATTTACTGGTTTGTTGAATTAAGTTTAACCAATGAATTAAGATGAATCCTAGGTACGTACCATGGTTCTTCTGGGTGTTTTCTGTTACTTGTTTCTTTGATACAATCAGCTCTCTTCTTTAGAATTTAGAGCAGTCACAAGGGCACAAACTGGAGGCCCATGGACTAACCTTTGCCAGTGAAATTGTTTTGTTTGATTAAAACAGCATTGTGTGTGCATGTGTGCATGATATTATTGTTAATTGATTTTTTAATCCCTTTAGGTGGGGCATATGCTCAGTATTCACTCTTTATTCCTCACAGCGCCCATCCCCCACCTTTCTGTTGTCTTATAATCATGAGCTTATTGGTCCCTAAAGGCAGTTGAGTATGAGACTCATGCACCTAGATTTTAATTTATAAGATTACACTATGTCATTCTAGTTCAGCCTGTTTTTACTCTCCATCCCAAGGATAAGCTGTTTTCTGCAAGTCACTTTTGTCTTTAAATCAAAAGTACTGTTTTGGTAACCATTCCCCTTTTTAGTTTAGTCAGTATCCTCCTTCATTCTGCTAAACGCTCGTTTTCCCTCTCTCCTTTCCTCCTAGTCAGCATTCTTGGTAAGTCTCCCTATCCTACCAATCTCAATACCCACATCCTAAATGGTATATGAGGAAAAGCATGAATGTTGAGGCTGGAAAGATATAGTTTTTACTAATTTTTTAAAATGGGGATAACGATAATCTATATATAGCACCTGGCATGTAAAAGGTATGGTGAACATAAAAACATTCTCTTCTTCTTTCTGGCAAGCACTTTCAAGACCTGGTTATTTGCACAGCCCTTCCACTCTGATTCTCTTTTCCTATCTTTATTCTTCTCAGTTCATTGATATATCCTTTTATTAATTCATTTATTCAACAAACATTAATTGGTCACTTACTCTATATCAGCCACTCTGTCAGGGGCTGAGAAAGGGAAAATGATATACCATTCCTGCCCTTGATGAGCTATGGTCTACCAGTGGGAAGCAGATATTAATCAAAGAACCACATAAATAGATGTAAATTTTTTAAATTTAATTTTTAGTCGTAATTAGTGTCAAAAAGGAGAGAGTATGTGGTGTTAAGATCTACCATAATAGCAGGATATGGCTGCATCTGAGAGGTCATAGAAGGCTTTTCCTGAAGAAATGATGAGCTGAGATCTGAAGGAAATAGGAGTTAAGAGTGTGTGTGTGTGTGTGTGTGTGTGTGTGTGTGTGTGTGTGTGTGTGTGATTAAAACTTCTAGCAGCTGGAATAGCATGTGCAAAGCTCTGTGACCGAAGGGAGCACAGGTTTATTACAAGTCAGAGTTTGCTGCTTGCCAGATTGCTCCCTCTTCCTACCTTCTCTGCTTCATCCCTCCCTCCTTCCCACCTCCCTCCCTCCCCTCCTTCCTTCCTTCTTTCCTTTACTTCTTTCTTTCGCCCTGAATGTAGAGTTATTAACACCTTCTTCAGCTCTTGATATATTATCATCATTCATTCATGCAAAGACTGTCTATTGCATTTTTTATTTATTTGTATATTCAGTTATATTCTCTCTCAGCAATTCTCTTCTCTTTTCCATAGGCAAGCATCTTAACGCATTTAACATAGATATTAAAAATTGATTCATTTCTTGTGAAAATATGTATTTCTGCTACTTTGTATTCGTATTTTCAACTTATGTAAATGACATTGTATTAGTCTCATTTCTTGTCACGCTTGTCACTATGTTTTTATTATCTATCCAAGTTGCTCTGTGTATATCTAATCTGTTGTTTCTGATTGTTGCATAGTTGTCCATCATGGTTCATCTGCCACTTACTATACTATATATTTATCCCAATTCTCAATGTCTCCAATTTCTTTTCACTTCAAACAACAATAACAACACACATACACATTAATAGTTAAGTAATTTGAAATATTTAAGAGAAGTTATTTTACTCATATAAAATTGGAAAATCTTTTGAAGAAATATAATCTTTCTTTGGTGAGGGTTCAGGAAAATGCACACTTTCACCTATAGTGCATGTGGGAAATATAAAGTTGTGCAATCTTTTTTGAGAGCAATTTGAAAATATGTGTCAAAGAACAAAATGGCAACTTTACAGTGCAGAAACCTAGGAGGCATCATCTTGACTAAGTTATTAAAGTTAGTATCGCTAGTATTGAAATAAACCAACGTTATGAGCTTCCCGATACAATGCATGGAAGAGGACACACATGGCTTTTGTGATATTCTTCCCCAAAATGCAACACCTGGCTTTAATTATGAGGAAATAATTAAACCAATCTAAACTAAGGAACATCTTACAAAATAATTGGCCGAGAACATCAAGGTCATTCAGGATCAGCTATGTAACTTACAGCGCCCAGTTCAAATTAGAAGGTGAGGTTCCTTCTTCAAAACTGATCAAGAATTTCAAGATGACAACAGCAGAGCATTAGAAGACTTGTCCAGGGCCTTGTATGACTGGACAAGTAGCATGCCCGTGAAGGTAATGAAAGATAAAGGAGCCTGAGGTAATGAAAGATAAAGGAGACTGAGACACTGTCTTGCATTTGTTGGGTAGAAGAGGACATGAAAACTTTTTAGAAATTTTGATCTTATACCAGAACAAAGACGTTACTGGGCAAAATGAAAACAACTAAAGTTTGTAGATTATAGTATTATATCAATGTGAATTTCATTATTTTGATAATTGTGGTTTTGTTAGATGTTAACTTTTGGAGACTCTAAATGAAGAGCATATGGAAATACTTTTTACTGCTTTTGCAAATTTTTGTTAAGTTTCAAATTATATCAAAATGAAAAATAAAAAATAATTTAAAATGTGGGAGATCAGTGAGCATCCTGGGACTCACTGAAATTGTCTTAGACAATAATGCTCAAAGCTGGGTTTTGGAGGATGGATGAGAATTTAATGGATAGAAAGGAAATTTAATTAGACATAGGAAGAAAACATGTAAAACAATACAAAATTTTTGGCTTTCAAAAAAATAAAATTTATATAGATATATCATTTCTCCTATCAATTCCATTTCTCATAAATTTTCCTGAGAAAATAACCAAAGACATGTACAAATATTTATATATGAGGAATTAAACTGCAACAGTAAACAATTGGAAATCATCAAAATGTCCAATAATGGGATTGGTTAAATATACTTAATTTCATCCACAGAATGGAAAACAACATAGCAAATTAAAATCATCTATAAAAAAGTATCGATTAATATTCAATTAATATTAAAATCAAATACTGCTAAGTGATGGGATTGTGGCTTTTAAATTTTTTTTATATTCTGTTCTATTGCAAAATAGCCTCTTGTTATATTTTTGTAATCACTGTGGGCGGGGGGTAGCGAGTTATATATATATATTTAGCCTTCTTCAGGTCTGGCCCCAAACGTTTCTGAAAACACTAACGCTTGACAAATTTAATCCTCCTTATATTGAATTTAAGTAAAAACTCTCATTAGATTATCGCAGTAACAACTATTTACAGATCTGTCATTGTTTTTGCAAGTTTGTCCATAGTGTCTAAATGTAGGCTTATAGATGTTTTTTCCTCCAAATTCAGCCAGATGCTCTCCTGCAGCACAAAAAAATATTTACAATTCTTGTTTCTACACAGTTCATAGCTATGGCACATATTTAGAAATGCCTTTCAGAGCATTCTTTTAAAGAGTTACCATTTAATCACTTTTTTAAATCTCATAAAAGGAAAAGTATAAAAAAATCTCAAAAAATTCTATCATTCTCTTATCATGTCTATTTTTTTTGACCTTTATCAAGCTTGATATAGTTTTACACATCATTGTAATTATGATATGCAATTGCGTATCTCTATATTCTATTTAATATTATTTGTAAAATTTTCTCATATTTCTGCATTTGTATCATTTTAATTATCATCACAATATTTCTTTAGAAATATTTGATAGACCTAGTTTTTCCTACATTTCCCATATTATCAACAATTTAGGTAATTTCTAATTTTTATCTATTAAAGATTTTGCTGTAAGCATCTTTTTATAGCTTTTATTGTATCCTTTTGAATGCTTTCCTATGACAGATTCCCAGGAGTAGCATTACAGTACCTCCTGACATGTGGCATCAGTTTGCTTCCCCAAAAGGACCAGTGTGCATTTCTAAAGCATTTCATCTGTTTCTTGGTTTGTGGCCACCCAGCTGTGGCTTCCCAAACAGCAGCTGCTTTATGATTTTACTATCATTCATTTCCCACACATATCTCACCCTGCTGAGCTAATCTGCAATACGCATCCTCTCACTATTTGTTATCTAACTATAATCCATAACCTTAGTCCTAGTCACCCTTTTACCAGCTGAGGCTTTACCAGGCATGACTGGAATTTAAACCATTTGTAGAAGTTGAAGATGATTTTAGTAGCAATTCAAGTTGCATAGTTCCACAGAAGATTGTTCATTCACATTGTTTTACAGAACTTTCTTTTGGCTTTTGGTGCCAAATTTATTCCACATCTTGTCAACGAATTTCAAATGGACATAATCACTAAATTTTTTTAAAATCAATTTATCATCAAAGACTCACAGCTTTCAGATCGGTATACAGTGAAGACAACCAATGATTATTTTAGGTATCACTAGTGCATACTCATGCAAAACAAATCATGTTTACGTTAAATATTCATCCATAGATGATGAAATTGCATGCTTCTACGAGTATAAATTAGCATCGGGCAGTTTCTGAATCACGGTCTTGAGGATTACAGATATGATTAATCTGTTGAGTTGGGAATTTCTTGGGGACTAGACACTTATTTTGATACTTTTATTCATCCATTTATTCAAGTATTCCTTTAATAAATGTTTATTGAACAGCTACTATGTGCTTGACACTGCTAGATACTATTGCTAAGAAGGCGAACAAAACAAATATACTCCCTCTCCTCACAAAGCTTGCATTGTGTACAAATGCTAGCAAAAAAACCTCATAAAATTACAGCTATGATACTGACTACGAAGTAAAATAGTGCATAAAAGCATATAACTAGAGTCTAAGTGATTGGAGGAGAGATCAGAGAAGGCTTCCCTGAGCAGGTAACATTAAAATTGTGTCCTGAAGAAAGAGTAGGTGTTAGCCAGGTTGACAAGGTGGAGAAAAGCCCTCTAGGCAGCGGGAGCAACATGCATGAAGACTCTTAGGGAGAAAGGGCTTAGGACATAATTTCAGAAACAGAAAAAAGGGCACTGTGTCAAAAACATATTAAGTGAGGAAAAGAAAATGTGAGATGAAGCTAGAGGTGAAGATAAAAGTCAGTTTAACAAAGACCCAGATAATCATGGAGAATGTCCTAGAGAGATAAACTGACAGAAGGAGATTTGTGGTAGCTAGGATGAAAAGAAGGCCAATGTAACTGAAGTTCAGGGAGTTTGGGAGAGAAGTGGGAGAGGAGGCTAGGCAGGCAGACCATGAAGAGCTTTGTAGGTCATGAAAAAAGATTTTTGTCTGGTCTTAAGAAAATAGGAAGCTACTACTTTTTGATTAAAGAAGAATCCTCCCAGAGTACTTCAAAGAAACAGCCAAAAATGTAGGAGAAAAAAATGGAAGCAATAGAGTAATGAAAACAGGAAAAACTGTTTTTTCTTAAAAGATTTAAAGATTAATGTGATGAAAACTGAAAAAGCAGGGCGATGACATGATCAGATTTATGTTTATAAAAAAGCACTTTGACCACAGCATGGAAAATTGTTTGGATGTGGCCCCAAGTGAATGTGATGATGGTAATTTAGTCTAGGTGGGTGGATATAGCATGAAATGAATAAGTTTGAAGACATTTATATTAGATCTTCAGACCTTATTCATCTTATAGCTGAAAGTTTGTACGAACTTTCAGCCACCTAATTTCAGAGAATCTAATGTAAAACATGGTGACTATAGTTGATAACACTGTATTATATAATTAAAAAATGAAGATACTTAGGAGGTAAAACTTCAGCGACTACTTGGTATATTAGCTTCCTAAGATTGTGATAACAAATTACTGCAAACTTGGCTGCTTAAAACAATAGACACTTATTCTCTCACAGTTTGGGAGATCAGAAGTCTGAAATCAAGGTGTTGGCAAAATTGCTCTCTTTTAAAGTCTTTGAAGGAGAATTTATTTCATGCTTCTCTCCTAAGTTATGGTGGCTGACAGCAATCCTTTGTATTCCTTTGCGTGTAGACCTATCACTCCAATCTCTTCTCTCATCTTTGCATGGACACCCTTGTGTTTCTGTGTGTCCTTTTCTGTCTTTTATAAAAACATCTGTCACATCTATTTGTTAGCTCTATGAGAAGAGGGTGTATGTCTAATTCAGGATGATCTCATTCCAAGAGCGTTAGCTCTATGAAAAGAGGGTGTATGTCTAATTCAGGATGATCTCATTCCAAGAGCGTTACCTTCATTACATCTGCAAAGACCCTTTTCTAAATAAAAGTCACGTTCTCAGGTACTAGCGTTTAGAAATTGGACCTATCTGTTTGAGGGACACAATTCAACCCACTACACTTAGCTCCTTGGACAAGGAAAAGGGAGGTATCAAGGATGACTCTTGGGTTCTATGTTTGTGCAAGTGGATATGCAGTACTATCATTCAGTGAGATATGAAATATTATAATAAAAGTAGATTTAGAGGAGGTAATTATGAGTTTAGACTTGAATGTATTGAGTTTGAGGTGACTTTGAAACCACCAAGCTGGGTGTTGGGTACACAGTTAGCATATAGAATCCAGAGAAACTGAGTAGATGGTGGTGATATGTATAAAGATTAAGAATGCTGGAAGAAAACTCGGAGAAACTCATGATAGTCATGTTATGTTTAATGCCTAGAAATATCTACATGGAAATATCAAGAAGGTATTTGAATTATAATATAGAAACTGTAGATATAAATTCTAAAGTCATTAGTTTATAGATGATCATCTAGATCATGAGAATTGTTTGCCTGGGATAAAGTGGGCTGAATGAGAAGAGAAGGTTCAGAACGATTTTATTAGAAAATGTCAGTTAAGGAGGAAGAAATCCCGCTTCCCCTGAAGAAACTGAGAAATATTGGCCAAAGAGGTAGGAGGAAAACCAAGAGAATACGGTGACAATAAAGTAGTAAATACTAAGGAAAAGGAGTGTTTCTTGTAAAAGGGGAAAGAATATTTCAAAATGGAGAGAATGATCAACAGTATAAATGCTGTTGAAAGATCAAGCAAGATGGAGACTGAGAACTTTCTATTGGATTAAGGACAGGGAAGTCATTATTGAGAGTATGGGATTATGAACAGAAGCTAGAATGGAGAAAATGGAGACATTTTTAAAAAATTGTTTTGGAAAAAGCTTAAACTTACGAAAAAGTCATAAACATAAAAATAGTACAAGGAATACTCATATATCTTTCTCAGATTTGCCTACTATTAACATTTTATTCTATTTGCCACTTGCTGTGTGTGTATTTGTGTACATGCAAATTTTTTCCCTGAATTTTTAGTGGTAAATTATACATACTGTGGCTCTTTATCTGAAATACTCCAGTGTGATTTCCTAAGAATAGAAATATTTTCTTATAGAACTGATATAGCAATTATCAATTGAAAATATCAATACTTACACTGACACCTTTATTTAATCCACTGTGCGTATGACAGTTATGTCTATTGATCTAATATTGTCCTTCATAGGATGTTATTTTCTTTAGTACGAAATCCAGTTTAGGGGCAGATATTGCATGTAATTGTCATATTGTTTTAATCTTTAATCTTGAACATGTCCATAACTTTTCTTTGCCTTTTATGATACTGGCACTTTTTGAAGAATAGAGTTGCTCCCATTTCACTTTTTAAATATAATTTTTCTCATTTAGAGTTTGTCTGATGATTTTGTGTAATTAAGTTGAGGTTATACACTCTTAGCCACATTGTATCTTTCTCAAGATATCACATCTGGAAGTGCACAATGTGGAACATCTTTTCAAAGAAGTTTGCTTGTTCAGGGAAGCAGAGAAATAAGGTTGTAGATATAAGGCAATATTTCTCAACATTGGCTGCAAATTAGAATTACTTGAGTAGCTTTTAATACCAGTGTAAGGGCTCCTCCTCCAGAGATGTTGACTTAGCTGGGCTTGTGTGGGGCCCAGACATCAGCATTTTATAAAACTTCCTAAATGTGAAGCTAAGTTTGAGGAACATTGCTCAAGGGTATTTGGGTGGTGTTTTAACACCTTAGAAGGTAAAGCATGTTTGAATGCTTTTTGGTAATCTGGTATAACAAGAAAAATGTTGAGGATTAAAGAAAATATGAGGAGTTTTGTGGCCTTTTCTTTGAGGCCTTTGTACTCTTCCTGAGCACAACTGTAGCAAAATAATAATATGGATAATGGTACCATATTTCACCCTTCCTATTGAAGATTGGGTCATATGTGTAGAATACATTGGGTCATACATGTAGAATAATTATATGTATTTTGAGAATTTCTGTGAAAGTCAAATTTTCTTAGAAAATGTAAGAATCCAAGTATATCAATGGTTTTCCATATTTTAAATAATTAATATTTTAAACCAGAGATTATAAATATTCTTTCTCATCATAATAGTTTCATCTGATTTATAGGAATGTACCAGGATGTATTATTTATGCCTAGAGTTGTAGTAATGTAGTAATATGTTATCAAAAGTTTTTAATGTCAAACTCTTAAGGACTGCAAAAAGAATATGTTACACCTTGAAAATCAATTTTTTTTGTAAAATGAAATATATAACTTATCAGATAAGACAAACGTTTATTGCAGAAAGTGAGAACTAAAACCACTAACTAAAAAACATTAACGAAATTTAGTATTATGTAACACATATTATTGTAAACAAAGTTACAAAATACAAATAAATGTGTTCCATCTTTGAAGTGTGACCTGAGAAAATAGTTGTATGGGCTAGTGTGGTTCATAAAACTTGTGCTGCTGTTGACCATACAAGAGGAAGGAGATGAACAAAATAAACCAGTTAGAGAAACTGAAGCTTAAAAATAGGATAATTTCATAGATGGAGAAATAGAGTAGTAGCTAGGAAGGAATAAATTAACAAGATAATTAGGAAAGGTTTGACAGCATGAATTATAAGGATGAATTTTCTATAAGAGAGGGAAAAGGATGAATAGACAAAAGATTGAGATTAGACTCTTAGCTACCCTCATCTTTACCATCATATAACCATAAATATATCTAGACATGTCTTATATTAACTTTAAAATTTTTAATTGAGGTAAAATTTACATAAAATAAAGCCATTAAAAGTGTACAATTTAGTGGTATTTAGTACATTCACAATGTCATGAAATCACCACCTCATCTATTTCCAAAACATTTTCATCACTCCAGAAACCCCATATCCTTCTCCCAACCATTGACAATCACCAATCTGCATTCTTTCCGTATAATATGAACTATTCAGGTTTTACCTATCCTGAATAGTTCATATAAATGGAATTATACAATATGGACCTTTTGAGTCTGACTTCTTTCACTTTACATAATGTTTTTGAGATTCATTCATTTTGTAGCATATATCAACATTTCATTCCTTTTTGTATCTAATAATCCATTTATGGATATAACACATTTTCTTTATCCATTCCTCTGTTGATGGACATTTGGGTCATTTCCATCTTTTGGTTTTTATGAATAGTGCTGCTGTGAATAGCCATGCACAAGTTTTTGTTTGAACATCTTTCAACTCTTTCAGTTTTGTTTGAACATCTTTCCACTCTTACCTAAGAGTAGAAATGCTGGATCATGTGCTAATTTTATGTTCAACTTATTGAGGAACCAACCACCAAATCTTTTCCATAGCAGCTGTACCATTTCACATTTCTACCAGCAATGTGTGAGGATTCCACTTTCTTCACATCCTCTACAACACTTTTTATTTTACACTTATTTTGATTATAGCCATCCTAGTAGGTGTGAGTGCTATCTTGTGGTTTTGATTTGCATTTCTCTAATGACTAATGATGTTGAGAATTATTTCATATGTTTATTGACAGCATATCTTCTTTGGAGAAATGTCTGTTCAAGTCCTTTACCCATTTTATAATTAGGTTGTTTGTCTTCTTATTGAGTTGTATGAATTCTTTCTATATCCTGATATCAGACTCTTATCAGATATATGATTTGCAAGTATTTTCTCTCTTCCTATATTAACTCTTCCACCTATGTTCTGGAAGTCATCTCTTCCTCTGAAAGATCTTGACAATAAATGCATTGCTATCTATGCCCATGACGCTTTGTCTTTTTTAGGGCCTTCGAAAATGCTAATTATGATAGACATTTGATGATTTTTAAACTGGGTGCTGGGAATATGGATGTCCATTTTTTTACTTATGTATTATTATTCATATATAGGTTATATTCACTCTTTCATGTATATGTATATATATTTATAAGGCTTGACAATGTTCTTTCCTCTAATTACTACTGCATTCTATTTCTCTCCTCTCGTTGACATAGTTCTAGAATGAGCGGTCTATAATTGTTGCTTCATTTTATCCACAAGTAGTGCTTCTTTAATCTCTTGCAATATAACATTTGTCCATCCTAAAATGACTTTAAAAATTCAGAATAATTTTATTTTTAAGAATTATATATACATTTGTAAGTGCCCCATTTCCATCTTTATTTTTTCTTCCTAAGCTGTGTCACTCATGACTTCAGCTACATTATACAGATGACTCTTTTTCAATCTGCATCTCCAAACCTAAGCCATAATCTAAGTTTTAGACCTTGAACTATAGGCCGGATTGTCCCAGTCTTTTACTTTACTAGATATATTTCCCCTATTAATCAAGTTTTTCCAATCCCAGTCCCCATTTCTTCGTACCACATCACTTTCAGTCTCAAGAGTTTTGTAGTAATTACTGGTTCCTGCCTCTTCAATCACTTCGAAATGATGTTATCAGGTTTTGTGATTTCTACTTTATTTTTATTTTATTTTTTTAGTTATCGTCAATCTTTTCTAAAAAATCTAATCTGCCAATTTAGCGTTTTCCACCAACTCGGGGAGTAGAAACCCTCACAGGTGTCACAATCTTTTGCCTAGGTGTGGCCTTCGTGGGAACCTTAGTCGCAGCCATAGCTTAATTTTTAGTTGCTTGCTTAGCCTTAAAATATACAGCGCTTCATGAATTTGCCTGCCATTCTTGCGCAGAGGCCATGCTGACCTCTCCTTCGTTCCAATTTTCATGTATGTGCTGCTGAAGCGAGCACTGATTTCTACGCTAAACACACTTCATTTCCACTCAGCGGTTATCACCCCATTTTAATCCATTATCACAGGGTGCTGGAATTATTTCAATAGCCTCTCTCTGTATGACTCTCCCCTCCCTCCTTGAGTGATAATGGAAATCTTTATGAAGAGCAATGTGATAAAACGTGGTATTGGATAAGATAACTTTAGCAGTATTGTGGAAGATGAAGTGGAGAAGAGAAGGTGTTGACATGAGGTGAAGTCCTAAATTGTGGCAATGGCGATGGAGAAGGGGGATGTAGACGTGTGAAGTCGACTGGTGGCTGGAAGGAAATACAGCTAACATCCTGTATTCTATCTAATCCTATACACTAAGTACGTCAAGTGAATTTTTTGCTAAGCGAGCCATTCCCGAGCTTCTTTAAGAACTGTCATCTCCGAGTGGGCCAACCAACCGGATGGCGGATCCCAAATTGGCCGCGGGAGTGTCACGGAGCGCGTCTCTCTAGCTGCCGTCTCTATGGTTCGCGGAATCCCCAGGTCGGCGCTTGACCCGTCCGGCTTTTGCGCGTGCGCAAGCCTAGGCACGTGCCCGCCCTCCCGCAACTGCCCGAACCCCGGTGGGAGGGGTGGGTCTGGGAAGGTTGCTGCGGCGGCCGCCGCGGCCCCAGCACCAAGGGCCATTCCGGGGCCGATCCTGCGCGGGGGAGTCTCCGCCGCCTCCTCCGGTGACGCTCTCCCGGCCCCAGATGGTGGGTCCGGAGGATGCCGGAGCCTGCTCGGGAAGAAACCCCAAGTTGTTCTCTGTGCCGGCGCCCGAGCCAGTGGGCCAGGAGGGGATGATGATCCCTGCCACGGGCGGCTGTGGCGGAGGCGTCGGCGCTGTGGAGCCGCTGGAGGAAGGGGAGGGGACGCCGCCTCAGCAGCTTCTTCAGCGTTACCTTGCTGCAGGGGCCGCTGCGCTGGAGCCCAGCCTGT
>NW_006494611.1:13243083-13259128 GCF_000325575.1 Pteropus alecto | reverse complement strand
GCGAGGACTTGGAGCGGGCGGGAGCCAGCGCCGGGGGTCCCGAGCAGGGCGCGTCTCTTGCCACCTCGGCTGAGAGGACTAGAGGGGGCGCAGGCGCCGAGCTGCGCCTCGGCTTCTTCGACGTGCATTTGAACTCTCGGAACACGTTCGAGGTGAGCCGCCGTCAGAGCACCCGCGACCACCAACCCGCCGCGGGGCTGCCGGAGCCCGCGTCCGCCGCGGAGCAGGGCCCCGCGGGGACCTCGGCCCGGGCTCGACGGAGCGGCAGCTTCACCGACTTCTTCGCCAGGTACAGCGCAGGCTGCGCAGGGGCTGGGGGCGGGTTCGGGCCGAGGCCGGGAGCTGGCTAAGAGCAGCTTGGGGGCCGCCTCCGTGCTGGCTCTCGCTGGCGTCAGGACTTAGCTTTGATTTGTCACCGGAGGAAGAGGAACTGAGTCTGTATTGTGCTGTCTGTAGGAGAAGTTGTGAGCTCTGTAGAGAGCTCATCTTTCTGTTCACCTGTCGGCTATAGGTTCTACCTGCCATTCATACCTGGTTTCTGTGTATTCAGGTCCTGCCAGCGTGGTAGTGCCCTGTCTATGCAGTTTTGCCTCTTTCGGAAAAGCAGACAACCTTCACCGTCCCCAATTAATGAAAAGTTTGTGCTATAAGGATTAGGGTCGGGAGTGAGGGCGGATGGCGGTATGTTTGTACAGGGGTGTGGTTGTGAAAGAGAAAGGGAAGTCATTTTGCAGAGTTGCCTGCGTGGAATCTGAATCCATTCAAGTAGTTTGGGAATTCTTGAAATCAGAAGAGGTTGTGTTTAACTGTTTCTTTCAGTGGCCTTTATTCATATGCAGTTTGGTGTGTAGAATTTGATCCCAGCCTAAAAAATCAAATTACAGTGGCGGTTTATCTAGAAAAATCCCTCTTATATACTTACGCTGGATAGGCCTCCACTTTTTTCAGCAACTTTTTAATTTTTTATGATGTTGTAAATATCATTTGACCTGCTATTCTTGAAATTAAATTATGGTGCAGGACATTGCAGATTTAAAAATGGAGCTTTGTTGGTGTGTCTGGGATAAATAGTCAGAAAATACTCATAGTAATTCACAGTAAAGAGTAAGAGCAATCTCCCTTGAGTCAGATTTTGACATGCTTCAAAAAAATGTAGAGAAGTAACCCCAAATGCTAAAATTCTTCCTTTCAGAGTTCTCTATTATTTTTTGTTCCATTTTCAAGAATCTTGACAAAAACCAGAAATCAACAAATTCTGCAGTTTAAGATATAGAGGATCATACAATTAGTGTGCTTTGTAGACAAACACAGCTTTCTGATTGTAATGAATAGTTCTTATTCTTTTTTCTACTTTATTATCCGTTATTTTTCCTGCTTGTGAAATTTACAAATAAATTATAAAGTTGTTTAAATCAAGATTGGGAAATTCTAATTTTGTGTTAGTCATAGAACAAAATATGTAGACTAGTGAGATATGCATTTGTGCTAGTAGTTGCAAAAATATACTTAAAACTTGTGGCAATATTTTAAAAGCTCTTAAGGCGAGTTAAGTATAAGTTTATGACCTTGTGTGGCCTTTGGGTATTTATTGGTTATGTTTTGATGTCAAGTGTCTGGCAGTTTTAGACCTGGAAAGGGCTTTGGAGAGCAGTAATTCAACCAGTATATGCAAAGTACTTGCTCTGTGCCACACATTGGGAATGGAAATGATTTGGACAATGGTCCTTGAGTTGGATGTAGAGTGTAGGCTAGTGGGGATTAAGTTTGAAGACATACATATGTATGCATTACAATTTATGAGTAACAACAAGGTAAATCTGTTATAAGAGGCTTTCATACTATTAACAGGAGGCAGGAATTATGATATAGTTTAAAATTTTTTCTTTAACTTTTAGGTGAATAGGACTTTAATTAATATAGCTAATTGACACTCCTAGGGCCACACTAATGATGTATGTCAGATGACTGGGTTCGAAGTCAGAAAACATAAGGTTCCTGAAGTTAATTTCTCTAAGCTTGATTTTTTTAAATTGAGATCTGAATGTAAAGATTCTAGGTGTCATTGCTTTCTTTACATAACATTGGTGGGAAAAGGCAGAGTCTGATAATAGGCACAGTTTTTATCTTAGCATTAGCCAAAACCTTAACTGGATTCTGAACACTTTAACGGCAAAGACTATGACATTCATTTCTGAATCTACAATGCCTGATGCTGGTATGAAGAACCCCACTCAAGTGGTGTTGAATTGGCAACTTGCATGGACCCTCCCTCTTTACTGTTCTCTAGGTAGTAATTTGTATCTAATAATTTTGAATAGTCTTTCATCACCCAAGCATAGTAATCAGAAATTTCCCTTGTTTCTTAAGCCTAAGAGGTTTTTTTGGTTCCTATGCACCGTTGTCATTCTCAACTCTAAAGCTCTGGGTGAGGGTTCCCTTTAGGATATCTTGCTCTAGGATGTATTCTTGTTCTTGGATGCAACCCCTACCCTCACTTCATTTTTTGATGAAGAAGCTCACTGTCTAAAGAAGGTAGTTAGTTTAGTTAGCTAATGGTAGAGCTGCGATTAGAAACCAGGATTTCTCGTTTTCAGTCCAGGTTTACATTCCATCACTATTGCTGCTCACCTGTGGCTTCTTTTCCCTCCCACCTGATTATCCTCCATCTTTCCCTTCCCACTTCCTCTCTTTTCGTTCCCTGGGCCAAAAAAAAAAAAAAAATCTATAATAGAAATAAATACTTCTAAAGAATAGCTTCATGTTTCTTTTAACAGAAGTAAAGAGGGAAACATTTTACAGCAATCTATCTATTATTACAAAGTTATGTTCAGTTTGGACACATCATTGACAGAAGCTTCATTGAGTGAGGTAGACATCTAATAAGAGAGAGCAATTTGGCCCAGGTGGGACTGCTCTAGTGATCTCCTGCTTTCCCTTCCTTCCAGATGAGTTGAGTTGTTCTGTCCCTTTTGGGGACAGAACAGGGGCTTGCTTCAGCTTTATATAGGCATCTCTGTGTTTATGGTGATTTGACTGTGGGAACTCTAAAAGTAACATTCCCTTGGCCCTTTCCTGTCTACAAAGGTCTTGAAATGCTAGATGGGTACTACTACCTCCACTGTCACCAACTCAGCAGTGAGGAGGTGAAAACAAAAACTTTTGTTTCCAGGCTAGATTTGTTCCTCAATGATCTTACTTTTTTTTTTTTTAAAGTGGCTTTGAACCATTTTTATGGGCCCTTAAAACAAATTTATGTCTTAATTGTTTTCAAGTAGAATGGATCATATTTTATATGATCCATTGTTTTCAAGTAGAATGGATCATATTTTATATACATTTCAAGTAGAATGGATCATATTTTATATACATCTATGTATATAAAAATATACATAGATGTATATTTTTAAAGGTGTATTTATAGGTGTATTTTTTTAAAAGCCATTTTTACTTTTAGGGCTTGTTTGGAATACACTGGCATAGTTACTGCTATTTAAAAATACACAGGTATCTATCTGTGTCTCCTGGTAGTGTTGGTAATTTTTATAGTCTTCATTGATGAATTAACAAGAATTTGGTGGTCTTAACAGGCATAGCCAAGTACGGAAGAAAGTATTGAAGATTTTTTTCCTTCTGTCTGAAAAGAAAATTGACTTTATAGATTCTGGAACATATAGATTCAGGTAGATTTGCATTTAATTACTGACTTTTGAAACTTCCTAAATGTTGTGGCAAAAAACTACTTTCACAGAGCCCTTTTTATTAGTTAGGCTGGATAGGGAAGACTAGACGCTCTTTTAGTCATTTCTTTTCACATTTAGGTAGTCTCTGTTCTCCCCAATATGAAAATGGTTGAGAGTATATTTTCTCTTTGTTAATTATGATATTGAGCGTTTAAAATCTTAAGTAATAATTTTTCTCAGTTTAAGGTTCTCAGAAACAACAAAATCAACCACATTTTTTTTTTTCCACCAGAATTTACACTAGTTGACAAAATCATAATTCACTCGATTGAACCATCATAGACCTCTATGGGCTTCCTTATTTGTTCCTGTGTGTATTTCTCTCAGCTGACTAAAATCAAAACTGCAGTTTCAAAACCTGTTTCTTTAAAAATTCCTTCTTCAACATCTTGATTAAGGCAAAATATTAAACTTCTGATAAGTTTTAAAAGATTTTTATGGCTTCCAAAGCAAGCAGTTTTTTAATATAGGTGTGGAATAATTATAAATAGAATGATAAAACATCAGGATCTAAATTAAAAATTTTCGTTACTATAAGAGATTATAAAAATAAATGCAAAAGTATTTTTGTGTCATTAATGGAACGCCTTTGGCATTATTTGCATCTTAATATAATTAAAATTAAAATTTTAGAAAAGCTGAAAAGAATGTGTTATTAATTGCTCTAGAATAAAAATAAAAGTGTATAGATTGTAGAGTGTTGTTAAACATTATAATATTATAATGGTGAAATTGGTTTCATTATATATCATTTCTGTTAAACCCATTATAATAATAGATCGGGGAGCCAATGGCTCAAAAGCCTATTGTAACTTTTCATTCATGTTTCCCCCCAAGATCCAGTATTTTTTCCCAAATATTTTCTTAAAAAAAACCCAAAAAACAGGAAAAACCAGACAACCACAAAACACTGTAGGGATCTACACTAAACCATTTTAAGTCCACATTTTAAGGTCAAGTACTTAACCTTAGAAATGTAGTTGTGATTTTAAGGTGGATAGTTAGCGATGTGACAATGTGAATATAAATTAGGTAGAGGTATTGGGAAACTCCAATTTTTGTGGGACCAAGATAATTTTAAGTGCTCAAACGTATTATTTTGAAATGTTAAACTAAATTAATATTTTAACAACTATATCCTGGTAATAAGCAAAGCAGACTATTAATCTCATTAACCGGAAGTTACTTGTTTGGAGTTACTTGAGCTATTTGAAATGGGCATAGAGATTTACTTTTTATTCATTCATTCATTCATTCATTCATTCATTCATTCATTCATTCATTCATTCATTCATTCATTCATTCATTCATTCATTCATTCATTCATTCATTCATTCATTCATTCATTCATTCATTCATTCATTCATTCATTCATTCATTCATTCATTCATTCATTCATTCATTCATTCATTCATTCATTCATTCATTTAGGCGAGGCAGCCCTTGGTTGACCTCACAGATTGCAAGGACCTTGTCAGGTTACAATCCCTTATTTTTCATTTTTTTTAACGCCTACAGCACCTGGTCCTCCTAGGTGGTCTCCTCTCCACGTACTAACCAGGCCCGACCCTGCTTAGCTTCCGAGATCAGATGGGATCGGGCACGTTCAGGGTAGCATGGCTGTAGACAACTTTTTATTTTTTAAAATACTTCTTATTTTAGAATAGTTTTAGATTTGCAGAAATGTTGCACAGATAGTGCAGAAAGTTCTCACATAATGCTCACCCAGTTTCCCTACTATCAACATCACATTACTGTGGTTCATTTCTCATAACTTGGAAAGCAACATTTGTACAGTAAGGCCTCACTTAACATCGTTGATAGGTTCTGCGAATTTAAGTGAAATGATGTGGGCAAAACCAGTTTTACCATAGACTAAGAGATGTAAATGAGTTGAGTCCTACAGCATCTCATCAACTTTAAAATGAAACGATGTTGAATGAAACGTTATTCTCGGACCTGCTGTATGTTACTCTTAATTAAATTTCACACTTTATTTGATATAGGATTATTGACTGAAAGGTTTTAATTTGAGGAGCAGTTGTGAAATCAGGAGATTCAGAGTCCCTTCCAGCTTCAATATACTGTGATATTGCATTACAGGAGCCTCTTGCATATACTGTTGTAGACCTCAGACATTTGCTGGCTAAATATTACAGATGTGAACTGAGTTAAAGAGGATGCTTAAAAAAAACAAGATGTTTTTTATCTGTAAAATGAGAAGGTTGCCAGAGGTAGAAATATCCCCCTTTACTCTAGATTCTACCTTCAACATTTCTTTCAGTAAGTTCTAACTGAGAGTAATCTGCCTCAGAGTAATCATGTTAAACATCAGTGATCTTTATTTAGTTTCTCATATGTAGGCAGTATAGACCAGCAGTTCTAATTTTTTTCTTTAGCAAATTATATATATTTTTTTAATCTTAAAATTTCTTTGGAATAGGAGAGAGAATGCCTAGGATAATAAGTAAATTCTAGTTAATCAATGAACTAGAATTTGAAATTAACTTTCAGACCATGAGTTATTTCTCAGAGGTTACCAGTGTTCCACTCTGGCGAACCAGTAGCCTAGTGCAGTAGTTCCTATCCTTTGTTATACTTCAAAATCTCCTAAAAGCACATGAAAAGCAATTAGATTCTGCAAAATCCACAACCCTTACCTGGTTGAATTCAGGGGACTTGCTTTTGGCAGGTGGCATCTTCAAAACTACAGGAAAGTGTAGTGGTTAAAAAGGCTGGTTCTGGAAGTTAGAGAGCATGGGTTTGAATTAGCTTACTAGCTGTGTAGTTATGGACAAGTTACTTGACCTCTGTGGACCTTAAGCAACTCATCCATAAAAAGGGGGTAATAGTGATATCTACCTCATGGAATTGTCATGAGGGTTAAATGAGATAATATTTTAAGTGCTTTGTATTATGTGGCATTTAGTGAGGATGTAAATGTTATTTATTCAAGCTGCAGCAAGACCACCACAGCCCCTTTCCCAATCCCATCACTGAAATCCACTGATTCAAAGAAAGGAAAAGACTAGAATGAATTTTGTGTATGACCTGAAGACTCTTTACACAGTTCGTGTAGTAGATTTTAAAATATAATTTGTCTCTGGGGTTGGATGAGTGTTAAAGAGGACTCTGGTATAGTGGTATCAAATTTACAGAAGTCTTGAAGCTTTGACTAGAACAAATCTGAGAAGGGACTGAAAGGCGGGAGTGTTGAGAAAGATTAAAATATTTGTATCTTTAATGTTTTAAGGAACTCCTAGAGACAGGCAAAGCCAATTTTTAAGTTTAAGTTCATGAAATGTTTAACTTGGCTTACTCATGCATTTCATACTTAGAATGTTGTAGTAGGAAAGCTTTAGGGAAGAGTGGAAACATTTGGAGATTTTGAGGTGATACATCTGTTACCCATCTCTAAATGTATTATTCAGAAAGGGAAAGTCAGTCCTTTTTGAGGCTGCATATTTCTTCCTGAGAACTCTGTTAACTATACTAAAAGTTTTTCCCAGTTAGTTCTGGTTGATATTTGCTTGGACCCTACTATAGTAATTTTTAAACTTTAGTGTTGAAAATTATGGGGGCGGGGTGGTGTAGTGTGGTGTTGTGGTGGTGGTGGTTGTGGTGTTCGTGGTTACGTTAAGCATGGAGATTCCTTGAGCCCCTGCTCCCGTTTTGATTCAGGAGACTTGGGCGGGGACTAGCAGAAATCCAAATATTTACCACATGTGTACTCTCAAGTGATTTTGATGCAGGTGGTTCCCAGACTATAATTACTGAAGTAATTGTTGATAAGCAGGTCTTTTCAGGTAATAATTGAAAGAAGTTACAACATACATTTATAGCTCAGATTGCTTTATTTATTTAAAATTGGGTCATATTTCTTTACTACGTAATTGGTGAGTATAAATAGAAATACAATAGAGAACTGATATAAATACAAATGTAAAAGTATTTTGTTAACCCTCACTAGTTGAGAAATTATCTCTGCCTAATTAAATCTTTGCTTCCTTTTTATTGGTGGGAAGGGTCTTTTACTTTGATTTTATGCTGTTTAGATTGCCATGCTTACCTGTTCTGTAAAAAGCTTTAGCTCACAAAACCTTACTCAGGTCTCTTTAATGTGCAGTCATAACTTTATCTCTCCTTATTTATAGCTTATCAAAAAGAGTGTTAATTTTCCTTCCTTCTGCTGTTGTAATTCTTTTCCATGCCTTTGCGAAAAAATCCTGCACATTACACATGGCTTATGCCCCTCCAGAATTTGCTGCTTCAGCCTTTCTTGGACTTATTTCTGTGGCTGAAAGAAGAAAGAAGGAAACCCATGTGACTGTCTGGGTTTTCAGCAGGCTCTTTCCTGTAATTAAGAGAAGTTCACCTTAGGAAACCAAGCTACAAGTTATGCTCCTACTTAAAGCTAGTTTGGCAGTGAACTTGGTAATGTGTTTAATTTACTTTTGAATTTTGTTATTGGTTTCTTTTTAATTTGAATTTTATTTTGAGATACAGTTCTTGGTTAAAAATATTTCCATCTGCCTGTCTCTAACCCCACACAGATTAAAATATTTTAAGTTTGGAACTGAAAATGATAGTTTTGAAATAAAGTTATGTGCTGTTTTCTCATACTTTCCTAAATACTGTAATGTACAACTACTCATCATACATTGGGCATTATTTAGATTTTCCAAATCTGGTTTTCATCTAGACTGTTTGTAGTCATTTTCTAGTCAAGTAGGGGAAATGCTTTTCTGTTGTTGTTCTAGGAAAAAGTTATCCAAACACTACAACATTTTTTCGTTGTTGTTAGAAAAACATAAAATGCTCATATTATCTGCTTTTGAAAAGCAGGGCAGGGAATATAAAATAAAACTAAAGATAAATACTTTGTTTCCATACTATTCCGGTTAAGGTGGTAAGAAAGAAGATAAAGGGTATGGAGGTATGATTAGAGACAGGAGAAAGAGAGAGGAGTTTGAAGAGGTTTGTATAGAGCAAAAATGCTGGAGAGAATAATTGTTAGCTGGAAATTAGCTCTGTACTTTGACCTGTGGGCTTCAGATTATCTTTGTGTTTATTTTTTCTATTTTCAGGGCCTTTGTGGATGTTTCTGGCAATTTCTTTCCTTGAAGATATCTGCAGTGCCCCTACCTCTTAACTTCCCTAATGTCTCGGTGCCCTCATAGCCTAACTTCACTTGCCTATAATCGTGCAAGTGAAATATTTTTTAATGACAGTTGGTATATATAAGGCTTAATTTAGGCTTTAAAAGTTCAGGTTGTTAGTATGATAGATTCAGGTTATTAAAAAGTACACGTATCAAAGGGCAAAATAAATGCAAAATACAGTTTTACACAGTGTATTCTTACTTGAGTTCCAGTGCTAAAAGGAAAATTTCTCTTACAAGCACCATGGTAAATCTAGCAAACAATTAAAATCTCCCTCACCTATGAGGAGAAAGTTAGTTGTTATTATCAGAAAGATATACTGTGTAGAAATTTAAGTTCTGAAGTAAGTTATTGAAGTTTTAAATTAGTAAAAGGTCTCAACTAAGTAGTTTTTGGATTTTGGAAGAGTGATAGAATTTATGTTGCTTTTTTTATTTACATGGCCCTTGACCCTCCTCATTCTATCTCTGTTGGACTGACTTTTAAACTTCGTTAGTACTACCTAGAATTAAAAACGTTGATAATTCTTGGGTATTGTTTGATAATTCTTGGGTATTATTTGTTATGATTCCAAATTGGGAGTTGAGCACAAAATTTGTATCTAAAGACTAATAAAATAAACTTTTTGATAATTATTATATAACATAACCGGCACAACAATTAAATATATAACTAGAGGATGATGTCTATCTTTGTAATATAATCCCAGAAGCACATTAATATAGTCAAAAATAGTCGGACAGTGATTAACTTTTAATATTAGGCATACTAATAAAATAGCTGAGAATTATGCTGCATGAAGGAAAAATTTTAGAAGACAACCACTATAAAACTTTCTTGGGTAAAAGATTAACTAGCTCCATGTTTTAATGAATACATGATAGTTTTGCTCTTATATGAGACCACCAAAATATAATTTTTTGATTTAGTTCTTTGTTGATAGAAATATCATAACACCATGTAGGACAAAAAAAGACAATTACTTTGGTCAGGAGAAAGATTTCAACTGTGCTACTGGAAGGTAGGATCTGTCATAGGTTCTGTCATAGGTTCTATCAATTCAGGAAGTACTTCTAGGTTAGACATGAACAGAATGTCAAGAAAACAAAACAAAGTAACAAGAACAACAACCCTAGAGCTAAGTTTCTGCTGCTTTATTCTTAGAGAGTTTTTAGGCACCCAATGGATATTGTTTAGCCTGTTTGAATTCTTTCACTAACAAGGAGCTCAGTTTCTTAAAGGCAGCCTACTGTGGTTATTAATTGTTAGAAGGTTCTTTATGTCGCAGCCCAGTGTATCTCTTTGTAATGTTCTTAGTCCTAATTTGCCCTTTAGAGCCATAAAGAACAAGTCAGTTCTTTTACAGATTTTCCTTCAGAAAGTTAAAGATTGCTATGGAACCATTTTTTTGTTTGTTTGTTTGTTTTTGGACTCTCCTAGCTAAGCATATACAATTTTGAGTTAGTTTGCAATTTTCTTACCATTTATTCATTCACAAATGCTATTGAGTCTTATGTAAATGAATCAGTAAGGAAATTAGATGATGGAATATTAATAAATTTAAGATGGGGGAGTTATATAAATCAATACTTACAATATTACCTGATTAGTGCTATAAAAGAAGCTATAAGGACGCATCAGTAGAACCGAAGGAGTGATTAACATTGGGGTGGGAAGTAGGGAACTCTTCACGGATGGGGAGGGTTTGGATTGGAATAAGACTGAGGTCAGTAAACGCACACAACAGCATATACAAAATTTGTAGATGAAATAGCAGTAGCACTTCTGGGACTGCAGGTGCTCATTAGTATGATTATCTTTAGGGCAGGAGAGGTAGAGTGTCAAAAACAGGAAAAAAGATTGGGACTAAATAATGAAGGGGTTTGTGTGATAGAACTAAGCAATTTGAATTGATTCCATGAGAGATGGCAGTGCATTGGACCTTTGATGGGTTTTTAAAACGTGGTCAACATGCTTCAGATTGTGTTTTAGAACAGTGACTCTTGTAGCAGTGTGGCACATGCTTTGATACTTGAGAAACTGGGGCTTGGATACACTTGTGGTAGTTTATTGGTGCTTGTCAGTCTCTTTATTAATATGTGATATCCAGATAATTGATTCAAATAACATTAAATTTAATCCCTGCTTGAGGGATAGCTAACAAATTGACATTTGCTTTTACCAGTACCCTTTTTGTGAAGCTTTAATGAAGGTAAACTTTGAATCTGATTTTTGTTTTGAGAGAAGTGGGATGGTATGAAAATAGAGTCATGTGACGCATTATGGGTACCATGTTTTTAAAGGAATTTGATGAGGAAGAAAAAGAGCCAGAATAGCTATTAGACTAGTTGTTTTGCTGTCATGGATCAAAAAGGAAACAACTTAAGAGAAAACTGTAAAATCAAGTATTTACATCCAAGACTTGCACATGTTCCATGCACAAATTCTATACATTGCTTTGTAAAAATAGGTGGTGGCAGTATACCCATCAGCCATTTTTGAGGAGTGAATGAGGTTAAGACAGAGTATTGAGGCTTTCATAATTACTTCTATGTATATGTGTCTCTTCTAAGATGCAAATCCCCTGGACATAGGGAACATGTCTTTTTTGCTTTTCTTTGTCTCTGCATAGAGACATATAGCTTAATATATAATAATAACACAAAGATTTATTGGATTAAAAACTTTTTTAAAGGTACCAGCACTCGTATAGCCAAATGATTGGAATTTTTGATGTGGTCACTCTGGGAGGCTCTTCACTTATTACTTTAGTGGTATCATTTCTCAGAGTATATTTGGTACCTGTCTTTGGGAGATGTTCCTGTAGGAGAGAAATCAATTGTCCAATGTAAGATAGAACTGAAGAACTGAAAGTTGAAGGGGAATCATAGCTGAAATACATTAGGAAGGCAAACTAAGCAAGTTCAGTTGTATATTAACTGTAATAAGAACTCCAGTATCCTATGTATAATAGATTCACTCCTAAGCAAATAGTTAGACATAATATGTAAATAGTTGAATTTTGTACAAACAGGCATAAATGATTTCACACCTGGTACTCTTTTCAAGGAATAAATAAAGTCAGAGACTTGGGGTCTGCCATCCTTAAATTTGGTCATTTTTAGGTGAGACTAGCTATATCAGTTCAATTTTGATGAAGCCTAAAATTCTTGTTACTAGTTTGCAAAGCAGTCCATATTTAAAAGGACTGACTTAATAGTTTGCAGTAAAATCCATATACAGCATCTGTAACTGACAATGTTATAATGTAAAAGAAGTGTTGAACTTTGTATTATAAATATTACCTTAATGCTGCTGCTAGTTTTGAAGTATCCTTTATACTTTTCCACTTGTGAGGTAAATATTTTCTTTAGCTTTTCCAATTAGTAAAACAAATTACTATCAGTTTCAGTAGTAGATATGTCTAGCTTTTTCTTGCACTCTTTTTATAGTTTGATCTTTTTATTAATAGCAAACATCTTGTCATTTAATTCATTCTTAGGAGTCCATACTAAATGAAATTTTTTTACTGTCAGTGAAGTTTTTAATAATTTTAATACATTAACCTGTATTTTAGATTTGCTAAAACTTAAAAACAGCTCATCTAGAATAAACAGCTTTCGATATGAACAATCATTTTTGTATTTTGTTTAAAAAGCCTTAATCAGTGGAATTTAGTTTTCTACTTAATATATTTAATACCAAACAGCCAGATAGATTTCCTTGAAATAGCTCTTATTTTATAAAAATCTGTGGTTTAGCTATGGTTTTGGTTTGGCATACTTATTCCTACTGAAAGACATGAGTTTAATCTGTTAAATTAAACTGGCAACCATATTTTAAAAACTGATAATTGGAATTTCAGTATTAGAAACCTTTTACAATTTTTTTTTATTATGGTAAAATATATATAACAAAATTTACCATTAGTGACATTTAATACATTCAGTGTTGTGCAGTCATCATTGCCGTCTAGTTCCAGAATATTTCATCACTCCAAAAGGAAACATCATACCCATTAGCAGTCACTCTCCTTCCCCGAAACTCCCCAACCCTCTAGCAACTGTAATAGGAACTGCCAGCTGTTTTCCATAGCAACTGCACCATTTTACATTTCCACCAGGAATTTTTTGAGGGTTCTGGTTTCTCCACATCTTCTCCAACACTTATCATTTTCTTTTTTTTTTTTTTTTTAAGTTATAGCCATTCTAATGGGTATGGAGTAGTAGTTTATTGTGGCTTTGATTTGAATTTCCCTAATACTAATAATGTTGAGCATCTTTCCATGTACTTGTTGGCCATTTGTATGTCTTCTTTGGAGAAATGTTGCCCATTCAAGTCCTTTGCCCATTTTTAATTGGGCTGTTTGTATTTTTGTTGTTGTGTTATATGGGTTCTTTATATATTCTGGATACTATACCTTTATCAGATACATGAATTGGAAGTATTTTCTCTAATTCTTTAGCTTGTCTTTATACTTTCTGGATTTAAATTTGGTTTATTATAGTTTTAAGTATGTGTAACTTTGTTTTTACTTTAATAGGGGAACTAAGATTTGTATGTAGCTATTCAGAGCACAGAGGCTGGAAAGTCCAGAATTCGTGAAAAAGAGTACAGTTTGGCTGATATGTTAGGGTTTATGTTAGTTATAAGGAACAGAAGCCCACTTAAGCTACCTTAAATGAAGGAAAGTTTGCTGTAGGCATGTACTAGGCATCTTGTGGACATTGTGAAGATAGAAAATATAATATACCCAGGCTACAGAACATTGGAACATTGGTTTCTCTGCCTTTCAAGAGTTGTTTTTTTCTCATCTCTTTTCTGTCTCCTAGTTGTTCAATATGTGGTTTCCACCTGCAAAAATACTGTAAAGCTGCTCCAGCTTTATATGATTTATCAGTTCAAGCATCTACTGTCTTGACTGAGTCAATCTCTAAGTCTTCTATTTAAAAACCCCGAGAATCTGATTGTCTTAGCCTATGTATGAATTTGTCCCTGTTTTATCAGCAGTCCTATCTAATCAGCACTCACTGAGAGGCAATACCATAAGATATAAAAATGGTCACTTTGGGGTTACTACTTCAGTAGGGATTGGGTCAAAGGCACTGTCAAAGAAATGGGAGTGGATTGTAGGGATGCTAAAGCCTCATATATTTCTCTTAATTGTACAAGGAGTAGTAGGAAATGATGTTGGAAAGATAATTTGGGTCCAAATTGTGAGGAGCCTTAATGCTAGGATTAGGATTTGAAGGCAAGGAAATGAAATGCTCTATTCTTTCCTACTTGTATATTGTCATTCTAGCCAGAATGAGTTATCTGTCATTCTTTTCCTCTAATTTCTATTTGTCTGACTCTTTCCTTGATTCATTCAGCAAGCATATTTGAGCACTGACTACATAGCAGGAAAAGAAGGAGGTAGAATAAGGCTTTTCTGGTGCAGCCAGTGATGACGACATTGTAAACATAAATTGAAATGCTACAGTGTGATGCTGGCAGGGAACATGAGATGGAGAAAACAAGATTTACTTCTCTGGCACTAAATTTGGCTTGTGTAAGTCAATCTTCAGGCTCATTTCAGTGCTTTACAGGGATTAGAGGAGAGGGTAACTACAAAGAGGTAACGTGATGGAGTTTTTGCAGTGATGGAACTGTTCTGTACCTCAATTGTGGTGGTAATTACACAAATTAAACGTGGTAAAACTTGTAGAACTGTACACAGTAGAAAGACAGCCAATTTTTATTGTAGTAGTTTAAAAAATAAAATATTTACTGGGTATTTTAAATACTTTATATGCAGGGCATTGTGAAGGTTACACAAATCTCATTTTCAATGCATTTATAATTAAAAGTGGTATTCAGATCAGTTAAGGTAGAAAGTGAAAAGTATCAGAAGAGTATGATTCCTAGAACTAGTGACTTTATAGAGGAGAAAGCTTCATAGAAATAATGGCTCACCAGACTATACTCCTCCGTAAGACTAATGCTGTAGACTGAATGTTTGTTTGTGTTGCCGCAGCCCTCAAATTCATATGTTGAAACCTGATCCCCAGTGAGATAGTATTTGGAGGTGGAGCTTTTGGCAGGCACTTAGGTCATGAGGGTAGAATCCTCATGAATGGGATTAGTGCCCTTCTAAAGGAGACCCCAGAGAGTGCTCTTGTCCCTCCCACCATGTGAGGACACATTTAAAAACTGGTGGTTTATGAACCAGGAAGTGGGGTCTCACCAGACACTGAATCTGCCAATACCTTAATCTTGGCCTTCTCAGCCTCCAGACTGTAAGAAAAAAGTTTCTGTTGTTTATAAGCCACTAAGTTAATCATATTTTGTTATAACAGCCAGATCCTACTAAGACAACTAAGTTTGAGGACAAAAGTGATTTTTTTTTCTGTAGTTCCCCCAAATTAGCAGACTTTCTTTCATTCATGAGCTCAAGCACAGCACTGGAGATACAAGGTGATCATAGAGCTCATATTCTAATGCAGAAGATAATATCTAAATTTTCAGAATTGTCTTGGCTATTCAGTTCCTTTGCCTTTCTGTATTAATTTTAGAATCAGTTTATTTGTATCTAAGATAATCCTTGTTAATTGGGGAGAATTTGACATCCTTACTACATTGAATGTTCCATTTCTTGAACACGGTGTGTCTCTCCATTTATTTTGGTCTTTTTTGATTTCCTTCATCAGTCTTTTGTAGTTTTTAGCATACACATCCTGCTCATGTTTGGTTAGATTTATATCTATTTAATATTTTTTTAATATATCATTAAAAAAATGCTATTTAAAAAAATTTTCCAGTTTCTAATTATTCATTGCTAGTATATAGAAATATGATTGATTTTTGTTTGCTTTGTGTCTTGTAGCCATTTTAATAAACTTATTAGTTCTAGGAGCTTTTCTGTGGATTCTGTGGGATTGTTTATCTAGCCAATAATGTCTGTAAATGCGGAAAATGTAATTTTTTTCTTTCTAATCTATGAGACTTATTTTTCCTGCCTATTGCACTGGCTAGGACTTTCAGTATGATTTTGAATGGAAGTGATGAGAGTGGACAGCCTTGTCTTGTTTCTGATCTCTAAAACATATGGTCTTTCGTGATTAAGTATGACATTAGACATTAGCTGTAGGGCTTTTTTTTTTT
>NW_006494611.1:13234792-13243062 GCF_000325575.1 Pteropus alecto | reverse complement strand
GTAGATGCCCTTATATAGGCTAAAGAACTTCCATTGCTAGTTTTCTGTGTATTTTTTTTTAAATCAGGAATGGATTTATGATATTGTCAAATGCATCAATTGATGTGATCACATGTGTTTTCTTCTTCAGACTGTTAACATAGTGAATTACATTGATTGGCTTTCGAGCATTGAATAAGCCTTGCATTTCTGAGATAAACCTACTTGGTCTTGTTATATTTCCTTTCGCATATTGTCACTTTCGATTTTTTTTTTCACTTAAAAAAATGAAATATAGTTCACATACCATACAAGTCATTCTTTTAAAGTATATAACTCAGTGGTTTTTAGTATATTCAGAGTTGTGCAACTATCACCACAGTCCATTTTAGAACATATTTATTACTCTGGAAGGAAACTCTGTACCCATTATGAAGATTAAATATATATGAAGCTATTTTACTCATATTGTAAATAAAAACACTAACATAGTTCGTTTTATTTATACAAGAGGCATAAATAAAAAAATATTCACACATGTGGTTAGTTTTATTCATCATCATCTTTTCTTGCCTTTCTTTCCCAACTTCCTCTTAGGGTTAAAAGATAGCTTATATCCTGGTGACTGGAATATTTTGCTCATATTTTGCTGATGTTGTTCCTTGTTACTGTTTCTGTTCTTGTCCTAAAAGTTTTTTTCTTGTACCCTTCCTCTTTTCTTCCTCTGGTGGTTTCTATCTTCCTTCCGAATGTCTTAGATACTACATTGGGGTTAAACCAATGGAGATTCTGTTCATGAAGCATTTGATACATGATATAAGTAGTATCCAGCACAAAAGCAAGAATATTTTTGTGATTTTTTTTCTTTTTCCCTTAATTCAATTTTGCTCTCTCCCTGCAACAAAAGAACTTTTAAAAATCTTTAAGATATTGTCTGAAACTTATTTACTATAACAGATAAGACATACCATAAGGTGACTTGCTGACATGAACACAGGAGGAAGAAGAAAATAATTTATATTTTTGAACTGTTTAAATGAATATCAAGAGGCCTTTTGACAATGTGTGGGATGAAAAAAACGGATAGTTTTGAAAGCTCTTGTATCTTGATTGTTCTATGGAGGACGTGAACAGGATAAGTGTGATTAGAAAGAAAAGGAACTATGCAAGAGACCTGGCTCAGACACTTGTTAGTGATGTGACCGTGGAAAGTGGCTCATGAACCTTTCTTGGGGATGGTGGGGTAGCACACTGAATCCTTGGAGAATTTGATGAAAACTCTAGACAGCTGCCCAAGAAAAATGTTCATAAGCACACTGTTTACTTCATATAGTTTGAGGGACCTATAGTCCATTCATATAGGTTCATTGGTTCTTGAAGATATTTTCTTTAAAAAATAATGCCTATAGCACCTGGTCTCCCTAGGTGGTCTCCCATGCAAGTACTAACCAGGCCCGACCCTGCTTAGCTTCCGAGATCAGACGAGATCGGGCACGTTCAGGATGGCATGGCCGTAGACTCTTGAAGATCTTTTGACTTGGTTGCTCTCTAAGGTCCCTGGCAACTTTAAAATACTTAAAAAAATTATAACCTTTACTCTCAGCCTTGAAATTCTGTCTTTTGACCAAGAGTAAATGATACTGAATTCTATCCTTTTTTAAAAAAACTTTTATGTTAATTAGCATGTATTAAATAAAAATTCTCTATTTAAAACAATTCTTTTACGATTTGTAATAATGACAAAGACAAGATCCAGAAAGAGCCTGAAAAATGAAAATTCTTGAAATTAAAAAAAGCTTATCTGGCAAAAAAAAAAAAATACTTTTTTGTATGTGTGTATAGTCAGCTGAAAGGCTTTTTCAATGAGAAATGATTGAGGTTTGGAAAGAATGTAAGTAATCTTCATGCCAAATCTTTAATCCAAAATACTCAAGGGTAGCCAAAGTGTACTGTATTTTAAAGAGATAGTGCTTCTTTGAATTAATTATGTAGTCAACTGCGGCATTCCATGATCACTAGATAATGTTTTCTTTTTGGCGTTCTATTATACTTTGCAGAAACTTAAGTGAAAGTCCAGGAAGTTGATGTGTTTTAAGCAGTCCAATTTCTATGGAGAGAGTTTAAAGATCAGGTCATGATTTCAGATATTTTAAACCAATTTTACTCATTTGATTGAAGTTCGATTTTTTTTTTTTCCTGTTTGGAAAAGTATTTTAACCCTCTTTTCATGTACAACTCCATTTAAGTGATGATTAGAATTTATCTAATCAATCTAAAAAGTTAAAATAGTCGTATAGATGTAAATGTTAGGCAAAAACTGAATTTTTTGGCTAGAGCTGACATTGTTGGCGGTAAGAAGATTCAGAATTAGGCAGCCACAGTTTTCTGTAGTACCAAATTCCAGTTCTGAGAAACTGGTGATTACATGGCTTCATCTCAGTTTATAAGTGGATTTACCAATTCTTAAAGACCCATTGGAGATTCTTCTACTTTAGAAATCATGAGTAGAGAACTTACATGGCATAAACAAATTTTGTCCCTTTTGGTTAGCTCTGTCCTTTAAAAAGGTGTAGTAGGCTAGTTTTCTAACTCTTTTATATCATATGGAACTCTTTTTGTGTGGTGAAATAAAAGAAATCTTGGGAAAAGGAAACACAGATATGTCAAGCAAATATTAACAGGTATTAACAAGCAAGAATCATTCATCAACCTTTATTATAAAAGCCACTAAGAGAAGGCTAGGGCTTTCTTCCCCCCCCCGACCCCCCATCCCCATATCAGTTTTTTCTAGGTATGCCTCTTACTTTTTTCTTTTTTGTTTCAGCAATATAAAAACATTAGACTGCTCTTTCTCAACTGGTGCTGTTTCTTAACCGTGAAACAGATTTTCTCATTTCCTTTTTGCCGAAAAGAGTGGACACAGATCAGTGGAGAGAATGGAAGATAAAGTGTTTGTGTCTCCATGTATGCGTAGATAGTTGTGTGTGTGGAGATAGTGTTGATTGGAGTGGACAATGAATTTAATGGGGGAAAGATGGATTACCATTGACATTCCCTATTCTCTATACATACTGACAAAATGTGTCACAGAATAAGAAAAAACAAACCCAAATTAGAAAACACATAGTTTTTAATATTTCCAGCATTTCTGAAGCAGTAAGACCCTTTCAACTTATTAAAACTTGACTGTTAGGGTTTAGGGAGAACCAGTAAATAACACCTCTTTATTAGCCTATCTGAGTTTGGAATTAGTAGAAAAAAAGACATAGACTCAGACAAATGGGCCTTCAAAACATCAGCTTTAATACTGATGAAATCTGGACTGAAAGATGTGCCTTGGCTGCAGTGAGCCTCCTAATACTTCATCTGAATTAAATTTATCCAGCTAGTTACTGGCACAGGAAGGCCTTTCCTGTGAGGATGGGGGACAGATGGATACAGGGAAAACTTACCCTCATATTAGGAAAGCAGAAAGATCTTCTCTGCTGTAGGCAGCAATGTCTGTCACCAAATTGCAACCCCACAGGTGAAGATGAATAAAGGGGCAGAGAGAAGTTAGGAATGTTCCTCCTTTCTGCCCCTCCCCCCAAACTAGAAGACTACAGAATAAGAGTGACCCTTTTCCTCAGCACTGCCATGTAAATCTTCTTTATATAGTCGAGTGCTACCTCTAGAATTCAGAAAGAAAGAATTGTGCTCTCTTTCATGTGTGGGTACTTGAACATGGTTTATTTTGCTAAGAAGCCTTTAGTGTTAATTTAAATTTAAGAATTTGATTATCTTGGGGGATAGAATAAAGGGAAGAGTATGTGTGTTGGGTTGGGGAAGGTATGGTATGGAGTGGAGTGTCTGCCTGTCTTTTGTTTGAGAAGGTGATAAAGAGGAACCTAGTCTCACACATTTATTTTCATTGGGACCTCTACTTCACCAGTCCCCTGAAAATGGGTTTGGGGGGACAAGGAATGGTGCATGAGAAGAATGACAGAGAGTGACACATTTTTGGCCTACTTATGCACTTGTTCATCGTGTTTTTCTCTTTAAGATTTAATGAAGTGGTGATTCTCTTCCTAGGCTAACTGGTAGAAGAAGCCCAGGTGATCTGTAATGTTGTTTTACTGCAATTTCATATATTTGTAATAATATTTAAAAATTACTTTTCTTACAGATATATGCCATTTAGGTGCATTATAAATAGTTTTCTGTGACAGTGGATATTATAAATAGTTTTCATGACAGGGAATAACCTGAAAACCCAATCCAAAATTTCTTAGTAGCATAAGAAAATAATGTGGAACATTATCTGATGGCCTTTTTTAGTAATTGGATACCCATGGGCTCATATTTATTTTATGGAAATTTCTTGTAGTAACCAAAGTTTATTGGAAATTTAAGTATTTTGCTTTTTTTTTAAATGATTTAATGAGAATTTAAACTTCATTCTGAACTTATGATGATTGCAATATTGTACTATACTACATGTTAGAACCAGGCTTTTTATTGTGGAGCTTATTTTTTTTATTTTGCTTTTTTTTCTTTTTATCCCTGCCAGTCATAGCAAGATTCTTCAGAAACTACAGCCATTGAAAGACCTACTGTTGTTTGGTTTAAGAAGTTAGTATTCCTTGACCTTAATTTTGGAAGTCTAAAATATTCTTATAAATTAATTTTACACATAAGCACATACACACATCTTAACAGGTTTTTTTGTGATGCAAGATTATTTCTAACAGTCAAAGATTCATGTATATTTGGCATTTTGGCTGTGATTTATAGAGTTCTATAACTTACAGAGGTCTGATGTTTAGTATTAATATGAATAGCTTGTAGTTTTTCATATGAGAATGTGTTTGGTAGGGATTACAATATCTGATTGTAAGAAAGAGTAGAGACATAATCACCCCAAAAAGGTGCCTTGTAAAAAACTCTACATATGGGGAGTTTTCTGATCTGTGGTTATTACTGTTCTTTGGTACAACTGCTTCTTACACTTGTGGTCTCCACATTCTGCTGCTATGTCTGGATTCTCTGTGAGGTCATATTATTTGGAGCTGTGTTTCACTGAATTTGAAAAAAAAAATGCTTATGCCCGTCTATTTTATGGTTATCCTGCCTTAATTATATATATAACTCTGCATTCCTTATATAGAGAATAAAATGTTATTATTTTCCCCTTAAAAGCACTATCTTGTTCACATATTGCTATGAAGAGACAAGCAATTTATGGGCTTTTCGATTTGGAATAATTAAGATTGTAAAGATCTGATTCTGGTCAGTGGTCAGAGTTGGTGGTAGCTGTAAAAAACAAACAAACAAACAAAGCTGGTTGTTCATTATAGGCTCTCCTTCCCCGACCACTCCTACCCCAAGAGCTGATTGTTAGTATGAAAGCTTTATCTAGCAACTACCTCAATATGATGATCAGTTGATATGGGCATGGAGATAAGTAAAATGCTTGATCTATGTACAGACCTTTTTTAGATTTTCAGTGATAGGCACTTTCTTCCTTGGTTATATATTGACTCTTTTGCAATAAGTATTCTTGTATATACCTGTCCTAGACAAAACAATTTACATATATATATATTATAGCAATGGAAGATCAGTAGGTGCCATTTTATTACCAACTAGTTATTACTGAAAATAATTAAATAATATTTACCCAAAAGATTGTATTGCTTAATCCTTTACATATTCCATTCAAGCTTTCTTTATTTTATTCTCAAGTTCTTGGCTTTTAGTGTCATTTTTTAGCTTATTCAAAGCTAAAATATTTACCTTTTATTTATAGCTGTCATTTTCTTTTTAATACGTTTATCTCCCTAGTATCTCTTGATAATTCTTCTACTTCTATATTCCTAGATATTCTTGAGTCTTATTAGTCTACTAGTCAGTAAAATAAGCAGTAGAAATAATTTTGTTTGAAAGTATTTTGTATTTGTTTTGGGAAGAAACTACTTTAAAAATTATTATTAAGTATTTCCCTGGTTACCAAAAACACAATTCACGTAATTTTTCTGTGTTTCAGAAACCTTTTTCCAAAAAGGACAAAGGAACTCAAATCAGTTGTCCATAGTGCCCCTGGTTGGAAATTATTTGGTAAAGTCCCTCCCAGAGAGAATCTTCAGAAAACTTCTAAAATTATTCAACAGGTAAGTACTAATATAGCCATGTGATCTGTCTTAGCTTTTAAAATATTCTTTTCTTGATAATTAACCATGTCCCGCTTTCATACTTATTTTTCTACATAAAAGTTTTGGGATTATAGGTATTTTTAGTAACTTTATATTTTTAAGATACGACACATTTTCAATTATCTTTTGTGGTTGTGAAAGTTCTATAAAGTAACGGAACATTAATTTTGTTTCCTAGGTACTCCTTGGGTAGCATCTTTGTTGTTGTTAGCTAACTACTCTACCACATACTTTGCCCATTGAACATGGTAGCATTTGCCAGTGGCACCGATTTTATGGATATAGGTAGTTGTGAACTTAAGAAACAGTAAAAAGCAAAAACTGAGAATTTGAGGTTGAACTCTTTCCTTGGTTACTGTTCTGGTATTCCGCCTAAACCAAGAACTTTATGAGATGGGTGGGTGTATAATGTTTCTAGTAACTTAGGAGCCAGTTATTTTAATATCTGTATTAATATTCATATTCTTGAGTTCTTAAGAATTTCGGATCTTATTTGATTCCTGAATGTGTGCTCCTCACTACCAGGAGATCAGTGAGACTGAAAAGCAGTGAGACTGGATCAATTTGTAGCATTTTTAAGTTAAGAGAAGGTGTTGCTCAGGAGACATAAAAGAAATTTCCTATTTCTCTCCACAGTTGTAGTTTATCAGATTTAACACAACCAGCATTTAAAAAAAATAATTGCATCAAGGCAATAATTGTCATTGAAACTGGAAAAATATCTTCCTTTAAAGTATTTAATAGTGTTCTTTTTACTGCTCCCAAGTAATATAAGAAAATACTTTTTAGATTTTAAAAAATATTTGTTATAGTTAATTTTATTTACAAGTAATTAAAGTACTGACTAGTTTAAATAGCTACTGGGACTTAAAATTATGCTGTGTGCTTGGGTACCCCATGTGCTGCATCTAATGCACAGGGCGAACCATGGCAAACTCAGTGCTACTCTGCATCTGTCGGATATGGTGGAGACTGGTAGCTTGAGGTAGTACGCAATTTCAACATTAAATGGCACTGTATTCTTTTCTCTGGTAACATATCTTTGTGAATCTGGTTTTTCTGAGGTTGCTCTGATAAAAATCAGATGCTGTGCAAAAATTAGTGTGGAAAGGAAATGAAGGTGATGGTGTTCAATGCGATTTCAAGTTTTGTGAAATAACACAATGCGCAACAGGCATACACTGTCCATTTCACAAAAGCGTACAATCAGTTGTTATTTAATTAGTAGCTAATTTAAGAATGAAATAAAACTTTTCTTTCAATTTATGTATATTATTTTTTCAAACGGCTACTAACTGTTAGGACACAAATCCTATTAAATCATTGGACATAACTGCTGTTGTTATTAAACAGAATGATTAAGTATTTTTGTTGGTTTTGGAGGGCACCATGAAAAAATTACTGTGACATTAAGGACACTGTTAATCAAGAAAGTGTGGGAACTTTTGCTATCTACATCTTATCATTTTTTTTTTTTTTTTTTTTTTTTTTTTTTTGGTAAAGTCTGAAAGTAACTTCTCTTGTCTAGAGTTTTCCAGAAGACCAAGTTCGCCCTCTAGAGGCAAAACAGTGGTCTTGCTATTGAAGGTTTGTATTCCTACTTTATGGTAGTTTACCTTAAATATGCATGTGCATACACTTTTATATCTTTATGTAAACTAACATTCTGCAGTATTTTATTAAAGTAGGTGTTTAAATTACTGGGTGGATAATTATCTGTTTATTGATATACTATATGCCTTTAATCTGCTCTTTTTATTTGGAAAGCCACATTCTCTCTCTTTTTTATATATATTGTGTGAAAATTTGATGACCGGTCAAGGAAAGAACAACTTATTTTCATATGGCAAGAGGGAGTGGAGTTGAAATGCAGTTGCTGTCCTCTATATCCCCTTTTATAAATGATTTCTATCAGCTACTGCTCTTAATATTTGAGCTTTCTAGTTGTACTACTGTGTATGTTGGTGGCTTTTTCATGGTTTCCTCTGTGTTCTGGGAGGTGTGATGGATGGTGAAGCCATTGTTCCACTGACCCTTTTCCACCCTAAAAATATGTATCTCTTTCATCATGTGATGGGATGTCTCTGCCTCTTTTTCTGC
>NW_006494611.1:13233286-13234771 GCF_000325575.1 Pteropus alecto | reverse complement strand
CTGTGTGTGTCCTCTACTCTCCGTTTGTCTAACCTTGCCTTCCTCTTCCCTGCAATTGTCATTTTCAAGGTGGGCATGATATTCTTTTATTAGTAATAGTAAATTTCCAACTTTGTGTCTCTTTACCCACTTGAAGACATTTTTTCCCACAGGTCTGACTTTTAAACTCTCTAAAACATTATGAATATAAAATGCACTCCTTTCAAAAGGATGTTATCTGTTTGAGATCACAAGTCAAAAATGAAAATATTACCAGTCTTGAAGAATGTTAGGCCATATCAGTCATATTTTAGGACAGGATCTTAAACTATTAAGGCTATAGAAAATGAAGATAGCTAGTAATTCCCATGTAAAACTGCCTGAAAAAATGAACAGTACTAAAAGTACTAAGGAAAAATAAATTCCTTTGCACTTTCTAAAGATGCCTTACTCTTAAGTGGCAAAACAGCAAGATGTATTAGATTAGAGTAGTAGTATTATTTCATAGGATAATTATTTTTTTAAAGCAGATATTCAGAAAGGAGTTGCCATATTATTGAGTGTAATTAGATTATCATGCTAAAATTTTTTTTAGCAGAGTATAATCTATAAGATTATAAACTAAGTAAGAGAGAGTAAGGTTTGCTTTACAAACTTTTTTCTCTGTTGTTAATAACACAAATAACATGATTATATTCTGTCTATAAAATATAGAACATAGGAAGTGTCTCATTTCACTTTCCCTTCTCATTTTTAGGCCTTTAAAAGTTTTCTGTTTGTGTGGAAAACATGTATAATTATTTTCACATGCGTATATTTTTACATATATGGTGTTACATATATTTTTCTATAGCTTGTTTCAAAACCAAAATGTCACCATTTATATGTACATTTTTTTGTTTTGCCTTATTTATCTTTACATGTTTTACACCTTTAGCTTTTCAGAGATGCATGAAGTTCATAAGTGAAAGATACTTATAGGTTAAATATTTTTTAAAATTTTTATTCTTATAGTAAATTTTACTAAAATTCTGATCAATTTTAGAACTCTCCATGTTAACAAAGAAACATAAAAATCATTTTAGGATAAGAGCAAAGTCAGACTGATTCAAGTTTGGCATTTAACTTGACTATTCCCAAATCACATGAATATTCATAATATTATTTTTTGAGGATTATCACATGTGTTCTCTTGCAGGTGTGAAATTCCTGCTTGTGGCCTTTTGAACCAGTTGGTGAGCCATGTTAAAAATTGCATTTATTAATTGTAAATAGTATTTCAGTTATACTTTAGTTCAACTGACCTAAATTTTTGTTTTTTCTAAATTAATAGGCTAAGCTAGAAAGCAGCTACATAGTTTGTCTTATGATTTCCAAACTGCAAGTGAGAATGATTACAAATGAGCCATCTAGTATAATTTTATACTAGATTGAATATACCCTATTTATGTCAATTGACAATCTTTCCTTAGAAAGTAATCTTTTTTTTTTTTTTTTGGCCCGGCA
>NW_006494611.1:13225336-13233176 GCF_000325575.1 Pteropus alecto | reverse complement strand
TTTTTTTTTTTTTTGGCCAGGCATTGTTTTTTATTGGCATCTTTAGTAAGAAAATGAGATTGTAGTACTTAGATGATGTTTCAGTTTTTTCCCATAACTCATGTCTTTTTCTGAATGAAATTTTAGTTGCATGGTTAAATCACTTTCATGCACTTTTGACTGGCAAGGGAAAAAAGGGTTAAGACACTGACTGACTTCTTAAATCTTAGCGCTTCAAATTGTCTAAAGGTAGAATAGGTCCCTCTTCTCAGTTTAAGCCTTTGCTTTTAAAACTTTTTACTGCAGGAATAATAACATTATTGGAAGGACTAGAATACATGTGTTTTGTTAGCAGTAGCTAAATATATAACATTTTGAAAGTGTTAGAGCTTAATTTTCTGGTTACTAACTTCATTGGTATGTGTAGCATTAGAACATTTGAGAACAGTTCATTGGTTTTAATTAAGCTTAAATATAAATAACTTTGGTGTAAAATTTGACTGAGTACTGCAAAAATTAACTACTTCCTTCACTGTTGTTAAACTTGTGGAGGGGCTGGACTATGTCCTAATTTATTTTTGAAAAGTCCTTAAATTTGTTGCACCCTTGCAAGTTTTCATCTTTATTTACCTAATGTATTGTCACCTTAAAAAGGCAGTGCATAACTACCTTTTCAGGTGAATGTGTGTTCTTTATTTATAGTTAATGATAAATTATGTCTTTTCTGTGTGAGAATAAATTGGTTTTATAAAAGTTAATTTGTCTGGTCTGAAGATTGAGGGAGGAATTCATAATAGTTCTGGGCGTGAGCTTCAGGGAGAGGGAAGAAGAATGAGCTTTAAGAGAGAAGCTTAAATTAGTTAAAGAAAACTAAAAGAATAAAAAAAGTTCTCAAATTGAACAGTTTAGGATTTGAGGGAACATTTTTCCCCTACTATTAGAGACAGACTTGGAAAGGGGTTGCAGTTTGAAAATACTCTGCCTACCATTATTTGATTCCATAAATACAGTTTGAATATCATAGTTATAGTAAAAGTTGTATTCATTTTATCTTTATGTCAGACTTCAAATTAGACTAAACAAACAAAATTGTGCTAAGAAGTTTGCCAAAATAAAGTACTCCTATATGCCAGAGGGTGATGAAATGTTTCACCCCAAGGTTTCAATTAAGCTTGAATTATGGGGTAAGTTTTTATCTCTCATAATTCATAGATTCCGGAATAAAATTTAGAATTAATAATGACACCATAATTGCCTTAACCCTCTCTACTGCAAGCATTGAGCCAAGTCGCATAAAAGAACCTCTTTATCTTGAGCAGACAGGGTCTTAAAGTGGTAGAGATGCCCCTATGGAGAGTTTCTTTCATTTCTGAAATATTTTTCTGGATGTCTATAAACTGTTCACAGTATATAGAAATACGAGAATTTAGTTATTAATTGTGAGTTTAACATTAACCCTTAAAGAGGATTATTCTCACTGTCCACTGAAACTAAAAGTCGAGTCAGAGGTAAAGACAGAGGGAAAAAGGGAGGGAGCGGGGGAGAGAGAGAGAGAGAGAGAAAATGTGTGTGTGTGTGTGTGTGTGTGTGTGTGTGTGTGTGTGTGTATCAGGCTATTTGGTTTTAATATTGCTTTTGGAAGAGAAGCTCCTATTCTATTCTTTATTCTCCTCAGTTCCTGTATTTTACTTCTTTAAGAAGCTGTTTAAGGACTCCCGCCACCCTTCCTTTGAACCAATAGTCTGATCTTTTCTCACATTTTCCTCCTAGTACACTGCTCTAGTTGAGCCCTTTAAGCTACAGAGCCCAAGGCATCAGAGTGTGGTAGAATACCGTTCTGCCACCAACTCATCATTTGGCATCATATCAGCAAACTCTAAGCCTTTCTCTAGCAGAAATTGAAGGATAAAATTCTTGAATCAATCCTAGATTCTTCTCTAAAATTGTCTGGCTGTCATTTCAATGAATGCATACTTTATTCAACATACATTTACTGTGTATAATACAATAGTCATGGTTCAGGTTCTTGGGATATAAATAAATGAGCCTAGCCTTTGAATTATTCTAGTATAACTGTGGTGGTTGGTGGGGTGGAGGAGACAGAGAGGCTTATACATAATTTTGATCTAGTTTGGTGAGTGCTGTGGTTGAATTGTGAACAAAGTATGAGAGTACAGATTAATGAAAGCATAGAAAAATGATTAATTCTGCTCAGAGATCACATGCAAGTCATATATTCTGAAGTGTACTAGTGGGAGTTCACTAGGTAGACAAGATAGGGAAAACCATTCTAGGAGAAAATTGAATGAGCAAACCAAGAATGCATAAGACTTGTTTAGTTAGTAGGCCAGTATATCAGGAATGTAGGGTAGATGGTGAAGGATCATTAGTCACAAGGTAAGAGAGTTGGATTTTATTAAGGTACTGAGACATTAAATTCATATATTAGAAAAGTAGTTTTGGAGGCATTATAGAAGTTATTAAGTTAGAAATGTGCAAATGAGGAATTTAAGATTTATTATAGTTGTCTGTGAATCTGGTTCCTAAACACAGTGGATTGCCTAGGGAAGGTGTTAAGAATGTAGATCCCTTGGCCACATACATTCAGTTCTTAATGTTGATTTTGTGTTTTTCAGTTCTTGTGTTTCTAGTTGGTTCTTTTTTTCAAATCTGCTATATCACTTTTTACACTTTACAGTTCCCTGCTGAAATTTCAAGCTTGACCTTTATCTCCTTAAAACATAGTAAGTATAGTTGTTTCATAGCCTGTGTCTTATTATTCATGTCTGGAAATTTGTAGGTCTGTTTATATTGAATATTGTTCTGATAGTTCTTGTTAGCAGATGCTATTTTATCTCAGTATGTGCCTAGGTACCTTTGCTTGGGTGCTGGATATAATATTTAAAACATTACATGTAGAAAACAGTTTGAAGGCTAAGGTGATGCCATCCTTCAGAGATTTGAATTTATGTCTCAGGTTCTTGGTGGTACTAGTTATATAGTTTTCTTCATCCATCCAGATGAGGGAAAGCTCAGATGCAGTCTGTTTTGGCCTTTTTTCTTGGAAAGGGATTGTAAAAACGTAAAGTTTTTTGATTGTTTAACCAACTTTGCATTTCTGTTAGTTACAGTTAGTCACAGTTATTCTCTATTTTGCTAAATTCTATTTGTATGTGTGTGTGTGTTTAAATTAATAAACTTTATTTTTTAGAGAAGTTCTGGATTTACAACAAAATTGAGCAGAAAGTACAGAGAATTTCTGTATACTCCCCTGTTCCCACATACACATAACCTCCTCAGCTGTTGACATCTTGCACCACAGTGTGGTGCGTTTGTTACAGTCGATGCACCTACACTGACACATCATCACTCGAAGTCCATAGTTTACATTAAGGTTCACTCTGTGCTGTACATTCTATGGGTTTTGACAAATGTAAAATGACATGTGTCTACCATTAACAGCATTGTACAGAGTCATTTCATCGCCCTAAAAATCTCTGTTCATCCTTCCTTATCCCATTAATCCTTGGTAACTATCTTTTTACTGACGCTATAGTTTTGCCTTTTCCAGAATGTCATATATAGTTGAAATTATACAGTATTCAGCCTTTTCAGATTGATTTCTTTCACTTAGGAATGTACATTTAGGTTTCCTTCATGTCTTTTCATGGCTTCAAAGCATTTCTTTTTAGTGTTGAATACTATTTTATTATCTGGATGTACCATAGTTTGTTTATTTATTCACACCATGAAGTACATTTTGGTCGCTTACAAGTTTTGGCAATAGTGAATAAAGCTGTTACAAACACCCATGTGCGGGTTTTCATTTCATTTGGATAAATACCAAGGAGCCTGATTGCTGGATTGTCTGGTAATCACATGTTTAATTTTATAAGAAACAGCCAAACTGTTTTCCAAAGTGGCTGTATCATTTTGCATTCCCACTAGCAATGAATGAGAAGTTCCTATTTATTGTTCATCCTTGCCAACATTCAGTGTTGTCAGTGTTTTGGATTTTGACCATTCTAATAGGTGTGTAATGGTATCTTAATTAATTAAATTAAACATCTTAAAAATGTTTTAATTTGTAATTCCCTATTAACATATAATGTTCAGAACACCTTTTCATATGTTTCATATGTTTACTTGCCATTTGTATGTCTTCTTTAGTGAGATGTCTCTTCAGATCTTTGGCCATTTTTTAATTGGGTTGTTAATTTTCTTAAAACAGTAAGAATAGAACTCAAGAGTTCTTTGTATACTTTTTAATAGTTTATCAAATGTATCTTTTGCAAATATTTCCTCCCAGATTGTGACTTGTTTTTTTATTCTCTTCACAGTCTTTCACAGAGCAGAAGTTTTTAATTTTAATAAAGTCATACTTCTCAATTATTTTTGATTGTGCCTTTGGTGTTATATCTAAATAGCCATCATCATACCCAAGGTCATCTAGGTTTTTTCCTATCTTCTAGGAGTTTTATAGTTTTTCATTTTACATTTAGATCTATGGAATTAATTTTTATGAAGAGCATAAAGTCTGTGTCTATTTTTGTTTTACATGTGGATGTCCAGTTATTCAGCAACATTTACTGAAAAGACTGTCTTTGCTTCATTGTATTTTCTTTGCTCCTTTTTCAAAGATCATTTGACTATATTTATGTGGGTCCATTCCTGGGCTCTCTATTCTGTTCCATTGATCTGTTTGTCTTTTCCTTTGTCAATATCACGTTGTCTTGATTACTGTAGCTTTATATAGTAAGTCTTGAAGCCAGGTAGTATTAGTCCTCCAACGTTATTCTTCTTCTTCACTGTTTGCTATTCTGGGTCTTTTGCCTCTACATAGAAACTTTAGATTTACTTTGTCAGTATCCACAAAATAACTTCCTGGGATTTTGGTTGGGATTGTTTTGAATCTATAAATTTAAGAATTGACATGTTGACAATACTGACTCTTCTACACAGGAATATGGAATCTCTCTTCATTTATTTAGTTCTTTGATATCTTTCATTAGAATTTTATAATTTTCCTTATATAGATCTCGTATGTATTTTATTAGATTTATATCTAAGAATTTCATTATTTTGGATACTAATGTATATGTTAATATGTTTTAAATTTCAAATTCCATGTTCATTGTTGATTTATAGGAAAGTGATTGACTTGCCTTGTATCCTACAACCTTGCTATAATCATTAGTTCCAGGAGTTTTTTGTCTATTCTTTTGGATTTTCTACGTAGATGAATATGGCATCTGCAAACAAAGGCAGTTTTATTTCTTCCTTCCCAGTCAGTATACCTTTTGTTTCCTTTTCTTGTCTTATTTTATTAGCTGAGACTTTTTATATGATATTAATAAGCAGTGATAGGAGGGGACATCCTTACTTTGTTCTTCATCTTAGCAAGAAAATTTTGAGCTTTTCACCACTGTATATGATAGTAACTACAGGTTTTTTATAGATGTTGTTTATCAAGTTGAGAAAATACCCTCCTATTCCTAGTTAGTGAGAATTTTTGTCATGAATGGGTGTTGAATTTTGTTAAAAGCTTTTTTTGTATCTATTAATATGATCTTGTGATTTTTCTTTTTTAGTCTGTTGATGTGTGATGGGTTATATTAATTGGCTTTCGAATGTTGAGCCAGCTTTGCATACCTGGGATAAGTTCCCCTTGGTCATGGGTATATAATCCTTTTTCTTCGTTGTTGGATTCCATTTGCTAATATACTTCGTTGAGGTTATTTGCATCTGTGTTCATGTGAGATATTGGTCTGTAGTATTTTTTGTAATGTCTTTGGCTGTTTTGATATTAAGGTAATGCTGTCCTCATAGATGAAATTAGGAAATATTCTCTCTGCTTCTGTCTTCTGAAAGAGATTGTAGAGAATTGATATCATTTCTTATTTGGTAGAATTAAACAATGAATCCGTCTGAGCCAGGCACTCTTGAAAAGACTGTATTCTGCAGTTGTTGGGTAAGTATTGTATAAATGTCAGTTAGGTTATGTTAGATGATAGCGTTGTTCAAGTCTTGTATAATTTTGCTGGTTTTCTGCCTACTTATTTTATTAATTACTTAGATAGAAGTAATAAATTCTTTACTATTATCTACTTGGCTTTTTCTCCTTTTGCTCCACATGTTTTGAAGCTTTGTCTTCTTGATGAATTGACTTCTTTACCATTAATGTAATGTCTGTTTTTGCTCTGGTAATAGTTCTTATTATGACGTTTTTGTCTGACTTTAATTTAGCCATTGCAGCTTGCTTTTAATTAGTGTTTGCATGATAATTTGTTTTTTCATCCTTTAATGTTTTATCGGTCTTTGTATTCAAAGTGGATTTCTTGTATACAACATTTATTTGAATCTTTTGATGGAGTCCGATACCCTGTGCTTTTTAAAGTGAGTGTCATTTAATGTCATTATCAATGTGACTCAGTTTAAATTTACCATCTTGCTATTTCTTTTTAAATTGTTCCATCTGGTATTTATTTATTTCCTTTTCCTGCCTTCTTTTGATTAAATTGGTATTTTTAGTACTCCATTTTATCTCTACTATTAGCTTATTAGAGATACCTTTGTTTTAGTTTTTCAGTGGTTTCTCTTGGTCAACAATTCTCAAACATTTTAGCAGCACAACTTTTTTGGATTCTTAGTTATTAAGAACCTCGAAGAATTTTAGTTTATGGTGTTTACCAATCATTGCTAAACCCAAAATTGAAATGTTGACATTTTTATTAATTCATTCAAAACAACAATAATAAAGTCATTACATGTTAATGCAAGTAACATTTACATTAACTCTATTTTAAAAACTATTTTAAAAAACTGGTGGGAATAGTGGCATTGTTTTACCATTTTGCAGATCTCTAATGTTTGGCTTAACAAAAGAAAACTGGATTATCATATCTATTCCTGCATTCAGTTTCTCGCTATGTTGTTTTAATTTAAGTGTGTGAAGAAAATCTGGCTTCACAAATATATGTAGATAGTAAAGAGAAGAAGTTTTAATAGACTTTTTAGATAATTGTGGATATTCTTATTTGGTTCTATTCCAGCACCGGGTCTTCTTAGGTGGTCTCCCATCCAAGCACTAACCAGGCCTGACCCTGCTCAGCTTCCGAGATCATATAGGGATCGGGCTTGTTCAGGGTAGCATGGCTGTAGACAAGCGGTAGTCTTAAAGGGAAGTTGTACTGTGGAATCGGAAATCATATAACTGTTTCTTTTTTTTTTAATTGAAGAAATGATTTAAATTTTTTCCCCCGTCTACCTCCCTGCTCCCCCCTCTGGTAGTCACTAGTCCATTGTCTATGTCCATGAGACTCTGTTTGTCCTGTTCATTTGTTGCTTTTAGATTTGTATTCCACATATAAATTATATCATGTGATTTTCAACTTTTTCTGTCTGGTTTATTTTGCTTCATATGATTATTTCAAGATCCATCTGTGTTGTTGCAAATGGTAGTATTTCATCTTTTCTTGTGGCTGAGTAATATTCCATTGTATATATGTACTACAGCTTCTTTAGCCAATCATCTATCATAGGACACTTCCATTGTTTCCATGCCCTGGCCACCATGCGTAATGCTGCTATGAACATCGGTGTGCAAATATCTTTTCGGATATGGGTTTTCAAGGCTTTGACAATTTGAGGTCTTTTTGTGCTTCCATAGATATCCGATGAGTTTTTGTTTTATTTCTTTAAAAAATGCCGATGGGATTTTGATGAGGATTGCATTAAATCTATATAATGCTTTAGGTAATATGATCATTTTAACTATGTTGATTCTTTCCATCCAAGAACACGGAATATCTTTCCATTTCTTTGTATCTTCTTCGATTTCTTTTAATAGGGTCTTATAGTT
>NW_006494611.1:13215249-13224026 GCF_000325575.1 Pteropus alecto | reverse complement strand
TGTTTCCATTGCTTCCTTGTCCTTGTGTTTCTGTTTTCTTTATTTTGTTTGGCTATTGTTGATTTTCCCTCTTTGCCTTCTTGTTTTATGTTATATACTTCGGTTCTGAATATTTGGCGTGGGGTTACCATTATGAATATGTAAAGGATACACACACACACACACACACACACACACATATTCTGCACGTTTTCCTTATCTCCATTCCACTTTGCAAATTTGGATCTTTGAATCCTCCCCTTTTCAGTCATTGTTATCCTAGTTTGTTCCTATGTATGCTGAACGTTTATTACTATCTTGCTATAGCAATTCTCTTAATGTTTAAGCTTGTAATGCCCTGTTCTTAGTAAGGGTTACACTCTTTTGCTTCTATTTGCCTGATAGTCACCTTACTCCTTATTATGTATTATGTTTTTTGTCATTTTGTTTTCGGGGAGCTGACCCTTTCAGTATTTCTTGTAGTGCAGGCCTCGTAATGGAGAACTCTCTCAATTTTTGTATGTCTGGAAAGGTCTTTATTTCTCCTTCATATCTAAAGGAGAACTTAGCTGGATACATTATTCTTGGCTGGTAGTTCCTTTTTTTTTAATAGTTTGAATATTTGATACCACTCCTTTCTGGCTTGTAAGGTTTGTGCTGAGAAGTTCGATGATTATCTAATGGGTTTTCCCTTAGTGATTATGATCTTCTTTTCCCTAGCTGCCCTGAGAATTCTGTGTTTGTTGTTGATTTTTGATAATTTTAATACAATGTGTCTTGGAGAAGGCCTTTTTGGGTTGAGATAATTGGGTGTTCTTTTGACTTCTTGAATTCCAAGCCCCAGCTTGTTCCTTAGATTTGGGAAATTCCCGTCAAGTATTTGTCTGAAAATGCTTTCTAATCCTTTCTTCTTTTCTCCCCTTTGAGAATTCCTTTTATTCTTATGCTTTCTCTCCTGATGGTATCAGCTACTTTTTGTAATTTCTCTTTCATTATTTTTCATTCTTCGGTTTCTCCCTTCTTCCTTCTGATTTATTTCTATCTTCAATATCATTGCTCCTTTTCTCCATTTGGTCGACTCTGTTTCCCAAGCTTGCTATGTCATTCTTCATCTCCAGAAGTTCTATATGATTCTTTTGGAGGGTTTCAATCTCCTTGCTCTGCTCATCTAGGTGTTATTTCAATTCCTGAAATTGTTGATATGATTTGTTTCAGATCTCACTGAGTTTTTTCAGAAGTACCATCCTGAATTCTCTGTCATTTAAGTCACATATTTCTATGTCTGTAAGCTTATTTACTGGAGATTTTTCTCTTTCTTGTCACCTTGGTTGTTCATGGTGTTTAATGGACTGTTTCCCCGCCTGGGCATTAATGGAAATGTATCCTGTATTTTTTTTTTTTCCAGAAAGAAGATTTATTATATAATGGTCCATAGCCTGTTGTAAATAAGGTGTTTTTGCTTTGGTTTCCAGTAAATGGCGTCTATGCCTCTTGGATCTCTCCTTTATATAAAAAAGTCTTAATAATGTCTTTTTCTTTCCTTATAGATGTTTAATCACACTCACTACCCTCAGTCTCAGTTCCTGTCAATGTTAGCGACAGTTTTGGTAGCGTTTGCTCAGATTCCTCTGGGGATCCACAGTGTTCCGTCTTGGTGGGTATGCGGGGAGGAGTCCTCTGGGTTGAGGGATGGGAGCTGTGGCTCAGCCTCGGTTTTGCAACCACAGCTGATAAAAATCAACTGTTTTTCTGCCTTCCCACTTCTCTGTTTTCTGCCCTGATGACTGGGCACTGCTCCTGGCCTCGCGGAGCACTCCCAGTCAGAACTGTTCAGGGAAATGGCTGCATCTTCTCCCTCCCTATTCTCCTACAGGGAACCTGTGAGAGGGAGATTCTTTGTTTCTCCCAGTTTACCACCTGACACCTGAGGTTCTGATTTGTGATAGCTTTTATGCGCAGATCCCATGCTCAGATGTGCTGGTGTGCAGTTTGGGTGCAGTTTGGGTGTTTTTTGTTGAGTTTTAGATGTCAGCTTATTGTTGTTTTAAGGGGAGAGATCCAGAGACATCTCTCAGTCCACCATGTTTCTGACATCACTACACCCAGTTTTTCTTTTAAGTAAAAATAGTGTTCATGATCAAAAGCGTTTGTTTAGTTCACTACTCAATGATTGCACAGATGCTTTTTCTCTAGTCAACTGTTGTACTTTGGTGTGTAATAGAAGTTCTTTATGTATTATACTTCTTCTTTCATCCATCATATAGAATATTAAAGAGATATATACTCATAGGTCAAGGTGTAATATAATTAATAATTTTTACTGTTTTATAGTCATTCATAAGTGAAACTGATTTTTAAATTCTTGACAAGTGCATGTCACGATGAATACAGTGACTAGTAGTAGATTTTGGTGTCATTTCTCTGATTTGTGCTAGGCACCAACAGTTTTATTCAACATTGTTTTTGCACTATTAATACTAATGTCAATACATTGACAAACTATTGGCACTATTATGAATATAGTTTTGACTTTGCAGACCTCATGAAAGCATCTCTGAAACACTGTTGATAACTGCTGCAGTTGGGCTTCTGATATTTTAATTTAACACAATCTACTCTCAATGTTATACCACTTTGAATGCAGTGTAATTAACTTTACAATAGCATATTGCCAATTCTCTCCCTTCTGAGTTTTGTGCTATAAACCCCTCAGTACATTGGTATTATTTTGGTTTTAAGTAGTCATATATCCTTTAAAAACTTTTAAAATTACTTTTATATTTTTGTCTTTTATTTATTTCTTTTCTAAAATGTTTTTTATATTTATCCATATTTACTATTTTTGGTCCTTTTCATTTCTTTGTGTAGATTCATGTTTTTGTATGATATAGTCTTTCTGCCTGAAAAATTTCCTTTAAAATATCTTACAGTACAGGTCTACTGATAACGGACTCAGCTTTTGTGTGTCCAAAAAATTTTTATTGTACTTTCATTTTTGAAAGGTATTTTCTCTTGGTATAGGATTCTAAGTCAACAAGAGTTGTTTTTACTCTATTTTTTTTTCTTTTATTGTTTTAAAGATTTTTATCCATTGTCTTCTGACTTGCACAATTTCAAATGAGTCGGAACATTCAGGTCTCTCCTGAATGTCCTGATTATTCAGCGACGGCTTTCCATTCTGGTTGATGGAAATATGAATACTTCTCAGCTCTGAGTGAGCTCTGGGAACTGTTTTACTTACTGTTCCCCTATAATTGTTTTTTTTCCCCCAGAAGTTTTTGCCCAGCTTTGTAGAGTTTTGCCTTGTACGTGTAGAGATTTGTATTCAGCTAAAGACTCAAGAAGCCTCCTGTGCAGATTTCCAGAGCTCTTTCTCAATGGAATGCTTTCTTCCTGGCCCTTCTTTGCCATTCCAAACTAACAGCCAGGCTTTCTTCGAGTTCCCCCTTCCTGTACTGATGTCCAGAATCACGTCCATGCACAACAGTAAGTGATCATTAGGCTCACCTTGTTTGTTTCCCCTTTGTCAGGGATCACAGAGATTGTTTTCAGCAAGAAAGGTGGTATGAATTACCCAGTCCACCAAGTGGGAATCTGCCCTTTCTTTCCAAATAACTTTTTGTCAAACATATATAACTTTTAGAAATGTAGATATAGATGAAATATTTATTTAAATTTCTAATTATATACTCAAGTTAATATTATATAATTTATATAACAGTTATTATATATTATGTAAAATTGTTTGTATATTTATTCCAGACTGTTGGTGTACATCTTTGACATCAATATGTTCATTATCCCTGTGTCTAGTTTTGTAGTCTTTAACTCAAAAACACATCATTTTCACCTTCTGTCCAAGTTGTAGGAGATACAGTACTTTTTAATTCTGTGTATTATCTTGTTATGAGAAATTTTATCTCATGCCACAAATTTCCAAGTGCATTATATTTTTTCTTTTGTCCTATAGGTATGAAATCATCTCTATAACCTAGTTTCTTAATATGTTATCTTTTTTAAGGTAATGTTTAAAAGACTCTTTTTGATAGTTTGCAATTTGACGATTATACCTTCAGGAGTCCTTACTTAGTGTTCAGTTTCTTCCTCTTCCAATCCAACTGAACAACAAAAAAACCCCACTGATCAAAAAGTGACCTTCCAAACTAGCACTGATTGAGATAATTTCAAGATAATGTATCTTCTCCAAATAGTGCTTTGCTGTTCAAAATTAATAGATTAAAAAGCATCCATATTATGAGATATGTTGTTAACAAATGTGCTTCCTCTTCTGAGAAATTTTTTTGAGGAAAAACATCTTTTCCCTTTATGCGTATATAGTATTTTGTTGTCTTGGATTTGTAAGTCATTTTTTTCTACTTTACACTCACAGAGATGCCAACAGTTGCCTACCATCTTTTGATCAGGCTTAGAATTAATTGCCTGTTTGATTCAGATTTTCTTACAGTAGCTAAAATATCCTACAGATATTTGCCAGCCTGCCCGTAGCAATAGTTTCATCTACTATTCTAGTTACCCCATTTAAAGTAAACATATTTTATAGGACAGAATATTTTGAGTGGAAAATGAAGAATAAGTTAAATTTTAAAAAATAAACAGGCTTCATTACAGCATCTCTTAGAAATACAATGCATATGTTAAGAGAAAAACTAAATGCATCTTGTTTCACATTTGGCAGGTAGCTAGCTTCATTGACAGAAAATGAGGCAGATTGAGATGATATTTTCAAACAGTGAATGTACTGTAGTTAGCATTATTTACTGATTTTTCTGGACTATGATTTTTCTAGTTGCTTTTTAATATTGTAAAATTTCTTTATAGCCTTTGACATTATCAATATTTAATTCATTATTAAACTATAACAGAAATATGGGGGATTTATGACATGATACATATAGATTTAAAGTGAAAGTGACTTCAGGAATTTCACCCATGAGATATTGTTTGGTTATATTTTTAAATGAAGTCTTATGTATTTTAACTACTTCTCAATAACTTGAGCACTATTACCTCTTTATACTCTCCTCAACTCAAGAGATAAGAGTCATGTGATTTGCCTCAGCTGCAGAGATAGGCTCTGATTGATTTTAAGTCATCTGTAAAGCTTATCTCTCAGGTCATTGTGATTGTTTGTAGAATGGGATATTTATTCAGAACTTCCTGGCAGGATGCTTTGTTTCTCTTTTGTGGGGGTTACTGGAAGAGCAGCTGGCATTTCTGCAGTCATTTCTCTGAGCAGCAAGCTAGCCTCCAGGTAAAGCTTACACATGGAGGAGGGCATAGCTGAGAGAGTGATAGAGAAGTGGAGTCTGCGACTGATGTTATGAACCTTTTGGTCAAGCAAGAGTCCAAAATTAGCTGTGTGTATGGAATATTCAGTCTTGTGATCTGATAAATTTGCCTAAACTAGTTCGAGGTGTTTTTTTTGTTTGTTTTATAAGCATCCTAACTAATAAATAGGATATCACCTTGTGGTCAATTTTGAAAGTACTGATATATAATACTTTACTATTTCTAATTTAATTTGCAATTTTAATCACATCAGAATAGATCTTTAATTATTCAGCAAATTTTTGAGTTATTCATGATATATAAATCTGTACTTTTTTAGATAAGGATGGATTGATACTACATTTTTGAGTTTTCTAAAATATTCCCCTCTAGACACTTAAAAGCATTTTTCTGCTAAGGATCTGTGATGGGAAATGCTGGAATACAGTTTTTTTCTCATGTGACAATTGTGTATAAAGCTAATTTGTAAGTTAAATAAATGATATTTAGGCACCTCATTTTTTTTGTTGCCTTTTATATTAAATGTATACTTTTCCAGTTAATTTTTAATGAAAGACTACATTCATCAAAGTTAGGCTTTACTCAAACTTTCAGTGGCTCTCCATTTTGTTCATCGTGAATTCCAAATATTTTTGCCAATGAAGGCCCCATAATTTAGCCTACATCTTTTAAACTTTATTTCACCCTTCTTCATATTCAGTGAGATTAATGTTTTTCCCTGATCCATGCCTTTCTTTCTTCCCCTGCCTTGTTCTTTCTAGTCCTTTTGCCTGTGTAATTAATACCCATCATTCTTGCCCCAATTTTGATTCCACCTCTTCAGTAAAACCTTTGTCAGTTATCCACCATGACTATACATAATCTCACTTACAAGCAAACTACTTTTATTTCTTGTAAGAAAAGTCAAACAGTATTGAATAATTTTAAGCAAAACAAATGCTCATTTCTACTCCAGCCCTCCAGAGGAGAATTTAATAGTTCTGATTCCTAGATACTTTTCTGTATATATTTAAATATATATGACTTATTTGCTTATCATTTCTTTTCACTACCATATTGGAGAAAACAGTTCTAGAGGCTTAATCATATTTAAGTTTGATTTTTCTTTTGGCAAGAATATTTTAAGAATGGTGTATGTACGTTATATTGCAACATAACTGGAAACATATACTATCTGGTGGTCTTTCATGTGTAGATCAGTGATTGAGGTACTATCAGCCTGATCTACCTAGCCTCTCACTCAATGATTTTATCTATCTCATTCTTTTAAATCTATCTATTTTTCTCATAGATAGCTACTTGACTGTTACCATAGTAAGCTAATATGTAGATGTATAAAGGTCAGGCTCTAGAGCTACACTGCCTCCCATTTATGACCTTTGACAAATGATCTTTGTGCCTCAGTTTCTTTTATTGTGAGTTAGGTGCCTCACAAGGTTGTTTCAATGATTAAATGTGTTAAATGTTTAAAACAGTGCATATGGTATGTTGTGTCAGTAATTAGTAATTAGTTATTAGTATATTGATTTAGACGTTTTATTTTGCTGTTCATGCACTGGCATTTATTTGCATGGAAAATGCTTTATTGTTTAGTACTCATTGTATTCTGTCTGGCACATTGTAGCCCAGGTCACATTGTAGGAATATGGTGCCATTTAAATGATAGCAAACTTCATATGTCATCTATGAGTTTTAATTAGAAAAACATTACTAGAAAGGGAGATTTGTTGCACTTGAGTCGTAATGAAGAAAAGAAACATCGATCATAATTACATATATGTCCTAGTTATTAGGAAAGAAAATTGCGAAAGAGAAAAAGAAATGAGTGACCCCATGGTTTTTGATTCTGAAAGGCTGTACAGTTCTTTGAGATGGGAATTAAAAATGATCATACACTGTTCTATATAATTTGAGAAAGAAGTCTAAAAATCCAGTGCAGTTATGCAAACAAGGAACTCTTAGATTACAGAGATGTAAATGAAAGGGGAGATGCAGAACTAATGACAATGGTAGTATAAACCTTGATAAGCAGCAGGAACCATAAAGTAAGCTGAAATTTATAGAAAATGCTTAAGACAACATAAATTAATTTTTAAAGTAATATCTCAAATAAGATTAAGCTTCAACATGATCATCAAATTTTTAAGAAGGGTGAAGCCATCAGTTCATATTTTGCAACTGTCTGACTTAGTAGGAAAAAAATAGTCTTTGAGTTGGAAAAGCAAATAATAATATTAAAAGAATAATAGGCCATGATAAGAAAGCAGCTAAAAGTGAAACATTTGACTACCTGAACTGCACTGAATTTTCTTCATTTAAATTAATGTCTTCTCTAGCTCCCAGTGGGATTGCAGATCTGCTTATGAAATCATTGAGTAATCTTTGTGAATTTTATGAAAAATATGTTACCTGGCAATGAGCAAACACTAGCTTGATTATTTTAGAAAGGGAAAACTTGCGTTCTGGAGATTATAAGCCAGTAGACTTGTTAATAATCTTTGGCAAATTTCTAGAATTTTAGTAGAAGTTTGTGAACATTTGTGAAAAAATGCTCAAATGTAGAAATTTAAATGTGTCCACCAAGAAAATATCATGTCAAATTAACTTCATTTATTTTAATAAGGTTATCAGTTCAGATGAATTAGAAAAATAGCATATTGTAATTACCTTCTTTTTCATGGGAGATACATCCAAGACTCCCAATGGTGCTTGAAACCATGGATAGTACAGAACCCTATGTATAGTATGTTTTTTCTTATACATACATACTTGTGATAAAGTTTAATTTATAAACTAGGCACAGTAAGAGGTTAACAACATTAATAAAACAACAATTATAACAATATACTGTAATAAAAGTTATGTGAATATGCTCTCTCTCAAAATACTGTACTATGTTCATCAATAAAAGTTATGTGAATATGCTCTCTCTCAAAATATCTTACTGTACTATGTTCATCCTTCTCGTGATGGTGTGAGATAATACAATGCCTATGTGATGAGATGAAGTAAAGTGATTGATGTAGGCAGTGTGACATAGCTTTAGGCTACTATTGACTTTCCAATGAAAAAGGTTACTTGAACACAAACACATCAATATGATAACATAGAAGACTAGTAAGAGACTATAATCTGATAACCTACAGGACTACTGAGAGACTAAAAGGGATAATTCATGTCCCACTGAGATGGCACGAGATTTCATCATGCTACTCAACTGTGTACAATTTAAAACTTACAAATTGTTTATTTCTGGAATTTTCTATTTAATATTTTTGATCTGTGGTTGACCTTGGGTAACTGAAACCACAGAAAGCAACACCACAGATAAGGGGAGACACTGCAGTATCAGTTTCTTAATTCTGGTGAAATATTTAACAGTCTTTGGCCATATTACTGAATAAGATATATTAGTGAATTGGTTAAATTCAGAGTAAGTTGGTAGACTTATAGTAGTTAGATTCAAAGTAGGTTGGAAGTCAAAACCA
>NW_006494611.1:13138637-13215228 GCF_000325575.1 Pteropus alecto | reverse complement strand
TTGAAAGAAATCTTCAAAACATACAACGGGATTATTTTGCATCAACATATCCATCATTGATCCAGCTGAATGTTTAGGAAACAGGCTTATCTACTTTTAGATTATTCAGAGTTGGACTTGGATAGCTGGTACGATAGAAGGTAGTCAAGAACATGTCTCTGAAACCTCACCTTATTAATCTAGTGCTTTTCTGTCTTCCCCTCTCTTGACACAGCTTGACACTTTAAGTGTAATATAAATTCATAATTTTGCTTCAGTGAAAAGAAATTACTTTTTTTGGTCTGATATTTTTACCAGGTTAATGTATGAATTGAATGTGCCCCTTTTGTAGCATAATATCTTTAATAATACAGATTTAATAATACAAACTGAAAATTAGAAAAGTCTCTGCATAAAGTATATTTTTATCTTTTCTAGGAATATGAAGCACGAACAGGGAGGACCTGTAAACCACCACCTCAGTCTTCAAGACGTAAGAATTTTGAATTTGAGCCGCTTTCTACCACTGCCCTGATTCTTGAGGATCGACCATCGTAAGTATTCTAGTGAACATCAAGCACAAAGTTTATTGTTTAAATTTAATTTTGCTTACTATTTCACACAAAAATATCAAGAAATTAGATACAGAGTGGTTTTATTTAAAAAATTTTTTTTAATCACAGGCGTGCATCCTAAAACTAATGGGAAGGAATATATTATTGATGTTCAAGCTGTAGACATATTTTTCAGAAGTCTCTGTGAGCCAGTGTGTGAGATGTAAAATCTTGGCTCTTTGTATTTGTTCCTATTTCAACCTTCTTCTGCCTTATATTAATCTGATAGGGCAATTATTTTTCTTTTCTTGACATTTAATATGTACATAAGATGTATTTGTCCTTGTTTTTTAGACAGTTTTTGAAATTGGAAATTGAAATATTAACTATTGACTGTCAACTAGTTGGTTTACTGTTATTAAGAATATAGTTTTAATACCCAGCAAACCATCTTAAATTCTTCCATTTCCATTTCTGCCCTTCCCATCTCAGCTTTCCACAGAGTTGCTATTCTTCAAAATATTGATTCTGGTTTGTTATCAGAAAAAGCATACCTTCCTTAAAGCAAGACCATTTGGTTCTTAACTCCTTTTTCCCTTCTTGGGGTCTCTGGATGTATTTTTTTCTTCTTCCTGACTTCTTTTTCCTTCCAGTATAAAAATTCCTAACCTTTTTTTTTTGTCATTTTCCTGATCTGTAGCTTTTTCTACCCATTATCCTGAGAAGCATAATAAAAGGATCTGGAGGTTGAATATTTTTTAGACATTGTGAGAGAAGAAAGTTGAACATAAGCACATTATTTTTAAATTATTGTTACATTTCTTCATGCTGAAGAATTGTGATCCTGGTATTTCTTTTTTAGGATTTGGTGGATATGTTCATATTCATTTTTCCATTGGTAAAAACAAAAAACAAAAAAAACCCCAGCTCTTCAGAAATTTAGTTATGAGGACATGTCAAAGTTTTATTTCAGTCTTGTTGGCAGGGAGGAGAATGAACCAGGCTGATTCAAAGAGTGGTTAGATGAGCAAAAAAAGAATACCTGGTTGAAGACTTTTAGACTCTTGACTGACTGACAGCTTAATAGGTAGATAATTAAGTTCCTGAAGAGTTTTCTTAAACTTGTTAAAATTCATCTGAAATGGCTTACCAGAAATGTTAATTTCTTCCCAGAAGGAGTTTATAAAAACAATATGCAAAAAGTTCTATTCTAGACAGTGTTTGGGACACATTTTTCTTTACACCATCCTCGATTTTATAATCAAACCTATCTAAGTCCCACCTTCATGCCTTTGCTCATATTATTACCTTCACTGGGAATGCAATTATCTTATTATTTATACTGTTCACCTACCTAATCCTTAAAGGATTAGACTTTCTCATTTCTATCTAGGCAAGTCTTCATCTTCAACCTTCAACGATATCTGCTTCTCTTAAATTTTTCTTCTAATTCATACATGTAGTTCTGTGAAATTGTTACTTGAAAAAATATACCAGGCACAATAACATTTTAAGATCTCATTGTACCAAAAATGTGTAAACAATTGAAAAAAGTACTTTCTTTTTTTACTGTACTATTGACTTTCTGAAATTAATTTATTAATTATAATAAATACTGTAGCTTTCATGCTGTTTCTGTGCAAGTTTGCATGTATGTGACACAGATTCAACTTGATAGGTACGGTTCATGCAGCTCTAAGATGATGCGATTTAATTTAAAAATTTGTCCACCTTTTTAAATTTGAGGGGTTCTTTTTTGGGGAAGTGATTTATATGATTTACATTTATGTAACTAAGACAAACCAACAAATAAAGGCTTCCCATGGTGTTGGAATCTCCATGGAGTACCAAATCACTCAGCCCTCCTACTTCAGCAATTGAAACAGATATAGAGAACAGATGAGAATGAAAACTTAAGTTTTATTGAGGATAAAACCAGATGAGAATACCTGGATACAACCTGAGTGTTAAATGACACTTTCTACTTATCTCCCCCAGAACACTCTTGTAGCAGATTTGGGCCAGCTAACATCTACCTCTTCACAGGTTTGAGAAGCTGGAGCAGAGATTTGTATAATCTAGGTTTCTTTTGTTTCTGCATGCAGCCATGTTCTAGTAACACCACTACTTCAACTATGAGGTGGCATTAGTGAGAAGGTGGAGAAAGAGGGAGTTTTTCCTCAGCATGAAATTAATGTTGGAAATGTCCTCTTCTAGGTCAAAGTTGATAGTATGAGAGGAGGCATTTCCCATTGCAACGGGACTTTGTGAATTGGTGCTACTTTTCCTCTCTTAGCCTCTAATTTGCAAAAGCGTCCAAAATCATTGACGACATAGGTTTTTATAGTCAAAACTTCTTCACGTATGATGTAATTATAGCATTTAATCATTTGAAGTTCAGAGGATTTCAAATATAGACATTTCTATAATTTCATCATTTGTTAATTATTTCTCTCCCTGTGCCTATCTTAATCCATTTCAATATAAAGACAGCCTTGGATAGGAAGATAAGAGCATTCATACTAGCTGATCATGTTGATATGAGCCTTTTAGATTTTTTAAAGTATTTAGGCTTATAGGACTATTTTTTAAAAACCACCTGTGGATAGATTTAATTAAGGACACAGTTTGGGGGTTCTGGTCTTCTATTTATTGAGAAGGTAGAACTTGTAGATCTAAACAGATCCTTTCTCTGTACATCCCCATAATCCTTCCCACATGGTCTAGACCAGCATTAAAACTTTCTGCAATAATGGAAATGTCCTTTTGTGCTGTCCAATACAGTAGCCACTAGCCACATGTAACTAGTAAGCACTTGAAATGTGGCTAGTGTGCCCTAGGGAATGACTTTTTAATTTTATTTAATTTTAATTATTAAATTAAGATAGCGATATGTGCTAGACTAGTTGCTACCATAATGTATTTTTCTGCTTCTTTGCATCCCTGGTAATTTTTATGGATACCAAATATTATGAATTTACATAGTTAGGTGCTAGACTTTTTGATATTCCTTTAAATATTTTTAGGCTTTAATCTGGTATGCAATTATTTGGAAATGGTTTGTTCTTTTGATCTAATCATTGTTAGAGTGGTTCCAGGACAGCTTTTAGTTTAGGGCTAATTTATCCTTATGACTGATAAGCAATATCTTAATACCCTGATATCCTGTCTATATATAAGTAGGTCTGTCCACCCAGGCTGCTCCAGTGTGATCTTTGAGCATGTTCTGCTTATTCCTTTCTGGTGTTTCCCTAGCTACCATAGTTTAATCACATGCATGCATTAATCAGTACTCAGCCAAAGACTTGAAAGCAGGGGTCCCCAGGCCCAAGGCCACCGGTTTGTGGCCTGTTAGGAGCTGGGCTGCACAGCAGGAGGTGAGTGGTAGGCAAACGAGTGAAGCTTTGTCTGTATTTGCAGCCACTCCCTAAGTGCTAGCATTACTGTCTCAGCTCCACCTCAGATCATCAGGCATTAGATTCTCATAGGATCACAGGTCCCTGGTACCAAAAAGGTTGGGGACTGCTGCTTGAAAGAACTCTGTCGCTTCTTCTCTTTGGTGCTCTGATCTGCAAAGTCTCACTGCCTTGAACTCTCCAACTCCAAACTGTTTCCTTAACACTGCCAGGCTGGTGGTGGACTCTTTAGATACTCCCTTCTAGCACTGAGACTTGGAAACTCCAGGCTGTAAACTCAGGTCCTTGTCAGATTACCTTGTTTCCTTTCTTAATGATCACTGTCTGGTGCTGCCTGTTATCCAGTGTCTAAACACTGTGGTTTAATATAGTGTGTTCATTTTTCTAATTAAGGTGAGAGGGTAAACCTGGCCCCTCTTACTCCATTATAGTCTGAAGCATTATTCCTCTAACCATTATTCCTACTACAACATACCTCAGGAACCTAACTTGAGAAGAGAGGAAGAGGTACAATGTGTAATTTAAAAGTTTGTCACATACCTTTCCTCACCCTAGCTTGTTGAAAATAATTTTAAAAATTGACTCCCCAAACTGGACATTATTATGATGATATATTTGATATGTGGTAATACTTAAATGTATTTCATTTTGTATAGTCATATGTTTAAATCACTGACTCTGTGAAGCCATTGATTTTATACAAGTATATACAAGTGAATAACTGATTATCAAATTTTTATTCAGAATGTTATTTTAAAACTGTAAAAGTACAAAGCAGATTGTTAGAAAAGTATACCTGCATATACCATATGACCCAAAAATTCTACTCCTAGGCATTTACCCAAAGAGAAATGAAAGCAGATGCCCATACAAGACTTGAAATAAATATTTATAGTAGCTTTATTCGTAGTGGCCCTGAACTGGAAACAGTTTAAATGTTCATGCGTACGGATAAATCGAACACTACTCACCAATTACAAGGAATACATTAGTAATACACAGAACAGCATGGATGAATTTTAGAAATTTGCTGAGCAAAAGAAGCCAAACACAAAAGTATCTGTACGAAACTTTAAAAGGCAACCAACTAATGTATAGTGATAGAAATCAGAGATGTGATTGCCTAAGGTAGGAGGTGGGTAAGTATTGAGTGCAGAGGGTCACAAGGAAACTTTGTGGAATGATGGGAATATTCTATATCTTGATTGTTGTGTTAGTTGCCCAGCTATATACAATTGTTCAAACTTGTCACATTGAACTCTTAAAATATGTTTCATATGAATGTAAATTATACCTCCAAAAAGTTGACTTAAAAAAAACTGTAATAAGTGGGTTTAACAAATAACTTAGAAATATTGGCTGAAATCTGACATTTGAAATAATATACACATATAGATATGGCATATAAATATATATAAATATACATAATACATACAACAAATATTAGAAACCTGGATTCTGATTCTTTTCTAAAATGCTGAGATCTTTTTAACTTTTATTTTCTTAATGTATTGAATGAGGTTGGATTAGAAATTCTTTGTATGTGGCTATAAAAAGGAAGAAGTTAATACATTTAAAGATTGGTCTTAAAAATTGACTTAAAATTTTTTTTTCCAGAAATCTTCCTGCCAAATCTGTGGAAGAAGCTTTAAGGCACCGACAAGAATATGATGAGATGGTGGCTGAGGCTAAAAAACGAGGTATAAAATTTAACTCTAATTGGTAAATTTAATTTACTGATTTCAACAGGAAGGTGGATGATGAAAATTGAAGTCTGTCTTTAGGATGATGCGGATCTCTTATTTTTTATAACTACATTTGTTCTTAAAGAGAAATGAAATATCATACTAGGATCATAGTTTTTCTCCAGGTACTTTTACAAAACTAACTGGAGGAGAAAGGCAGCAGACTATCTATGAGGGACCTTGTAATTTCAGTCATAAACCTTGGACTACTTTTATCTTAACTTATAAATGAAGATATTCGTAAATTTATTAATTAAAATCACTTTTATAAAGTTTTTAGGCTTTTGATTTCTTATAATTTAAGGTAACTTCCTTTATAGCTGAGGGAATGTGATTTGAAATCAAAATGTGCTTTTGTGACTTAATGGATTCTCTAGCGTCCCAGTTGTGTTATTTTAACAGGCACATATATGTATACTCTCATGTGTGTAAATTCACACATTTATTTATTCATTTTCTTCTTCAACCAAAAAATAAAACATAAAGATAATTTAACAGTATTTATTTACTAAATACTGTTAGTTCAGGATGTAGTTTTAGGAAATATACTTTTAGACATGTGCTTTTTTAGTAACAGATTTTTTTCCCTTGACTTAAGTGAATGGAATATTATAATAGTATATAGTTCTTTTTTGTGGCACTATTTTGGAACTGAAGTTAATTCTTTAATGTTATAGTAAACCTATAAGGCCAGTTATCTTTCTAAAAGGCCTAATTATTTAAACATTGGTTGAGTTTATTTTACCGTATAGAACTTGAAATATTTCTAACATACCCAACAAATTTTAATTGACTCTCAACATTGACTTTACTATTTAATATTTAAGATAGTTACTGATAAGTAGGGGAAAAAACCATATAGAAATATCATTGAATTGGGAAATTAGAAGTTCATAGCTTTAATTCTATTTGACACTACCTAGATGTGACACTCTAAATAGACTTAGTTTTCATCTGTAAAGTGTTAGGGGCAGGTCAACTAGATCCAGGCTTTTAAGCACCCCCAACATCACTTTTTTTTTTTTTTTTTAAAGCAATGGAACCCTCTCCAAAGAAATTTTACATAAAACAAATTTTAGAAAGTAGAGCTGCCTACTTTAGAAAGTGCCCCTTAAGACGGTTTTTGAGGCATATGTGAGACACAATTAGAGAACACTTTGGCTAGCTGATCTCTGAAGTCCCCACTGGTTCTAAAATTATATATAACCATATATAACACTTCTCTATTTTTGAGGCATCTCTTCTTACGAAATGGTGATTTCTGATTTTCAGAGAGATGTTGTGTGCATGTATGTGTGTTAGGGGGATTTTAGAATTTCAGTCTGATTAGTAAAATGAAACATCATACTAAAAAGGGTTCACTGTAATAGTGCTGTTGGCAAATCAGTTTTTAATGTGGTTTTATGTGAGGAAGTTTATAAGCCTCTTGTATGAAAAAAAGGGTATTGGTTAGTTGTTCACAGTTTATTTTTTACATAGTTAATTTATGACAATTTTCGGTTCATTGATTAAGTATAAATAGAATCTGTGATACAGTAATCATTTAAATGATTTTTCTGGTCTTTGTTCCATTTTATAGAATATGCTATTTTAAAATTAATCAAGTTCATTTTCTTTCTCTTTTTCCCTCTTTTCCTCTGCCCCCCTTTTCCCTTCCTCCCCTTCCTTTTCTCCTTCTTTCCTGTTATCAAAATATTCTTTTTGAGAAAGCCTCTTTTGTAGACTTTGGTAGAATGAAAAGGGGGTTTTGATCTAGCTCTTTCGCATTGAAATAATTCTTACTTGTTTAAAACAGAAATTAAAGAAGCACATAAAAGGAAAAAAATAATGAAAGAACGATTTAAACAGGAAGAAAATATTGCAAATGCAATGGTAGTTTGGATCAATGAAATACTGCCCAATTGGGAAATAATGTAAGTAAGCAGACTTTTCCTGAATTTCAGTCTGTCTCCAAAGATCTGATACTTCCAATTCTCTATTTTTATTACTTCTACCATGTGGCTTATGCTTTGGCTAAATTATACTGTTAACCAATGTCTGAAAAATTTCGTGCTTATTTCTTTTACTTTTATAAATTCCCAGTCCCTAATACCTACTTCCTTTATTGATCATCCTCTATGCCTGTTAGAATCTTACCTATTCTTTGCATCCCATCTGAAATGCTAGTTGATTCATGAAACTTTTAATTTTTCCTAAGTTGCCATATTTTAAAAATTCTAACATACCGTTTATTGCAAGATGCACTATTGATGTAATAGCAGGTTTTTGCAAAGAAATTGTTAAATATGTATATTCATTGTAAGATGCATTTATTAAATGTGAATATAAAAGTGATTTTTAATATGCTTCTCTCCTAGTCAAGAGAATATGGTATGTGTATATATATAATGTTTATTTTCTGTAATGTATCATTGTACTTTGAAACTAATATACTTTTGCTTTACCTTTTATTTTTTGATATTTTTATATATGACTTATCTTCCCTCTAGACTGGAGGGTAGGAGATGCCTTCTGCAATGCCAGTATAGGATGTGCATTGGGAATTTGCTGAATATTAGACAGTGTGACGGATATATTAGGCTCTTTACATAAGTAATTGCATTTGACTCTTAAAACCGTAAATTTACTCCCACTTATCTTACAGGGAACCTCAAGGTCAGAGAGGTTAAGTAATTTGCCCAAGGTTCTACAATTAGTGAATGGTTAAATGAGATTTGAACTCAGGTCAATCTGACTCTAAAGCCAACACTTTCAGCAGACTACACTGCCTTTCAAAGACTAGGGCCTTACCCATAGTAAATACTTTGTGATTTTCTTTCTGGTATTAAATTGAGAACAAATTGTTATGTTTCTTTTATCCTGTTTTATAATTGTTCACATATTTCTGAACCTCTCATTTTATCAGTGTAAATAGCAGCTATATAGAAGGCAGTTCTTTTTAAATTACTGTTGTCTCTCTTTAGAACTATACTTTTTTGGCTTTTTTTTTTTTTTTTTTGCCTACAAGCATGAACCTAATGGAAAGAATGCATCACATACTTAAATCTCTACGTTTTTTTAAATCATTTAATTACTTGGCCGTAAACTAGGTAAACCATCATGCAACTAGTATTTTTGGTATAAAAAGTAACTTTCTCCTTTTTTCTCCCCCTTTAATTCTAGGCGTAGTACGAGAAGAGTTCGAGAATTGTGGTGGCAGGGATTGCCCCCTAGTGTTCGTGGGAAAGTTTGGAGTCTAGCTGTAGGAAATGAACTAAATATCACTCCTGGTTTGTATTCTATATTCAGTTACTCCCACACATACAAAAAGCCATCTCCAGAGTTAAAAAGCAGATTAGTTGATTGGCCATTTAAAAAGGCATTACTATATATAATGTCATTTTGAGAGCATGCTTCATTCTCCATCCCCTTCTAAAACCTGGTATGACTTAATAAGTTACTATATTTCATACATCAAAATAAGATTTGTGGGTTTTCCTTTAGTTTAAAACCATCAATAATATTCTTGATATCCAAATATCTTAACTATAAGTAACTGCAAAAAATTCCGAGATTCTAAGTAGTAGTGAATAAATAAGTATATATAAGGAAAAATAAAATAGTCTAATTGTGGAAAGGTTTCCCCTTTATTTAATAAAACATAAAAAATCTAGAAATATCTTTTTCTACATCAATATACCCAAACCAGTCCTTTTGGATTTTTTTATTGGAAAATTTTAAAGTTTAAAAAACAGAAAAAGAAGACTCTCAAGGAATTGTTTTATTTTCTTAAGTTTCTTAAAACCTTGAATGATAGGAGTAAAATGTAGAGTAGTTTTGATGAAGTAAAAAAAAAAAAATTAGGATAGCATCAAATAGAGGGCAATGTGCAATAGTACTAAAAGGTGCTAAATAGGTCTGAGTGGTAATGATAATGCTAGACGATGATGGCACCACAGAAAGACTTAGGGACTCTAATATAATAATAAAAATAATATATTGTTACTGTTACTTAAAATATTTATTTACATGTTTACTGAAAAAGAGTCAAGCAATAATAAAGTGCAAACTATATGTTTCCACCCTCTCTTCTACCCAAATTCCAATTTTTAATTCTATTATATAAGTACAAGTAAGCAATTTGGTATATGTTCTTCCTGGTCTTTTTTTCTGTGCACATAAAAAAGTGTGTTTCTACATATGATAATTTTTAAAGCTTCTCTTTTTTTTCCTTCTATTTTTTTCCCCACAAAATCTTTATGTCATGAGATTATTCTGTGACTTGCTTTTTTGATACTATAATCTATCCTGAACATCCTTTTGTGTCAGTACATACAAATGTACCTTCTGTAGCTGCACTGTATTCCACAGTTTGGCTGTACCATAATTTAAACATTTTCCTAGTGATAGCCAAATCAATAACATGTATGTTAAAAGAACATCAAGGTACTGTTTTTTACTTTTTAAATTAAAATTGATTAAAATGAATGAGAATTACCTACATAAAATGTGACTGAAAATAATTTAGAAATATTTATGAAAAGCCTCAAAAAACATAACCTTTGACCTATTTATTCCATTTATAAGAATTTGCTCTAAGGAAATAATCAGAATTGGTTGCAAAGCTTTTCTATGAGGAGATGTGTGTTATATCTAAAAGTGATGCCAACTTTGAATAGCATGATCATGTATGATTTTTAAAATTGACTTTCACAAATATCCATAATAAACATGTTATTTTAACTGGACTTTTAAAAAAATTTTAAAAATAGAATTTAAAGAAAGAACTAAGTTTGTAATTTAGCTTAGAAAAGGTTAGATTCTACATGACTTAACTGTTCTCTCCAAATGAAACAAATGTTTCTTTTGCTTTCTGTGTTTAGAGCAGATTAAAAGGACATGTTTTTACATTATAGTCAGAACTTTCTGTTAGGGAATTAAGGTGTAATTGTTTAAAGGAATTGGTTTTGCATAGAGAGGAGGTGATAAAATATTGGTGGCTGTTTGAAGTTTTGTTTGCAGTCTTGTTTTGTTGAGACCTTTGGCTTTAGAATATTAGGTATCTTGATAATTTAGACATTAAAATATTGGTTAAGTTGGTATTAACCTTTTGTGATACCATGCTGAAAAAGCAAAAAGTTCTTTTTTAAGCTTGAAATTTATAAAGTTTGTTACATAACTGGGTCATTTATTTTCAAAGTAATTTTACGTTTTCTCTACTAAACAATTGCATATGCAGGAATGGAGGGGTACTCTTCTTTTTCATAAGTGGTAGGAATGAAGCTAAATTTCAATTGAAGTAAATTTACTTTTAGTAATCCTTTTTACTTTCCATGGCTCTAGTATTTTGACTCTTTACCTGTTGTATTTGTTTTAATCATGAAATTTATAACCATTAGAGAATAGTAATTAAGAATAAGGGTTCTAAAGTTAGTCAAGTGTGGTTCAAATCTTGGTTCTACCATATATTAGGTTTATGATCTTGGGCAAATTACTTAACATCTAAAAGTCTTAGTTTTCTTCATCTGTAAAATGGGGGTGAGATTATTAGCTATCTCATAGGATTGTTATAACAGTTTTTTGTGATAATGAATATAATATTATAGTGAAACTTAAATTTGCTGAGACTGTATATAATAGCATCATTGTAAAAAAATCAGAAAGTGAAATTCTGATCTCAAGGTATTTTCTATTCAAGTCCAGGATATATATTTGTCTCCTTCAAGCACTAATTTGTAGATTCAAAATAAAATGACATGCAGAATCAAGCAAGGATTGATCTGAGGTGCATGTCTGTTTATTATAGATAAGCACTGTAAATCTTCTGTGGAGAGATGTCCTTTGATGTTTTGAAATGCATTACCACATTTTTACTATTGTATCAATTCGTGGCTTCCAAAGGTGATGGATTTGTTTGGTCAGCATTTCTTTTTCCAAGATAGTTTTAAAATTTGAGTAGAATAGTGAAGCTGGACCTGGAAGCAGTTTGAAGTAAAAAAAGTGCAAACTTCAATTTGGTACCTGATAACTGCAAAAAAAATTTGTATATCTAAATTTAAAAATTATCTTCACCTCTTATACCAAATTGTTGATGGAATGGGGCCCAAATAATAGAAATTTGGAGTTTTGATTTCTTAAAAAAATTTCTGCTTTCCAAACCATTAGTAATAATGGAAAGTGAACAAAAGGAAGAAGAGATCAGAGTAATAAGATCTCTTACTTCAAAATTGATGTTTGAAATACATCTTGTCAGTTATTTTATAATGATATGACTTTTGGCAATATAAGAATACTTATTATGGTACAATCATACATTGGAATATTGTGCAATTAAAAGAAAACTAAAGCAGATTTATTCTACTAATTTGGAACAATTTCCAGTATAATAAAGCAAGATACAGATCAATGCTATAATTGATATGTTGCTACATTGTTTGTTTGAAAAAATGAAGATGCCCATACTTGTGCATGCATATTTCATCTTTAGAGCTCTGGTAAGCATAGATGCATCTGAAGGAAGGCAATTTATTTTTAACTATACTGTTTTGTACTGTTTGAATTTTTTAAAAATCATGTTTCATGTATTACCTTTAAAATAAATAAAATTTTAAAAATATTGAAGAAAAAATGTTCTTGGTATTTTGGGCAATATATAATTGTTGGTGTTTGGGCAAGAAATATTTTTTTGCTGTTTCTCTGTCATTGAAATGTACTGTTTTTGAATAATTTAAATTATCTGTAATGGTTAGTTAGAAAGTAAAGACAATTGAAATTTGAGAATTAAGAAAAAATTTTCAGTTTTTCTGTTTTTGAAGTTTTGATGACATCCTGCATATGGAAATATAGAGTGATAGTCTTAAAAAGTGATTTGGCACTTAAGAAGATATAGGGGTAGAGATTTTTTGTATGTAGATCCTCTTACCAAGTCTGGCTTAGGTAGCTTTAAATAACTATCTTAATAGAGAAACCAGATTCAAGAGAGAAGGAAAGCAAGAACTAACATCTATTGATCTATAAGGTGTTAGGAGCTTTACATAAATGATCTTTTTTAATCATTAGTAACCCCATAAGTAGGTATTATTTTTCTCCAGTTTACAGATGAAGAAAGCCAAGTTCCAGAGTTACCAAGTAGCTTTCTTGAAGTCTCATGTGGCCGAGCTAGAATTTGAATCTAGGTCTAATTGACTCCAAAAATCATGTTTCTGCTATTCTGCAGTGATACTCCTTTAGCAGAAGCATCTTTTCCTGCCTCATTCATACATTCTGTTTTATAGCTATTTGGATGACCACTCTGTAGTATTTTTATTTACTATCTTTCTAGTTGTGTAATGTATAGTTTCGGTAGAATCAGATACTTCAATTTGCCACATTTTTGATGCTTGCTACATAAGGGAGACCTGACCTATATAATAGAATTTTTTTCTCTTTATTTTTAAGAGTTAAAAATATGTGAATATATTTCATTCCTACTATTTATGAATTTTTGTTATTTTTTTCCCCCAGAACTTTATGAAATCTTCCTATCAAGAGCAAAAGAACGTTGGAAAAGTTTCAGTGAAACAAGTTCAGAGAATGATACAGAAGGTGAGATTATTTTTTTAGTAAAAATTTCTGGATGAGTCCAGTCACTGAAGATAATAGTATGATTTTAATTGGATGTCAGGAGCTATATAGTAAACTATAATAATTGCTCTACATATATTATCTCCTTTAATGTTAATCACATTTTAAGTAGGTGCTATTATCCTGAATGATATGAGGAAACTGAGGCTGTAAGTAGTTAATTTGTAAGCAGTGAAGCTGTGATATAAACCCAAGTTGTTGGACTCCAGAGCCCATGATTTAATCACAACAGTAAGACTAATGGGTGAAGTATTTTTAGGTCAATTCTTATTTAACTTAAAGATAGATGATCTTCATACCTCACTTGTAGCTTCCTGTCTTCCCTTTCACTGACCTTTCACTCACTCCTCAATATATTATAATTCATATCATGCCTTTTCACTCATAGACCCTTCATCTTTCCCTCCATTTTTAGAAATATTTTTCCTAATCATTTTGGATAAAACAGGAATACTTTTTTTTTCTGTTAACAGAGTTTATTACATTTAGGTAAATTTATTCAACCATCTCTGTCCTTGAATAATGAAATGTGAAGAATCTATTTTTCTGCCAGTCATTTTTCTTTCTGTATTTGTTCTACTTCATGGAAAGCAAACCCTTTTCTTTTGCCATGAGTATAATGCTAAAAATGAACATAGCTTAGGATAAATGGTGCATATCTCATAGTGATTTTCTATGAGTATGTAAACAACTCTGTTCAATTCCTTAAATACTTTTTTTCTGTTTTAGAAAAGTGAACAGTAGAGTGGGGGAAAATGGACTAAGCAGGGTTAGAGATAAGACTTACTTTTGAGAAGGTTCATGTAAGTATCACCTGAGGCCTGTTAGCTGTGTGAACTATTTGTGGGAAACTAGAGGTACAAGGAAGATGTAGCTATTTCATCATTCTTTTTAAACTCATTTTTATGAAGTATTGAAAGTATAAGAATTAAAAATGTAAGGATTTACTTCTCAGATATTTTGTCACGATTAAGTGGTATAAGTTATACTTTAGTAGAAATTAATTGAATATAAATGAATTGTTTCAATTAGAAGCAGTGTTCTATTTAAACTACTGATGTCTTATTTCCTGGGTGTATAATTTGCAGTTGTCATTTAACTTTTTTTGGACATTATCTTTTTAAATATTACTTCTGCCCCAAATCTCCTCTCCGTCTGGGACTCCAGTTACATGTATGTTAGCTCATTTAACAGTGTCCCACACAAGTCTCTTATAGCTAAAAAAAAAATAAAAAAATAAAAAAAGTTTTTTTTCTGTTTCTCAATTTAGATGATTTTTTTGACCTATAATTAAGTTCGTTAATCTTTTTTCCTATATCCAGTCTATTAAATCTGTCCCATGAATCTTTGATTTCAGATATTATACTTTGTAATTCTACAATGTCTACCTGGTTTTTTTTATGGATTCTATATCTCTGGAAATTCTTCATCTTTCCATCCCATATACTCCCCTCTCCCTATCTTTTCCTCTGTTTTATTTAACATATAACAGTTAATGTTCTTATTTGTTAATTTCAGTACTAGATCATCTGCATGTCTGCTGTATTGGTTGGAAGTTTTATTTTCCTGTTGTTTTGCATATCTTAAAATTTTTAATTTTATGCCAGTCATATATGAAAGAATGTATAAGCTGAGGTAGATATTTTCCCTGCAGAGGAAGCACGTTCTTTTTTTGTTAGGCATTTGGGTTATCACCTCAATTCAGTCAGTAACCGAGCCAGATTAGGGCATGGTTTCAGCTGTAGATAGACTTAGTTCATCTCAGGTTTCAAATTTCTTGGTGGTAAGAACTATCCTTTTTTGATTACAGGCTTCTCCCTCTATGAGACTCTCTCCTAAGGACCATGTGATTTTGGGTGATTTCAGTCCACCTTTCCAGCTGGCTTTCTGTACTACACTAGTTCTCAGCAAAAGTCCCATAGGGGAAAATGAGATATACATTCGGGCTTTATCTATCATATCAGTCTTATTTGGCCATGAAAAGGCTCTTTTGGTTTTTCTTTCCCCAAGCAAAGTAACTTTGTCTATGACACGCTCAATCCTGAGCCCATTCCCAGACTTGGCAGGTGCCCCTAGAAAGAAAAATGGCAACTGGTATCCACTCACCTAGGAAAGGTTGTTCTCCTGGGGTTTAAATTTTCTAGACCTCTCTGTGTGCACAACTGTCTTCTGCCTTTTCAAAAAACGTGTAATATTTGAAATATATCTTTTCCCCCTAGTTATTGTGGGAGTGATAATCTACCTACTCTCTACAAAAATCTCCTACCTCTATAAAAACTGGAAGTGAAAATCTTTCACCATATAACTTTCTGATGAATGTATAGATATTTTCTTCATTTAAGAGGCTCTAAGTTCCAGCAAAAGCTATGTGGCATTTCTTTAAATCTCTTGGTTATTCAGCTTTTAACTTTCCTTAAGTAACAGATGCTGTGTGATTATTCTGTGTTTACAAAATTTCACTGGGTATAGCCAAGTAATCATTTTAATTTTATCTGCCTGGCAAATACAGGTGTATATGTTGCTGATCGTGAGGCTAGTCTGGAATTAATTAAGTTGGACATATCCCGTACATTTCCATCTCTCTACATCTTTCAGAAGGTGAGGGTTTCTAACCAGTTTTTAACTACTTTTCTTTTTAATCCAAGGAACAAATTCTTTAAATTCATAGCTATTATTTTTTAAAAGTCAAAACTATAAAGATTTGGGAACTGTATATAAAAAGTTTGAAACAGTAGGAAAATTTTAAAAGAATTTTTAAAATTTTATTCCACTCATTGAATGCATTGCAGTTAGCTTAGAACAATATCTTTTATGTAGTAAATATTTGATGAATTTTCATCAAGATGAATTTCTTTGTTTTACTTTTTATTCGGTGAGATAACTGGATTTTAACATTTTTGCCTAGTAAATTGTTAAACTGTAAAGAAACTTGTCCCAAAACTTAAAAATTTTCAGTTATTTTTGAAGTAGAAGAAAAGTTTTTTGTGTATGTGCAGAGGCTCTTATTAAGTTGCTTGTACTTTATGAGAAATGATTACATTTTATGTGTACTTTATATTTGACGCAAATCTTCATACATGGAATTTCTCTACCTTTAGATTGATAAAATGAGATAAAATTTTTACCATTAAGATTAAAATTGTTAAACTTATTTTACCATAGTTTTTTTTTTCCCCCTCTTTAATTCCACCCCCCTGCCGCTTCTACCCTTGACCTACGGATATGCTGTTTCCGCTTAAGAACTGGATCTCTGAAGGCGGGGGTGTCTCGCAGCGTGCACCTGGGGCCTGGTGCGCCCGGGGCCTGGTGCGCCCGGCGCACTCGAGGTGCTGGCGCACCCAGAACATGGCATGCCCGGGGGGCCTGACGACCCGGGATATAGTGCGTGGCTCCACCTGGGGCGTGAACCCAGGACCTTCTGTGTGTAAAGCAGACGTGCTAACCACTACACTATGGAGCCACCCCTTTTATTATAGTGTGATGGTATTTTTTTTATGGTATTTTTTTTTAACTGAAATTATGTAAAATGAAAGTCTGTTTTCCTCATAATCTTATTGTCTCAAGTCTAGAAGTCTTTAAAATTATACTTAAACTATATAGCTTGTATCTCTCAATTGAGTTCGTTTGTTTTTATTGTTCAGGATTAAATATTTTTTATTCTTTAGAAAACATTTTGGCGGAGTGCATTTAGAATATTTCTAACAATGGTTAAATATACCAATTAAAACTAGTCATTTAGGAAATTTAAAGTTTATCAACATGTTTTTTGAGAATTAACTTAGAAACAATTAGAGACAATTATCTGTCTAGTTTGACATTTTGCTTTTCTCTCCTAAGGGTGGCCCATATCATGATGTCTTACACAGTATTTTAGGGGCATATACATGTTATAGACCTGATGTTGGTTACGTAAGTATTTATTTCAATCTGTTTTTTGAATATAAACATTTAATCTATCTTATTTAAGAATATTCTTTTGTATTAGCTCCCGAACGTGTGTATCTCTGTATCTTTTTCTTTTGGGCGTATAACTTACCTGGCTAGAGAGGAATCTTTCCATCTCCTACCAGAGGCTTATAAAACTGGCTGCCAGCTTTCTGGGAGAGCGGCTGAAGATTTGTAAACTTTTGTTGTCACTGCTGTTGGTGTGGTGCCTTTACCCATTCTCCCTAACCTTCCTTTTCCTGACTGTGCCTCCAGAGATAAACTTCTCATATTCTGCCAGGCCGAGGGAAGGATAGGCACCTATCCTTACCAGATAGGGCAGGAAATTTGCTCCTTTTCCAGATTTTCAGCCAATCCTAGTTTTAGCCCTACCCCTCAATTTCAGAGGTGCCTGATAACTTCAGTTTTAAGCCTTCCAGATTTTGTGGCTGAATTGGCTTGCTGCTTATTGGCTTTTTCCTCTGCAGATATTTATGTTTGACTTGCTCCATTTAGTTAAATTAAAAATTTTTACGTGCTATTGATGTCTATCATCTACGTTTATTTATTTTTCGTTCTCTTTGTCCTCCTAGGTTAATATTTATTTTTTTCTTTACTGTCATTTTAATTGGGATTTGGGAAGGAACAAAGAAAAATGTGAGTGTTCAGTTTGCCATTTTTTAACTGGAAGTCATAAAACCTTCATCTTCTCACCTTTGTCTTAAAAGTAAAATAATTTTGGAGACCTCACAATAGGGTGACTACCTGGTACAACTTCCTCTATTTTGTTGCATGTTTATTTGTACATTTGTTCATTCATTCACTCAGCAAATATTTATTGTGTGCATATTGCTATATGCCAGGCATTGTTCTAGGTTCTTCAGTGAATAAAAGGTGCTTATAGTTTAGGAGAAGACAGACAATAAACAATAAACAAATAAGTAAATTGTATGTTATATTAAAAGGTGATAAATGCTATGGAAAACTTATGGCATGATAAAGAGGGAAAGCGCCAGATTTGGGGATGGTACTGGTTGTAGTATTTAAGGAATATGGTCAGATAGTTGTTATGGAGAAAGTGAAATTTGAACAGAGTCTAAACTCCCTTGTTCATGTATTCTGTAATAGAATTGTAAAAACATTATGAAACTGCTTCACATTTTTAAGTTGACATTAAAATTTTTTCATTGTGAGTTTAATTTTGAAGTGTTTAATTTAATTTTGAGCATTTGTTAACTATTTTAAAATAAAATGTATCTCCTAAAAAGTGTAACCAATGGAATTTAAACACTATAGTGATTTTATATATCATTATCCATTTGAAGAAAAATATATGAAAAGCTCTTCATTAATATTTTATAGAATATACGATTATGAAATCATTGAATATATGTAAAATGAGCACGGTATAACCTAACTGGTGATGCCAAGCCTCATTGGCAAACCAGTAAGCCAAATCAGACTTATTTTATAAGATAAGAATAATATAAACTATATTGTAATACAAATTTCAAGATGTGATTAGAAAAATAGGTTTTTAACTGCATTAACTAATAACACATGCTGAATCTATAAATAAATCATGCAAAAGTTTTATATGTGGAATTTATTCAGTATATCTTGAAAAATTTTGTGATGGTTAGTATTCCAGTTATATTTAAAAGAACCAAGGTGACCAATCCATATTGTTATTTTCTTTATTTGTTTTCCTGGGACTCTCTCTCAAGGGCTCTGCAGTCTTTTTAAGTGTGGCATGGAAGGGGCATGGTCACTTAATGAAAATTGTTATTACTCATCTCTATTCTACCATATAATGGAATTCATATTTTTATTATATGTGACAGGGAAGCCCGAGACTTTCCCAAAACAGTTATTTAGAATGATCCTTTTGTTTCACATTTCATGCCTCAGAGAAATTCACTATTGTAAGTTTTGTAATGGCTGAGGACTGTGACTTTCTCTTGCTACTGAGGCAAACCATGTTTAGGAAAGAAAACATATGTAAATTGAGGATCTTTGAATAGATTCCCTTAAAATAATACATGACAGTGTACAGTGTACTCTTTGGAAAGTCTTCGTTGTATCTCCAGGGGACATTTGTCCCAGTTTAAGGCTACTGTTGTTTAGATTGTTGAATTGTATTAGTTTTTCACTTGGAGGAAATTGTTCTAGATAGGTATTTTGCCTGGATCGTATCTACTGGCACACATAATGAAGTGGGCCTGCATTATGGTAGGGCTCTAAGGTGGGCATATCATAAAAGTGGAAGCGAGAAGACAAACGGAACTTCCTAGTATCTCAGGAGGCAGAACCTGTAGACCAGGACTTAGATATTCCATAAGAAGTTTGTAAGCTTTGTAACTTTCCACTTTTATTTTTCATTATAGCTCTCTGTTTCTCTATAGTGATTATCAGTAAAACCCATAAAATAAGATCTGTGCATGTGTCTGCAAGGATAATAAAGAATGAGGAATATCAGTAGATGACCTCCTCGTATGTCCTAGCCTGTCATAGGGGAAGGTAGAAAGACTAAGTGACAGAAAGTGGGTGGGTTACAAGGGTGCTTCAACTGGATTTCTTAAGCTGGATGGTCTATATATTATTGTTTTTAAATATTGTTTGTGGTTTTTTGTTTATTTCTCAAGATTTTATTTTGAACAACTTCAAACTAACAGAAAAGTTGCAGTAGCTCTACCCCACCTACCCTTCCAGTATCTAGTCATAGTTAAGTGTGGCATTTTGTTGTAATTTTTCATTAGTCTCCTTTAATCTAGCCTTTTCTGTCATACAATAGCACTTCGAAGAGTCAAACTTGATGTTTTCACAATGACCCTTTTAAATACTTTTTATGGTATTTTTTGATCATTCTCTTATTATTAGGTTTAGGTTATACATTTTTTTGTAGAAATACTGCATAAACGATGTGCACATTTTACTGCATCGCACGAGTTGATAAATAATACAGAATATTCAGAAAAAATGGACTCAAGATATTGTAGAAATAACTTTTTCTTACTTTTCATGTATACAAAAGAGTAATATATGGTAAATCTAAATGAGCTTTAAATAGCTCCGTGAATATGCATGAAATAAAAATTCTAAGTAAGCATCATAATTGCATATTGGCAGCATTTTTTCTTTTTTAGTGATATGTAAAATAATGATGTTTCTTAATAATAAACAGCATTTTATATTTAATTAAATATACTTTTAATTCCTTCTATTTGCTCTGCTACTATTCTATTACAGTTAGTTAACTATTTGCCCCTTGTATCCATTCAGCAAATATTGTGGTATTAAGAATATAATTGTGAACAGACACAGGCTCTGTTCTCATGGAACTTATGTTCTAGAAAATCAAATAGGCAATCACTGTAGAGTCTGCTAAGAGTACTCAGAAGAAGCCAGAGAAGTAGGAGGAGAACAAAGAAATGTTGAGTCACAGAAGCTAAGGGAATTCTGCTAAGCAGGTAGGAAAGTGCTCATTGGGTTTTATGATAAATATCATTGGTCACTCTGGTAAGAGAAGTTTCAAGATAGTATATAATGGAGTGGGAATCCAGATTGAAGTGTGCTAAAGAGTTTAAAGGTTGCTGAGAAAGTAGAAAGAGACAGAGGTATCACTGCAAATATTCTTAGTGGCCTCTCTGTGGTAATTCTGTTATACAAATCTTTACCAGAAGTAAGTGCTGGATAAACTTTTTTTGGTGAAAGAATTAATAATTTTACAGTAGCTGTTCCATACCACCTAGTTGCTCAGAAATGTACAGTAGCTCCCCACAGCTCACAAGCAAACCTCTATATGTAGCTTAGCCTTTTATTCAAGATGTTTCACAATTTGTAAATATATCCTGTTTTTTTTATAATTTCTCCCATTATTCCAGTTATAAATCTTGTGCTTCAACTGGGCTGGTTCTGTGTCTTTACTCATATGTTTTCCCCATCATGGAATGATTTTTTTTCTTACTCTTCCTGCTTTTTCAGAAATCCAGCCTTACTTTCTCAACCTCCACAAACTAATTCGTCTTTCTTGGAATTTCAACAGCACTTCTCATAGATTTCTTATTCTTAGTTCATCACTTTCTACTCCAGACAGATGTGTTATAACAGTGAAGACAGTTACCTGATTTTCAGTAAACTTTGTGATTCTCTACTTTGAAAGACTTCAGACTGAGAAAAAATGAAAACTAGGTGGTACGCTGAGATAGGCTTTTGTAGCAAGTAAAAACTGATTCTCCCCGCCTCCCCCCCAAATTTTCCCTAATACTTTTTAACCCATACCACATCATCAAGATTTAAAATTAAGGAGATTTCATAATTTTTAATGAGTTCTCAGTATTTACCTTTGTTGGGAAAAAAAATCTTTTTTTAAAAATTTTACCTTGTACTATCACCTTATAATTTTTCAGGAATATAATAAAATAAACTACAGAATTATTATAAGCACATTTTGATTAATTTCTTCCCTTTGAAGGTCCAAGGGATGTCCTTCATAGCAGCGGTTCTCATTCTCAATTTGGAAGAGGCAGATGCCTTCATTGCCTTTGCAAATCTCTTGAATAAGCCATGCCAGTTGGCCTTCTTCCGTGTGGACCACAGTATGGTATGGACATTTGGAATGAATTATGTTTTCCTTTGACTGTCAGTTTCAGTAGTCTGAATGCCCTTTTAGAGTAAAAATAATAGAAGACTAAAATGATCTAAAATAAACTTTTCATTGAATTATAGTTTTATAAATTCTTAATGAAAAGACTCAGAAAGAGGTGCTAAGCAAGATTTTGTTAATTTATGATTAATTTATTTTTGGAATATACTCTTTAATAATTTTATTGATATTTCTATCTTTAGATGTTGAAATATTTTGCAACATTTGAAGTATTTTTTGAAGAAAATCTCTCCAAACTATTTCTTCATTTCAAATCTTATAGTCTTACACCAGACATATACTTGATAGACTGGTAAGTCATAAGATACATAAACTATAATAATTAAAAGGAAACAAAGTATAACTTTTTGTGTGTTTTATCAGCTAGAGTAAATTTTATGTACATATCCAAAGTCCTTCTCTTGCAAATAGAGAAACTCACATTTTTGTGGGGAGGCATTAGATTAAGAGCATGGACTCTGGGGTTGAAATCATAATCTCTCAGTTTGTGTTTTACTTTATAAAAGGGGAATGATAGTATCTGCATTTTGAGTTGTAGTGAGGGTATTTTACATGGATTAGCTCATTCAGTGCCTAGTACATACAAAGCTTTCAAAAAGAGTTAGTTGCTATCCCTTTATTTTACTTAACACACAAGGACTTGTGATAGTTATGAATGTTTTGTTTTGTATTTTTTTTTACTCAGGGCTTTGTTTTTTCAAGGTTTATCCAGCTTTCTGACAGAGGAATGATACCTTATATAGGTGCTGATATCTTTTTTCAACTTTATAATTCCGGCTCTTCTGTTTTAACTTGAAGGGTTTGCCTAAGACTCTAATGAGCAGTAGCCAGTTGATCGTAGAATGGGTGGTGGGGTGGTGGTGGTGGTGAATTTTGCCAGAGATGGACCAGTGATGTTAAGATAGATTAAGAGTACATTTGAAATATTTAAATCTTAAGTTCTAATCATTTAAAATCATTTGATTTTATGTAAATGATACTGTGTTTTAATATAGAAAAATAAATAACGGCATTGGTCAAATATAATATCTTCCCAGTTGGGGGCTTCTTTTATTTAGTTTTTTTTTTTTAAAGCTATGTTATTTTTCAATATATTCTCTTCCATTCCCACTAGGAACATTGGAGTTCCTCTGGGAAAGGCCCAAGGTAATGGGGGAGAAAAAGGGTTTTATATCAGGGGACCCAGAGGATCAAGACCAAACACTAAATGTATAAAGAAAGGGGAAAAAAAATAACCCAGTTGTCAGTGTTGAGGAATGTGAACATAAAGCAAATCATGACCACAATTACTATAGGGAACAGGGTGGAGTTAATAATGAGGGAGCACTGTGTACTAGGAAGTGCCTAGGCACTGCAGGTACCCTTTCTGGTTTTGAATACTGTTAGTATTCTCTGTGCCACGAAGAGTATTAGTTTTGTTATGCAATTAAATGTGTGTTTATAAAGAAGTAGATGTGGATATTTGTTTCACTGCCTCTGTTGAACTTACTACATACAAATCCCAAAATCACTTGTGTAAGAAAACAAATAAGTGGCAGTGCTAAAGGGCTTTTTTTTTTTTTTGGTAGGCAAGCTTCTAGTTCCCTTTCTCAAGTTTCATCAGCCCTAACCTCAGATAAATGCAGTCTGTAAAAAATGTGCCCTTTTTTGGCCAATGCAACTTTAAGAGAAGTTCTCTGGCACCTATTCTCCCTACTTCCCCAACCAGAATGCTACCCCAAAGCACCATTGGTTACTGAATTACATGATCAGACATTGTCAGAAAGAATGAGGAAAAAAACCATTTTAGTGATTCTGTTGGAGTTATTATAAATGTTCCAAAGAAGTAGTAAATAAAGTTTGATTAAGGAGGATAAAACAGTGGATGTTAATGGAATGAGAAAAGAGAAGACTTTATAATTTTGCATTTAGGTTACAAGAAGATGATACTTGGGTTTTTTAATACAATAATAATAAGTAACTTTTTTTGAACATTTCTTGTGTGCCAGGCACTGTTCTAAACACTTTACATTTATTAACTCCTTTAATTTTCAAAACAATCCTGAGAGGTAGATAGTATTATTTTTTGTTTACTAACAAGGAAATCGAGGGACAATAGATAATTATCTTGCTCATGGTAAAACAACTAATAAGTTGCAAATCTAAGATTCAAACTCAGGCATTCTGGTTTCAGAGCCAAGCCCTTAACCATTAATTAGGCTGTTCTGCCACTCCAGTTTGTATTAGACCATATCTCTACATAAGGTTGTAAATTCACATAATTTCATTATTTATTACTTAATTTCCTACTACTCAAGCTCTCTGAGGAAAGGAGCCTTTTTATCCCTAATTAATCACTTTTTATATATTGTTGCTTAATAAGTGAATGAATAAATGAACAATTTCAATGACTCTTTTCCCCCTAATTTTAGGATCTTCACCCTATATAGCAAATCACTACCACTTGATCTGGCCTGTCGAGTCTGGGATGTATTTTGCAGAGATGGGGAGGAATTTTTATTTAGGACTGGATTAGGGATCCTCCGATTATATGAAGATATTCTCCTACAGATGGATTTTATTCATATAGCACAGTTTCTAACTAAATTGCCAGAAGACATCACATCAGAAAAGTTGTTCAGCTGTATTGCAGCCATTCAGATGCAAAATAGCACCAAAAAATGGACTCAGGTAGAGTGACATTTTCCTACTTCCAGTAAATATGTTAAAACAGTCGACTTCTTGTAAAAGAAAAAGTTATGTATTTCTGAAATGTTAGTGCTTAAATTTAAAAAAGAATCTTTTAAAAATAAATTTTTGACTTTGAAAAAGCAAGAGTTGGTAAACACACAATAGAATATACAGATGTCAAATGATAATGTACACCTGAAAATTATGTAATTGGATTAACCAATGTTAACCCAATCGACTTAATTAAAAATTAAAAAAAAAATTCAGAAAGCATAAAGAAGTACACAAGAGTGAAAGTTATCCTAAATAAATACTTGAAATAAAAAAGAAAGAAAAAAAGAAAAAGCAAGATTTTAAAGCAGATTATTCCTCTTTTACCTTTCCAAACCTTCAGAGTTATTATTAAGTTCAGTAATACTTTGAGTTTAGCGAAGTTCATCCACAATAGTCAAGTATTTGCCAGAGCAAATATGTAATTATTATGATATTTCAAATGACAACAATTATATTAAACACCTGCTCTGTACTAAGGATTTGCAATAGAAATTTAATGTGTGATCTTGGCTTTTTAGATGCTTAGTCTTAGTAGGGGAGCAAACATTGGCAATCTAAAGTTAAGTGACAAAAGCATTATCATTTGCTCCATGAATGATAGACAGTAGGTATTATAAGCTCACAGTTTTATTGCTTAGGAAAATTAAATGAAAGCATATTGGTCCAGAAAATGTTCTGTTACCAAATAGTAATTTCAGAATATTTGACAAGTGATGAAAACTGGAATCTAATATATACCATAACATTGGGTTGAAACAAAAGGATTTGAGAATGGCAGTCTTCTGGGGACAGAGTTAAGTATACTAAAGCTTTTTCATGTTAATAAACTATAGGTATTTAAATCTCTTTAATCTGCATGATAATTTTTTGAGGATTAATCTTTACCCTATATAATTCCAGGTCTTTGCATCTGTAATGAAGGATATTAAAGAAGGAGACAAGAATAATAGTCCTGCTCTGAAAAGTTGATCTTCAAAATTAACAGACTAATTGGAATATAAACATGGTTTTGGTACAAGTTTTTTGTTTCCTATGTAAAAAGTATGGAAGAAAATGTTGGAGAAATCTAAAAGAATCAAGACATGGAAAACTGCTAATTTTGAATTCCATGAATGAAGTAAATGAAATAAGTAACCTGTTGACAGTATTAGTAAGAAAGTATTTTTTAGGGAGAGCCATTTTACAAAGGAAAAAATTTAAATGGCCGGTTCATAGTTCATAATTTGGAGTGAACAGTAATGCAGTAAATTTTTTTTTAACAGTTTGGCGATACTTCAAATTTTTTACATCTTTTCTTTTTTAACAGTTACCATAAAAGCACTTTGGAGGTCAGAGCAGGACTGTTAAATACTACTTTAACTTCCAAAATACTATTTGAAATAAACACTTTACTTTCTATATTGCCCATCTCCAACTGACAAAGGTCAGTTCTGACCATTTGAAGATATTATAGACCAAGAGTAAGCAACTTTGGTTGTAAATTATTTAAGCTACTGAGTTGTTTATCTTCATACACAAGTTGGGGCAAATTTGAGTTATCTGAGAACTGGAAATATTGGTGGGAAATTGTTTCACATTTGTTTAGGTGTTTTTCCACAGTATCATGTCTATTTCTTTTTGGAGGGAAATTGTTTCTTTCCCTTACGGAATTCTTACCACTCGAAGAATTTTAGCCTGTTTCTAGTCTAAGAAATTATTCATCTAGTAATTTAAGAAAGCTAACTGGTAGAAGGAAAGTTCTTTGCACTTTAGTGGACTAAAGACTTGATTTTGGAAGTAAGTCCATAAATATAAATGAGGTTTTTCACTGGTAGGAGTAAAAACTATGAATTCTGAGAGTTCTTAAATAGCATGCTATGTGGCAAGACTTTACATTTTTAGTTAAAATTTCTTCACTGTCCTTAGAAACAATTTGTTGATTCCAGTTTGAAATTCGAAATCTTAATATGTGGTCAAGTCCATGACTTGTAAAACACTGTGCATAATTTTCTAATTAATGGCAATAAGAGTAAAAGAAAAAGATAAAATTAACTTTTTCTAATGAGTCTAACTTTGATGATATAATAGATAGAGAAATTATTAAGTTTTGGTAAATATTCATTAGGTTTATTATAATATGTTTAATTCTTAAACCTAAAGTAAATCCCTTGAGTGTTATGAGTGATATCTATATAACATGCTATTTGGTTAATAATTAGATTTATAGTGTGCTTTTGTGTTGCAGTTTGGTTTGAAACAACACTTAAGCACACTATTTCTGTTAGTGGTATATTGTCTTCAAACTAACAAGCCTGAGAACCTTGTTAGTGTACTGGCTGCCTCTTTAGAAGTATGGGAGCAGATGATGTCCATATATTTTTACCCCATGGGTCATTCTAGCCTAGGGACCACTATTGGAAACCTCAGAAGTTAACTCCTGTCATAGGAGCTTGCTTAGTGGAAACTAGTATGTAATAAAATATTGAGGGAGTGCCCAGGGTCTTAATAGGTTTTAGGATGACATTTTAACTCTGGTAACTACTTCCTTCATATTGGTGGCCCTGATAGAGGGAGTGTAAGCCCTGGCAGTAATCTCATTGAGGTTATACTACCTCCTTGAATTTAATTTTCCTTTTATGTATTTGTTTTCCTGAGTTGGACCTAAATTGCTGTATTTCTTTTTCTCATTTTATTACTGTACAGTTTCTTTACCTTTCAAGTATAAATGTGTATATAAAATGTAAATAAAAGAAATTCACTAAAACCCACTATTAACAATAACTGTGTAAATAAAAATAAGCAGAGTAATTACTTGAAATGAGTCTTCATTACTTTGCGGGGGGTGGGGGGACAGGTACCTGTTTATTTAATTTCATTTGGAGAAAAAAAGGAATGAATTTATCTTGCCAAATTTCCAAGGGATGCACTAGGCCTTCAGCCTCTTGAGACTGACAGTATCGGCAGCTAAAATATTGTACCATTTCTTTCCTGGAACCTCCCATAGAGTCAATATGGAGTTATTTACATGATCAGTGTATAACAATTTTTTTCTTTTTTTGGGGGGGGCAGTGGATTAAAGTGTATTTTCAATTCAAAAAATAACTTATTACAGTCCTCAAGATAATGTGAAACTTATCATTTGTCTACTTACTGTATATATTTCTCCCTCCCTTTTAGCTCATTTGTCTACTTACTGTATATATTTCTCCCTCCCTTTTAGCTCAGGTCTACATCATATTATTTAACTGCTACTAGAAGATTCCAGTAACTAGTATAATTTTTTAAAGTCATAGAACATAGTCATAGTTTTTGCTGATTTCTTTTGTATTGATGACCTTCATATAATGTTACGGGTTTGAGTGTATTTGACTTTATAAAAGAGAGATAGCATTTGCAAAAGGGCATTGAGATTTTCAAAGCCTCTGACTTCAAGATAACAGCTTTTATTGTAGCTTGGGAACTAATGCTATTTTTATCTCGAAAAGTCAACTTTTTAGAGTCTACACTGTTGGAGAGTATAATTCTAAAGCATATAATCATGGAATAATTTGTCTTCATAATGCTGTATGGTTTATTTTGATTTTTCATATCCTATTTTTGTTTGGATAAGGTAATTTTGTATTCCATGAGTGTATTCAAACAACAGAGATTGATTGGTATAAAAGAGGCAAAAAACATGTGAGATAACATTGGAGAAATCAGATTTTAATTTGCCATGACTAGTTGACATAGTATTAGAGAACAAAGTCTTACTCTAGGGAAAAAGTGGATTTTTATATTGAATTCATATTATTTTGATGTCAAAACAATGCCCCAAATAATTCTCAAATGTAATAAAACTTCATTAATTAGAACTACACTGTTTCACAACATGTAAAAACAAAATTTAATAGAAGTTTTAAAAAAGATTTCAGGGAAACCAGCCACTTCAGAGAGAGAAGAAAGCCTTGCCTTTAAAAATGGTTTACTAACTAACAGTGTAATTGCAATAGAAATTAACTACTAATGACTTTGAATGCAGGAATATTTTAAGCTCGGATTATGTGCCAAGCATTGCCTCTTAATATTTTGATAGGCTAAAGTTACAAGGCTTGGAAAAGTTAGCAAAATTGCATTTCTTTCTAAATATTCTACCATTCATATTGATTTTCCTTCCCTTGGTTCCAATTACTGAGGTTTTACTATATGCATTTCATTTCGTGGGTTAGGTTTTCTAATAAACACCAAGAAGGAAATTAGACTTTTTTAAAAATTGTATTTCAAACGTGTGTCATTTGTCGAACATTAAAGTGAATAATATTTTCATGATTTTATTTATGGTAAAATGACTTGTATAATCATAATGTATTTGGAAAATCATTTTTGTAATAAAAATGTAAATGATAAATTTAGAGTAGGAGTATATAAAACTGACAGCAATAATATATATGTTTGTTCTCATTTTTCATCTTTAGGCATAATACTATACACAATAATATTATAAAAGCAGAAAGTAAAACTTAAAATTTTCCTGGTCTAGGCAGTATTGATAATCAGTATTGTAAGTGGATGATGTATTTTGATTAGCACGTAAATCCCAAGGCTTTTAGTTTTAGCATCTATACATTCATAAGAAACTTCGAAAGGGAAGTATTTATTTGATTAAAACCCTTGTAGATTATAAAAGGCTTTGAATGCCTGTGTTTAGACTTTAACTTGTGAAGATAAATTGGAATATGTTTGAATGATAGTGTTTTATTCTTAATACTAAGTGATTTTTAAATAAATTGTGCTGCAGTAAGGTAATTTCTTTGTCGTAATATATTTCATTTGCTTTGATTTTTAAAGCCACTTATGGGAGCCCTTAAAAAGTAAGTAATTCTCATCAAAATTTTAATTGGACAACATGTATTATGATCTTATAAAAGTATATATCAAATATGATAATTTACTTGCTCAAAACCTTCTAGTGGCATTCGTCATAATAAAAATCCAAACTTTTACCCTGCTCTACAAGGTCCTGTCTGTTTTGGTCTCTGCCTCCTTACAATTTCAACTACTGCTCAACCTCATTAACTCCACTGTAGACCTAATTTCTTGCCGTTTCTCAATCTGCCAACCTCCTGTCTACCTAAGGGCTTTTACTCTTGCTGTTTCCTCTGAAATGTTCTTTGCCTTGGTCTTTGTATGGCTTTATTCTCTTTTATTCAGGTCCCTGCTTAATGTTACTTCCAGAGTCGGGTTTTCTCTAGCCATTTATCATTCTCATGACCTTACTCTGCTTCATATTTCTTTATAGTATCTATTACTTATCACTAGCTGACATTGTTATCTATAGTTGTTTGTCTGTTGTTTCCAGTACAGTGTAAACTCTGTGAAACAGTCTCTTTTTTTTTTTTTTTTTTTTTTTTTTTTTTACTACCACTGAATTGCTAGTGCTGGAAATAGTGCTTGGCACTACCCGTGATAGATACGGATGAATAGATTGTTTTTATTTTGGGCTACTCCTCGGTGAACTTGCCTTTTATTTAGAAAATTTCTATTAGATTACGAATTTCTCTGGAAACTCAAATCATTTACTTAGCTAGAAACTTGACTTAAACATTTAAAGGTTGGGTAGAAGAGAATGAACTAGTAGAGGTCAAAAGTAGGAATATCAGGAGAGCATGGGGGTCAGAAAAAAGAAGCGACAAAAGTATTTCCTCAAAGGAGTAATTGATAGTATTATGTGGCAATGAGGTTGAGATGAGGACTAAGGAATTTCCATTAAATTTAGCAACATGTAGGTCATTGATTTCCTTAGTTATGTTGGTGTGCCTTGAGTGTGGCAGACAAAAGGTTTGAAGAATCAGTAGGAGGCATGGAAATTAAAGATTGGTTGTGTAGATAATTCTAAAGTTAGCTATAAAAGGGAAGAGAGCAGATAATAAAACAGCTGGTGGGAGAAAAGGAGGTTGCTTTCCCCTTAACTTTTTTTTAAGATGGGAGCAGTTCAAATATTTAAATAATAATAGAAAGTATTCAGTAAAGATTTAAGAAATAAAGAATGGATAATGAGTAATCTGAGATCCCGGAATAGGCTGCAGGGAGATGGATCCGGAGGATAAAGTGAGGAAAAGTGGGAAAAGTGTTCAGATGCAAGTAGGTTTGTAAATTTGGTGTTGGGAATCTGAAAGAGTTCTGTCCTGTCCTGTAGCTATTGTTTACTTTTGTGTGGTAGTCAGGAAATGGGGGCCATCTAGTGTAAGCAAGAGGGAGCATTGGTTTTGTTTTTCGGATTTCTTTTTTCTGTGATTGGATGGTGAAGCCGTAAATATGAAAAGGAGGCTAGAAGAGGAAGACATTTTGTATGTGGAGGGAAAAATAATGACTTGTAACATCTTACTTAGAAGAAAATATCAGTGCCTCATCTGGATGGTCTATATCTGGCTTTTTGTGCCATTTCCCCTTGCCAACTCTGCTTCATTCGCACTGGCCTTCTGAAACTCAAACATGCCCAAGCTTATTCCTGCCTTAATCTTTTGCACTAGCTATAGATTCTGCTTGGACTACTCCACTCTTCTGGGCTAGCTGGCTGCTTGACATTTGGTTCTCAGCATCCTCATTTAACGTGATTACCCAGTCTCAAGTAACTATTCAGTTACTCTCACGGCACTCTAATATTTTGCAGAGTATGTCTCACACGCCCCCTCCTACACACACATTTATAACATCTGGAATATAAGTTCTGTATCAACAGGAATCTTGTCTGTCTTGTTCATGGCTGTACAACTAGAAAAGTTCCTAGTACCCAGGAGACATTTAAACGTAGGCCCTTAAATAAAAGTGAATGAACAAAACTTTTCACAGCTACTCCTTTTTTAAAAGTAATTTATTTTTAATTTTCAGTTGGCATTTATTAGTTTCAGGTGTACAACGTGGTGATTAGACGTTTATATAACTTATGAAGTGATCACCCTGATAAATCAGTACCCATCTGACACATACAGTTACTACAATATTATTGACTATGCTGTGCTTTACATCCCCATGATTATTTTGTAACTACCAATTTGTATTTATTAATCCTTTCCCCTTTTTCACCAACCCCCACCCCCCTCCCATCTAGCAACCATCAAAAAATTCTCTGTGAGTCTGTTTCTGTTTTATTTTGTTCTTTAGACTCCACATGTAAGTGAAATATGGCATTTGTCTTTTTCTGTCTGAATTCACTCAGCTTAGTACCCTCTAGGTCCATGTCTCCACAGCCACTGTTAGGGGAGGTTTGCACAATGCATACGTGTCAGGAAGTGCACCAGTGCAAGTGTATTAAGTGTGGAGCCAGATATTATATGAGATGTCTGTTCTTTGAGAATCAGATGAAATTGCCTTGAACTCTTTCTCATGGGTGTTTGGACAAATCTTTCCCACTCTCTATCTAAGGAATTAGAAGTGAACTGGCCTTGAACTGATTAAGGCCTGTAAAGCAGTTGCTATAAGGAACAAAGTATATAGAGAAAAACAATAAACAGCTGGAGGAAAGATTTTGGAAGGTGGGCCATATTTGAGTTTAAAAGAAGGAACAAGGAAATACTTTCAATGCATTTGGGGAAAACTCCCTAAAAAGCAATGTTCAAAAGTCAGGGGGGAAGAAATTTTGGAGGATAGTTTGGTGAAGGTCAAAATTCTTATGTAGAGAGACTGATAGCTATTGTCTTTGATTAGAAGGAGGTGGATTTAAGAATAATTATTAACTGAGGCTACATTTTATCTTAAAATAATACTGAACTAGGAGTCAAAAAGACCTGAGTTTGACTCATGTTTTATCACAGTGACTGTAGGCTTCTAAGCAAGCCAGTTTATCTTCTCTGAGCATCACGTTTTTTTCACATATAATATAGGACTAAAAATAATCCGCTCTGGTATTTCAGTGTTGTTATTAAAGTTGCTGAAGATAGTTATGATAGATGTAGACCCTTAAGTTTTGTACAAATACAATAAAAGTTGTTGGAGCCAGAAATGAAGGAAACAGGTAGATGGTAGGTATACCATGAAGGGGTGGGAGAAACAGGAACTTGTTAAAAGGGACTGTAGACAAAAAAATGTGAGATTGAAGGCTGAAGTGAAAACCAGGGACAAGAAAAGCCCTGTTCTTTCCTTCAGGCGCCCACTCTAGTTATTGATCTATTGAATTCCTGAATTTTACTTTTCTACTGGGCGATCTGCTTGGTTTATCAGTGCATTTAGTTCTCCCTTATCCTGAAACAACTCTTGAACTCTACCATAATCCTAATTTACTATTTCTCTCCCCTTTAACCCACGAAAGAGCCCCTTTTTAGATCATTTCGGGGAATTTTCACTAAAAAAAAAAAAAAAAAATTAACTCCGCACTGCGGATGGCAGGCGAGGTTGGCAATATTTGTTTCTGACATGCTCATCTGATACTCATCTATTTTACCTAAAGTATCATTGGTTGGCAGGATTTAATCAGCGTTTGTGAAGGTGCCTTGCAAACTGTTAAGAGCGCCAATATAAGAGGAAACTGGGCTCTCCAAGGTAGGCCAGACTCATCAGGTATCAGAGCTAGTTAAACGCTGACTTTTGCAGCAAAACCCAGTTTCGCCAAGACAGAGGTCCAGGTAAACGCTCACCTTCGCTCAGGTGGGTTTTCTGAGCCAAATCTCGCGCCGCCGAGGTCGGAGGCGGGGAGCACGAAGTATCGCGAGATGATGGCGTTTTCCCGCGAAGGAGAAGCGCGCGTTTTCCTTTGGCCCGGGAGTTGTCGAGAAGACTGGGGTCGGCAGTGGCTCTGAAGATAGAGCGCGCGGCGTTGTAGGCTCTGAGACGAGGGGACCTTGTTCCGGAGTGTGTGTCCAGCCATGCCAACGCAGGAGCCCGCGAGCAGCGGCGGTGAGTGAGGAGAACCTTCCTCTGGGCACGGGCGGCGGCGTCCCGGGCATAGGGGGGCGCAGCATGGAAGCTGCAGCCGAGCTTTGAGCGAGGAGAGCAGACCCTGGTCTGAGACTGAGGAGGAAAAAAGAGGTAAGAAGCTGTGAAGAGAGAGTGGAAGGTACCCGGAATTGCACATATTTGCACAATATAGATTTTACACGGGAAACGTGCATTTTCCCGAGCGTCCTGATTTGTAAACTCAGGTCCAGGCGCCTTGTTGACATCGCGAAAGACCTAGGATATCGTCTGAGGTGATACTGGCGTCCCCGTGGGTCTTAAGCTTTTGCTTCGAAAGCATCTGGGAAGAGGCGAAAGGCTGTTTTCAGTGGGAGTTGAGTAATTGGTAATTTTTTTTAAACTGCAATTTGGAAGACTTTTTCCTCTTAGGGACCCTAGCTCCAGATAGAGTTGAACAACCGGAGGCTGCCGTGATTACCCCAGCCATGCTAGAAGAGGAAGAACAGCTCGAAGCTGCTGGACTTGAGAGAGAGCGGAAGATGCTAGAAAAGGTAATTTAGGAATCAAGTTCATCGTCGTTAAAGCCGGTAGTTAACAGTAACCTGATGCTAACTCAGAGGTATAGTTTGTGTTCTTCGGTTTACTAGTCCGGTTTTTTTCATAAACTTTAGAACAGACTTTGGTCTTTATCTATTTGTAAATTTATAGATGCTATCTTTGAGAAACCTTTGCACGTGCTTTGAATGATTCTTCTATGAGAGATAGTAAAGTGGCCTCATCTCTCTTTTAAGTGAGCATTTTAAATTGCTTGTTTAGCCAATATAATTCTTTCAAAGTTGATAGTGAATTTTTTAAGCGCTGTTTTCCATCTAAGTGATCGACTTGCTTTATATTTTCTTGGGCTGTTGTTAAGTAAGATTCTTTAGGTACAAATAATTTATACTTGTGGTTCTCTTGTACAGAGTATCAGTTTTGTAGATTACTAAAAGCAGTTTTTAACCCGTTAAATTCTTAAAGTACATTTTGCTCCAATAATCAAGTCCCCACCCTGCTATTTAATTATTGCATGTGCAAGAAAAAGAATGATAGCTAGCCAACAGCTCTTACCTACTGTGATTATTACAAGCGATTTTCTTGTAATAATTCATTTAGTTCTCCCAATATTACAATGATTTATAGGTACTTCTGATATCTATTTTCAAAGAGAGGAAACAGGTAGTTGAGGGTCAAACTAATGAACTCAAATTTGAACTCTGCATGTCTTTAGAGTGTCTTGTCCTTGACTCTATACCCTTCTAAGGAAATATACATTAGTATTGAATTTACTCCATGTAATTACAAAACTACTTAAATTGGGAAATAATGTACTCCAAAGAAAAATTGGCTCCTTGCTATTTTATATGAGCAATAATGATTTTTTTTTATATTAACACCTCATTGTATTTGTTGTGAGGCACTGTTCTGAATGCTGTACATATATTTCATTGAATCCTCAGCTATTCTACAAAGTAGCTACTGTTATTAAACTCATTATTACTATTATTAACCTTACTAGTTTAATTATTAGTATAAACTATTCTATTAAAGTATTGTATGAAGTAAGTTCTGTTTTCACCTCATGTAGGTGAGGAAACTGAGACACCTAGTAAATGTCAGAGCCAAGATTGCACTGTAGACCATGTGGTTCCAGAATTCACTCTTTATAACCACCATGCCTATACTTTTACTCCAGTGATACAGGTTGTTATTACTAATTATCCACAGGTTCTGTTTTTACTAGTTATCCATAGCTGACCATAATCAGTAAAGGTAATATGTTAACAGATTTTAATAGAATTAGGAGGTGGACCTTGAACCACTTTTCCTCATTCTCTGAATTCCCATAGTATTTTGTTTATTACAGGATGTTAGCATAACTTATTTGACTTTTTCTCGCTGTGTTTCTTGAGGGCACATCACTTACTGTTTGTTTTTGTAGGTGGTGCACCAAGCAATCAATAAATGTTTACTGAATTTCAAAGTATGGTAAAAGAATATGTTGTAATATATTTCATAATGTGTATAAAATTACATAAATAAAATAAGTATACTTACCAGACTTGTAGCAAGGTGAATTATAAAGGGAAGAATGAATCCTGGGGCAAGTGTCCAGAATAGTATTGACTTTTGAGGTGGTAAGAAGATAAAGCCTTTATTTTGGGTAGTGTATCTTGTTTTATAACCAGTGAAGGTTGTTGGGTAAGGAAATAACACTTGAAGAAAGATAGGAGGTACAACAAGAAGGGAAAAACATTGTCGCATTGGAAGATCTATCAAAATTTATGGTATCATAAGTATAGCTGATGAAACTAGGAGTCAAAATGACTTCTTTCAGTGAAATTTTAAGCTTTTGAACATTTTCCAATTAGTCCTGAAAGTTTTTTTAGAATTATTGTTGAGGGATAAGTATGGTACAGCTAGCTTTTCTTTAGCATTTATGCAATTAAAATAGCAATTTTTAATCCACTTTTAGTCCTTCCATGAGTAAAGCATACAGCTCTTTTTAATCCTTCTACTAATGCAAGGGTATAATTTGCTAAAAACTTCGAATTGTGGTCTGTTGGTATTACATTGTCTTTTTATGTACAGTATTGAAAGAATTCGATTCAGTTTTTTACTTGACATTCATAAATTATACCCTACGTGATTATGGAGAGAATTTTAAGAATGAGTCTCTCCCTACACATCTCTGGGGGCCAAAAACTCACTATACAACGTAAAAATTCCTTTCCTTTTAGGAGAATATAATATTTATGAGCATGTATTTAGAAGTACTTCAGAGAGGAAGAGCCAGCTTAAGTCGTAATGAGAACATTTACTAGGCTTTAGGAGATCTTAAAATTTGTAAAGAGCCTGGACAATGACTTTAACATTTTTGTGCTACAGTTATATTATTTGGCTTTTCACCTTCATTTCCTTTAGAAAGAAGTCATTGTTAGTCTAGAATATTTAAAAGTAGCATTAATGTGTGTCTGTGGTGGGGGAGGGGAAAGGTAAGAGTTGGTAGATTTTTTTGGAGCAGTAAAGGAAAATAGTTCCTATTTTGTAGACCAAAATATAACTCCCCTTCCATCCCCCAAGATCTAGGATTGGTGTTGGGAGAGATAATGGGGTAGACAGTGGAGAATTTCTGCTGTTGGTCTCCATTGGCATACACTTTCATGCTGGTCATCAAGATACACTTTCTGTCAGACACTCAGTTCTTTCCACAATGGAGCTACAGTTTACCTTAATATAACATAATGAAATTGTTAAGTCCAAGAGTAATTAATGATAGATAAGATTTACTCCAAAATTGTTTTTGAAATGCGGAAGACTGGGTTTAAAGCTTAACCATTGACATGGTATTCTAATTATATTAATTACAAATTATTCATGATGGTATCTTAAAGCTTTAATAAAAAAAAATACTAATTTATTTTGAACAGGATTTAAGGTAGCAGTTATATGTAAATTAAGTCCAGTAGATTTTAACTAAAATTTTAAGCAAATTTAAAAAGTTAAAAAATTTAGGAATTCATTTTTATAAGGTCAAATAATTTCATCTTCCCATTTATATCTTCCTCATTCGTTGACTGCCTATGGTAATCACAGTAGTATTTTGGTAATAGTAAAAGAAAGGCTATTCAAAAATAACTGGAAATAGAATTTGATAAGATGTTGAGAGATTAACTGCATGGATAAGATTATGGGTGGTTTTAAAATATTTTTCTGCAATGCGCATGTACTACTTTCATGTGATTTATTCTTAGGTATCTGTCATTGCTTTTGTAATAGAAAATAAATGTATTTTGGAAGAAAAGCTAGAGGGATGACATAACATTTAGGAAATACAAGCCAATATACAGTGGTGCCTGATTTACAAGTTCAAGCCTTAACCACTAAATTAAAGTTAATTAGATTATGCTAACTGGTCTAATACATTCTTTGTCTCACCAGTGGAATTAATGGTTGGTAAGGTTTGCATATATTTGGCCTCAGTAGATAATTAAACTCACTTGACTCACTTCAGCAGTCCATTTAATGCTTTTCTTTGAATTCAGATTATACTGGGTTGGCAAATTATGAACTAGATTTAGCCTCTTGATTAGTTTTATTGGAACACAGTTATGCTCATTTGTTTACGTATGACTGCTCTTATGCAAAAAGGCAGAACTGAGTATTTGCAATACAAACCATATGATGCTTACATATTTAAATATTTACTCTTTGGGCTTTTACATAAAAAGTTTCTGGGCCACTGAACTATAGTATTTATAGCTTTTATGTTTTCTATCGTGTGCCTTCTGGTGTTCTTTTAAAATTAACTTTTATCACTGTGAACTTGCTAGACTATTGTAGGCTTTTAGAAAACAATGAATAAATGGTGTGTAAAAGTAATGTGCAGTAATTTTAAAAGTAATAAAGCAGAGGTTTGTAATTGGAAGTTGTGCATAGGTGAAGGAGAAAGTAAAAGAAAGATAAACGTTGAGAGTAGGCCTCTAGGGAACACGGTACTGCAGGAGAAAAGAAAAGGCTTGTAAGAAATCATCTGATTTAGCATGTTAAAATATTTTGACAATACAGTTTTAAAATTCTGAAATTAGATATTCTAGTTGCTCACCAATGACGTTATATTTTAATTCCAGTGCTCTTGCAAATAAAAGTGGTCTATAAAATTTTTCTCATCATTTGGTTGTTTAAAACCTTAACTCCAACTTGAATTAAATATTTACTTTCTAAATTTAATTTCAAATATTTTCAACAGGGGTCCTCAGTAGATGGCCAGTAACCATATGTCCAGTATCTGAAATTTTGATATTTTGGTATACAAGCTACATTGTACCAGATTGCCTGTTGAATTCAAGAATCATCTTTTCATCTATTTGCTAGTTTTTGGTTTGGAAAATAAAATACTTTTAGTAAATGAATTCAATATTATAAAAATTCCTTTTCATTAATTACATGAAATATATTAAACCCGAAGAGCATTCATTTTGTCAATTTTGTTACACCTTATGCAGTAGGTCAGTGTATGTCAGAAAACTTTAATAGTCGAAATTTTCTCTTTGGATAGGCTCGCATGTCTTGGGATAGAGAGTCCATGGACATTCGGTACCGTAGACTTCAACATTTGCTTGAAAAAAGTAATATCTACTCCAAATTTTTATTGACTAAAATGGAACAGCAACAATTAGAGGTATGTATATGTGCTTGATTACAGCTGATAGCTTAAATTTTTAAAAAACAGCTTTATTGAGGTAGAAATTACATACAATAAAATGCACACATTTTAAGTTTATAGTTTACTGACTTTTGATTAATGTGTAGACTGGAGTAACCATCAGCACAGTTGTGATAAAGAACATTTTCATCATCCCCCAGAATTCTCTCGTTTAGTGATCCCCATGCCTGGCTGCAGGCAACCACTGATTATTTTCTATCTCTATAGATTAATATTCCTTTTTCTAGAATATTGTAAATGGAGTTAAAGTAAGTACTCTTGTGTCTTGCTGCTTTAGCTCAGCGTATTTGTGAGATTCACTTATGTTGTGTTTACTCAGTAGGTCACTCTTTTTTATTCCTGAGAAGCATTCCGTTGTATGAATATACCACCATTTATTTTCTGTTCACCTGTTGACTTTTATCCTGTCAGTAATATTTTTTGGATACTGGAAATTGTGAATTTTATGCTGCTCAGTCTTTTTTTAAATTGCTTTATTGAGATATAATTGACATACACAAAACTGCGCATATTTAAAATGTCATTTTCTAAGTTTTGACGTGTATACCTACGAAGCCACCACAATCAAGATAATGAACATAATTATCAACTCCAAAAAATTCTTCCTGTTTCTCCCTTTTAATTGAGGTATAATTGACACATATTTGTTTCAGGTGTACAGCATTACTAATTCAATATTTTATTTATTGCAAAAATGATCACAATACGTTTAGTTAACATCCATCACCATACATAGTTAACAAAAATATTTTTATGAGAACTTTTGAGTTTTACTATCAGCAACTTTCAAAGATGCAGTACAGTATTATTAACTATAGTCGTTATGCTATACAGTACATCTCCATGACTTATTTTATAACTGGAAACTAGTAACTTTTGACCTTCAACCATTCCGCTTTCCCCAACCATGGGTCTGTCTGTTCTTTGTATATGTAAGCTCCTGTTTGTTTGTTTTTTAAGATTCTACCCATAAATGAGATCATAATGGTATTTGTCTTTCTCTATTTGACTTATTTCATTTAGCATAATATCCTCTAGGTCCATCTATGTTGTTAGGGCAAGATTTCACTCTTTATGGCTGAATTCCTGCCCCCTTTTAATTCTTTCCCATCACTTCCTGTGTTCATCACCAGATAGCCGCTGATCTGCTTTCTGTTATTGTAGATCAGTTTATATTTTCTGTTGGTGATATGTTCTTTCAGCTCTAATATGTCTGAAAAAGTCTTCATTTGATTTCATTTTTGGAAGATATTTTTACTGAGTAAAGAATTTATTTTTATTCAGGACTTCCTTCCCCTCCTGGCCCCCACATAGTAATTTAATGAGATATTACTGCTTTCTAGCTTACATTGCTTCTGACAATGATGTCCTACAAAACTGTAAGCAATCTGGCTGCCTCCCTCAACCCCATTACCTTTCAGACCTTATTCCAGGTGTGTTTCCTGCTTTTGGGCCTTTGCATGGTCTGTTTTCTGCTTGGAACCCTCTTCTAGATATCTGCATGGCTTACTTTATCATCATCTTCAGGTCTTGGCTTGAATGTTTTCTCAATGAGGCCTGCCCTGACAACCTTAAATAAAGTTGCTACCTGGCACGTCTTCTACCCTCACGCTCCTGATCCCCTCTTTACCGTGTTCTGTTCTTATTTTACTTATATATATAATTTATTGTCCACTAAAATGTATGAGGATTTTAAATTTTGTGCAAATTTTGAGACTATAATAAATTTCTCTATCCCTATTATTTAAAATGACTAATTATCAATCAATACTTTACTATATTTGCTAAATTCTTTTTCCTTGGCTGACGCCCTTTTTAATATGGTAAAATGAAACCGGAAATCTAAACAAATATCAAGCTTAATAAGTTATTATTAGGCAAATACCCTTTTTAACCACCTTTTGGGAATGGTTTGAAACCTTTTGTGTCTTGCTTTTAAAGCTTTGGTAGGGTGCATATGGAACCCCTTTTAGTATAGAATAACTTGTCCCCTCCCCCACTCTTCTGATAACTTTTTTAAAAGATTTTTATTAGAATACAGCTAACATACAATATTTTATTAGTTTCGAGTGTACACCATAGTTATTTAACATTTATATATCTAAAGAAGTCACCATGACAAATCCAGCACCCATCTGACACCATACAATGCCGTCACAATATTACTGACTATATTCCCTATGCTGTACACCATAGCCCCATGACTTGTTTGTTTCATACCTGGAAATTTGAACCTCTTACTCTCTATCACCTTTGTCTGCGAACTCTTGATGCCTGTATGTCAGGAGGCCTTTCCACTTTGGTTGATAGGAATGTGAACTATTTCTGATCCCTGTGTGAACAGGGATTGTTCCACCTTGCTTCTTTCTAGTGTCTTTTTCTGGCCTTGGTTTTTTTTTGCACTCATGTACTGATCAACACTTAGTGAAGATTTGACTGCTGATCTTCAGAGCTTTTTTTATGTGCAGCCCTCTCCTCTCTGGTACTTGACCCTGGGTATGCCAGCTGCTCTAAGTTTTGCACTCTGTTTCAACTCAGGTAGACTGTTAAACTGGGTTCTCACTATTATTTGCCTAGGAACTTGCCTCCAGACAGTAAGCTAAGCAGTCAAAATTCAGCTCATTTGTTTACCTTCTGTCAGTGTTCACTGTCCTTTGCTGAATGCTGTCTGAAAACCATTGTTTAATATATTTTATCTGGATTTTAGTTGCTTAAGGCAGGAGGGTAAATCTGTTCCTTATTGTTCCGTAAAGTCTTGAAGTGCAAGTTCTCCCTTGTTTTTTAATTTATATCTATAAGTGTGTGTGTGTGTGTGTGTGTGTGTGTGTGTGTGTATGTTCTTCATTATGAACATAGTCATTTGAGATTTGTGTTTTATACTTTGTATTTCCACTTGTGACACTAAGAACATATCTTACAGGAACAGAAGAAGAAAGAAAAATTAGAGAGAAAAAAGGAATCTTCAAAAGCTGCTAAGGTAATATATAGTAAACTAGACTATATTGTATGTTTTACTCTAAATATTGAAGAAATTCTTTTGTATGCTTTTGATTTTATTGATCATATATTTATTTTAACCTTTATCTGATAACTGATCTTTGTTATAAGCTACATGGGAACATGTAAAATTGTTTCTTAGTATTTTAGATATGGAAGGAGAGCTCAAGTATGACCCCTTCAGTTTCTTATTCTGTGGACTATTTTTCATAAAAGCAAAATTTTACTTAATTGGTAAAAATCTGCACATGTTTTATAACTCAAGGCATTTTATGAGTAGCCAGACCTGTTGGTACATGTAATGATAACGCTTTCTCTTTCATGCCTTCAACCTCATCTTGTCAACCTGGAGCTATAAACAGTGATCTACATTTGTGTCTCGTGCATAGCTGCAACAGTGGAACCAAAAGTGGAGCAGATAATCATCTCTTAAAAACATTTTAGATAATAGAGCATTTGTTTAGGGATAGCCTGAATTTGAGATGTGATCTTTGTAAAGAATATATTTTAACACGAGGCTGTTTCATGTATTGATGGGAATTATATAAATAACTGCTAGTGAAAAGAGAAATGATAAAGATAACATTGAATACTTAACGTGTAAGGTCTTGTTCTAAGCTTCACATGTTTTTTCCTAATTCTCAAAACAGCTCTGTTAGGTAGAAATACTGTTATTATCCCCATTTAACATATAAAGAAGCTAATGCAAGGAAATAAAGTACAGTCCGTCCTCATTCGCAGATTCCCTATTTGCAAATTAGCCTGCGGCTAAAACTTATTTGTAACTCCCAAATCCGTGCTCACGTTTTTATCGTTATTCACAGACATGTGCATGTGCACAATGGCCAAAAATTTAAGTTTCCCAACATGCACATTCCTGGCTGAGGTCAAAGTGATGATCTGCCTTGTTTAAGCCGTCACGCTGTAAACAAATGTCCTTTTTGTGGTCTATGTAATGCCATGATTTTTGCATTTCTGTCATTTTTGTTGGTTTTGCTATTTAAAATGGCCTTCAGCCACATTGTACTAAAGTGCTTTTTAGTATTTTTAATGCAAGAAGTTCTGTTGTGCCTCATGGAGAAAATATGTATGTTAGATAAGCTTCCTTCATGAGTGAATTACAGTGCTTAGTCCTCAGTTCAATGTTAATCAATATATGTATTAAAGAAGATAGCAACACACAAAAAATAGGGTTATGTATTGATTGGTATTTGAAAATGTGACCAGAGCCTTGCAGGAGACTCAACTTGTATTTCTCCTACAGGCAGTGATTCAATGTTTCACCAATTCAGTATTTGCAGCGACTTTATATAACATAACTACTGTGAATGACAATTGACTGTAACTTGCTGAAGGTCACACATCTAATAAATAGTAACGTCAGGATTTGAACCCAGGATTAGTTTCAGACCCACCACTTCTATACTAAACTGGTTTTATTAGGAAATATCAAAATGCCAAAATGCAAAATAGGTAGGATATCGTTAATTCCAGTTATTTGTTTCTTAATGTGGTTAGTGGTGATGTTAATGTACACAGTCAGTAATGTTGCAGCAAAAGCAGTTATTAAAAAACATAATTTGACTCAGTTGCTAATTCCACAGACTTATTTTGGTTTTTTAAAGAACATATACCTGCAAGATAATTTTGCTGGCTTTTTATCATTTATTCTCCACTCTTCAGCTGTTGATTTAATCTACCCTTCACCTTTGCCCAGCTAAGTTTTTGTACCAGGGTTTTGTTTTTTTCCCCACTTTGTTCTAAAGAAGCCAACCATTAAATTCTGCCTACTCCATCGCACTGGTCTCTTTTGATATTTTCATTTTTAATCCTCTCGCTTTTTTACTTCAGTTTAAAACTTACTTTATTTCTTTGTCATTTACATTTCTCATACATGTTGTCTACCTTTTCTCAATCTTTTCCAACTCTTATTTTCAAACTGTTTTTGAAAATCTCTTCTTTGCCTTCCTTCACTAATATTTTTTCTGTCAGTATTTTATTTCTACTTTCAATTGAATTTAACTTATTAATTTTCTGAAAATGAGTACTCTTTCCGTACCATGCCTATTGAATATCTTTAGCATAAACATACAGTTACAGAAGATGTACATGGTAATTTCAAAATATAAATGTCTTATATGTTTGATTTTGAAATTTCTCTTGTAAAATGAAAAAAAAAAAGGAAGAATGTAGTCTTTAAAAAGAGCGCCATGGTTACAAATAAGTAAGAAAGTATAGAAAAAGGTTATGTGTTGGTAAGTATAATGGTGATGAGTTGTGGATGTGAATCAGCTGCAGGGAACATTTAATTTGTAAAACCATAGTAATCCTTAGAAAAATAATGTTCTAAATATTGTTTTTAGGGTAAAAATTCCAATGATGCAAATGAAGAGAATCCAGGTAAATTTTTTTGTTCTAGTTTTGAAGACTATGTGCTTATATTTTTATGTTAATTACTATCAAAAATAAAATGAATTTTTTTTGTAGTTATGAGAAAGAAAAGAGGAAGAGAAGATGAATCATACAATATTTCAGAGGTCATGTCAAAAGAGGTAAAAATTAAGGGGGAAGGGCATATAAGATTCAATGTTGAATAAAAACCTATTTGAACTACATTAAAGCTCTAAAGATAACTGTTACTTGGCTTTTCAGCCTGTTAAGTGTTGGAGAGAATAAAAAGGTAGCATCTTCCTGTCTGGTAAAGGAGTATGAGCTTGGCCTAATAAGAAATTTTTATAATCTCTTGAAACTTCAAAACCTTATCTTAAGAACGTTGTTCTTATTCCTTGTTGAAGACCTTTATATATATGGGAACTAAGATCACATATTTATTTCTAAGACCAGATCCTTTTTTCACCTTACTTGTTACCACATAATAGACGTTAAAGAACATCTTCAATTATGAAAAACTTTAAATGTTCCAGCATATTTTAATGCATTACGTTCTAACTTTAAAAAAATTCTTTGTTATCTATAGCATTTTTCTTATACCTGAAATTCAAACTCTAGATCTTCATAAAGTATAAAATATAAATTTTCACATAATTCTTGTCTTTAGAATTATCTTTCCCCCCAACCCCCCCTTAAAAATAATAGGACCCACATAGTTGATTATGGAACACACTCAGCCTACAGTTGGAAAACACTTTTAATGAGATTTATTGAAGTTTAGCCGATTACACTGTTGTCAATTTAATTCATCAGATGTTTGTGGTGTGTCTGCTGTGGACAAACTTTCTCCGAAGTGGAAAAGATCTGTTAGTAAAGAAAGATAAACACTTTCTTTCCCTTAACCTGTATCCAGTGAGAAATAACAGCAGTAAGTAGTCAATTATAATTGGAAAATTGGATGGTACTGAGCATATAGAAAGCTCTTAACTCAGGCATATGAGATTCATAAAGTATTCATTTAGGAAGTGGCATCTAAGTTGAGACTTCAGGGATAAAAGTTAAATTATATGATGGTGAGAGATTTAATAGGGAGATAGTAAGATATAGGGAAGATAATGAGGAAGTGTTCTAGGAAGAGATAATAAGTTTTGACAGATGTCCAGAGGCAAGGGAGATCTTGGCAAGTTCAAAAAACTTAAATTATGTCTATGGCCATGCCACCCTGAACAAGCCTGATTCCGTCTGATCTTGGAAGCTAAACAGGGTTAGGCCTGGTTAGTACTTGGATGGGAGACCACTTAGGAAGACCAGGTGCTGTGGGTGTAAAAAATAAAAAATAAGGGATTGTAAGCTGACAAGGTCCTTGCATTCTGTGAAGTCAACCAAGGGTTGTCTCCCCTAAAAAACAAACATTTTGTTTGTGTGTAAACGAAAGGGTGTTGAAGAATGAAGCTGCAGAGGTAATCAGGGACAGAACTTTAGTTATAAGGTTTAATTTTTAGTAAGAGTACTTCACAGATGATACTGTTTGTTTTGATTGATTTACAAATTGTACTCCAAAAAGGTTCAGCTTATCTGGTCATTTAAAAAAACTATCAGTTCCCTATCTAAAATCCCTTTACTCTTAGAATATGAATATCTGTACTTTACTAACACACAACACACATATATATGGATTTGTGTGTCAGCCTCTTATTGACAGGTCCTGTCATTCTCTATGTATCTTAAATTTGAAATATGCTTAAAGTTTCTTGAATGTATCATACTGTTTCATCCCCTTTGTCCTCTGCACATGATATTGTCTGCTTGAAATGTACCTTATCTTTAATACAATTATGCCCTGATGACAATTTTTAGATAATTCAATGTAACAGATACTCTCCTAAGGCACCAAATGACACTCAGGTATTGCTTGTCTCCATACTCTTAGCATCTAGTAGGAACTTCAGTATACTTTTATTCTGTACTTTTATTTGTGTTTGCTTCTTGCTCAGGATTGCAAACTCATATCTTTCCACAGAGGCATAAAGTGAAATGGAGTTGGAACTATAATACTTTTGGGAATCAATTCTTGAGTAACAGAAGTGGCCACAACTTGATTCTAGAAAACTTTTCCTGTAAAGGACCAACATAGTAAATGTTTTTAGCTTCAGGTAGTTTTGGGAGTAACTATTCAACCTTGAATTTGACTTGTAGCCCAAAAGCAGGCAAGCCTGAGACTTTGTTCTAATTAAACTTTATTTATAAAAGCAGATTACTAGCTGGAGTTGGTTCCCAGTATGTAGTTTGCCAGCCTCTGTACTAAAGGATTGTTGGGCATGTGTATATCTCAATTTTTAAAGTTTGCTAACTAATTTTGCTTGAGGTCCACCAATATGAGTCTTCTGTTTCAATTGCCTTGAGAGCCTTATCCCTATTTTCTTGGCACAAAATCAAAATAGTATATGTTTGTTAAGTAAATGAATGAATGAATGAACCACAACATAAATTTTTTTTTTTTCTTAATATTCTAGGAAATCTTGTCTGTGGCTAAAAAAAATAAAAAGGAGAATGAGGTAAGTGTTGAATAATAGACATTAAATTTAGGAGTTATATTTACTTCCCTGATCATTACCCCCTTTTAATCACCAGGGTACTTGTTTTCTTACCAGTTATCCTATTTCTTAGCCTTTAAGAAAAGTACCCATTAGCTTTTCCAGTTGAATATTCAATTGTGGCATCATTTATAGACATCAATTATAAGACTTTTCCTTTGAATCGACTTAGAATCCTTGTTTTACATTGGTAAAATAGAGTTGTAGAGGTTGCCAACCAATAAAATCTACCATTGGTCTTAAGTGTGTGATACAGTGAGTTTTTAAGCTTTGCTTACTTTCTCCTTTCCCTGCAATGAAAGTAATTACTTATCTGGAAGTAAATGTTTTTGTGTTCGTTGAAAGGAAATTAAAAAATTTTTTTTACAGACATTATCCATTATATTTGCTGTGGGTAAAGGAAATTGTTAAGGAAATAGTTCAACAAATAATTGGGTTAACACCTTTTAGAGGTTTGGAAGGAAGGTTCAACCGTAAAGTTATTTCAAAAGTGTATACCTATAATCTCTAAGGGGTTTGTTCCCCCTCTGATGGCTTTACATTGGGGTGGGGAATGTAGGTAACTATCTCTAGGGTTTTATTTTCTATATGCAATGATTACATAGGACTGGGTAAATTTTGAGTCGTAGTTACATTTTCCAGTAAGTTGAGGATACCAACATTATATATCAAACTTCTAATAAACTTTTTTCTTTACAGGATAAAAGCTCCTCTTCTAATCTCTGTGTAGAAGATCTTGAGAAAAACAAAGACTCAAATAGTATAATTAAAGATAGGTTGTCACAAACGGTTAGGCAGAATGCTAAATTCTTTTTTGACCCGGTTCGGAAGTATAATGGACAGCCAGTACCCTTTCAGCAACCAAAACACTTTACAGGAGGAGTGATGCGATGGTACCAAGTAGAAGGCATGGAATGGCTTAGGGTAATGAAGTCTCAATTTTAATATAAGATATCAGTTCATTTCTATTAATCGGTTCAAACCTATTAATGTGAAGTAACACAACTTGAGTTGTTTCTTCCATATTTCACTGTTGTGTGTAGGACAAACATTCATGTGTAAATACTTATTTTCTCATTTATTTACCTAGAATAAAACTTTAACAGTGAAAATGATCTTATTCAAGGCTACCAACACTTTTATGGCTTTTGATAACTGACTTCCCACAAGTGTTATAACTTACAGTATGAATATGTCTGTCTCTTAATTATCATTGGTTAAAAAAATTGCTAATTCAATAGGTATTTGTGTGAGAATATCAGAATTTAAATGCAGTGTGTATTATTTTGTCTAGATGCTTTGGGAAAATGGAATTAATGGCATTTTAGCAGATGAGATGGGATTGGGAAAGACGGTTCAGTGCATTGCTACAATTGCATTGATGATTCAGAGAGGAGTACCTGGACCTTTTCTTGTCTGTGGGCCTTTGTCTACCCTTCCTAACTGGATGGCTGAATTCCAAAGATTTACACCAGAAGTAAGACATGTTTCAACTTTTTCTATGTCATTTCAAATGTTCTATTTTGTTTTCTGAATTCAATTGTAGATCTTTCTATAATTGTATTGATTTGTGTAAACATTACAAATCTTATTTGACTTGCCTTTCAATCTCATCAATACCTACTTTAAGTTTATAAAGAAAAATAGATCATTGTAATCTCAGACATCTTACCAAAAATATCCTTGGATGACTTCCAGTGTATTGGATAGTTTGAGTCACCTAAGACAGACCTAAGTAGAATGTATTTTTTAATTCTGTTTATGGTCATTATGGTGTTTGTCTTCCATACATGTCTTGTCTTAGCCACATCCTGCCTTATGAGAAGTATATATTTCAGAAGTAGCTTTTCCATCTACCTTGCCTTACACTTGATCTTATGACTTTTTAATTCTCCCATAGTTCGGTAATCCATTAGAATTCATTGACTCATTTTGTCGTAGAAATATAGAACTAAGATTTGGTTAAATCATATTTTTTCTATTTTTATATTTTCCAAATTTTTGTTATATTTTGTTCTGAAGTTTGTTATAAACCAATATAAAATCTTTTAGATTCCTACTATGTTATATCATGGGACCCAGCAGGAACGTCGAAAATTGGTAAAGAATATTCACAAACGGAAAGGGACACTGCAGATTCATCCTGTGGTAATCACTTCATTTGAAATAGCCATGAGAGACCGAAACGCATTACAGGTATGAATGGTGTGTCTTCATTGGATTCTTTTGTAATCTATAAATCACACTTTTCTTTATAATACTTTCTTATCATGTAGTAGCATTTATTTAAATACTTTTTTTCTGTTGGAAATAATAGGTTGTACTGTGCATATTTCTTTAGAAACTGGATGTTCATTTTAACAGCAAGATTGAGGTAAAGGTTGCAGTCTCTAAAAAGAAAATTAAGGTCTGTGACACTTTAACTTACAGCCATATCATTTTATTTTTTTATTATTTATTTAATTTTTTTTTTAGGCAAGTCAACCCTTGGTTGACTTCACAGATTGCAAGGACCTTGTCAGCTTACAATCCCTTATTTTTTAAATTTTTTATTTTTTTATGCCTGTAGTACCTGGTCTTCCTAGATGGTCTTCCATCCAAGTATTAACTGGGCCCGACCCTGCTTAGCTTCCGAGATCAGGTGGGATCAGGCTTGTTCAGGGTAGCGTGGACGTAGACAGTAATAGGAAATTGATACAATTTCCATGGCAACTTAATGTAAGCAAATGGATGGCTTTCTGCAAAGATACAAATAACCAAAATTAGCTCCGGAAGAAAGGGAAAACCTAAACCAATAATTATGCAAGAAATTGAGAACACCAGCAGAATAAAAAGAGTATCAATCTCAGATATAGGTATTAAGAATGAAAATTCTTATGCTACTTTTCAGAGCAAATGGAACTAATAAAAGTTTTCAATTACTTTTTAGTTATCTAATATAACACTAATCAAAACTTGACAATACATTAGGAAAACTATAGACTGCTTTGATAAGGAATGTGAATGGAGAAATCTTAAATACATAATAGGTGAATTTTATTAGTTTGTGGCCAAGTGTGAACACAAGTATACATCAATTTTAGAAAATCTACTTATCCTTTTAATAGATCAAAGGAAAATATGATCATCTCAATAGATACAGAAATACCATTTGATAAAATTGAACATTCATCCCTAATAAAGAAGTTTTGTTTTCAGAATTTTTTGAGGAAAAATTAGGGGGTACCATTTAAAATTTTTTTCTTAAATTCCTTTTCTAGCATTGCTATTGGAAATACTTAATAGTAGACGAAGGACACAGGATTAAGAACATGAAGTGCCGTCTAATCAGGGAGTTAAAACGATTCAATGCAGATAACAAACTTCTTTTGACTGGGACTCCCTTGCAAAACAATTTATCAGAACTTTGGTCATTGCTAAACTTTTTGTTGCCAGATGTATTTGATGACTTGAAAAGGTACGTAAGCCAGTTATTTAACTCTTCTCTGTTTTGCTAATCTCAAAATCTATGTTCTTAGTTATAATTAATTTTTCTTCTAGATAGCTAAATTAAAATGATAGCTTTTTGACAAATTCTTGGATCTTTATTACATATTTCACTTAGATAATTGATATACATCATTATAAGTTTAAGGTGTACAACATGATGGTTTGATTTATATATACTACGAAATGATTACCACAATAAGTTTAGTTAACAATTATCTCATAGATGCAGTAAAAAAAAATTTTTTTCTCCTTGTGATGAGAACTCTTGGGATCTTAACAACTTCCCTATGTACCATACAGCAGTGTTAACTGTTGTCATCATGTTGTATGTTATACCCCCTAATAACTGCACATTTGTACCTTTTAATCATCTTTCACCAATTTCCTCTCCCATATGTTCCACTCTTGACACAAATTATATAAGAGCAAATAAATGTTGTTTAAATGTTTATTTGCATTGATTAAAGATACACTATTGAATTGAGAACAATTAAAATATTTTGTTAACATAAAAATATTTTTATAGGGCTCTTTATTCTCAGCTTTGTGGAATACTTTCATATGGATTTTTCTCATTTTATCCTCACAAAACAATCTCCTATCTCACATGCAAAAAAACCCAGGTATAAAGTTATTAAAAATATAACCAGTTAATGCCAGAGCCAAAGTAAAACCAAAGTCTCCCAGTTTCAACTTAGTGTTTTTTAGTTTAGAAATTGTTTAAATCTTAGCTTATATTATGAAAACCAAAAAGTAAAAATAGTTTTCAGAAAATATTTAATATGCTCTGAATAGATAGAAAATAATCTTAACAGAAACTAAAAATAATTAATATGGAAATATCAAAATCAGGAGGGCAAAATAATAGATATATACTTTGGTATTTCACATGGGAAAATAATTTTTATTTTATTTTGAGAATATATTCCACCTCTGGTTACCAAATGTTAACCCAAGGCCAGGCTGTCTTATTTTCACTAGGAAACATTTAAGGTCATTACACATTCCCACTGACTTAGAACATCAAGGTATAGGAGCTAGGAATCGAATTTATAAGACATGTTTCAGGTGATCAAAGTTTGGGAATATCTGATCTAACTATTGCATAAATATTATTAGCATTTTCCTCAATTTTATCTATTGATAATATAGTGTTACTTAGTATAGACTAAAGCAGGGGTCTCCAACCCCCTGGCCCGGTATTGGTCTGTGGCCTGTTAGGAACTGGGCCGCGCAGCAGGTGAGTGAGTGAAGCTTCATCTGTATTTGCAGCCGCTCCTTAGCGCTAACATCACCACCTCAGCTCATTAGGCATTGGATTCTCATAGTAGCATGGATCCCTGGTGCAAAAAAGGTTGGGGATCGCTAGAAAGCATGTTTATATTTATTTGCTCATTTCAATAAGTTTTTTTTTTTTTTAACATTTGAAGAATTAAAGATGCATAGTAGATATCATTATCCAGGTATATACATGTTGAATTTTTCAAACACTGGCTATAGCAGGGCATAGTTATACCTAAAGAGAGAGAGAGCTCATACCACCTTTGTTTTCAGAGATATTTTTCATTTCTATTCCCTTTATTAAAACGTTTAATAAAATATTAGGATGTGAGGGCGATCTGACTGTGACATCTGTCACCCCATTGACAGCCAGGTTGCTGCTGCTGATGTGGCTAGTTAATTGGGTGTTCTCTACCTCACTGCTTCATTTTCATCCCTCCTGAAGCTGTGCATGAGATTGAACAGGAAGAGGATGGCCTCCCCCGATAGAGGAGGGTTGTTTTTCAGTCACCAGTATATGGGTATCTGGTATGTGGGTAGCTGCGTGCTCCCTTTTCCCTGGTAGAAGCTGCAAACAAGCTGTAAAGGTCAATTTGTAAGAGAACTAGGGTACTCAAGCTTCTAAAACTCCAGACACATCCAAATGAGGTTCTGCAAGTGGCAGTCTGCCTTAAAAGAAAAAAATATGTACCATAATGTTTATTTGATTTTTATACTATTGTAAGATTATGTTAAGGCAAAATCAGAAAAATGTCCCCTTTAAAAAAATATCTGCTTCTTAATATTCAGGTTACTATAAAATTTAAAATGTAAAACATGTTAATATGATTGGTTAATGTGGTAGGTTAACTTGTAGTCATTTCTCTTACAGCTTTGAATCTTGGTTTGATATCACTAGTCTTTCTGAAACTGCTGAAGATATTATTGCTAAAGAAAGAGAACAGAATGTATTGCATATGCTGCACCAGGTTTTGACTTTTTTCTTATTCTGCTTACTGTAGACTCGGAATTAAAAGAGAACCCTAAAGATCAACTATTAAACTGTTTATAATAGGTTTTGAAAAATGAGAGTCCTCTAAATTTAACTTTAATCAGCTGTACCCACCTACCCTCCAGAGGTCACATGGCTTTACAAGAACTAAAGTGCTTTTCGAAATTTTGCTCTTTTCACGTATACTCATTGGACCCCTAGTGGTTAATAATATGTTTGTCAGCCAAAAAAATGAAAATGAGTGGTTTTATGTACAGCTTGCCAGTAATATTTGCATAATTTACTTCTTGGCACAATCTATTATTACTCTTTTCCGCAACTGCCACCCATTCAACCTATCTTTACTTTAGATAAACATAATCTTTCAGAAGTTTCCTAGCCATTTTCTCGTGGGCCTGAAAAGCTTAATTGTGCTTTGACAGTTTTACTCAAAATCCTTATAAAAGTTCATACATAGTCATGATAAAAATCTGAAAGAGTATAGAAATGGAAATTAAAAATAATGTCCTAGATCACTCTTATCCTACCAAATCTTTTCCTTTTTCCAGATGATTTCCTGTAGGTATAGCTGTTTCTAGGCTGATATCTACAGATACTTTTTTCTTAAACTATTGGTAATATTCTCTCTGGTAAAGTCTTTCTCTGTTTGACTCTATACCCTCTGGGGTATTTACTTACAGAGCCCTAAAAATGGATTTTGTATATATAAATCAGTTATCAATTATATTGAAAGATAAGGCTATAAAAAGACATAACATGATTTTAAACAGTTTTTTTTTTTAAAGACCTAAGCAGTTTAATAAATGGTCTAATTACTTATTGCTTCTATGTTGTTTCATAAATGTAGAAATCACTTGTCATAGCTATTGAAGGAGTGTCATTTTAAGCCTGAGGTTTTAGACCTTATAGAAGGAAACTTCCATGTTTACATCTCTGGGTTGGTTGGTTGATTAATTCATTGGTTTTCTACTAATCCAAAACCTCACTTTAAAAGCTATGGGCTATAACTTTAACCCTAAGAAGTATAATTGTCTATTTTAGCTTTTTCAAATAGTCAAGATATATTAGAAAAATTAGTAAGTTGTGAAATGTTATGATAAATAACTGAGTTTGTGTTATGTGATGGTCTGGTCTGTTCAAGGAGATATTTTTTCTCACTTTTTGAGTTTTAATATTTATATAGGAAGAATAGAGAAGGAGTAAAGGGCCTGTGGGGAGAATATTCCATAAAATATTGGAATGTTAAATATTCACCTGTTTATTTATGTTTAAATTTTAGATTCTAACACCTTTCTTACTGAGAAGACTAAAATCTGATGTTGCTCTTGAAGTTCCTCCTAAACGAGAAGTAGTTGTTTATGCACCGCTTTCAAAGAAACAAGAGATCTTTTATACAGCCATTGTGAACCGTACAATTGCAAACATGTTTGGGTCCACTGAGGTAGAGTGTGGAATTGAAATATACTGTGAATGACAGTTGGCATAGAAAATTTTATGGTTGATTGCAGTCTTAGGTCTCATCCTGTTGTCAGGACTTAATATGGGGGTAAATTTCTAACTGCAGTAACAGGCATAAGACCAGTAGCAAAAGTTTCCTAGTAATGCTATGGTCCTACCAAAATTTAAGTGATGGTTGATGCATTAATGGCTTTATAGGCATCTGGAATGCTTGTTAAGAATTTTTATTCCCAGATTAACACATATCATTCTACCTGATGATGGCTTTAGACATATTTGAACAAGCACAGAGTATACTAAGGGCTTGCCAACTAGACTAATCCCAAATATACAATTCCTTTACAAGATGTTATTGACAGCCAAAAAATTTAATAGAATACTCTAAAGAAATACCTTCTTTTATTCACCCACATTATTACAAGAGATCGAAGTATAGAATGTGACTGTTTTATAACTGAAGATTAGGAGCCCCTTAAATTTTGTTGAAATGTCCAGATTTTTGACTGTATGCCATGGACCTGTTTTGTTTTTGTTTTTGTTTTTTTCAAAATACTTATGCGTTTCTCTTTTGTACGACCGTTAGATTCTGTTCTCCCATTTTCCTTATAATTAAAGGGGAATCTGTTTTTTTAGCTATTAAAAACTCGCAGTAGTTACCTACTGTGAGGAATTACATTGCAGTATTGTATTAACCCAAAGATACGTTTAAGTTCAAAATAGTTTTTAACCATCCTTAATTTTTCCACTGAATTATGAAGATATTTTACTCATTCTCAGGTATGATTTTTAGCGTTAAACAATTAAATTTAATGACATTTGCATTTGGCTAGTTTATGGGTCCTTTATTTTCTGCCTTTGGAAATTACTAAACTTAATGATGAAAGACAAAATTGTTTTTTTCTTTTTATCTTAAAATGTTTTATACATAAAAATATCATCCCCTGCTTTACATATTTAGGATTTAAGGGTATAGCTTTTTAAACAGATGTTCCTTTAATTTGTTCTCTTTTAGAAAGAAACAGTTCAGCTAAGTTCCACTGGACGACCAAAACGGCGAACTAGAAAGTTAATAAATTACAGTGAAGTAGATGATTCCCCTAATGAATTGGAAAAATTGATCAGTCAAATTCAGCCAGAGCTAGACCGAGAAAGGTGTGTTTAAAAATAAAATATCTTTTAAACTGTAATATTTTTCCTATTTCTTGTAATCATGGATTATATGTTTCCGGTAGAGCTGTTGTGGAAGTGAATATTCCTTTAGAATCTGAAGTTAATCTGAAGCTGCAGAATATAATGATGCTACTTCGTAAGTGCTGTAATCATCCATATTTGATTGAGTACCCTATAGACCCGGTCACTCAGGAGTTTAAGGTAAATACCATTTAATAATGCACAGTTCTGGTTTCTCTGCCTTTTCATACTGTGGAAAGTATCATTTTTTATATTGGAAATTAATTTTTTTATAGTAAGGCAGTTGATTTCCACTCCGTTTTACTCATTTTCTATTTTAGAGACATCTTTAATTGTCAAACTTTTCAGTATTCCTTTTTTAATTAATATTCAGCCAATCTGGCTGCTCATTGTTTAAATCTCAACAAATAGCCACAAAAAGAACCAAAAAGTTGATGAATTGTGTGCTTTCAAATGAAATGAAATTGCTTTCTTAGGCAGTTGATGGAAAGATAGCATAGTATTAAAGAAATCTGTTTTCAGTAACCCTGTTTCTTACTAGTTTACAGCAGGGTGCTGGCTCCTGTAAACATTGACATTTTGGCCCAGTATAATTGCTTAGGAGATGGTGTCCTGTGGACTGTAGGCCATTTAGCAGCATCCCTAGCCTCTAGCCACTAGATGCCAGTAGTATCTCCCTCTCCTAGTTGTGACAACCTAAAATGTCTCCAGACACTGCCAAATACATGCTGAGGGTGGAGGGCAGAATTGCTCATTTGAGAACAACTGCTCTACAGTTTTTTATTTGAGTAAGGAAGAAGATAATCTCTGATGAGATAATTGATATTCAGAAGGTGAGAAGTTTCTTAATCTTCAATACTAGGTTACTTCTAAGCCCTATGTTTTTTTAAATTTCTGGTGAGAATTCTAGCAGTAATTTTCATGCATATTTTGTTGAAAGTATACTTAGCTATAAAGAATAAACCTTGTCATATATTAAGTAAGTTTGACCTTATTCTCTTATACAAAGCTTTGAGAGAGAGGGGTGGGGAGGATAGATAAGGTTATACTTAAACTGAAAAAAATTTTTTGCAAGATCTTGGGTTTTAAATTCTGTAGTATGTCTATCCTAAAGGAAGAATTATCTTCTGATAAAAAAGATAAAATATATAACAAGGACAATTACAAATATTTTAAAATTTTATAGGGATTTATTTGTCATTGAAAATTGAACCGTTCACGTGGTTTTTATTTTGACAAAACCAATTATTGCTGATTATCATGACTTTTCTGGTTTTTTCTTTGCCCACTTTTAAGGTTGATGAAGAATTGGTAACAAATTCTGGGAAATTCTTAATATTGGATCGAATGCTGCCAAAACTAAAAACCAGAGGTCACAAGGTGGTACTTTTGGTTGGACTTTACATTGTTTATTATTTATTAATCAGTCTAGATACTAAGATATATTTAAATTTCAGGTGCTTCTTTTTTCACAAATGACAAGAATGTTGGACATTTTGATGGATTACTGCCACTTTAGAAATTTCAACTTTAGCAGGCTTGATGGATCCATGTCTTATTCAGAGAGAGAAAAAAATGTAAGACTACTTAATGTCATACCTACCAAGTTATTTTTTGTGATTCCTATCTTGATTTATGAAGTCATATTCAAAATAGACCCACAAGTTGATAGATACAAAAGACCAAAAACACTATAGCAGGATCAAAAACATAGGCATCATGATTTAATCTTTCTGTTTCTCTAATATAGTATGACTTCTGGCACACCCTTCCTTAAAAATACCCTACTTAACCAACACTATAACTATATTAGGATAACAGGAATTTTTTCCTCCATTTTGGCTATTCCCTCCATTCCTAGCATTTTACTATGAAAATTTCAGTAATGTCAGTTGAAAGAATTTTACAGTAACCACCTGTAAATCCACTTGGAACCTGCCATTAAAACTTTATTATTCCTTTTTATCACATACTTGTGATAGAACATCAATCCATTACTGTATCCATTCAACATTACACCCTCTTTTGGTACACTGCAAAATAAATACAGATATTCCCTTCTTTCTAATTATTTCAACATATTTTATCTCTGGAGTAAGTAATATTTACATATCCTGAACGGAATAAAATGTACATTTGCTGAGTTTTGATGCATGCTGATGAAGTTAAGACCTTAATAAAATAGATGCTAAGATAATAAATGAAGTTAACATGAGCAGATGTTTTATTGTTTTGTAGATCTGAATGATTGATTTGCTCTCCCTTGAATATTCCTTTAATAGTTGTAATTAAAAATAATTCCTCTCCTTAATCCTTTTGGTTAAAGCTCTCTCCCTCTCCCTGTCTCTCACATGCATGTGCAGCTTATTACAGGAAAAGGATACAGATTAAAATCAGCAAAGAGAAAAGTTACATAGGTGAAGTCCAGGAGAACCTAGGTGTGAGCTTCTAGAGACTCAGCAGACAGCACTTAATTCTCCCAGCAACAATTTATAACAACTGATGTAAAGTAAACCAGGGAAATTCACCAGAGCCTTGGTGTACAGGGTTTTTATTGAGGGTCAGTAAAGTAGGTATAGAGCCCCCCTGTGTGACTGTGCTGAGCTGTTCAGTCTCAAGCCCTGTCTGAAGGTCAAATTGGTACAGTTCGCTGCAGGGCCCCTGGTTTTTGTTTTTGTTTTTTTTGCTACAATAAGCAATAGGCATGCTTATGATTTTTTGTTTTCTGGGAGGTGAGTCTTTGGCAGTTTTATCTCTTTCCAGTAAATTGGTCTTTTTCAACTTTTATGGCTTCTGGAGTTTTCAGTATTTATTTACCCCACATCAAAAGTTCTGTGAATACTTGAAGAACTCATACCCAGTTTGAAGAATACTGGCTTATTATATCTATAAACTTGGCACACCACTGTTCTCCCCCTTCCTTTCCTGGTAAACTCATGGCTATATGGCTGTTCTACTTGCAGCACTATATCCACATTTCAGGCAGGAACAGTTTGTTTCTTAATTTCCTGTGTTCACATATTTTTTTGCTTTTAGATGCACAGCTTCAACACAAATCCAGATGTATTTATCTTCTTAGTGAGTACACGAGCTGGTGGCCTGGGCATTAATTTGACTGCAGCAGATACAGTTATAATTTATGATAGTGATTGGGTAAGTTGCAAGTTAGCAATATGCTGATTATCTTTTCATTCTGAATTTTTAATCTTCTATTATACACTTTGCAGTTTTGTTTATCTATTTTGTAAAGCTATCCATATTAAGTCATTTCTTTATTAAGTGTCACATTCATTAAGACTTGAACATGTTCTATCAATGAAGCCTTTCTAGAAGTCTAAATTGAGTTAAGACACTATTAAAAGTTTTCAGTGAGATCATGCATGTTGATTTTATCCATATAGTGAGTTTAAATAATTTTAACCTTATATTGTTAAATGTTATTTTTCTTTTTAACTTTTAAGAATCCACAGTCTGACCTTCAGGCCCAGGATAGATGTCATAGAATTGGTCAGACAAAGCCAGTTGTTGTATATCGTCTTGTTACAGCAAACACTATTGATCAGAAAATTGTGGAAAGAGCAGCTGCTAAAAGAAAACTGGAAAAGTTGATCATCCACAAAAGTAAATAACATTTTCTAGTACATTTTTGCTTCCGTTATCTATTGTATGTTGTGAATTTTTGTTTTTTGTTATTTTCTTTATAAAATAAATTAGTGCAGGATTTGATAAATAGGCAGTAGAGCTGTAAAGACCTAAGTTGGTGACCATAGACATAAAAGAGGAACATTAGAGAGCCTCTAGAAGAGGAACAAAGGAGCAGAGAAAAGTATCAAGGATATTTTTAAAGTGCCACATTCTAAATATGTCACAGGGTTTTGACATGATAATGCTTATTCTTGATAAGAGATTTGCCTGCCAAAAGATTAAGAAAACTTCCAAGCCTCCTCTTCCAAGTTCTTTATATTAAATACTGGAATGTTAAAGGTATATCGAAGTAGTGGTGCTATAAAAAAAGCTACTTACTTTGTGAATCACTATTTAAAAAAATATTTTACTCCAGAATGCCCTTTTCATACTTATGATCACAGTATTTCAAAAAGTGTTTTTTAATCTAGAAAAGATTCTGAGGAGTAGCGAAGGTGAAGTGGAAGAGGCTTTGGCATTTTATGTTCTGTTCACTGAGATTCCTTGGAGAAGTTCTACTTTTATTAAATATTAAATTATATTTGGATAAATGACTTGGTGGCTACCTTCAGAAAAGCTGAAAATCATCTATATAAGTTGTGAAGCCTAGAGAAATGGGAACATAATGTTGAAAATCACTATCAATTTATTTTCTGCTACTTTTCTACTTGTAGGTATAGTGAGCCTAACTTTGTTGATAGGTTCTGCGACTTTAAGCAAAATGACGTATAATAAAACCAGTTTTTCCATAAACTGATAAAAACAAATTAAGATCCTGTGGCATCTCATTGATGTTATAATAAGATGGTATTATTCAAGGACCTGCTGTACTTTCTCCAGGGTATCTGATTTTGAGAGAAATGTGAATTAGGTTTTGGACACCTTTAATTCGACTTGATGGAACATTCACATTGTAGAAAATTTTTATTGGAGTAAAAAAGAACTTTAATAAAATTTTGTGCAAATTAAAAAAATTTCACCTGTGCTACTTTAGTAGTTTAATGGAAATACATTTTGTTCATTGAATATAATTTATTTATTTTTTAAGATGAGGCAACCCTTTTTTGACCTCACAGATTGCGAGGACCTTGTCAGCTTACAATCTCTTATATTTTATTTTTTACACCTACAGTACCAGGTCTTCCTAGGAGGTCTCCCATCCAAGTACTAACCAGGCCTGACCCTGCTTAGCTTCTGAGATCAGATGGGATCGAACTTGTTCAGGGTAGCATGGCCATAGACAAATATAATTTAAATTAAGGAAAGTTTATAGTTTTATTTTCCCAAGTTCTATTTTCAATATTTTGAGAGATTAATATTTCAAAGAACAATGTGAAAGGAATTTTTAAAATATTGATAGTGATTTCCTGGGGTGTGACATACATATATATCCAAATTTTAAGTGTACATCTTGATGAATTTTGACATACGCATACATCTGTGTAACAGTTCTCTATATCAAAATAACAGACATTTCCATTGCCAAGGAAGTTAGTTGCCTTATGCATCTCTTCCAGTCATTTCCCATGCTTCCTTGTCCCTCACTAGAAAGCAACTACTATGATTTCTGTCCATGGTTTTTGTTTAACTTCATACACGGACTCATTTGTATGTTTTTATTTTTTTGTCGAGCTACTTTTGTTCATTATTTTGAGATTCATCTACATTGTGTGTATTAGAAGTTTGGTGTTTTAATAACTGCTGAGTAGTTTATTCATCTTCTGTTTGATGTTTGGATAGTTTACAAATTTTGATTCTTATGAACAAGTTGCTCTTATACAGGAGTTTGTGGACATATGCATTTATTTGTTCTGGATCTTAAGATAGGTATATCTTTTCCTATAGGAAACTATCAGACTTTTCCCAGGTGGCCATACCATTTTACACTGTTACCAGCAAAATATGGGAGTTTTGGTTGCCTTTCTTCTTTACCAACACTTGGTTTTATCTGTTTTTTTTTTTTTCTTCTTTTTCTTTTTTAATGTAAGAAACTCTGATTGGCTTGTAATGTATTTTGGTTTTGAAAGTAATTTTGAATATTTTGAATTTCTTGAAAATTTTTTCTAGATCATTTCAAAGGTGGTCAGTCTGGATTAAATCCATCTAAGAACTTCTTGGACCCTAAGGAATTAATGGAATTATTAAAATCTAGGGATTATGAAAGGTAAGATTTCTTTTTTTTTTTTAATTTTAGAAAAGTGTAGTTCATAGCATTGATTTATCATAGAAGTAAATGTTTTCTTTTCTATAGGGAAATAAAAGGATCAAGAGAGAAGGTCATTAGTGATGAAGATCTAGAGTTGTTGTTAGATCGAAGTGATCTCATTGGTAAGCATCTCTCAGGCTTTATTTTTTTATGGAAACTTTGAAACATGCACATAAATAAGAGAATAATATAATCTACCTCTGTATAATTCATTCAGCTGTAATAGTTGACAACATCTAGCCGGTCTTGTTTTGTTACCATTCTAGTTTGTCAGAATCTTAAAATTATGACGTTTTACCCATAACTTTCTCATGCATCTTTTTCCAAGAACATGTTTTCAAACATAGCCACTGTGTCATTATTACATTAAAGAGAAGTGGCACTAATAACCAGTACATATCCAGAGTTCCCCAGTTGTCTCACATCTTTTTAGTTTGAATCAGCATCCAAATTTCGTTGTTTACGTTCCTTCTATAACATCCCCCCCCATTTTTTCATGCCATTTGTTGGAGAAACCTGTTATTTGTCCTATAAAATGGCCTATATTGGAGAATGAGCTGATTTTTTTTTTTTTTTGCCCTCTCCCCTCCTTTGTGTTGTCCTTTGTCTTATTCCTCAGTGTACTTACTTATTGTGAAGTGGTAAATAGCTCTGTAGGCTATTAATTATATCCAGGTTCATATCTTAGGACTACCAGTACTTCGTTCTCTTCTATTTGTCTATCTGTCTTTCTTCTGCTGCTGCTTTTTTTTTTTTTTTTTGGCATCCCTGGATGGGCCTGAACCAACAACCTTTTCGGTTGTTCTCATATTTTAAATCATACCAGGAGGCACATAATATCTGGGTTTCTTATTTTTAGTGAGCTAAGATTGATCAGCAGATTCAGGTTGGTCCTTAATATAGTAATTTCCTGTCCGCCTTTTATTTAACCTCTGATGGTTTTAGCATCCGTTGATGAATGTTTTGAATCATTATTTCCTTAAGGAGTGCAAAATGGTGGTTTTCTTGTTCTACCATTCCTTTATTAACTAAATTCCTTTATTTATTTAGAACTTTTCCTTATAAACTCTTTGGCTACTCTGAGATATACAGGTGAAGCAATATAAATTGCTTGTATTTATCAATTTTTAGAATAATGAATTTTATGCCTACAATGTTGACCATAAATTATTTTGAAAATATAATATTAAAAAAATTTCTTAATTATTTTATAACATATTATGGTACCTATACTATTATTTATGTGTATTACAATTTTATTAGTTGTAAATTTTAGTTGGAAATACTATATAATGGTCAGCTACTGGCTATCTTTTCTGAATTTTATGTTCAGCAATATTATATTAGCATCTTGATATTAGTGATGATAGGAATATTTAATAATACCATGGAAATAGGAAAAAAAAAAACAAAACTGCAAACCAGACCTCTTTTTTCTGGGGTGGTAGTGGAAGAGCTAATTGTTAAACATTTACTAGCACACACTAGTTGTAGTGTCATGATATCATCTACTTAGTTTGAAATATCTTTTTAAACTTGTGGCTTTTGTCTTGTTAGTGAGTTGAAAATTTTTTACATATTCTAGATACCAGTCTTTTATAGATATGTTTTGCAAATATTTTCTCCCAGTCTGTGGCTTATTTTTGTACTTTCTTGGTATCTTTTGAAGGGCAAAAGGCTTTAATTTTGATGAACTGCAGTTTACCTTTTTTTTTTAGTTGTTATCTCTAGTGATTTTAGTGTTGTATCTAAGTAATCTTTGCTGAACCCAAGGTCACAATGTTCTTTTAAGAGTTTTATAGTTTTAGCTCTTATATCGATTTAATTTTTGTGTAAAGTATGAGATAAAGGTCTAAATTCAGCTCTTTCGATTGTTGTTATCCAACTGTCTGGGCACCATTTGTTTAAAGAATGTTCATTTCCCATCGAATTGCCTTAGCGCCTTTGTTGAAAATATTGATTATAAATGTAAGGGTTTATGTCTTTACTGTCAATTCTTTCCCATTGACCTTTGTCAATCTTTTGCCAGTAACATACTGTCTTACTTATTGTAGCTGTGTGGAGAGTTTTGAAATTGGGAAGAGTGAATTCTGCAAATTAGTTTTAGCTATTCTGGGATCCTTGTATGTTCATATGCATTTTAATATTCAAATAGTGCATGCAAAAATATGAGAAAAATAAAGCATAGGCCAAATCTTAAATATATTATCAAATAAAAATCAGCAGTATAGAAGGTATGCGAGGATAGTATAATGTTTGAAAATATCAATTCACATTTACTCAAAGTAGAACTAGATACTGAAAACCCACTTGATATACCATCATAATCACCCTCATAATGCTTAAACTAGACATAGAGAAAGATATTCTTAATCCGATAAAATGCATACACTGAGGAAACTACTACTAAACCAAAAACTTTCAAGAATAACGGCTCTCACTCCCACTGTACAATGCTGTACATTGTACAGTGTACACAGAAGTTCTAACTAATGCTGTGAAATAATAAAAGTAGGTTAAAGGAATAATAGTAAGAGTTTCAAATTGCTTATATTTGCAGATGGTGTAATTGTCTCCATAGAAAGTCCAAGGGAATTGAGAAGTCTTTCTCAAAATTCAAGAAGATTGCTTATAAATTAATACTATGTGTATAAGCAATAATTGTTTAGAAAATATAACAGCTATAAAACTATAACATCCTGAAGATTAAATAAACAATTTTTTTAAAGTCTTATGGAGAAAATTATGAAACATTGAAGGACATTAACAGAAGGATTGAATAAATGTACAGATTTAACCAAATTTATGCATATAAATGTTTAGTATTAAAAATAAGTCAGTATTCCCCAAATTATTTGTTTATATTAATCTTCTGATTAGAATCCCAATATGACTTTTTAAAGAAATATGACAAGCTATTTTTAAAATTTATATGGAAGAGTAAAGAGTCAAGAGCCAAGATAATTTTGAAGAACAACAAAATAGTTCACACCAGGTATTAAGTCTTTAATTAGTCATAATAATCAAGACTGTTGAATGAGCATATGATAAGATAAATTAACCAATGATATGGCAAATCTAGAAAGTAAGCCAAACTTCTATAGAAAATCAATAAATGACAGAAATGGCATTTCCAACCAGTAAGGAGAAATTCTTCTTATTCAATACATGATTCTGGGACAATATGTAATTAACAGAAAAACACTTTATATACCGTATTCAAGAACAGATTCCAGATGAATTAAGTCTTACATAGTCAGAAGGAAAATACTGAAATTAAAAAAACTTTTAAAAAATAGGAAAATTTGTGTGTGACTTGAAGATGCAAAAAGAATTCTTAAGGTAACAAAACTCACAAACTAAATGAATAAATTGATTTTGTACAATAATTTAAAGACTTCTGTAAAAATAGACAATACCATAAATAGATAAGGGAGAACTTGCAAATATTTGCAACACATAACAGGAAGTGTTTATCATACATAAATAATAAATCAACAAGAAAAATGGACAATATATGAGCAGATGATTATGAGGAGAGAAAGAAATGACTAGTGAACATACAAAGATATTTCCACCTCCCTACAAATCACAGTAATGCAAAATAAAACCACTGGAGATTTCATTCCACAGCTGTCACAATGATAAAAGTGTAAAAGAGCACATATCACCAATGAAAGTGTGTATAAAGATAAATTTTCAGCTTTTAAACTAACCATGATTGGGCTTTTTTTTCTTATTCTTTTTTTTTTTTAAACATCTCTGAGAACACAATTCAAATGGGTATTCTTTTTATTTCTCTGTATCTGTATATCTTAAATTCAACAGAAATGATTTTGATTAGGAAACAGATGTTTCCTAATCAAACAGGAGGCCAGTTCTAGTTATGATGAGAATAATATTCTTTATTTTTTTGCTGTTAATGATTAAGGAATAAAGGGGCCCATTTTAGTGTGGGCTTTAAAATTTTTGATAGATGACTCACTTCTCAATATATTGGATATCTTAAGGTTCCTCTTTAGGTTTGTACACTTTTCAAAAAAATAAATACTTGTTTTAATATTTTTCTCTTAGATCAAATGAATGCCTCAGGACCAATAAAAGAGAAGATGGGGATTTTCAAGATATTAGAAAATTCTGAAGATTCCAGTCCTGAATGTTTGTTTTAAATTGGAGCTAAAGATTGTCTTTTAAAAATTCTCATTTACATCTACAGATTTACCTGTATTGGTGTTAAAATCCATATTGTCCACTTTACTTTTTGATTATATCAGTTTACATGATGTAACATCACATAATAGGTTGTAATTTTCTGAGCCTTATTAAGAACAAAGAAGTATTCATATTTAGATTTTCAGTTAAATTTTCAGATTCAGTAGTGCTCTTGGGTTCAGCCTGATGTGTACTTAACCACTGCCAGATTTATACAGTCTTCCTGTGGAAGTTTAATGTCTTTTCCCTCATTTCCCCTCTTTAGCAGTACATTTCATGGGTTTTTGGTACTTCATTTATGGAGTAGGCTTTTGATGGGGGAAAGATTGATATTATGCTTACTGTTTAAATAAGAAATTGTTTGATTTTAGGGTCTATTTCTATAAAATTTACCAAATAAATGTTCATTATAAGATGATCTCATCAAATTATTTTTCAGAAAAGAATGTCTCAGGTGAAATAATAGCAAAAGTCTTGACTGGCACTATGATTCAACATTATTTATCTTACTTGGTTTCATTTATTAATACTATACACATGCCATATAAAGATTTCAACTGCATTTTGGGTTACTGCAGAGAAGACTCTGGAAGAAACTGTAGGGTCTTGACAAAGGGCTGGAAACTGGAAGCGACAGTATATCATGCAAAGTAAGAGATAGGAAACCCTTAAAATTTATAGTAGAGGAATAAATAGTATCAGAGGAAAGAAAACAAGACCTAAGAATATAAGTAATACAAAATTCATAATAGAGGAGCATAAAATGGCAACAATTTGTGCCCTATTAAATACATCAGGCTATGAGGAAGAGAAATCCCGAATCCTTCCTGAACCATACGTTCTATGTATAGGCTGTTTATCTCATGGAAAAATGTTATTCTTGCCGCCATGTATATTCAAATGTAGATCAGATTATCTGCAATTTAGGATGGTGGAATGAGGACTTGTAAGAAAAAATAAAATTTTGTGAGAATATCCAGTCAAAGAAAAAAACAGACTACAGAGCAAGTTTGTTTGTTTTTTAAGTGGAAATGTTTTACTGATCAGTCATGCTTACCATTGTAACCGTAGTTGGTTTATTAGTAGTTATACTGTTTTCTTCTAAGTCTTTTCTCTCTCATGTTCTCCCAAATAATACATTCATGATGGGTTAACTTCTGTCTTCACATCTCTAATATCTCCTCCTTTTGTACCTTGCTCTCTGTTTGCAATGAGATAATAAAAACAATCAGAAAATAACTTGAAAGTTGCCAGCACTGCATCTCTATAACTCTACCTGTGTCTGCCCAGGTATCCTCCTCCTCTCTTATTATTGTGGATATGTTCTGTCCTAGCTAGAAGCAACAGAAAAACACCTCATTTCTTTTTTTTATAGCAAACCCCTTGAAAAGTTGTCTGTGTTCGCTTTTTTGTTTCTCTTCAGTTTTTCGCCCTGAACCCATCCCAGATGTGTTTTCATCTCTGTTGCTCCCTAAGAACTTGTTATTAAGATTTCCAGTGACCTCTATGACCTCATTTTACTTGATCTTTTAGCAGCATTTCGTAGTTTAATCTTTTCCTCTAAACAATTTCTTTAGTTTGCTAGGTTTCTATCTGGCAAATACATTTTTCTGGGTTTTCTATCTACTTCTCTCTGTTTTCTCTGCTGTTTTCTTATGTCTTTGACTCCTAAACATTAGAATGTCCCAAGCAGGGCTTAAGGCTCCTGTTACGGTGTTTTCTCATTGCTTTAAGCACAAGATATGTGGTAATGACTTAACTTTTATCTCTAGCCAGAATCTCCTGAACTCAAATCCAACTGCCTACTTGACATTTTTACTTGGTTGCCTAATAACTCGAATTATCCCAAATCTTAACTTACGAACTTGTAGGTCTCCGGCCTATTGAGACTGTTAACACCCATACATTTAGTTTCAGCTTCCAAAATCTTGTGTTCTCTCTTTTCTCGTTCTGGGGGTTTAATGCTTCTTTATTTCATCATTTTATTGTTATTTTAGTTTCCAGATTTTAGTAAGTGGCAGAGGGGAACAGATGTTCTCATTCCATGATATTGAAACAAATGCTCCCTGCTTCATCTTATATAAAAAAGTATTCTTAAACCAGACCTTGTCTTCCGTCACTTCATTAAATCACCATGAAAAATATTTATTTCATTGAGTCATTCTTCCATATCATTAGGCAGTTCCTGAATGCGTTGAGAGGTATAGTGATGGTGGTTCTTGAACATTTCCAAGCAAATGTTTGATGGAATCTCACTCATGTCTTAGCAATTATATATGATCTTTTTAGTTTGAGCAGTTTGAAGTAATACTTCTTAAGAAGACTGAAAAGCACTGATGTTTATATTCAAAACATTAAATAAGTGCTTTTGTTGGTTTAAATTCCATACTCTTTCAACGAATTATTTTGGTTTTGAGCTTCTTAAGTTTATACTGCTTATGATTCTGTTTGCTTTATTGGCCAGTACATTTCCACAAGTAACACTATGTTTTTAATATTTCACCATCAATTATGGTTATAAAAATTAAGTTCAAGGAATCTGATAAAAACAAAATTATCTCTTTTGGTCTTCATTTCTTTAGAGTCACTTTATCTCTTGGTTTACAACAACTACATTCAGAGAAGATTCAGCTTCTTGTCAATCTAGTAATTCTTTGACTTTTCATTATATACATTTTATACCCCCAATTTAGCTAATGTTTAAACAGTTAATTGATTTTTAAAAGAATTATGGAAGCAAATATTTACATTTTTGCAGAATTACTATATTTTTTAAACTTAAAATCGGCAACTAAGCTTAAAATAGATTGTGTTGTAATATCCCATTGTGCAGGACCAGGACACGAGTTTGACAACAGTACCAAGTAATTGACAGCCACACACAATAAAAACAGTCCTAAGTCTTAATTGGTATCAACATAATTTGAAAGTATGAGCAGTAAATAAATTACAGGTAGCTGTACTTGATTGTAAAATGGTTGTCATTCATGTGATCTCAAATATGCTCTTATAAATTTGTTTAGATTTGATTGAAATGAATACACTTAAAAACAAATTTCTAAGCTATGTCCACAGTTTGAGAAATGTAACCGTAAGGATTAATTTGTCCATAATTTTTCCTAAAAGTCATGTCTCTGGGTCTTTTATTTCTTCCCGAGTCTTAGTTTGAGATCTCTCTACATTCTTCACTGACTTGCCGAAATAGCCACCTGAAGACCTCTTTGATAATGGGGAGATTATGTGAGCTGTTCCTGTAAAGTATCTTAGAATGTTTATAAAATAATGTATGAATGCCTTTCAGTACCCAATTAAGGTGGTCAGATAAAGGTTTCATTCTTTTAGCTTTAAAAGTTGTTTAAGGAAATACAAGAATAGCATAGTCATTACAGAAACACGGAGAATTTCTCTTTTTTACTGAGGTAAAACATACTGAAGAGAGCACAGAAGTTTTAAGTGCTGTTTGTTGTATGCATGGGTATCCACTAGAAGTGCCACCTGGATAACCGTGTTTCTATTATTTCTGAAGGCTCTGTGTGCCTTAAGTAACTACTCCAAGGTAATCACTCATAACCTTTATCACTGTAGATTTGTCCCACACAGAAGAATCTATGACAAATACGTGAATTAGTGAGGATTGGGAATTGTTAAAAGTAGCATTTCTCTTGGTACAGATAAGTGGTAAGGGAATCTTGTGAGAGCAGATCAATTACATGTTTATCTTGTTTTTTCCTTTTATTCTCTATGTTTATAACTGGGTTTTCCAATAAGGATTATTGGGGTGGCTGCTGACGCCCAAGTTTATTTCTCTGGGTACTTGAAAGCTATGAGTTGAATCCTATCCTAATGTTTTATTGAAATGAGATCTCTGACATGACTTGTGCTGGAGACCAAGGGACAGACTCATTGGGGAGCATGGGGTTGCATGCAGGAAGCTTTCCTTGATTTACCTCACCACGAAGGTTATGCCTTTTCTGCATCTTTCATCGAATCCTCTGTGCTTCTACTAGAGTGCAAGAGAAGTAATACCTGGCACAAGACAGGTACTTTGTGATTTCCTCATGTTTTTGTAAATTTTGTTCTGTAATACAATGTAGCTGGCTCTAGTAATTATAAACTGCAAAATGAAGGAAATAACTACCTCAAGGATATGGTGGGTTTAAATAGGATCTTGCACGAAAGGACATACATTAAATTCAATAATCTCAAAGATACGGACAAATGATACAGCATACATAAAACACTTCATGCAGTCTGCCAGTTGATATTTAATAAATAACAGGTACCATTATAACTACTACTGCATATTAGCAATTTAAATAATGATCATTAATAAACTACCAAAGAAATGGTGCTTAAGTAGAAGAACCAAAATCCAAACAATCTTTCTTTCTGTTGTGCCATTATGCCTCGCAAAATACCAAATAGAAATCTCCATTCTTTGGACAAAGGCATTGTCTGATTATTTCTCTGGAGGGGATAATGATCCTCTTTTTGCCCAAGTTAAACTCCGTTCATTTCTACTGTGAACATGTAGCTGCGCTTCTGAGACATTTTCCTGGCTTGCAGAACTTGAAAAATTTGGCTTAGGCACATTATGGAGAGCAATGCTCTTGTTCAGAGTGAGGAGATCTTTCTAAAAGCTTTTAACAATTGATCTGGAAATTTAGGGGGGAAAAATACAAAGCAATTTTTTAGTTTTTGCATATGAGAAAATATCAGACTTGAAATGAGAAGACCTGGATTTCAGTTACTGCTCTGTGCAGTGTACCAACGTGGGTAAGGTAACCTATGTAAATCTATTTCCTCAAAACAATGGGGCTGATATTTACTGGCCCGCTTAGTTTACAGTTTTCTTTTGCAGACCAAATAGGTTAGAGCATGTGATAAGGCACTCCAAATTAGTATATAGCTTCAGGGGATGAGCAGACCATCTTTTATGATAACCAGAATCCGGTTGAAAGGAAAGGAGGCTATTCTGTATATGCCAATGAAGGATCCAGCAGGAAGTCAAACCTTTCTTTTGGGGGCATATCTAAAATGGAAAAATGAAGTTTTAATTTCAGACTATAGCCCAAATTACAATTCTTCATAGGTCTCACATGTCAGTGTCTCTTTTCTTGGGTTTGTAGAGATAGAAGCTCTGCAGATCATAGAAATGTAAATCACAAGACGCAATGTAGTTTTGTGATTAAGAGTATAACTCTAGAATTGTATCTGGGATCAAATCCTTGTTCTGTTCCAAGGAAATCACTTAACCTCTCTGAGCCTCAGTTTCCTTATCTGTAAAAGGTGGAAACAGTAGTAATCTTCAGATTGCTGTGAGGATTAAATAATATTATGTGCAAAAAAGCTGCATAGAGCCTATCACATAAGAACCTCAAATATTGCTATAAAATATGTATTACAATAGATTTGAAATTTGCTCTAACCAAATATCAGAGGCAGAAAGGAAAAGGAAGTTAATGTGTCTGGAACAGTAGAGGGCACATCTCAAATTGTGATACGGAGTCCACAAAATCTTTTCAGGGAGAATGGAGATCAAAACTATTTCTATGGTAGTACCATGACATTATTTGTCTTTTTCACATTCTCTCACAAATGCAGAGTGGAGTTTTCCAGAGGCTACATAATATGTGATGACATTGCTGTGATGGCTAATGGAATGTGTGCTTGTATATTTTAAGTTTTCAGTGTTAATTTCTAATATGTTAATACTGATCAAAATAGCCCTCATTAAAAGACAAAAAAGTTCTTTGGAGTCTTCAGTAATTTTTAAGAATGTGAAGGGGTCCAGAGATCAAAAAGTTTGAAAACTGCTGGTATGTGAGATGTGCTGTCTCTGTAACGTTCCATGCTGTTGTTTACTCTTCACTTCCTACTATGTTTTAAAGATCTGTCTGTATTGCTCTACATACAGCAGGAGTTCTATATTGATCCACCACATTTACTTATTCTTATTCACTAAATGCTATCAGATGGCTTTTCAGAATGGCCATATAATTTTACACCCCACCAGCAGTACTGAACACCTGTTTCTCCACATGCTTACCAATACCTTAGTTACCTCTTTAATTTTTGCCATTCTAATTGTCATAAAGTGGCATTTTGTTTAAATTTTGCATTTCTCCCATTTCATTTTTTTCATCTCTATTTTTCTTATACCGTCTTGCCAGAATTCTGCTTATAATATTAATTTTTCCAAGAATCGGCTTCCAGTTTTGTTAAACTCTCTCTTTACCATATATCATTGATTCTTGCTTTCTTATTTATTTATTTATCTATTTATTTATTATTTTTTAAAAACCTACAGCACCTGGTATTCCTAGGTGGTCTCCCATCCAAGTATTAACCAGGCCCGCCCCTGCTCAGCTTCCAAGATCAGACGAGATCAGGCGTGTTCAGGGTGGCATGACCGTTAGACTCTTGCTTTCACCTTTAAATTTTTTTTGTCTTGTTTCTCTGTTTGATCTAAAATAAGCAACATCTTGAATATTTATTTTTCAATGTTTATTGTTTTATAATAAAATATTTAATGATGTAATTTTTGTCTCTAAACACTGTTTTAGCTAGATCTTATAAATTTTGACCAGTAGTGTTTTCGCTGCAATTTAATTTTGTGTTCTTACTTCTTTCATGATTTCCTCTTTAACCCAGTTGTTTCTTAGTTACATATTTAGTGTAGGTATATGAACTTTTTAAAGTTGCCTTTATTATAGCTTTCTCCCTGTATTGCATTATAGTCAGAAAACATGATTTGCATGATGTTAACTTTTTAGAATATACCGATGCTGGCTTTGTGGCCTAGTACATGGTTAATTTTGTGAATGTTTCCATTTGAACTTGAAAAAATGTGTATTTTCTGATTGTCGAGGGTAAATTTCTCTATAATATGTTCCTATTTAATAAATATTATGGAAATCTAAATATTCGCTTATTTTTTGACTGCTTGATCTGCTTGATTATTTTCTGAGAAGTATATGTTAAAATTGCTGTTGTGGAATGAATAATTTCAGCTTGGGCTTGATATATTTTGGAACTATATTGTTGTATATATATTCCTTTTGCCAATATGTCTGTAGGAAAGCTTTTCATCTGAATTCTGTTTTGCTAGTTATTAATATTGCTGCATTAGCATTTTTTTACTTCATATTTGTTTGGTATACTATTCCATGCTTTTATGCTAATCTTTCTGAATTCTTTCATGTAATGTAATGCCTCTGCTAGTAAGTGTATTGCTAGATCTTGTTTCTACAATGTAATCTAGAACTTGCCTTTTGATTTCTGGGATTGGATTGAAAAACTCTTCCAGAAGTCAGCAGGCAAGATTAAGAAATAGAATATATATATAAAAAAAGTTTAAGAGATATGATGGATGGAGTTAAAATTACTAACATCCAGATAATAGTTTCAGAAGTAAAAAGAAAAAAACAGGACAAATATTTGAAAAAAAGAATGAAGATACATTTCCAAGAATTAAAGGACAGTAAATAATCCTAGAATGTAAGGGCTCAAGAGTACAAAATGCAAGACAAGGAAGAACTCCAAACCACATACATTATGGTGAAATTCAATAATAGCAAAGGTAAAGAAAATTCTAACAATTTCCAGAGAGCAAAAGCAGATCACCTACAAAGGAATGAGAATTAGATTGACATTAGACTTTTAAAAACTGGGTTTGAGAGGGTAATGGAATAATATTTTAAAGGAAAATAGCTTTAATTTAGAATGTTATATCCAGATAAGTTGTTGAATGTTAGAACAAAAGCATATTCTCATGCATTTAAAGCCTCAGAATGTTTGCCACCCACTGACCCACGTGGAAAACAATCTATGTCAAAGTTCTCATGAGAAGCAACAAACCTAGAAGATACTGAAAGAGATAGGAGAAATAAGGATGATAATATACAATAGTAAAATTGCAATATTAAGATCAAGACAGCAATGAGCACCTGAACCATCACAGCACACTCCACCATCTCCCTTAAAAGCCAGGGACAGTGAGACTTGGTGTCTCATTGTCAGTGCGTTCTACCAGGAAGCTCTTTAAGATCTTCCACAATTGCCACAAGTACACATCCCTGGCAGGATGCAGGTCTTCCACCTATAGTAGCTCCTGATGCAGAAGGCCCTGCAGCTGCTACCGTAGCCAATTGGACCACAGCACAACGTGGAGAAAACTGAGCTGGATTCTGTCTAGAATCACTCTTGTTACAGGTAACTGGGCCAGACCAACCCTGCAGAGGATTGACTGGACAGCCTAAAGCATTTAAGAACTCACATACCCTCCACCCTTTCCTTGGCATTTTCTTTCCCCTACTTAAACTTTTCCCTCTGTGGCCCCAGAAGGCCCACCCAATCCTCTGGGCACGCTATTCTCTCAGCCGGGAATGATCGTTCTCTCATTGCCTATGTGGGGTTAGAACCCAGGGCAGGGCCTGGCTAGGATTAGGGGCCCAGTGCTCCATGCATGTATGTGGGAAGAATAAATGAATGAGCAAATTTATGAAGGAAGGAGAGAATGCCATCACTTGTGATCTCTAGAGAGTCACACGTACAATGTTTTGCTGACTCAGCAGGTGCTTAAAACCCTTGTCAATGTAGAATGGAGGTGTGATGAAATTTAAAATGTTGAAAAAATATTAATAGCAATGGGCCATGTAACATTAATTAAATTTCACCATTTTTAAAATTAAAAATTATTGGGGTGACCTTGATCAACAAAATGGAGTAAGTTTCAAGTGTACAGTTCAACAGTGTGTTGTATATATATCGCACTGTGTGTTCACCATCCATAATTAGATTTCTTTCCATCACCAAACATTTGACCTCTTTCACCCTTACCTACCTCCCTGCTCTCCTTTTCCCCCTGGTAACCACTAGTCCACTGTTTATGTCAATGAGTCTCTGTCATTTTTGTTGCTTTTAGATTTATATCCCACATATGAGTGATATCATATGGTTTTCAACTTTTTCTGTCTGACTTACTTCGCTTGACATTATCTCAAAATCCATTCATGCTTTTGCAAATGATAGTATTCATTCTTTTCTTATAGCTGAGTAATATTCCATTGTATGTATGTACCACATCTTCTTTATCCAATCATCTATCACAGGACACTTTGGTTGTTTCCACATCCTGGCCACTGTGAATAATGTCGCTATGAACATTGAGGTGCATATATCTTGCAGATAAATGTTTTCAGTTTTTTTTGGGTGAATACCCAGAAGAGGGATTGCTGGGTCATATGGTATTTCAATTCTTAGTTTTTTAAGGAACTGCTATACTGTTTCCCTTAGTACCAATTGTACCAATTTGCAGTCCCACCAGCAGTGTATGAGGGTTCCTTCCCCGCCCCATTTATGAAGGAAGGAGAGAATGCCATCACTTGTGATCTCTCCAACACTTGTTATTACTTTTCCTGTTGATGATAGCCATTCTAACATGTGTAAGATGACATTTCATTGTGGTTTTGATTTGCGTTTCCCTAATAGCTAGTGAAGTCGAGCATCTTTTCATATGTCTGTTGGCCATTTTGTATGTCTTCTTGGGAAAAGTGACTGTTCAGGACCTCTGCCCATTTTTTAATTGGATCGTTTTTCTGTTGTTATTGAGTTGTATGAGTTCTTTGTATATTTTGGATATTAGGCCTTTATCAGAGGCATTGTTTGTGAATACATTCTCCCATTTGGATGGTTGCCTCTTTGCCTTGTTGATGGGTTTTTTGGCTGTGCAGATGTTTTTTAGTTTGATATAGTCCCATTCATTTATTTTTGCTTTTATTTCTCTTGCCTTTGAGGTCAAATTCAAAAAACCCTCTTTAAATCAAAGGTCTATGAGTTTAGTACTTATGTTTTCTACTATGCAATTTATTATTTCAGGTCTTATATTTAGATCCTTGATCTATTTGTAGTTAAAACTGGTGTTTCGTGATAGACAATAGTCTAGTTTCATTCTTTTGCAGGTGGCTTTTCACTTTTCCGAGCACCATTTATTGAAGAGTCTTTCTTTTCTCATTGTATATTTTTGGCTCCGTCATCAAAAATTATTTGCCCATATAAATATGGCTTTACTTCTGGACTCTTGATTCTGTTCCACTGGTCTGTGTGTCTGTTTTTCTGCAAATACCGTACTATTTTGATTATTCTCGCTTTGTAGTATAATTTGAAGTCAGGCAGAGTGATGCCTCCAGCCTTGTTCTTTTTTCTCAGGATGGCTTTGGCAATTCGGGGTCATTTGTGCTTCCATATAAATCTGATGATTTTTTGTTCTATTTCTTTAAAAAATCCCAATGGGATTTTGATGGGAATTGCATTAAATCTGTATAATGCTTTAGGCAATAAGGTCATTTTAACTATGTTGATTCCTCCAATTCAAGAACATGGGATTTCTTTCCATTTCTTTGTGTCTTCTTGAATTTCTTTTAATAGTGTCTTATAGTTTTCATTATATAGGTCTTTCACATGTTTTATTAGATTTATTCCTAGGTATTTTATTCTTTTTGTTGCAATTGCAAAAGGAATTATTTTTTTATTTCTTTTTTTCTGAAAATTCATTCTTAGAGTATAGGAACACTGTGGATTTTTGAGCATTGATTTTTGTATCCTGAAACTTTACTGTATGTGTTTATTATTTCTAGTAGTATACTCAGAGTCTTTAGGGTTTTCTATATAGAGAATCATGTCATCTGGAAATAGTCACAGTTTGACTTTTTAATTTCCTATTTGGATGCCTTTGGTTTCTTTCTCTTGCCTGATTGCACTTGCTAGGACTTCCAAAATTATATTGAATAAGAGTGGTAATTGTCTTGTCCCTAATCTTAGAGGAAAGGTTTTTAGTTTTTTACTGTTAAGTATAATGTTTGCTGAGAGTTAATCATATATGGCCTTTATTATGTTGAGGTACTTTCCTTCTATACCTATTTTATTAAGTGTTTTAATCATAAATGGATGCTGTATCTTGTCAAAGGCTTTTCTGTATCTATTGATATGATCATATGGTTCTTATTCTTTATTTTGTTTATGTGGTGTATCACATTAATTGATTTGCATATGTTGAACCATCCCTGTGCCCCTGGGATGAAGCCACTTGATTGTGGCATATAATCTTTTTAATGTGTTGTATTCGATTTGCTAGTATCTTACTTAGGATTTTTGTGTCTGTGTTCATGAGAGATATAGGCCTGTAGTTTTCTTTTTCATGTTATCTTTACCAGGTTTTGGTATAAGGCTAATGCTGGCTTCATAAAATGATTTAGGAAGTATTGCCTCTTCTTCAGTTTTTTGGAAGAGTTTGGGAAGAATAGGTATTAAATCTTCTCTGAATGTTTGGTAGAATTCACTGGTGAAGCCATCTGGTCCTGGACTTTTACTTTTTGGA